>NC_079391.1:8884626-9484626 GCF_029220125.1 Pseudoliparis swirei
ATCACATTTTAATTTTAGGATGTTTTCAGGCGAGAAGTTAGTAGTTTAAAAATCAAATCTGTGGTCGGTTTGTTATGATTCAGCCCAATAAAGATCTGCGCCGTAGATTTTAGGCTCTACTCCGCTGGCTCTGACGTCTCCGGAGTGGTTAAACATGAGATATAATTTGGTCTGGAGGATCTAACGAGCACAAAGAGTTTATTATTTATTCACAGATAACGTTACATCAGTTTGACTGAGGGTTAAGATTCATAACTTAATATTTTAATTAAACTTTAACGTTGAACTATAGTGCTGTTTTTTTCTTTTAGACCGAATTGTTTGCAATAACATGTGTAATATAACTATATATACATACAAATATATATATATATATATATAAGCATATGACCAGTGTATGACCAGTATATGCCCAGTATATGCCCAGCGTATGACCAGTATATGCCCAGTATATGCCCAGCGTATGACCAGTATATGCCCAGTGTATGCCCATCGTATGACCAGTGTATGACCAGCATATGACCAGTGTATGCCCATTGTATGACCAGTGTATGACCAGTATATGCCCAGTATATGACCAGTATATGCCCAGCGTATGACCAGTATATGCCCAGTATATGCCCAGCGTATGCCCAGCGTATGACCAGTATATGACCAGTATATGCCCAGTGTATGACCAGTGTATGACCAGCGTATGACCAGTATATGCCCAGCATATGACCAGTGTATGACCAGCATATGACCAGTATATGACCAGTATATGCCCAGCGTATGACCAGTGTATGACCAGCATATGACCAGTGTATGCCCATTGTATGACCAGTGTATGACCAGTGTATGCCCAGTATATGACCAGCATATGACCAGCGTATGACCAGCGTATGACCAGCATATGCCCAGCATATGACCAGTATATGCCCAGCGTATGACCAGTGTATGCAAGTCGATACATGTTTGCCAGTTACCATGATGACTCTTAAACTTGAAAGCAGCAGGTAGCTAGCAAGAGAGAGATTATTATCTGATAGAGTTCAATGAGTAGGATTCATCTTTTCAAGAGTTGTCAAGTGTGGTATCAAACTGAAAATTATGGACAGTAAAAATGATTATCTAAGCTGGAGTTTCTGGAGGCTTGAGGTTTTTCAACTGTGTGGACACTCGTGATCGCTCCACGTGAAACCCAGAAAGATCCTGTAAGGGTCTGTTCTGTGTCTGTTCTGTGTCTACTCGTTCTACTCTGTCTCCTCGGTGTCTACTGTGTCTTCTCTGTTTCCTTGATCGTTTCATCCCCTTCACCTGTCCTCAGCCTCTCCTGTCTCCTTGATCGTTTCATCCCCTTCACCTGTCCTCAGCCTCTCCTGTCTCCTTGATCGTTTCATTCCCTGCACCTGTCCTCAGCCACTCTCGTCTCGTTACCGTCTCATGTCGTACACCTGTTCCCCCCCCCCTATATATTGTGCCACTCTTTCCCTTGTCTGTTGCTGGATTGTTGTCTTTTTTCCGTCGTCCTGTGTTTACCTGATCCTGCCTGTTTCGACCCTGTCTGCCTGCCCTGAACCCCGATTCTCTGCCTGCCCCTTTTTGGACTTTGTTGTTTTTTTGTGTGGGAACGTTTGCCTCATTAAAGAGCGCCTTTTTGTTAATCTACACTGACTCCTCGATTCCTCTGCGCACGAGCTCCTGCACCTCGCTACCTGTGGCGTTAGCCTTGACAGATACGGTCTCTATCTAATTAAAGTAAGAACACACAGCACCCCCTTTATTTGTCCCGTGATAAAGTACATGTCTCCTCCACTCGTCCAACAGCAGTATCGTTGTAAATTAGCAAGATCCATATCTCTGCATTTGCATCCCAGTGGTAGACATACAGAATAAGTATAACACAATCTAGATTTTCTCATAAAGAACTTATGATATTTTTCACCTAATCAAGTGTTTTATGTTAGTAAAAATGTATTATTCAACAACCACAACTGGAAAAAACATAAGAAAAAATGTTATGATTTTTCCGTGTCTAAATAACTTTGTTTATAATAATAATATTTAAAAAATAATAGATTCGATTTTTTGACCAATACTTTAAAAGTTTGTTTAGGCTAAGGCCTGGTTTATATATAATAAATTGATTTAACATCAGATTATTGACATCAGCTGTTGGGTTTTTAGAGTGAGCTGCTTCCATCGCTTGCTGAACCAAGGGACCAGATCACATACCACCAAACAAACAAACCCATCTTCATACAACATTGAACGTGTCGGTGGAGTCCGCAAGCGAGGAGAACACGAACGGAGAGCGCGCAACAGCCAGATTAATCTGGAGAAAACATCACCCGTCGCCCCGAGTGCTCGTTCAACATGTACTCTATGTACTGTATAATGCACACTGCCTGTGTCAGTAGGACGCAGCGGGCATGTTCAAATACAGCCTCATCTTTTTCTGGCATACTAAATCATCCATTATCCATTCCGCTTATCCTCATTAGGGTCGCGGGGCATTGGGCGAAGGCAGGGTTCACCCTGGACAGATCGCCAGTCCATCTCAGGGCAGACAGAGAGACGCTCACACCTACGGGCAATTTAGAGATCAATTAACCTGAGCTGCATGTCTTTGGACTGTGGGAGGAAGCCGGAGAACCCGGAGGGAACCCACGCTGCCACGGGGAGAACATGCAAACTCCACACAGAAGGACCGCCCTGACCGGGAATTGAACCCACGGCCCTCTTGCTGTGAGGCACTGATCACAGACAAAGTGTCACAAAGTGCAGTGCTCAGTGGCGACACAGTTTGTTGCATCGTTGACATGCAGATTTAAAATCACCAACCAGTCGGCCTCCCACTTTATCTAGCTTGATAATAGAGGTCAGGAAGTCTGTGAATTCTGTTAAAAACTGACCTGCTGGACCAGGAGGTCGATAAATTAAAACACAATAAAACGGCTTTTGTGTGGCTGCCACCCGTTAACATGGCGCCCGAAATAAAAAGCGAGAGGTTCTGCAACGCACACACATTCTTAGCAACCGCAACCAAATTCTACACTACATCTGTCACTTTCTCCACACCACAGCAAGTGATAAGGCCTCAAGATAGATTTAGAGTTGTATTTGTTAAGGCCTACTTGGCTACGCGCTAGTCGGCTAAACTGCAGCTGATGTTCATCTCAACTACACGACTACAATGGCTACAGAGATGCCATGTTTGGTTAGCATGGCCTACTTGTGTTTCTCCCACAAGGTTGGATGCTTTCTGATGCTTTTCGTCTCTCAAGTCTTTGCTTTTACATATTTCCTTAAACGTACAAAATTGTAAGAAAAATGAACACAAGAAGCAGTTACACCTCAGAGGAAACTGAAGGGGTACAGTATACCAGCATGTTTGCACTCGTAGCTAGATGCCAAACATTAAACCCTTTCTTCCAATAGATATAACAGATATTTTAGCGGAACCAGGCCGTAGCAACCAGAACACACGTTTTATACCTGCTCCGCTGGTGTATGCAGTGAAGACACTAAGACGCGTAACACAGCTCCCAAAATCCCACTTTAAGCTCATCAAATATTTTCAATTCAGGATGCCAATTCAGTGAGGAAAATATGCCGGAGGAGGAGGAGGAGGAGGAGGAGAGAGATTGAGAGAATAGAAGGAGGGTGCATGAACAGAAACAAAAGGGGAGCATGTTGGCCCTTGATGCTCTAGTAATTCAAGCAGCTGTCATGATCATCTGATGCGTGCGCACACACAGAAAGAAACCCTCCATCTCTTTACTTTCTGTATTATGTAAGTGCTCCGCTTGCATATGTCTTTGATTGGTAACTGGGACATGAGAAATACAGACAGAAATATACAGACAAACGCACACAAACCAAATGCTCACCACATGTTTCATCCCTCTCTGCTGTGTAGGATGGTGGGTGTAAAAGCACACCTATGATGTCGATGTTTTGGGCATTTGAAAAATGTCTGTTTCCAAAAATGTGATATAATGAGCTCATATTCCTGATTTTGAGTTTTTATTCAGGTGTTAACTCAACTCAATGTTTCCTTAAGGTTGTATTTAAACGTGTTGGAGAGAGCAAGAGAGAGAGAGAGAGAGAGCATCTACACACTCAGAAACATCTTTCGATTATGCTCTGGACCAATGAGAATGTAGTTTAGTCCTGAGGTAGAAATATCCAAACGAAGTAAAAGAATTGCTATGTACAATTCTATGTAATCTTGTTGATGTCCTCTACTCTGTCTAATACTAGAGAGAGCAAGAAAGTGTGTGTGTGTGTGTGTGTGTGTGTGTGTGTGTGTGTATGTGTGTACGAGCCGACTGCCAGGAGCAACAGTGTCCTGTACCACACACACATATATATACAAACAGAGTTCCATCATATCTTCACTTTCACATATTTAACTTCTAACATTTCTTTGATTTGTATGTTTACTTTTATGTAACATGTTGTTGGGCGTCTTGTTGTTCCCTCCCTGACCGTTGCTGTGTTTCTGTCTTATTCCCCATTTCATTTTCCTCAACTTGTTTGATTTTCTCACTCTAAAAACACCACTGTTATTGTTTACATCAAATTGTTGTCATGTTCCCGAATGTCTTAACACAGTGTGCAGACGGGTGGCAAAAAAAAGAAAAAGCTGGAATAAATGAGTGGAAATACAAAAGATGCAGATTATTCAATAAAGAGCAGGACGGGTCACCCACTGAATGGATTGATGATGATGAGCTGAATGACATGCCGTGACCTTCACACCCATAGAGGCTTAATTATTCATTTTGGAAAACCACCATTAACAAAACCCCCAATGAGAGAATGTCTGTTGGTGAGTGCTGTTCCTTCCTCCAGTAAAGCCATAAAGACATACATAATCCATACTGCAGCACATTGATGCTGTTCTGCTGGCTCCTGGTGGACAAAATAAATTGTCTAGAAAGCATCCTGACTCCTCTCTTTGTGTGATCAGTTTACTACCAGATGACAGTGGTCACACTCACTCAATATATAGCATTTAATGTGTCAAATTGTGTCTTTACTCTTTTACCCTGAAAGTTAAGTTGTATTTCTTGAAATATATATATATGTAAATATATGTGTATATATATATGTAAATATATATATACAGTGCATCCGGAAAGTATTCACAGCGCTTCATTTTTTCCACATTTTGTTATGTTACAGCCTTATTCCAAAATGGATTAAATTCATTATTTTCCTCAACATTCTACACACAAAAACCCATAATGACAAAGTGAAAACTGTTTTTTGCACATTTTTGCAAATCTGTTAAAAATAAAGAACGAAAACATAACATGTACATAAGTATTCACAGCCTTTGCCATGCCACTCAACATGTAGCTCAGGTGCATCCTGTTTCCACTGATCATCCTTGAGATGTTTGATTGGAGTCCACCTGTGCTAAATTCAGTTGATTGGACATGATTGAGAAAAGCACACAGTTGACAGTGCATATCAGAGCATAAACCAACCCATGAAGTTCAAGAAATTATCTATAGACCTCCGAGACAGAATTGTATCGAGGCACAGATCTGGCGAAGGGTACAGAAAGATTTCTGCAGCATTGAAAGTCCCAATGAGCACAGTGGCCTCCATCATCCGGAAATGGAAGAAGTGTGGAACCACCAGGACTCTTCCTAGAGTTGGCCGCCCAGCCAGACTGAGCGATCGGGGGAGAAGGGCCTTAGTCAGGGAGGTGACCAGGAACCCGATGGTCACTCTGACAGAGCTCCAGCGTTGTTCTATGAAGAGAGGAGAACCTTCCAGAAGGACAACCATCTCTGCAGCACTCCACAAATCAGGCCTGTTTGGTCGAGTGGCCAGACGGAAGCCACTCCTCAGTAAAAAGCACATGACAGCCCGCCTAGAGTTTGCAAAAAGCACCTGAAGGACTCTCAGACCATGAGAAACAAAATTCTCTGGTCTGATGAAACAAAGATTGAACTCTTTGGCCTGAATGCCAAGCGTCATGTCTGGAGGAAACCAGGCACTGCTCATCATCTGGCCAATACCATCCCTACAGTGAAGCATGGTGGTGGCAGCATCATGCTGTGGGGATGTTTTTCAGCGGGAGGAACTGGGAGACGAGTCAGGATTGAGGGAAAGATGAATGCAGCAATGTACAGAGACATCCCCGATGAAAACATGCTCCCAAGCGCTCTGGACCTCAGACTGGGGCGACGGTTCATCTTCCAACAGGACAAGGACCCGAAGCACACAGCCAAGATAACAAAGGAGTGGCTTCGGGACAACTCTGTGAATGTCCTGGAGTGGCCCAGCCAGAGCCCTGACTTGAACCCGATTGAACATCTCTGGAGAGATCTGAAAATGGCTGTGCACCGACGCTCCCCATCCAACCTGATGGAACTTGAGAGGTTCTGCAAAGAAGAATGGGAGAAACTGCCCAGAAATAGGTGTGCCACGCTTGTGGAATAATAATAATAATAATAATTCATTATATTTGTAAAGCGCTTTTCAATGACCCAAAGACGCTGACAGAAAATGCAAAGCAAAAGAACAGACAAGAATGGGCAACATATAGAGACAAAATAGAACAGAACAACAAAACACAGTAGTCAGGGAAAAATAGAAGCAAAGCGGAGGGGGGGGTTTGGGGAAAGGAGGTGGTTAAGGGTAGGGGAGGTCATACGCTCGGGAGAAGAGGTAGGTTTTAAGGTGGGATTTGAAGGTGGTAAGTGAAGGTGAGTCTCTGACAGGCTGGGGGAGGAGTTCCAGAGACGAGGTGCAACTCGAGAGAAGGCTCGATCACCAAAGTGTTTGAGTTTGGACGGAGGAACAATGAGGGGAGTGGATGAGGATCGGAGGGTTAGGGTAGGCGATGGAGAAGAAGGAGGTCAGTCAGGTAAGGGGCCAGGCAGTGAAGTGCTTTGTAGGTGAGGAGGAGCACTTTAAAGTTGATGCGGTCTTTGATGGGGAGCCAGTGGAGAGATTGGAGGACAGGAGTGATATGATCACGGAACCGGGTGGTAGTGAGCAGGCGGGCGGCAGAGTTCTGTACCATCTGTAGTCGATGGAGGGAGCGGGAAGTGATGCCCGTGAGGAGGAGTTGCAGTAGTCCAGGCGGGAGGAGACAAAGGCGTGAATGAGGCATTCAGCGGCAGTGGGAGAGAGGCAGTGTCTGATTTTGGCAATGTTGCGGAGATGGAAGTAGGAGGTCTTAATAATGGAGCTAACATGAGGGTCGAATGAGAGGGTGGGGTCCAGGATGAAGCCAAGGTTGCGAGCCAGGGGGGAGGGGGTAATGGTTGTGTCGTCAATGGTAAGAGTGATGGGTCCGGTCTTGTTGAGAGTTGATTTAGTGCCAATGAGGAGAAGTTCAGTTTTGTCACAGTTAAGTTTGAGGAAGTTATGGGTCAGCCAGGTTTTTATTGCGGATATACAGGTTTCAATGTGGGAGAGGGGTGGGTTCTTTGTGGATTTTGTGTTTATGTAAATCTGTGTATCATCGGCATAACAGTGAAAGTCCAGGTTGAAGTTGCGAATAATTTGGCCATACCCAAGAAGACTTGAGGCTGTAATTGCTGCCAAAGGTGCTTCAACAAAGTATTGAGCAAAGGCTGTGAATACTTATGAACATGTTATGTTTTCGTTTTTTATTTTTAATAAATGTGCAAAAATTTGCAAAAAACAGTTTTCACTTTGTCATTATGGGTTGTTGTGTGTAGAATGTTGAGGAAAATAATGAATTTAATCCATTTTGGAATAAGGCTGTAACATAACAAAATGTGGAAAAAGTTAAATGCTGTGAATACTTTCCGGATGCACTGTATATATATATATATATATATATGTGGATATATACAGGACTGTCTCAGAAAATTAGAATATTGTGATAAAGTTCTTTATTTTCTGTAATGCAATTAAAAAAACAAAAATGTCATGCATTCTGGATTCATTACAAATCAACTGAAATATTGCAAGCCTTTTATTCTTTTAATATTGCTGATTATGGCTTACAGCTTAAGAAAACTCAAATATCCTATCTCTAAATATTAGAATATCATGAAAAAGTATACTAGTAGGGTATTAAACAAATCACTTGAATCGTCTAATTAACTCGAAACACCTGGAAACACATTTTCAAATGTTTGATTTGTTTTGCTGTTATAAATCTTTTTTTTTACTTGGTCTGAGGAAATATTCAAATTTTATGAGATAGGATTTTAGAGTTTTCTTAAGCTGTAAGCCATAATCAGCAATATTAAAAGAATAAAAGGCTTGCAATATTTCAGTTGATTTGTAATGAATCCAGAATGCATGACATTTTGTTTTTAATTGCATTACAGAAAATAAAGAACTTTATCACAATATTCTAATTTTCTGAGACAGTCCTGTATATGTAGATATATATGTGTATATATATGTAAATATGTGTATATATATATATGTGTATATATATATATGCAAATATATATATGTATGTATATATATATGTATATATATATGTGTAAGTATATATATGTAAATATATATGTAAATATATATATGTGTATATATATATGTATATATCTGGAGGTGGTCTTCCTTTCAGACGAGGTGGCCAACCGCTAACCCTGATCTTTATCTATTTGTCACCTGTAGCATGGGATTTGTGTAGCAAGGGATGTTTTGTGATTTGTGTAATTCTGAATAGAAGCAAACAACATTATTTAGTTTAATTTCTCTGGCGTGTGGGCTACGTTGCAAATCACTGTGCAAAACTATTTTAGGACAATACTGGATTGTTGTTTTGCATTAGAATGATGACATTTCTTAATTTGTCACATATCTAAATCACTGGATTAAACAAAAGCTGAAAAAAACCCATCTAGATATTTAATCCATAATTGGTTTGTTTGGCCAATGTGAGTAAAGCTAAAACAGTTTTAGAGACAGAAAACACAAGGAACACCTGGCCTGCAACATGTTAACAGGTTCAAAGTAAATACATTGATTTATTATTGTGAGAGAAGAAAAAAAGAAGCATATTAGAACAAGAGAGGAGCAAACCAAGAGGCTTTTATCTATGTTGTAACTGTTACGTAATTTCTTGTTTGTTATTGGATTGATTCAAAGAGGAGTAGGATTAAAAGAGAGGACGGAGAATGAATGACATTGACCATGAAGCGACACATAGGCCAACTAGCAGCAGACGTATAGTGAATGCAATGACAGCAGGTGAGTCGGTCATTAGACGACCACAGGGGGAGTTGATCCTCCGGACCTCGTGGGCAAGAGTCCTCTCTTCTAACTGTAAGGTCACAACCACAACCGCTGTATTCTCATGTCCATGATATTTATTAAAGCATACTTTCACGCAGCAGTAATAGCTCAACGGCTCACTTTGCATTACCAGAGGCTGGATTTGATCTGAATACTGTCCTTACTAAATAAGCAGGCCACCTGTTAAGTTGACCTGGTGTTTGTGTAAGTTGATTCAGCTGCAGTTCAGCCAACAAACATTCGTTGAAAAAAATAATAAAATAAGCTGTGCTCGCTTTGCAGCTGATGGCTTCATGGCTCCTGAGCCGGGGTGAAATGTTGAATTTGAAGTGGCTGCTTGTAGTTTCTTCCTCTGAATCTGCCCCCTCAGCCCGGCGAGGTGCAGACACCTGTTCGCCGTGCCTCGGCAGCTCAACGCAAAGAGTCAGAAATATCATCTGATGCATCAAACGGAGAGGTGAGGCAGACCCGAGTGTGCTGCTTTCACATGATAATCTCAGCGAGACAGCTGCCTGGCAACACATCAAGTGGGAAATGAAAAATGGCCAGCAGACTCGACAGCTTCTTTTGTCTGTGTGACTTCGACATGTTGACACGAATCGGGCGCCGCTCTATTTCCGAGGACCTCAAAGTTCATCTGCATGTTGGTTTGCGAGGAAATAAGGAACATTTTATTGTCAGCGTGGGCTCAGTGTACACCGGGATGAACACAATATTCATGTTTTAATGATATACGTTGCTAAACTGTCACTCAATCTAACAGTCTCTCTATCGCCGTCTCTCCTTTAGTCTCGCATCTGTTTTCTTATCCAACTAAAGTCAGCCAAGCAGCTGTGTGGAGTCCTGCTGGATGCCACCTCAACGTGTTTGGTCCGGATTGTGTGTGTGTGTGTGTGTGTGTGTGTGAAAGAGAGAGAAATGAAAGCGTGAGCGTGTGCAAAAGATAAAGAGAGGGCGGGAGACGTGCAGAGTGTCAATGTGAGTACGTCTGGCTGTCTGGGTGGGTGTGCCTGTGAAGCTGCAAAATCATTTAAATTGGGAAAAGGAATGCAGGAATGCTCGCGAGTGATTCTGATCGCAGCCAAATTTCTCCGTCAGAGAAGTCCCCAACCAGCCTCCTTGCAATTTCACAGTGATTGGATAAGGAATACAAAAAGAGAGAGAGAGAGGAGAGACTGAGAAGGAGCAATGAGTAGAAAGTAGAGAGATACGAGTTAGAAGGATATTGAGGTAGGAGACATTCAGACTAAGGAGAATATGGTAATATTGACTGTAATTTAGCTGTGGGGAGGGCGGAGAACAACAGTGCTGTCACATGAGTCTTCTATCTTAAAATATTTCAGCTTTTCAGGAATAAGCCACTCACATTCTCAGTCAGCCATTCAAACCCTTTCTTGTTTCACTTGTCATTTTCTCTCTGCTCTTTCTACCCCGTCTCCATCGAGGTCAGGGTGACACGGGCTCTGTCAGAGGATGATTCTCACAGATCATGTCTGTAAGAAGACATGAGGATGAGAGCTTGCAGGTCCTTTTGGGGTTTTTTATAAAACAATGAGCTAGTGTAGCGCCCCTTCCAACACAGCCTTAACCCTCCTGTTACCTTTCGGGTCAATTTGACCCCATTCAATGTTTAATGTTGGTGTTCTTTGGGGTCAATTTGACCCCAGGCTGTTTTTCACTGTGTCAAACAAATAAGAAATATCAACTTTTTTATATATGTAAAGGGATATTTAGGTAGTCAACAAACAAACATAAAGTACCTCACACGTAAACTTGGGAAACAATATTAATTCTAATAATTTTCTGGAGGTTTTAATTGCTGGGGTCAAATTGACCCCGAGGGTAAAATATGTTAGTAAATGTGAAGGTAACAGGAGGGTTAAGATAAGATAAGATATGTAGTTAATTCATCCCCAGGGGGAAGATTCTTTGAAGCAGCACCACACATGTTTATATATGTACAACTAAATACAAAATACTGAGAGTAAAGCAGATTCTTTAAGTCTAAAAGATGTTGTGGACACAAACATTGCCTCTAGATTTAATGCATGTGACGGCCCACCGTGTCGCAGCAGTGGCATTCGGGGTGCAGAGTTGAATGATAAGTAGGTGTGCTTGCTGTCCTTGGACCAGAGATCCAGTGTTTGAGTCCCCGTGTTGCCAAGCCTCCAACAGCCACCGAGTCACCCGAGCTCCAGGGCAGCTGCCGCGTCGCTGAACTACCTGACTTCCCGGCAGAGGGGGAAGCATGTTCCCCTGCGAGGCATCACTTGATATCACTCGATAAATATACACGTTATGGACTTTAAGCTCGCCTCCTTTTAAGATGAGTCATTTGTCCCGCGTTCACAGAATGCGCCTCGATCACGAGGCAGGAAGAGAGCACACACAAGAGGTTTCTCTCAAATGTGCACGCCTGAAGAAAAGATATCCAAAGACTAGATTAATAATCACAGCGTGGATCTAATCTGCTCTCATGTCAGGAAACTATCTCTAGAGTCCAGCTAGCCGAAGACGAGCACAGAAGCGGAGTGCAGTGCGTGTTTCTCGTCCTCGTCACCTCTGTCCTTGTCCTCTAGCTCCTTTGTGATCAGTTTGACTCTGCATTGTCTGCATCACTTCATTTGTATTGCACAGAACAAATGTTGCAGGAGTAAAGCTGGAGGCTCAGCGGAGGATTACTTGGCTGATTTAGTCTTGACCCGCCACCAATCTGAGGGGAAATCCCAATCAGAGGTTAGACCGGCCCAATGGACAGCCCGGATGACGTGGTCGCGTGAGGGGTTTACAAATTCAATCTAGACTGCTCTGATCGATGAGCAGACATGTTCTTGCTTACGCCATCTTGGGTTCTAGATATGTCAAACTTTATATTTATGATGCAGCATTTGCAGATTGAGGTTTTTCATTTATTGGACAGCTCCTGTGAGATTGGAGGGGCCACAATTATCAGTTACAGAATTGAATATATATATAAAAGTCTGCACACTGTTGCTCCCGTCAGTGGAATTTATTAGCACGCCCACAAATAGGATTTCCTTCTTCAAAGAGTTTGTAATATGAACAGAAAAGCCATCTTTAAATATATATATATATGTATATGTATATATATATGTATATATATATATATGTATATATATATATATGTATATATACAGGACTGTCTCAGAAAATTAGAATATTGTGATAAAGTTCTTTATTTTCTGTAATGCAATTAAAAAAACAAAAATGTCATGCATTCTGGATTCATTACAAATCAACTGAAATATTGCAAGCCTTTTATTCTTTTAATATTGCTGATTATGGCTTACAGCTTAAGAAAACTCAAATATCCTATCTCTAAATATTAGAATATCATGAAAAAGTATACTAGTAGGGTATTAAACAAATCACTTGAATCGTCTAATTAACTCGAAACACCTGCAAGGGTTTCCTGAGCCTTGAAAAACACTCAGCTTGGTTCAGTAAACTAAATCACAAGTATGGGGAAGACTGCTGATCTGACTGCTGTCCAGAGGACCATCATTGACACCCTCCACCAGGAGGGTAAGACACAAAAAGAAGTTTCTCAAAGAGCAAGCTGTTCACAGAGTGCAGTTTCAAAGCACATCCACAAAAAGTCTGTTGGAAGGGGGAAATGTGGCAGGAAACGCTGCACAACCAAGAGAGATGACCGCAGCCTTAACAGCATTGTGAAGAAGAGTCGCTTCCAGAATTTGGGGGAGCTTCAAAGACAGTGGACTGAAGCTGGAGTCCAGGTATCAAAAGCCACTGTTCACAGACGTGTCCGGCAAATGGGCTACAATAGCCGTATTCCCATGGTCAAGCCACTTCTGAACTCAAGACAACGGAAGAAGCGTCTGACTTGGGCTATGGAAAAGAAGCACTGGACAGTTGCAGAGTGGTCCAAAGTCCTCTTTAGAGTTTTCTTAAGCTGTAAGCCATAATCAGCAATATTAAAAGAATAAAAGGCTTGCAATATTTCAGTTGATTTGTAATGAATCCAGAATGCATGACATTTTTGTTTTTTTAATTGCATTACAGAAAATAAAGAACTTTATCACAATATTCTAATTTTCTGAGACAGTCCTGTAGATATACATACACATACACTACCGTTCAAAAGTTTGGGATCACCCAGACAATTTCGTGTTTTCCATGAAAACTCACTTTTATTTATCAAATGAGTTGCAAAATGTATAGAAAATAGAGTCAAGACATTGACAAGGTTAGAAATAATGATTTGTATTTGAAGTATTAATTTTTTTCTTCAAACTTTGCTTTCATCAAAGAATGCTCCTTTTGCAGCAATTACAGCATTGCAGACCTTTGGCATTCTAGCTGTTAATTTGTTGAGGTAATCTGTTGAAATGTCACCCCACGCTTCCTGAAGCACCTGCCACAAGTTGGATTGGCTTGATGGGCACTTCTTGCGGACCATACGGTCAAGCTGCTCCCACAACAGCTCAATGGGGTTGAGATCTGGTGACTGTGCTGGCCACTCCATTACAGACAGCATACCAGCTGCCTGCTTCTTCCCTAAATAGTTCTTGCACAATGTGGAGGTGTGCTTTGGGTCATTGTCCTGTTGGAGGAGGAAATTGGCTCCAATCAAGCGCTGCCCACAGGGTATGGCATGGCGTTGCAAAATGGAGTGATAGCCTTCCTTATTTAAAATCCCTTTTACCTGGTACAAATCTCCCACTTTACCAGCACCAAAGCAGCCCCAGACCATCACATGACCTCCACCATGCTTGACAGATGGTGTCAGGCACTCTTCCAGAATCTTTTCACCTGTTTTGCATCTCACAAATGTTCTTCTGTGTGATCCAAACACCTCAAACTTGGATTCATCTGTCCAGAACACCTTTTTCCAATCTTCCTCTGTCCAATGCCTGTGTTCTTTTGCCCATACCAATCTTTTCTTTTTATTGGCGTCTCAGATATGGCTTTTCTTTGCCACTCTGCCTAGAAGGCCAGCATCCCGGAGTCGCCTCTTCACTGTCTACGTTGACACTGGCGTTGTGCGGGTACCATTTAAAGAAGCTGCCAGTTGAGGACCTGTGAGGCGTCTATTTCTCAAACTAGAGACTCTAATGTACTTGTCTTCTTGCTGAGTTGTGCACGGGGCCTCCACTTCTCTTTCTGCTCTGGTTAGAGCCCGTTTGTGCTGTTCTCTGAAGGGAGTAGTACACACCGCTGTAGGAAATTTTCAGTTTCTTTGCAATTTCTCGCATGGAATAGCCTTCATTTCTAAGAACAAGAATAGACTGGCGAATTTCACATGAAAGTTCTTTTTTCTGGCCATTTTGAGAGTCTTATCGAACCCACAAATGTGATGCTCCAGATAATCAACTAGCTCAAAGGAAGGCCAGTTTTATAGCTTCTCTCATCAGCAAAACAGTTTTCAGCTGTGCTAACATAATTGCACAAGGGTTTTCAAGGGTTTTCTAATCATCCATTAGTCTTCTAAGGCGATTAGCAAACACAATGTACCATTAGAACACTGGAGTGATAGTTGATGGAAATGGGCCTCTATACACCTATGGAGATATTTCATTAGAAACCAGACGTTTCCACCAAGAATAGTCATTTACCACATTAACAATGTATAGAGGGTATTTCTGATTGATTTAATGTTATCTTCATTGAAAAAAACAGTGCTTTTCTTTGAAAAATAAGGACATTTCTAAGTGATCCCAAACTTTTGAACGGTAGTGAATATATGTATATACATATGTATATATACATATATATATATACATACACATACATATATATATATACACATACATATGTATATAACATAACTGGGTTTTTTGTTGCATTGTGCCACATTGTTATTATGCGGCTCTCATGTGACCAGAGCATGTATTAAAAGATGATGTAGCTGTTGATATCACTAACTCTCGAGAAGAGCATTAGTTTTAAAGGTCACTTGCGGACTTAGTCATAAATTGTACTTAAGGGAGCTCCAATGTGCGGCCATTATATTTAAATGCTCAATGCCGACAACAGTTTTGGTCGCAGACGATCACTTTACATTGTTTTGTTATTTCAGTTCTCGGAGCGTGTGACACTCCATTGTTGTCTGATTGTAGTGTGAGCATGGACGGATTAAGAAACCACGGGCCCCTGGGCCTGGACGTGTCAAGGCCCCCCCCCCCACCCGGAAAAAAAAAGAAGTAAAAAAAATTTGAAAAAAAAAAACATCGCGAACAAAACAGTCCGTATGGAACAACGATACCGGAGCTGAGCAGACAACATAACGCGAATTATATGACCATGACATGAATGACTTAAGCCTAGCATATACCGGCTATGGTGCATCGTGTCATATCATCATATCAATACAAAGTTAATAACAGCTACTTCACGCAGAGGCTCTGGCTTAGGGGCCTCCTGAGCTCACGGGCCCCCTGAACTCACGGGCCCCTGAGCTCACGGGCCCCCTGAGCTCACGGGCCCCTGAGCTCATGGGCCCCTGGTGGCGGTAGGCTCGTTCGGTAATCCATCCCTCAGTAGGACTATTGGGGCCCTGTTACTGACATGAATGACTTAAGCCCAGCATATACCGGCTACGGCGCATCGTGTCATATCATCATATTCATATCAATACAATGTTAATCACAGCGACGTCACGCGCGGAGGCTCAGGCCCAGGGGCCCCCTGAGCTCATGGGCCCGGTAGGCCCGTTGGTTAATCCATCCCTGAGTGTGAGCATGTGACAAAAAGATGAACGCCTCCGCTCTTCCTCTCCATTACCTTCACCTTCCTTCCCTTCATCCTATAGCTATCGTTCTACTCAGTCAACTAAAGAAAGTATCTGTGGTGAAACAGCGAGTCCAGCTTGTATTATAACATGCTGCTTCTTCTCCGTTCTCATTCTATCTTTCATCGGATCCTTTCCTCACATCCCTTTGTGCACATTACTCTTCTTTTCCTTTTTAGGCAAACATCTGCAGTAATCAATACCATCATCATGATAATTTTCAGAATTTAAACACTACGCAAATTAAGATATGTGAATGCAGCCTACATGTGTGCATCATAGCCATATTTAAAAATGTGGCTGTGTCAGTGCACACCCTCAAAATATCTCTGCTCCTAGTTTATCTCATTGTTTAAACAGAACTGCTTTAATTAGTACAGGCCTGTCTATCTGTGTGTGTGTGTGTGTGTGTGTGTGTGTGTGTGTGTGTGTGTGTGCGTGTGTACATGTGTGTGCATGTGTGTGTGCGTGCATGTGCCTAAAAGTGAGTAACAGTGTGAGTGTATGTGCCTGTTACCATAGTGCCCCCATGTGGAGGACTGTAGAAGAGCATAACAATTCTCGTCTTGTTTCGCCACACACAGACACACACAGACACACACAGACACACGCCCACGCACTCACTCCAATGACACGGTGTTATATTTGGAAACACAATTTCATGCTATCAGTACTGGCTAGCTATTCCATTTAGATAGCAGCCGTCTATATGTGTGTGTAGATCTTTGTGTGTGTGTGTGTGTGCTTATGCTTGTGTGCGCGGTTGGTGTGTTTGTATGTTTGCATCTATTTGTGTGTCTGAGTGCACAGGCTGATTTGTGCAGAGATGAGTCCTAATTTCAAGTTTATTGAAATTAAAAAAGTTGGTCGTCATGGTAACGTGTGGATTCTCAGTAATTATGTTGATTAAAAATGTGAAAATTAATTTAAAAAGTCAGGGAAATGATCTCACAGCGGATGATCAGCGAAACATCAAAATGATTCACATCTCTGTCTCTCCCTCGCGCTCTCTCTCTCTCTCCCTCGCGCTCTCTCTCTCTCCCCCTCGCGCTCTCTCTCTCTCCCTCGCGCTCTCTCTCTCTCTCTCCCCCTCGGGCTCTCTCTCTCTCCCTCGCGCTCTCTCTCTCTCTCTCCCCCTCGCGCTCTTTCTCTCTCCCTCGCGCTCTCTCTCCCTCGCGCTCTCTCTCTCTCCCTCGCGCTCTCTCTCTCTCTCTCTCTCCCTCGCGCTCTCTCTCTCTCTCTCCCTCGCGCTCTTTCTCTCTCCCTCGCGCTCTCTCTCCCTCGCGCTCTCTCTCTCTCGCGCTCTCTCTCTCTCTCGCAGCCTCGGCCGGTTCCTGTCGCTCAGTCACACTTCAAAAGTCACACAATTATCTACATTCATCTCGCACACATGCTTTGTCCCAGTCCGTTTCTTCCTCCCTTCCACACGTACACACACAAACTGTATTACGTGAAATGTGTCTTCATGTCCAAGCCAAACACACAATAATCACACACACACAACAGTAGCGATGGCAAACATGACGTCCACACACCCACAGCACAAACCAATGGCCCCGTCTCGCTGAGCGCTTCATTCGGCCCGTCAACACATCCCCAGCGTGGTAACAAGTCTCATCTCATTCCGCCACAGCAGACAAAGTAACACAAAACCACAGCAAGCCTCCATCACTGCACTTCTCTCACAATCCTGCTCTCGGCCTCTTTCTCTCTGACCGGGGGAATGAACAGGCTCAGCAAAGTGTAATCTCTTTTATTAGCAACAGCAAACACACACACACACACAATGAAGTAACCCTCCTCCCTCTCACTCTCACTCATCTCCTCTCATCAGCTCTAATGAACCACAAATCTCATCAGCCATCTTGTCCTCAGCTCTGCCATCACGTTAAACCTGACTGACTGCGCATGGCTGTTGGCTGATGACCAGGAGGACTGGACATCATTGATAATATAGCTGGAAGTTAAAATACATGAAGATCTTCCAGGAACATTTCTTTGTGCCAACAGTCAGTCGGTACTTAGATCGGTTTTGACACTCGTCAGTGTTGGTGTGACAGTCCTGCTCCGTGGCTCTGGTTTCCTCAGGGATGATTCACTGCCAGCTGATCTGCAGCATGTTCAATATTTCACCATGGTGATGTTAAGGAGTACGGGATTATATATATATATGCGGGCATCCGTTGACGGAGGTGGGAGCATAACAAGGGCTTTGTACATCCAGCCTGTGCATTCCTGCACCTGAGTTAATGTGTTCTTTGCATGACTTCTTGCAGAAGGTAAAATCTCAATCTGCTCAACATTCATCTCGCCGGATGCTGGAGCCGCGATACGAAGCCGGCGTTGTTTTTCGTGCATCAACATCCTGCAGAAAGCCTTCTAGGAAGGAGACTTTCTGAGAGGTGAATCAAATCTTTCATGTTTCAAACACGTCTTGTGAACGGGAGGCCGAGCCAAACCATTGATCATCATTCGGCCCAATAGGCGGAGCGGGCCCACCTCGCCTTGGCCCCGGCTTCAAAGAGTTGTGTTGGTGTTTGAGGGCAAATTAAGAAATGCTGCCAAGGACTTCATAAAGCACAGCGTGTTGCACACTATTAACAATGCAGACATCAATGAAATTCGTCTCTTCAGCAGCATACGAAGCACTGAGACTAATTTGTAATTTGTGAAAATGGGCTATACAAATAAACTAAAAAAATTGAATGCTGAAGAGGTTCCCTACCAACGATCAAATAGTGTTCCGGAAGCATCGAGTGGTGGTGTTGTGAGTCATGTTGTTGGAACATGTTTCCAGATCGTTCCATGCTGGCGACCATCACTACCCTTCATAATGCTTCGGTTTGATTATAATCTAATCTGAAGCTGTGGATTTAATTGTTGTAATTCACTTGAATTCCAGCGTCATTTTAAAAACACTTTTCAGTCTATTTCCTGCAACAGTTTTAATGAATTTCAGCTTTATTCAAGTTTTATTTCAATTTAACTGGTCATTTCTAATTAAGTCATGTTCAGATAAACACGTTTTATATTATTCATTTCAGCTTGTTATACAGGGACATCCTAGTGGTACATTTTCCCAATTTATTTTGCTGACTATAACAGTTAGTACTTTAGCTATCACGTTTCTCTTAACTCTAATTTAACGCCAAGTGTGTTAGCTTCATTTAGTTTAATGCTTTAAATACTTGTCTAGATAGAGTACCAATAAAAGCCTGTGTTGGTTAACATGTGCACCAGTGTGTGAATATGTTTCTTTCTCACTTATTATTGCCATGCTTTCTACTTCCTCCTCGTAGGAGTGGGACTCTTCATTCCTTTTCCTGCAGCTGCTTTGGGAGGGGCGGGACTAGGAGTGGAAGGGGCGGGGCTTGGAGCAGGCTGGGTCTTGGCTTGAGGGATTTCAATGGGGAATTTAGGAGGGATGATAGTTTTAGGGGTCAGAGTTGGTTTCACCTCTGGCATTTTCTCTCCGTGACGGTACACACTGATCTGGAGAGGGAGAGACAGAATAATGCTAGTATGATGCAATCATGGCCCAAACATGAATTGTCTTTCCTCTGCGGTCGTATGGAGTTTAAAGGGCAACCCGCACCGGTCATGCAAACCTCGTACAGCATTCAAACACATCCTTTGGAGTTTTAGGTAAAGAATATTCAAGGTCAGCATTAAGCGTTTCTTTTTTTCATGATATAAACACTCTGAGTTCTACACAAATGCGATCATAAAAACATATCCCTGCTGGGCTCCAATGATAAAACAAGATTTGTGCCACAGATGGTCAGAGAAATTCCACGGCTCTGAGAAAATCCAGTAATTTGTGGTACACAGCAGCGACACTCACCACTATATCCACA
This sequence comes from Pseudoliparis swirei, assembly GCF_029220125.1. Taxonomy (NCBI): domain Eukaryota; kingdom Metazoa; phylum Chordata; class Actinopteri; order Perciformes; family Liparidae; genus Pseudoliparis; species Pseudoliparis swirei. The sequence goes on from NC_079391.1 coordinate 8,904,487, forward strand.
GACTCCCCTCCGTATTTGTTCTGGACAATCATGGTATAGCTGCCAGAATTCTCCATGGAAACACCTTTGATCGTCAGACTGGCAAACTTGCCCTGATCCAGAGAGACCGAGAACTGAAATGTAAAAGCAAAGGTTAGAGAAGTGAGAACGCCAGCACGGGGAGTTTGGCATCATTTAACATTTTGAAACGCCTGTCACTTTGAATTTTATTTTAAAATAGATTCATATTTTAGTCAAAACAGAAGCATGAGCTTTGATTACCATTTTGCTTTCGCAAAACCTGAGCAGTGCTCGATGGGCTCGGTGGACACGAGGACAAATCATTTCTTCTCATCTCTTCACTATTCTTATCCGCTGAGCTCTGTGGGCTCAACCATGGAATTTGATTGAACGGCAATAAAAACACATGCGTACTTCTTGAGGCCACAAAGACAAAGCTATTGATGTTCAAAGCCTTCAGAGGAGAAGAACGCTTGTGTCGATGTTCTTGTTCACCTGAGACCAGATAGAGTTCTCGATTCTGATTAGTGTCATGTGACTGGTGCAGTGAAGACACCATCACAGTCATCTCTCTCTCTCTCTCATACCTTCCCCCTTTCACCCAGTCCCACATTTTGCCCTTTTCAAGGTCTGAGTAAATTTTTCTGAATTGATATATGTGTTATGCTAATTACATTCTTAATAAGATAAACACTTTTTTTTTAAACACAAAAGCTCATCAGCCAAAAAATAAAATAAGTCGTACAGTTTTTTGTTGCAATAGATGGATTTATAATTGCATTAATTTATTAGACCCATGTAGACTAATCTGTGGATTGCTAATGTGCTTCTGTTTGACTTATGAAAACTAGCAGCTGTATACGAAATGTTAGTTAATTACATAGTCATGGTGGTTTTGTGAATTTTTATGTTACATTTCTCATATTCACAAACAGTAACACCTCTTCAGTGCAATATTCTCTGGATCTGTATATATGTTTTTTCTGTTAAGAGTATATACTCCGTGGTAACGAGGTAGGGGAGATGCACTCCGGAGGTTTGGAGAAAACATCACTAAGGACGTCAGTTCTTGTTTTAGACAGATTATAAGCAGGTGAGGGAATTAACCTCCAAACGTAAGCCAATAGGAGCCGCAGGATGCTGACGCTGTTGAAGGAGTCTCCACTGACTGGGTATCGACTGGAGACTCATAGTGGAAGGCAAGTCGATGAGTTATGAAAGGTAGATTTGTTCCACTACCCATCCAGGAGTGTGCTGATAATGCTGACCTCGCCGAAAGTATGCAGATCCCTCCAGTGAGGGATTGTAACTGGTGCTGAGGTCTCCCCCAAAAGCAGATGGAGGCCCTTTTTTCCTCTTACGTTTTTGCTCATTTGTTTTTGCTTAATCCTTGAGAATTAAAAAAAATTGAAATCTCGAAACTATTTTTATGTTGATCTAAGCAGATTGCACCTTTTTTGGCACATCTGTGTGAAAGAGTAACACTGCACGTGGCTTGCTATTCTTAACAGATGAGTTGATGCTCACTCTTCACAACCTCTCACCATTCTGTTATTGTTTGAGCCGTCACAATTCATCAAAATGATCCAGTCAATTATGAATTGTCAAAACTGAACTGCTGCAGCTTTGTTCTGTTCACCTTCGAAAGAAATATCAAGTTGGACACATTTCTATATCAAATACATGTCCTTATACTTATACCAGTGCATATTCATTTTCTGTGTACTACAGTTCTGACATTTTATCTCGTGTTGACATTTTCATTAATCAAGTTTTTCTTTTTAATTAGCAAAAGTTAATTACGGTCATTTTAATCCTTATCACTTCAACTGTACATATGGAAAATGTGTTGAACTTTCAGCAATGTAATCAGTCACAGGAACTAAAGTTTATCATTGGGGATCTTTTCCATTTCATCAATTTCAGGTTGGTGTTTTATTTAAAAGGTGTTCTAGTTTATTATTCAAAATCTCTCATTTGAATATGACATTTCCATTTCTTCATTTTAGTTTGCATGCCATTTAAAAGTATTTTCATGAAAACTACGATATTTAAACGGTTCTTCTAGTCATGGTTGTACGTTGCATTCTGACAGTACAGCACACGTTAGGCTGTAACCCATATTCACAATATTGAAACACAAAGTAGCACAACATAACCCGGAAAAAGTGCACTGAGACCCCATAGCATCACCGGCCAAGTTAATAGAAACTCACTATTGCAATTGTGTCTGATTAATAAGGTCATTAATCATGAGAAAGACAGGAGGGGCTGGGTTGGGAAAGGGAGTAATCAGCTTCAAGATTCAGCAGTGGCGTGCAGTGGCGTGTAGTGTGTAGATTGTAGTGTGTAGTGTGTAGCAGGCAGGAACCAAGGAAAGGAGGGAGGCCTGAAGCGTTTACCTGATCATCAGCTTCCACATCTGATCCATTCTTCAACCATGAGACTTGAGGCTTGGGGTCGCCACACACTGTACATGTTAGGCTCAGGGTCTATAGACACAAAGATAACTTTTTAGAAAAAGAGTGCACACATTTAAAGATACTTAAATCACATATACACGTACCTTCTTTTCCATAATGGTTACCACATCAGGCAGTCCTCCCACTACTTTACCACGGTCTGAAATAAACAATTGTTCATTTTAATTATCATCTTTATTGGCTATTATATTGATGATGAACTTAATAATAAGATAACTAAACAATCAGAAGCAATAACTGTACAAAGTAACTATTACTCAAAGAAACAAGAAGAATGGAATAATTAACTCACTCTGCTCAGCAAAGGCCTCAGCCCTGAAACACACGGAAAATAAACAAAAAATAAAGTTAGAGATCTGTATCTTTCTCTCTCATTTAAGCAAACCAGCAGTGCACGTAGAATATTATACAACAATATAACCTCAAATGTATTTTGCGGTACAATGCCACGCTGACAGTAAATGAGTTGAAACTCAATCATATGTATGATATCATCAAGGGAATGGCTCCAGGTAACATGATGTGTCATATCATCATCATCATCATCATCATGTAGAGATCATCATCAGCAAACTTCACCAGAGCAAAGTGTTAAGTCCTGAGGGTGAAGAACACAGCGAGGAACTCATTTTTCTAAACTGGCTCATGCAAAGATCCTCCATTGTGCAACAGAGCCACAGTAGCGGGTACTTAAGACGACTTCTGTCTGCTAGATTTTGTTTGTTATATATTTTATAGCATTTTTGTATAATAAAAAACATTGCAATCGAAATTTATTGTAACTATTTTAGATGTTTCCGCTGTGTTGTATTTGGTGAGTGTATCTATAAAGTTGAAGTGACATCAAAATCCACTTTGGAAATAAGTGTAGTGCTTTGAAGTGCATCTAAAAAGGTCTATATATCTTTATTTACTTTTTTACACCCAAAATAAAAATCAATAAACCAACTAACATTTCATTTAGCTGACTTACATTCATACACCGTAGACATAGCTACGGGGAGCAATTCAGGGTAAAGCGTCTCGCTCAAGGATACTTCAACTAGGGCCGTGAGCGGGTATCGAACCTCCAACCAGCTGATTGAAGGACGGACCCGTTCACCATCGACCCGCTAGGTATTCTGTGTTTGGAGCCAAACCAGATTATAATGCAGTTCATCCATAGATTTAACATAATCTGTTCTACAGCAGGAGATGATGCTGCTGTCGGCGCGGCGTGGGAGGACCGGAGGTCGGCCACGGGACCAGATGGCTCGGGGAACTCTGCTCTCCTCTCGGCAGATTGATGCTCAATCAGAAGGGCATCGGGATGTCACTTGTTTCAATGTGTTTAAAAAAATCTTGAATTAAATGTCTCTCTTTGAATGTTAATTAGAAGAGGGAGTTGGACAGTTTCCTCTCTGCATGCAGTGTTTTAGTGTTTAAAGTCTACTTTTTTTGAAACAGCAAAAATTTAGTATGTCAGGTTTTGGTTTGTCCCAATTGGTCAAAAGGATCTCTGCTACCGACTGTAACTGCTTCTATTCAATAAACATTGATTTATTTTGTGCTCAAATTATAATACTATGGGTTTTTGTTGTTGTTGTTCTTGTTCAATAATCAGGAGCTCAGTTTGCATAAAGCTATACAGTGTTTACAAAAATATCAATACAACCATGTAGCACAAGTACTCTCAGTATCCTGGCCAATCATAACACATTGTGTTCAGTAATGAAACAGTGCAAGTTCAAATGTGAAGGAACCAGTGATTCTCCTTTAACAGAGCTAGTCCGACCAACAGATGCACAGAAAAGGGAAGAAACAGATCTGAAAGTGTCGTCTTACTTAAGTTTCTGGAACTCAGCGAAGGCCTTCTCATACACTGTAGAAGACACAAACAGAATGTCATTGATCACAACAGCAGTAGACGCCCAGCTCTATGTCAGAGTAGTAGCAGTGATCGTCTTGTATCAATACTTGTTCACATAATTTGGTAAAAATAAAAATACACTACTTTTAACAAAGCTTCAGAATGTGAGAATCATGCCACATCCAATCCAATACGTGTCAGAGATATAACTCTCTGGAACATACTGAGCATGACGGAAGGACACTTTTTACAGCCAGTTCTCAAGCTTACGAGTGTTTGATGCACAAAAGATAGACTTTGGAATGAGTATCACTTAAAAAGTCTTAAACTACAGACTGGGGCCAAGAGCTCCATAAAAACAAGTGACTGCATACTTTCCCCATTTTTACAGTATTATCAATAAAAAGAGTGAGTGACGCAGCAAATGAGAGAGAAGGTACTGACCATCACCACTGAGATCCAGGGTGCGTTTATTTGAGTTTTCAGAGTTGGCGATGACAATGGAGTATACTCCTTTATCCTTCTCCGTTGGCTCAATCACCTGTCAATCAATTAATCAACAAACCCATCAAATAATTAGTGCCTGGCTTTAATTCATGGTTTAAAACTAGGTCATTAAAATGTAAACGTGTTTACACTGAAAGCAAAAGAAAGACTCACTGTTTAACGAATTAAGTTCAATTAATTAAATTTGTATTCATGAGCCATTCTTAAAGTGAGATTATCTCATTTGTCTAAAAGTGTCCCTGCTATCACCTCCACAAAGGGACTCTGAGGACTTTTAGGCAACAGTTCCACTACCGGAGGGGCTTTACTGTCATAAATGATCCATGCATAATTCAATTTAGAGATATATGCTGTTCAGCTTTATACAGGAGACGATAATACCTCAATGGTTGCCATAGCAGGGGTTCCTCCAATCACAATCTTGTCACTGTGGGAGAGTTTAGCATCACTGAGGAGAAGAGAGGAGAGGTTAGCGTGTGGTTGTGTGTGTGTGTGTGTGTGTGTGTGTGTGTGTGTGTACATGTACTGTTTATTTGTGTGTAGGTGAATCCTGTTGTGGAGGAAATGGAAAATCATCTTTACATGCCTGCCTGATGTTACGCAGAGGCATACCAATTTCTCTCTTTTGCTATATCCCTACCTCACTCTCTCTCTCTCATTCACATAAGGAGCAAGGAGAGGTTAAAAATATAATCTCCATCATTTTGTTCTTTAAATAATTGATTAACAGAAATGCCTCTACTGCCCCATGACCCCTTTTTCTTTTTTATTTCATCTTTTTTTTTTACTCACTCTCTCTATTTCCCACATTATATAATCTGCAGGGTACGACAGAGTGCTTTTAACCCTGCTTCTTTATGCTGTAGAAAATGATAGGAATGGGATTTTGTCACATAACAGAGACATTCTACTGCAATAACCAGGGTAATGAAAATATGTGCTAACAGCATCACACGTTTTATTATGTTGGTTATTGTTTTTGCCACTCCCAGCAGTTTAACTTGAGAGAAAAGCTAAAAATGATTTTTATTTGGCAGACTTCAAAGAACACTCTTATAGCTTCTAAAAACACAACTACTCCAAAAAAAATGTGGTTATTGTCATTTTTTTTCTTCGTCTTCTTAGTACTACTTGTTGCTGGTGTTGTAGTGGCATTGGGAGTGGCGTTTTTAGTTTTATAAATATAAATTCTTACCGATGACACCAGCTGATGTTCATCTCTGAGGTGTAATACTTCATGTGACACTGCAGCTGAATGCCTGTTGCTGTGCAGTTAATCACCAGCTCTGCTGCACTGGCTCCTGGAGGAGGTGATAAAGGTGATAGAGGTTGTGGAGTGGCACATTTGACATGGGAATCAGATACATATTTCACATCTGCTTCTTGATAACCTGGCATCACCACCGCCGCTACACGATGCACTTCATTGCTCAGAATTAATCAAATAAATTCAAACTTTCCTCTGCAGCCATTAGACCTCCCTTTTATGTTACCTTTATCCAGCTCGGAGGGCAGAATTGTACTAACGAAGCAGAGTGCAGACTGTTTTTGTGTCGCATTCAATAAAACGCTTCAAACATCAGAAGCTTTGATTACTTTTTTTTATGAAGCTGTATACCTAAAAAAAAAGAGTTTTATACGACAGAATATCTGCATGGAACTTTGTCACTGCGGATTACAAGTGTGCAAGTGTGTCATCCACCTGGTCACATCACCATGGTTTCCCATTATCACAGTAATGAACCTTCTTCTCCTCGGCAACCACTGCTGTAACACTTTCTGCAGAGCAGTCAAGAGGCTGTATCTTAAAATAGGAGTAAGATGCTCCACCACACTGTCACTGTGACAGCGCAGAGGATTTTTAAAGTGATTTCACCACATGATGACATGATGACCAAATGCTTCCAGCACGAAAACTTCTGCCACATGCTGACAAGTGTGTATGTGTGTTCGCAGTGAGATTTTAAAAACAGAAATGTATCAGCCTGGTGATGGATCTACTAAATCTGCGGTGTGTACATCATTTGAACTTGATCCCTTCAGTGGAAAGAGGAGGATGATGGTGATGTTTAGTACCGTTTTTAATGTGGATATGTGTTAGTGAGATAACCGATATCTGTGTATTTACCCGTGTGCATTTGTGTGGGTGTGTGAGTGTGTAAAAGGCAGATACTTACCAGACAGTTGGCTGATCTTGTTTATGGCATCGTCAAAGACTAGAAGAGAGGCAGAAAAACATGGGGTCAGGAAAAGAGCTGCTGTAGGACAATGACAGTCACAATGCTGCCCTCTGGTGGCTGCATTAAAAATTCAGCATAAAAAGGATCAAATGAAAAATAATAATAACATTTCTCGGTAACATTACTTATTTAAAATGGCAAAATGGTCAGCTAATCATTAAATATTTACTAACTTATAATATTTAATGGATAAAGATTATGAAAATGACTCCTATTTAGTTGTGCCATCAACATGCATACAGAGAAAAAAAGTTGGGATTTTAAAAATGCATTAGTTTACCACATACATTTGGATAAGATGTATATCCCTGTCTCCCACTTTTTAATGAGCATCAAGCTTGTTTTCAGTTCATGCTCAGTTTGAAAACCATGCAGCTGGCAAGCAGGTGAATTGCTTCCGTAATTAATCAGCAAGATGAATTAAGGAGGACAGATATGTTTACCTTTTCCGGAGATGTCAATTTGACTCATGTCTTTTCCTCTGTCATCACTGATCGTGGCCTTATAAACTCCCGATGTCTTCAGTGAAAACTGGAGAGGACACACAAAATAAATTCATCACACAGTGTGTAGAGGATAACAAACCCAGGTTGTTGAATTGTAAATCTGAACCCATTGTGAGGTCTGTGTGTCTTTGTTTTTGGATCATCTGAGAAGGACAACATTTTGTAACATTGCAGCATGTTTGCATCCAAATCAGTGAATACAATATGTTCTCCTTAGTTCAGCCCCTACCCTACATCCTGGTATGTGCATGTATAACCATACACATATTATTATTGTAGACGGTTTCATAGCATTCAGAATATTAACAGTACCAAAGTAATATTACCAGTTTGATTGGCAGTTTGCACAGTCCTGATCCCAGGTCAGGCTTCACATCAGGGACGATCTGGGTGTCTTCTTTAAACCATTGGAACACTGATTCCTTCTTCAAGTTAGAAACCTGCAATGAGAAACAGAACCACATATATTATCAACACAAACTTGTAATCATATCAAAAGTTACAAATTAAAAATAGTTTTTTGCTTTTTATATAGCAGATCATCCAATCCCCCAAATGATGTCTTAGATTGGCCTCTGCCTTTAAAAGTCACTTATCAGAATGTAGATGTTTTGCATCTCATCTTTTAATGGCCGCCTGGGCTATTTAACACTTCAAGTGTAACAAGACCATCAGAGTTGCTCTGTATCTATATAGCTCCACCTTAAATAAACCTGTTAGCAATGGCAGTAATGCTGCATTCTCAGATTTAGAACTCATTAACAGACGCAAAAGTCAGTGATGTGTGTAAAAGTTAAGTTTAAGTACTGAGATATATCAACATGTGCACTTTGGGCAATTGCTCTCACCACAGCTCACAGATATCAAATATCGCAAGATAACTTTGGCCTCTAGTACTATTATACAACACACATATTGTACCCTACCTTATCATCTACACATGAAGTATACTTCTGTGGGTTGATGCTTCAAAAGACAAAAGCTAATGTGTATAGTTACAACAATCCCTCAACTCAATTCACTGTCCATGTCTACATAATTAAAAATGCATTTGTTTGAGCTAAAGTGACAAACATATCTTGGCGTCAGATTTCCTCGAGGGCTATGAACAATACTTTGATTTCATAATTATTATGAGCTTCATTCTAACAAAGCCCAAACCAAATCCTGACAGTGTAATTCTGGTTATTTTCAATCAGAACCTACTCATTCCACAGGATTTTAGCATCACATTCTCAGCGTCCTCGAATGGCTAATAAGCTATTAGGTAGAGAGACTAAACTTTGTTTGGAGTGTAAATATTCAATCATTATTGCAGTTGCCGTTGTTTACCTTGCAGACCAAAGTGACAGAGCAGTCATCTCCAACCTGAAGGGACAGGAACTCACTGAAATGAGGACCTGTGGTGGATGAAGGCAGGAGAGAAACATCAGCTTAAAACAAATGACATGTGGACCATGATTGCATGAGTTATATTAACTGCCGTATGCATAAGTAAGTTATGTATGATGATTTGTAATATACGTAAAATACCTCTAGGGAATCTACAATTGCACTTATGGTTGCTGTTCCATGCATTTATACATTTAGGATGTATTTTGTTCGTAGCTAGCCATTTCAAATGGGTCCATTTTTAGTTTTAATGTTCCAACTATACCACTTTAGGTAAGGCAGTTCCGTTTCTTCCCTGTAGATGTATCATTAGATGAGTTGTCTCCTAGGCAACATAGTGGTGAGCTGGTCTCAGGCTGAGTAGAAGCTCGAACATGCCCAAGAAAGAGTGGATGATGTTTTGTATTTCTTACCCTCCTTGACTCTGATGTACTCTCTCCTCTGGTAGTCAGCCTCAGCCAGTGCTGCTTTGAAAGCTGCATGCACACACAGATACACATAAATAGAGGATCATTAAAATATCAAAGTGTTGCCCGTAGTTGCTATATATTCTGTCAGTGGATTAGCTTGTAATAGTCCTGTGTATCAGAGCAGAATCATAATTTCTGACATCAAGCTTCATTACTTGAATCTGTGCGTGTCCTTCATACAGAACAGCTGAAGAAAACATGTCATGTATCAACTGATTTCCATAAAGTAGACTCTTGCGGTAGAGATGGAGTAAGTCAAGCAAACATATAGTATACACCATATACAGGCGGTGTTCAGTGTGACTGAAGCTTGCCAGCATATCCACTGATTATTAAGAAGGAAATAAGGATTTAATAATGGCAAATCCTTTTTGCACATGTGGGCGCAACATCAGCAGTTTACATGTTACAACTGTGGTTTAATACCACAGTGAAACCTGATTGGAGATCACAGTGTTTCCCGCAGGATTTTGAGGGACTGAGTGGTCCTCAGAGGGACACTTAGAGAGCAAAATTAAAAAGGCAACAACTATCAAGAACTGTGTGCTCTTGTAAGAAACAATTGTATTATTTGATTTGATATTCCTTTATTTGTCTCACAGTGGGGAAGTTTCAAAAATGTACATTACATTAGTAAGTAGGTAATAAAAGGAAAGGACTGGATCGCAGTCAGTTCTAGCCGGGTTGTACGGTTTAACCTCTCTTACCATCTCCAATCAGAACCAGTGAGCTCTGTCCTTTGCCTCCTCCATCTGTGATCTGGCAGGTAAATGTTCCCTCATTTTCCTCAGTGACATGGTCCATGATGAACTCGATGATACCTGTAGAAACGTCATGACCCATCTTGTTGGGCTGTGGAAGAATAGAGTTGTCTGTTAAGGCCATAACACACGAGGATAACTTTTCCACAGTGACTTTATTATATCACATCTTACATCAGCTCCAGACAGTTCCTTGTTATTGGCAAAGAATTTGTAGGTGACTTTGGGAGAAATCTCCTCAGCCTGCAGCCAGAACCTCATTCTGCCTCTTTCCAAAACCTTATAGGCCAACTCGGATTTCAGTGGGATGACTAGAGAAGTGAAGAGGAGAACAGAAGTGTGTGCACATTACTGCACTTACGTACAAATATCGTAATCATACGTGACAGAAGAGGACATGAGGCAAAAGAGCAGGTGAGGTGAATGGTGGTTAGGCAGGTGATGTAAAAGCATGTAAGACCTTTTGGATACAAAAAAGAAAAAAGAAAAGAAAGAGAAATGTCTCCTAAAAGAAGAAATATATCTGAAAGGTTCAAAGCGAGTAAGAACAAAGCAATATAAAAGGCATAAAAGGGAAAAGCTGATAAATAGAAAGAGTGGGTAAAACAGATTAGACACAGTAGAGAAAAAGAGAAGATTAAAAGGGACAAAGAGCAAGATTAGGAGAGATCGAAAGAGTCAGCTAGAGGTACTTACTTGGGTGTCTGATATCATAGCTGAGTGCCAGCATCTTTGTCAACTCTTGAAACATAAAGAGACAGTTTAGTCATTTCATGCAACCATGAGCACAAACAAGAATTTAAAATGCATCTTGCACTTGGTACATAGATGTCATTTTATCATGCGGGTGCTTCAAGTACCAAGTTTGGTGTTGTAGAACTCACTGCTGTAATTGTGTTTAATAGGAGGAGACAGATTAATGAACAAACACTGAAAGACTGAAGCAAACACAGCCATAGGAAAGACAATATGGTTCTTAATAATGTTTATTATTAAGCCTTGTTTTTGAAAGCCTTCTTAAGTACCACCGGTATAAGTGAAATAAATCAAATCTCGTAGAGCAGGTGTTTGGAAATTATTCTAAATTAAGATAAAACAACTGTGGGCCAAATGGGAAGCAATAAAGGTGCACAGAATAATAATACGAGAGCCTCGTAGCGTACTGGTGCAAGAGCAGGAAGATTTTGTGAAATTCCCTGACAGAAAGCCCTTTGCTATTTGGACCAAATTTGCCCCAAGCTTGGAGAAATGTGCTCTGCTCGTATCCATCAGATGTGTAATAACACTGTCTGTTACCCACATGCCGGTGTGGGCGTTGCTAAGCAGTCTCGTTGCTTTCATTTGTCGTTTATCCTACACAGCGCCTCAGTTCTACAGAAAATAGTGTCGTTTTGATGAGTTAATGTTGCAGTGCAGCCGTTCAATGATGAAGGCAGGATGGAGGAAACACTTATTCAATGCTATTCCTATGAAATAATGAAGATATTGTGAGAACAACACAGTTTTGACTACTGGACAACCAGCAGACATCAGGGTGAGGGCCTCAGACATTCCAGATCCCAAAACTAATCTTTCATTTCTTCTATCTGACACTTGCCAGAGAACACCAATGCTCTCCACCCTGATGAGATGTATATTGTGTTATTATAAAGCAACAAAAGGATGTAGAGACACTAAAAGGACATATTTCAATACTATAGCTGGAGTCAAGAGAACTGAACAATCCTTGTCTCTTCCTCCCCCTCTTTCTTTTCTCACTTACCTCCAACAGACAGCTAAGACAGCTGCAAGTTATAGTTGTAGTGCACTTAACATTGACAATTGTATGACATAAAATTGAGGTATTACAAAAATTCTGAGGTAATGCAGTCTGCACTATGTGGCCACACTGCCATCTATTGGATTATGATATCTCTGTAACACTCAGTGTGTATATCGTGTGTGTAACACTGTTAATTTAGTGTGAAGTCAAATCAGTTATTAGCCTCTGAGTCATTCCTATTTTTGTTCCGCCAAGTCTCGCATTTCTTTAATAATATTTTAATTTTGATGCGCCGGCCCACGGCGGCTTCGGTTGAACCGCTCCAGCAACTCCTCCGCCACGTCAGCCTCGAAGTGAGTGGCTTCATTCTCGGCTCAGATAGACCTTACTACACCGTGTGCAACATTTAGTGTTTTTTTTGTTGCATTTATTGAATATAATATTCAGAAATATGTTTTTTAATCAGTGTCTATTCCTCTGAAACTAAGAATGTTTTTACAGCTGGAAAAAACCATGTGCTGTATATCTTCCCAGAACGAACGCTGGCTCTAAAGAGCCGCTCTCGTTTGAGGTTATCTGAAGATAGGGACGCGTTCCAAAAACCGATATTAAGAGCTGTTAAACAACTAAATATCAAAATATTGTCAAGCTCCGACATTACTGGTGCTTATTTTAAATTAAATTTTTTTAATGTTTTGATGTAACTTGTCATCGTGGTCAAATTAAATCCACCCCTTTTTAAAATATACTCAATAGTTTAGATTGTAGTCGTTTGGTATTCAATTTCTGCACATTTTGAAAGCCAGAGTTGGGCTTGGTTGCACCAGAGCAACACGCCCACACTGACTGGTGAATCCTACCTTCAGCAGAGATTGTGTAGCTGGATGACACTCCTTCTGTGTTGGTGACCGAAACAGAGTATGCCCCGACGTCCTCTTTATCCGCATTCTTAAAGATCAGCTTAGAGCTAAAATGCACGACGACAGAGACACAAAAAGATGATGCACATTTATCTAGCGTGTATTTAACTGTTCACGTGTGACACACGCTAAACAGACATTTTTTTTAAATGCCCAAAACATCTACATCATAGGTGTGCTTTTACACCCACCCACCATCCTACACAGCAGAGAGGGATTAAACATGTGATGAGCATTTGGTTTGTGTGCGTTTGTTTGTATATTTCTGTCTGTATTTATTATGTCCCAGTTACCAATCAAAGACATATGCAAGCGGAGCACTTACATAATGCTGTGGAGGTAGCTACAGTAAGTAAAGAGATGGAGGGTTTCTTTCTGTGTGTGTGTGTGTGTGTGTGTGTGTGTGTGTGTGTGTGTGGTCTTACTGGCTGCCTTCAGTCTTGATCACCAATCCTTTGGAGAAATCCGAAATTTCTTTATAATCTTTCTTCCAGAGGAACTGAGAGTCCTCGGATATTTGGCAGGACTCGAATGACAAAACGATGTCGCCCGATTTCTCATCCACAACGCAGGACACCTCCTGAGAGCCTGGGATACAAAGAGAAAATTACAAAAAGTGGACTTTTGAACATTACGCACATTTCAGTCTCCAAGCAAGGCGAAGACGGAATTGTCTGTAGATGTCTTTTATTTGAACTGTCGGCTCTACTGTTTACTTCCATACCGCCTCCGACATAAATTTGACAATCTGTTTGTGAATAAAAAGTTACCTTCCAAAGCCTTGGCAGTCACAGGGTCAGAGGCCATGGAGGCCATACCCACTCCTGCAGCATTGCCCGCACACACTCGGAAGTTGTAGCTCGTGCCTGCCTCAAGGCCTGTTACCTGAAGACGACAAAAAGACAAGAAAATAAACTGGCGTTGGTGAAGGGAGTCAGGCTATGGCTTTTTCTACACAGGCGTTAAACATCAATTTGGGTAAATTTGATCAGTACGGTAACTGACATGAACGTTCTTGCAGTATGTTTTGTTCAAACTGATGTAACTTATTTGGCAGATGAGAATGTGACTGAATTATTACATCCTGAGATCCACTAGCTACTGCAGCAGATATTTTTTAAACGTAATATGATAGACTAGCAACAAAACAGTTGTTTTTTGGTAAATAACAACATCCTTTTTATTTGAATAAGACAGTAATAAATTACATATGATGTTGATAAATGGAATGACCTGCTAACGTGACACATCATATAAGTCACATTGCTACTACTTTTTATACTAAAACAAGTATTTGTATCTCTCTTCTTAGCTCAGCCAGTAACAATCTACTTTGTCCACTAGATGTCATTGTTAATTCAGTTTGATATAACTGCATTGTGTCACTGCATCAACATTATAGGCTAGTACAGAGGGCTCCAATGGAGTCAAATGGAGACCTTTTCAAAGTCAACTTAAAGAAGTTATGGCATACCTTAAGGGCCGTAACTCTTGATTATGTTCATAATTATTCATTCATATAAACAATTTAAGTCCAAACTAATGGGCATAAAATACTAAAATGTACAGTCATAGAAAACTGATTAGTTTAGCACAAATTCACAATTGAGCTGGAACTAAATAATTTGGGGCGTTATTGCTTAAAGGCACACTTTGGTGGGCATTGGGGGCTTACTGTCTGCCAACATAACATTTAACGGCGGCTCAATTACGCCGCCTGTTGACGGAACAGTGTGTCACCTACACATGGCAGCGAAATTAAAGTAAGCCTCAGATTCACTCTAAAAAAGAAACTCTAAAAGAAATGTCCTACCTAAACAATCAAACATTTTCAAATATTTTCAACTAAGAATTTAATAAATGTATTATTTGTACCTCATTTTTATGTCAGATTGCAGTGTATTTAGATATAATTACATGACAGGATTTTAGAGAAATAACCATGGTTATCTGATAATCCTCATGCATGTACCATAAACCATATGAAAGGTGATCTCACCTTGAGGAAGCGGTGACTAACAGAAGTCTCGTTGGCAATGGTCCAGTCAGAAGTACCCTTCTTAGCGTACTCAACATGATAACCTGTGATTGGTCCAGAACCAGCATAAACAGGCTTCTGCCACTCAACCAGCAATGAATTGTCCCTCACTTCACCGAAGGTCAGGTCATAGACTGGGCCTAAAGCATCGAACGAGAGAAAACACACAAATACATTTACATTTGTGTTTATGATGACGTTTCAATGAAAACAATGACTCTCGTCCTCCTAGTTCTCAAGGCTATTTGGTTGACATGAGTCTGATGCCACACACTTTTCAAGTTTGAATTTAAAAGTGACCAAGTCAACAGATTACATTTACTGACCAGGCTGCGGCATGGTCCAGGCCTCACAGCTGAAGTCGGCTGACGGTTTGGCAGCTGATCCGAGACCAGCCAGGTTGGCTGCGTACACCTGGAACTGATAGACTGCACCCTCTGTCAAGCCCTCCACCTATATTGTTATAGCAATAAAATGTCACCAGTTACTAACATGCCAATCAGCCTTTTCTTCAACAAAACTTTCCAAACTCACAAGTCGCTCCAGCGTGAAATAGTGTATAGTCGTAGTATTTAAGTGCCTGCTTATGTAGTTATCCAAATTGACCCAGAGATCGTTCTTACAATGTGGAAAACCAAATTATAATTTAAATGGAAGGCACATATATAACTGACGCAGTTGTATCCAAGTTATGCAAAAGCTGTTGCTCCGTCTTCAGTTTGTTTTGATGCGTTAAGGGAAGCTAAACAACTGCCATTATTGTACCTTATACAGTCTTTCGCTGACTGATGGGATGTGAACCTCCCTCCACATGGTGGTTCCACTGCGTCTTTTGTCCACATAATACTCCTTGACTTCTGCTCCTCCAGAGTGAAGAGGCTTCTTCCAGTTTAGGACCATTGAATGGCCGTCACAGTTCAGCAATGCAATGTCGTAAGGAGCAGAGGGTGTGGCTGAAAAGGCAATACTGAATTTTAATTTTAATAATAATGACAACAAAAATACTTCACAAACATCATCGTGAATAATAATGATAAAAAATATGCCAATACTGACTGAGGGCAGCCTTAACAGTCAGAGTTGCAGACTCCTGGGATTCATCACTCAGACCCAGCTCATTGATAGCCTGGACACGGAACACGTAGGTTTCCCCCGTGGTGAGACCGCTAACCACAAACCTGCAGAAGCACAATCACATCATGAGCATCACTGCTGTAGAAAGACATGCTTTTGTTTGGTTGAAAACATACTTGGTGCTCTTGCGAGGTTTGTGATTGGCCGAGGTCCAGTCCTTGGACCCCTTCACACACTGGTCGATGTAGTAGCCAATCAAATTGTTGGGTTCCTTTGGAGGAGCCCACTGGATGAGAACAGAGGTGTTCGTTTCTCTGGTCGGAATCACCTGACCGGGAGCAGATGGCACACCTGAAGAATGCAAAAAATGTCATGTTAAAAATTAAAATTGCTCTTCATGAAACACAACAGCAGCTCAAGTGTGGATGTATTCCATTTCAGTAGAAATCTGTGTAATAAGGAAAAGAAATGGACACAACAGACCTTTGAGTTGCAGGGTTTCAATAGGTCCAGTCGGCTCGGACGGCTCACTGGCTCCGTGGATATTGGCAGACAAAACTCTGAATTTATATTGTTTGCCCTCTGACAGGTCAAACACCGCATACCGGGGAGATCGAATAGGAACCTGAGTGTTGACACGCTGCCACGCGCCACTGTCTACCATGCACTGTGGTAAGAGAAAGACAGAGAAAACAAGCTGGCTGTCACGATATACCCACACATACTAATACGCTGTGTTACATTCCAGCCTGGCTCTATTGCAAATATTCATTACAAATTCAGATTAATCTTCATTACTTCATCAGAAAACTTCTATATATATTGCATATGAAAACAATCTTTTTTACAGAAAAGAAAAATACTAATGTACAGCATTGGCTAATTGGGTGTTTCTTTCTCACCAAATTCAGCTTTTGAAATATTATATAATTCATATTGTTAAATCCAATATAGCAGTGTACAGAAAAGTATGTCATTAACATGCAATGCACCTATTAATACCATTCTAATATTCCTTTGATTAAGGTGGTTGGGCTATCCTATTCTATTTAAATGTGTTTTATATTTGCGTGTGTTTGTGTGAGTATTTTTTCAGTTGTAAGTGTGTGCATATACATACCTGCAAACTCATGAGGGGTGAAAAAAGTGACAACGGAGTGGGGGGTGGGGGTCCTCTGCTCTGACTAAGTCAGTGCCCACAAACCCTTCTAATAAGAATATAATAGATGTGTGTGTATATATATATATATACACACACATATATATATATATATATATATAGAATAGTTACAACACCTTGAAAGATGATGGTGAACCCGGTAAGATGGCCGCCACACCTTGAAATATTCAGTAATATTTATTTTGCATGGGCCCAGGTGTGAATAGGAGCGAGGCCCATTCAGAGAAATCTCTACGGCCGACTTGAGCGACAATCACACAGGTTAACAAGTCCGACGTTACATTATTGTACAAATCAAGTAACTTCCTGAATTGTGTGCACTTGAACACATTTTTAATTTCTTGAATTTCGAAATTATGAAAGAAATTAATTCCTTTTGTTCCTCTTTTATCCAATAACCAATAACCTATCATGTATAATAAACCTTCCCACCCACCCTGTGTGTGATTTCTCATCAGAGGCCCCCACCAAAAAAAATTCCTCGTTTGTTTGTGAAAACATTCATTCTTTGGCAATAAACCTGTTTCTGATTCTGATTCTGATTCTGAAGTGGCTGAATGGTTTCTGTGAGATTCACACACTGAATTCTTGCTGGAAATCACTTCTATATATAGACTCTGGTTCGGTGCTCCGTGACGTCACTAGCGACGTCACAGAACCAGAGTACAGACATGTCATGTGACAACGTTTCCATGGTGACGGACAAGGTCACGGTCCGGAGATCATGCACTGACAAGAAGTGACTTCCACCAGGAAACCTGTTTAAACTTTATATGCATGTACAAGTTGTGTATGTATATATGTACTTATATGTGTGCATACTACTGTTTATATCTGTCACGGGACACAACATGTAACTATCTAATCTTTCTTGGAACAATGTAATTCTCAGGCCAGCAGACTTGTACAATGGTGCTAAAACGCTAGCGCGCGATTAATATCCACTAGCTAAACGGCGCTAGCCTTAATTAACTGTCTTCACTTAAACTTCTACAGTTAATAACTGTCAAAATATAAAAGCGAGCGAACATAACATTAATATATATATGTGCTTATGTACGTTTCTCACCTGTAAACACAAAGAGACTCGCATCAACAGCTGCGTCACTGTCTGTGTTACGCTGGTCTAACTTGTTTGTTTAAGACAAGAATTACGGCACCAGTCATGGCAAAACCCGCTACTGCCCCCTACTGGCGAACACAAGTATAACAATATTAAAAAATCATTCAAATTAGGAAAAATGGAAAAGTAGCACATCTTCAAATTTAAGTGAAATTATTATCAACAATTTGTTTCTTGTATTTCTTCTCTTAAGCAACTAATTGATTAATCTAATACTATTTTTAT
This sequence comes from Pseudoliparis swirei, assembly GCF_029220125.1. Lineage (NCBI taxonomy): Eukaryota > Metazoa > Chordata > Actinopteri > Perciformes > Liparidae > Pseudoliparis > Pseudoliparis swirei. The sequence goes on from NC_079391.1 coordinate 8,923,017, forward strand.
CTGAACTTTGGTAGTTTTACAACAAAATGTATACAGTAGAAATATTATTCATGATATAATGATAGGAATAAAAAATATGCGTTGTCATTATATATCATATGGTTAAAGTCATTCATAAACCAACTTCCCTTTCTTTGGCCTGAACAACAAGGACTCGTGAGCTCTGCTGAGCCATGACTCTGTTCCCTGAGTCTGTTCTGCCTCTACCTGGCTGTCACTAACATTATAACTTCTATATGATACCTGCCATAAATATCATGATACCAGAATTCGATACAATACCATAAAAACAATATGATACCATAAATACGATACTGGTATATTTATCTATAATAGTAATAAATAAAACATCTGTATGGTTCACTTTTTACCAACTTTTTCAACACTTAACAAATGGCAGTAATATTAGTATTAATACAGCCAGATATTAATGAAACTATATGGTTCCATCATAGCATTGATGATACACTATGAGGCCTTTAGTCAGTATCTGACCAGATGATACAGAGTTCATCAGGATGAGCAGCTGTAGAGTTACATAACTTTACAGACTGTCTGCATTGGAGACAAAGAACTGAAACATTTCACTTCTGGAATCATCTTTTTCTTCTTCTTTTTAAAGCTGAAGACTTTAACTCTCAAAAGCTCCGCCACTTGACGCCACTCGCTGTGAGCGCTGCACAGCGCATTGCGTGCAGACAGCTTGACACGGAGCAGCGCGTGCGCTCTGATCGCTCTTTTAATGAAGTATTGATACAAAGAATATGCTAAATCATATCGTGTTTAACGTACGGGTGCTTTGTTAGTATCGATACACCGTGCAGCGTGACATCAGTAGATGTAGCGGGCTGACATTCAAACCCCCTAAACGCTGTCGACATCTGAACGCTGATTGGCCGAGACGCGACACGTCCCATCAAAGAAGTTTTATTGCGAAGAGCAGCACATCGCATTTTCTCCGTGTCTCACTCCAATCTTATAAACACCGGCCGGCCAGTTGACCCCCCCCCCCTACCCCAAAACACGATTCACTTGGATGACCTATTTCGATTTCAAAACGGCGAATTTCACCGAAAGGTGACAAATTTGCAGGTATGCATACAGTGTGATCCTGTTCTTTTAATCCACTTCTTGTGAACAGAGTAGGCCTATTACCAGCAGTATTGGGGACAGTGGGATGTTGTGTTACCTTTTCTATGTAGTACCACATGGGAGCCCTGCTGGAATATGCGGGTGCTTTCCAGCTCAGCACCACATATGTCCTGTCGGTTTCTGAGGCAAGAATTTCTGATGGAGCACCAGGGGGCTTTCCCTTAGCTACAGAGAAACACACGCACAAAGAAGATAAAGTACACACACACACTAGCAGTATGATGTGTCTTTCTACCCTGTACAGAGATATACTGGAAGGTTAAATGAATAATAAATAACCTGGAATCATGTATTAATTTAAGTCGAAACTCACCTTCAACTTCATCATGGTAAGACACAACATCTAGTTTTCCGCCGAGTTTTTTGGCTAAAGGAAGAAATAAAAAGGTGATGATCACATGATCCAAACATAAACCAATACTTTTACAACAACCCGTACATGAGGCGGTTTGAAGTGAAGCAAACTTCGCAGACATGCATTAAGTTCTGCAGCATCCCATGTAAGAATATACAAAGACGAATATGAACTACAGCGAGTAACTATTTACATTTACACTCGACCATCATTTTAAACCTTATATAATTCAGGGATGCTGTCATGGAGCAGGATAATAATTGCACTTCAACCACGTCTCATTAACATACAAACAGCAACATAACTAGTAAGCACCTACAGTCAGTCCATCCAAACAACATTGGACACAGGACACATATCTTCAAGTCTTCACAGGGAGGACGTTTCTCGATACTAATCCAGTTGAACCCACCATGCATCCTCTCGAACTCAGTGGGGTCCAGCGCGGCGATGGGAAAGGACATGCGAGATGCTTTGCTGATTCCGCGCGAGTTGACGGCTCTGACTCTGAAGTAGTAGGCGTGGCCCTCAAACAGCCCAGACACCGGGTATTTACAAATCTTTATGGGGTGATCATTGCACTGAGTCCAGTTTTCAGTTCCAACCTCACATCTACAACATAAAGAGAATCAGACCAGAGAATCAAAGGAGAAGTGCAGGACGATATATCAGTGGAGAGCAAAAGGGAGCATTACCTGTACGGCACCTAAAGACAATAACTCCTTCACTTCCACTGATAGTCAAACAAACTGTTTGTGATGACATGCAGCAAACAGTCTGAATGTTGGTCAGGCTATCGATTTATGGTGTTTCTATCAGTAACTCCTACTTGTCCACAAAGTATCCAAGGATTGGTCCCTCTGTGGTGGTGTTTGGGGGCTTCCATGACACAATGACATAGTCCCTATTGGCATCGTGGATCTTGATGTCCATCGGAGCACCGGGCGCACCGGCGACTGGGGGGGGACCATCTTCGCAGGAAGTAACACAGTGGCATTTTAATAATCATATTGTGAGTAAGTAATACACATTTAAGGAATTATTGTAACAAGAGTTATGTGAAATCTGTTCCATCATGTTAACACAGAATAAATCCCGATGAAATAAAGACCCAATATGATTGTGTGATTGCCGTTACCTGAGACGGAGATGAATGCACTGTGTTCTGCGGTGCCTCCTTTAGTGACCATGCGTATTGTGTAAAGGCCTTCATCGTCTTTGAAGAGGTTGGGAATAGTCAAAGTGGTGACTCCTCTGCCGGTTTCGATCTTCACCCATTTAGAGTCAACCACACGCGTGTCTGAAAATGAAAAAGCATGAATTCAGTGTCCCTTCCTGCATACTTCTGAGTAATCACCCTTCTTTATTAATGTAAGAATATGTTTCTATAAATGATACATGAAGTTCGACTGCATGTAGTGATGTTCAATGCATCAGAATCTACTTTTATCCCACAAGGTACCTTTTATGTAAATTCTACAGACACACTGTAAATTAACTCGTAAATTAAGGCAATATCACTGGAGTCTATTTAACTTCTTTCACTATAATTAATTAGCAATGAAAATAGGGTCCGTAACATATTCCCATTATTCCTCTGCTCTGCCTCCGGCTGCATGTCGACCAGATTGGGTTTGGTAATCGGGGTGGCAGGCAGAATATATTAGCAGCAATTAAAGTTCAATTACTTTGTCATAAAATGTTACTTTGGATCAATTACCATCTCTATACCACTGTGCCTCAGGCTGCAGGTTGGCCAGGTTGGGGCTCAGGGTCATGGTAGCAGTCAGCCTGGCAGATTCTCCCTCAGTGGCAAACACTGGTCCAAACTTCTCCAGAAAGGTGATGTTTATTTTGGTGTAATTGATCTGGGGAAGCATGGCGGCTGAGAGATTGGAGGGAGGAAGAAAGAGAGAGTGAGAGCGAGATGGAATAGGACTGTTGGTAAAGGCCTGTTGCTTCACATACTACTTTAATAAGAGAGACATACACTCCCGTTCAAAAGTTTGGGGTCACTTAGAAATGTCTTTATTTTTCAAAGAAAAGCACTGTTTTTTCAATAAAGATAACATGAATCAAAAATACACACTATACATTGTTAATGTGGTAAATGACTATTCTAGGTGGAAACGTCTGGTTTCTAATGAAATATCTCCAGAGGTGTATAGAGGCCCATTTCCATCAACTATCACTCCAGTGTTCTAATGGTACATTGTGTTTGCTAATCGCCTTAGAAGACTAATGTCTGATTAGAAAACCCTTGTGCAATTAATGTTAGCACAGCTGAAAACAGTTATGCTGGTGATATAAGCTATACAACTGGCCTTCCTTTGAGCTTGAAGTTTGAAGAACAAAATTAATACTTCAAATATTAATCATTATTTCTAACCTTGTCAATGTCTTGACTATATTTTATATTCAATTTTCAATTCATTTGAGAAATAAAAGTGAGTTTTCATGGAAGACACAAAATTGTCTGGATGACCCCAAACTTTTGAACGGTAGTGTATATTATTGCTAGTGGTACTGATGTTGTCATTTCTGGACACATTTAGAGGGGGCTGTAATTATGAGAGTTACCTGTGAAAGGCAACCATGCATATGAACAGGACTCCTCCTCCTGCTTGTACCCTAAATGATTAAAAAAGAAACACACCAAAAGTACATCATGAGTGTATAATTTCCTGAGAAAAAGAATTGTTGTACTTTTGTTACCTTGGAATCAGCATTTTATATCTACATAAAAGTCCTCTTTATCCACCATGTATCAACAGAACGGGCAGAGCGGACCAACCACATCTCACGCTCTCGATAGTACCATTTGCGTTTCTACGTATATATATAACGCTCAACTCTGCCAGAGTTTACCATTAAATGTATTTTGTTAGTTAAGGAATAATATTGAAGTTTAGGAGCTGCCATTGTGTATGAAAACATGTGACCTCCAACGCGTCCCGACGGTGTCGCAGCACGTGGGAATGCGCTGCGCCTTTTTGTCATGAATCATGAATCTAGATTAATAACAGAGCTGATATTTATTTTTTACTTGTATTATATGTAGATCTGGGAAATTTATATATTTTTTAATTTCCTCTGTGTATGTGGTTGTGAAGACCCAAACTTTTGCTATAAAAGTATTGTTCTGATGGAGCTCTTTGCTAAACATCACACTACAAAATCAGACGCAGGGTAATCAGGACTTACTCTTAACGATGACGGAGGCCTGACTAGAGGCCTGTCCATGGCTGTTACAAGCCGTAGCAGTGTACTGGGCGGTGTCATCAGTTGAGCATCTATCACAAAATAAAGAATAAAACACAAGTTTCCAGGTCAATAAACTCAGGTTCTCATCGACTATTGTGGTAGTTTGATTAAAAGATTGCTTAAAACTGCTGAAAGACGACACTGAGTGTCAGGGTTGTGTTGTAGAAAGGATCGTAGTCACCTATATCAAGCCTTAGCCGTTAGTCACGTTTAGAGTCATCTGTTAAATTATGGGAAATGCCTACGTACTGGATGCTCTGTACAACCAGAAGGATCTGCTCCAGCAGGACTAACTGTAAATCACTGAGGAAACCAATGCATTTAATAAGCAATAATGTCCCACATCAATGCATTATGTTACCAGAGATAATCAGCAGCTGAGAAGGCACAGTATGGATTGAGTAGAGCCCTGTTAGGACCTACAACATGGGCGGATTGGATAGATGCGTGATAGACATGGCATTAGATATACTACTAGGAGACAGTGGGACAAAGCTGTGACATAAGCCCATTTTCTTTGAAAATAGATGACAGCACTTTTCAGTTGGAATTGGTTAAATTTCCAAGAAATTCCCCCAAAAATGCTAATTTTACACACTGCAAATCCTTGCAAGATGTAGTATGTCACATTCTGTGTCTCTTGTGATTTGCATGTGCTTCCTTTGAATCATATTTGAATGAAACGTGGCCACAGATGTTTGACAATCCTTGTAAGCCCCAAGCAAATTACAGAAGCTTCCGACCTCGACGAAGTGCTGTTCTCAGATGGTGCAAGCACTGAAGACTGCATTTACAGGCTTGTTGGAGAGATGGAGAGAGAAAGAGGCACAAGAGGGTCAAAGTCATGTGTTTGGTCTCCCTGTCATTAAATGCCATTCATTATGACTTGAAGACCAGCCTCTTTCATTCTCTCTTTTATCCTGAAGTCTCTTCTTCCTTCTGTCTCTCTCACTATCCCGTTCTCCTTCTGATGCTCGCCTCACCAACATGTCCACAACCTTATATTACCCCAGTATCAGCTAACATGGGAATTTCCAGCCATGCAGAATGCGTAGGCTGTTGCGGTCATGCGGCTGTACCAGAATGCCATGGTGTAGAGATTTAGGACTGAGAAGTTGGGGGTAGGGATTCTGCATTTTCTCTTTCTGTCATGAGCAAGGCTTAAAATTACAACACGCTGCTGGTCATTTGTAATTAAAAAAGGATGTATCCTCTAATGTCTTCCAGCCTAATTCAAAACGTGCTTTCCCAATTGCATTCAGTGTAAGTGGTATCCTTAGGTGGGGTGAAGGAGTATTTGTTCCAAGGAGTTAGGGTTGTTGGCGGAACTGTGTGTACGTAACAGACAGACGGAGCTAAAAGGTGACTGGATCCAAGGAGAGAGTGATGACTGAAAGAATCCTTGAGGTTCATGTAACACTGAGGTCAGCACACGCAATGCAACAGCTGAGCTTCCTAAGACTGGAAGGAGAGCAGTCAGTCAGCTGACGATGACGTTATTGCTTTAGTTTGAATCTGTGCACCGAACCTGATGGGACTGACGAGAAACGTTATAGATCCTGCAATTGACATATCATGCAACTCAATAGCATCTTTCATTACACCTTTTTTACCCGATGCCCGAATCTTTCTCTCCATCTCTGCAATTTTGTCTTTCATTTTAGTATTTTTACATTACAATGCTCTCCCCAGAGCCACAGAAGACGTCTGACAAGTGTTTCCATAAACCGAGGAGTACTACAACCTTATCAAGTTAACTGACCTGTATGAGTAAGATTGGCAAGTGCACCTTTTCATATATAAAAATATTGTATCAAGTTGTCAAAAACTCAGCAGGAGAGCTTTTAAAATAATAAAAAAGTAATGTTTTCACATATTGCACCTTGGTATCTCAAGAGTATGGACTCCACCTTTAGCTTCAACCAAGTACGATCCAGATGACAAGCACAGGATCACACCATCTTTATACCTGAAATAGAGAAAAGATCACTCAAGACATGTGGAACCATAATATAAAACCTTTTAACATCAACCTAAGTAACATATCTACTATCATTAAGGCGAAAAGAAAGAGATGATAGCACGGCCATCCTATCCTCATGAAGGTCTTCGGTTGAGTTACTGTCAAAGATAAGAATTAATTAGATTACCATGTTAGAATAATTGTTCTTGTCCTTACTCACCATTTTACAAGCGGCATGGGGAAGCCATCAACACTACAGAAGAGTTTGATTGGAGTGTTTTCAAACACGGTGTGGGATCGGAGTCTGGCCGTGAACTGTGGTCCCCTGATCATCGGCTCCTCACGAACATATTTGTCCATCATCTTTGCCCTTACCTAGCCAGGGAAACAATACCATAAAGCAAATCAGTAATAAACTCTTACTCACACGACCTCCGACATTGCTATATTTGACTATTATTAGACTAAATTATATATTCTAATAAATAAATAAACATTCGTAAAAACAATGCGGTTTACCTACCATTGTCTCAATAAGAGTGGAAAGGGAAAGTTCAGAGATTCTTACCACGTTCTGGATGCGAGCCTGTGTTTTGTGCTCATATCTTTCTTCCATCGCCTCAGAACTAAAGACAAACAGGAGGTCAGTTTTGCTAACAATCAATGTTGTCTGTCAACACAGGCGGAAAATTCAGTAAATACTTAAAAATATATAAATTTTAACATCTACGTCCTGTAAAAATATTCAAGATGTAACAGTAGGCTGATATAAGGGTGCATCTCTGCCCGAACAGATACAGTAAGTAACCCTAGTTTCAAAACAATAACAGTGTGAGTAAAATGCCTTGTGCTGTTGAAAGTGTGTGATGCGTGTTGACTCTTCACATATGCAGCTGTTCAGCCTCAATGAGCAGTGCTGTATGTTGTTTTGATATGTGCAACAGCTTGTATCCAGTGCTTGAAATCTGATTCCACCTTGCTTCTTGCTTGTAACTATTTAAAATACTTTAAAATAAAGATCATCCACCACAATCCAAATTCTATGAGCAAAGAAAAAGCTCTGCAGACCAACTCGCCTTTCTCACATTTTACTGGGAAATGGGCTTTTGTCTCTGTGGTAACTGGAGTAGTAATTATTTCTGATTTATGCAAAGACTGCAGGACACCTTCCAGAGGTAGAGCCTCCCTGCCCGAGCCTGGCGTACCCAGCCACCTATCAACATGCACTCACCTCCAGTATGACTCTCCTGTGAGAGAGGAAGAGACACCAACTTAACGAAAATGTCATAGGACGGCTCGCTTGGCTGGCATCAGGGAGCCGTAAGAGGGGTCATTACAGGATTACTGTTTAACATCTGTGTCCAAGACACAGCAGTCTGAGCTTTAGAGTCATTAGCTTTAAATGTGGTGATTATTGTCTGGGCACAGAAAGTATGATCACGCCTTCACAATCTCAAACACAAATTTAACTGACAAGTGCATATTGCCATCATTTGTTAGCAGAGCCTCCTGGACAACAACAATAACTGTTGTAGATTTTAAAGAGACATTTATGTCTGGAACCATTGTGGCTGGCACAGCCGTTTAAGTGGAGGACAGTGATTTATCACGACAGCCTCCCTCTTTTTTTTTGCTGCTATACACAATCATTTTGCGCAGAGCCACATCTTATATTCAGCAGACTCTGCCGATGAAGGCCCAAACCACAAGAGGCTGGCAACAGGCCTGTTTCCTGAGAGCGGGAGATTGTCAGCAGGGGGAGATACAGCAAACAGTGGGAAGCTCTCAGTCTTTCATCACTGTATCCACAAAGCCTTCCGGCCTGATGTCATTCCACCACTAGTCCAGAGAATCAGGGGGATCCTGGTAGCTGGCAGCAACAGACAGACCGGTGGGGTTGGCACCACCGTGATGAGACTGAGGCTGGAGGGGCCATGGTGCATATTATAAGAGGAGGATGACCAAAAGTAATGTCTTGTGGTTCAAGTAGATGCCAGGTTGGAGTACGAAAACAATTCTCCGCTGCCTGTGGATTTGTACGGGTTTGTACAAATTGGCAAAAATAAGATACTGTACATTTCAGGAGGCTGCTGTAAGGGAGAGTGGGTAACAATATGCAACATAAAGATGTCATGTGCTTTGTCACCAACTAGAACTGATCATATTTGAAGAAGAAGAAAGAATATCCTCTCTTATTCTAAAAATGTGGAATTGTTGTCTGGTCTGTGGAGGAATCGTGATAACTTATATCAGTCAATCAGTCAATCAGTGTTCAGGCCATGTTACACATTTAAGCTGCATACTTACTTGAGTTTGAAATAAAAGACATGGGAATCAGTTCATAACACAGGTTCGATAAGAGCAGTATCACTACATGAATAAACAGAATTCAACACGCGTCAATGAACACTTTGTTAAAAGAGGCAGACTTGTGTCCTGGTTAGCTGCTTATTAGCAAAAAGAAAAAAGAAGCAATTAGAAGTGAGCAGATATAATAATCATTTTTTATTTTTTATTTTTATTTTTTATGATTATTATAAGATATAAAAATATGTTTAAAGTTGAAAGTATAGACATGAAACTCAGCACAGAAAACAAACATACCTAAACACTCTACTGAGGTACCAATCACAGCAGCACTAAACAGTTGCAGAATAACTAAAAAGGTGTTTGCATTATTCTTTTCTCCCATGGGGTTGGACTCAACAGCTAGTTTGTTGGAGTGAAAACTGGGGATTGTTTGACTATGTTTACATATTACAGCTTAAAAAGGCCGAAATAAAAATGAGTAAAGTTAATGAGTAAAGTTAATCCAGTTTGAGTTATACTTGAAATTGTACAACACACTCTGCAACAAACCTTTCCTGTGGTGTTTTGCACTGTATCTGTGGGAAAGGCATCAGGATCAGACGTGCTGCTTGAAAGTTTAGACAGCCTCTCTTAAGCATGAGATATACTGATATATATATATTTAAATTAGCCTTCATATTGCCAAAAACGATAAAGAAAAAAAGAACATCTAATGATTAGCCCTGATGTGGATTTTGAAGATGACATTTGGACATTCATTGTAAAAAAATATCTTCAAGTTTAGCAAAGCCAGCTCAGGATTAGTTTAGTCTTGATGTTAGTCTTATGTTAACCAGGTTAGCCTTCTCCTAACCTAGTGTAACCTAATGTTACAATACTGCCGTTAGCTTAATGTTTTAGTTATATTGAGCATTAGAGTGTAACCTGTACCTGCTGTATTCTTGAACCACATATTTGCTCTGTTTGTGGTAGTATTCATGGTTGTAATTCCCACGTTTCATCCTCACTGACATGGTGACGCAGTAGACACTGACCTGTTGGACCAGCAACACACACACATACACACACACACACACTGACATGGTAACAAAGTACAGTAGATCCTCCCCTACAAGTCAGACCAGCAACACAGTGAAGCCGACATACACAAACACAAGGGCTGCCAACCCTAACGCAGTCAACGGCACTTCAGGAAGTTGACGCCGTCATGAAGACAATAAAAGTAAACACATAGTTTTTTAGTTATTTCGAGGAGCGTGTATTTTTTATAACCTTTATTAATAAAGTGAATGTCATTGAGACACAAGGTCTCATAATCCAGAGAGACCTGGTGAAGACACAACACAACGTTGCAGACGGACGAGACATGTTGGGGCTTTGAGAAACAAAGTCCTGTCTTTGTGCTACCTCACAATATGTCAGAATAGTGGAAAATATATCTTTATTCACGGCCTCGTCTGCTGCAAAAAGAAAGGCACTCCTGGAATTTGTAAACAGTGTCACACAAACAGCTTCAGGAATGACAAGGTGACCTTATATTGATTTGAAGAAGCCAGTGACACAGACACACATAAATAAAAAGCCTGGATGCAGATTATTGTTGGACCAGTGATGTTTATGAACTGACTGAGTAGACTGTCCCTTATGTTGAGCAGTTGTACATTCAGTACGGTTTTATACACATAGATGGACTGTGAACCATTATTTTAAGTCAAGTGAATAAAACACTTATCATAACACGTGTATATTATTCACATCATATCCTGCATTAGCAAATAGACTGAGACATTACATAACATTAATAAAACACTGATGATATTACCATTGATACAAAAGAAATAAGACAGCGAACCTACTCATGTATCACTGGCAGTTAAGTTGTTGTGTGTCTGACGTAAGAAGTTTTATAGCACACACACCAAAGCGAGAGCATAACTTTGTCTGACATCATGCAGTCATAGCGGCATTCAAACATAATGGCCTTCCATCCCCTCAGTCCTCAGAGACCAGAAATAAGGACAGATGAAACATGAAGCAATTGTCCCTGAACCACCTCACCCTGAAGGCGAGAGGCATGCTCCAATGGAAAAGACAATAACTGTTTCCACATCTCAACGGATTTTACTCACGTCTAATGCCTTAAAACTGCTAATCAAGCAGCCAGACCATCAGATGGACGACATCATAATGCCCCAACCCCCAAAGTCAATGACAACAGTTACAATCCTGGTTGAATCATGCATGTGCAGTAGAAAAGCCCAAAAATAACTCATAGTAGATCACAGAAAATGTTCTTTACCCTGCTCCAGGAACAACAAACAAGCTGAAGTCCCTATTGTTTGTGTGAGTTAGTATAGTTTATTTACGAAACACCCTCTAGAGAAGTGTCACAAAATCAAAATAAATCAAAGCTGCAGAAATGGGAGATGTTGTGCTTCTAAAGAAAATCTGCATTCAATTCAACAGCTCTTAGGCAAGTTTCACTGCAGGCATGTCATATTCTGGTCCCATGTTTCCTACACCCCGGTGGCTGTCCTCTGCCTCTGTCAGTCCAGCCAAAACTGTAACAGCACAAATGTCTGCCAAGTGACACCCGAGCCACACTGCCTGTAACAGGAAACCTCTGAGATGCTCGACCATACCCATATAAACGTCAGAACAGTTGCTATTTGGATACAAACATTAGATGTGTGCTAACTAGTGCCAAAGTTAATACAATGGAATAACAATGGCTCCTTTGTAATACGTAATCATAATAAGTTCATTATTTTAAAATCAAACAAAGTCAACACGGTATGTCTCTCAGATCCACACACCAGCAGTTGCACTGAATCAACAAAGTCCAAAGTGTCGCCACCAACTATTTTCCAGTTGGAGTCTGTTTGAACCAATTAAGAGTCTAATTATAAACACAAAGATAATTGTTGTTCCCTTTCAAAGAGGCAATTATCGTGAAAACGGTGGTTAACTTTATTCAGACTGAATTTCAACACATCCTTAATACGCCATATATCCATCACCGTGAATCATTCATCACTAACCATGCATTCATCAGGACCATGCAACGTCTCTTGGTCTTTACCCAATTCCTCCACCCCACTAATCCCACCAGCTACACTTGGGTTTGAAATTAAAGTAGACTTGAAAGCGGATATACGAAGGTGATATAAACAAAACGAGAATGAAAATATTGCTTTCTTACCCCTTGAGATTTCCTTTGCAGCAACTTCGGTTGTTAGCCTGAATCCACCGGGAGTCAGCCTAAACCAAGTACCAGGCCAACAGGACCACCACCCGTCTCCAAGCGACCCCCACCTGCCTTGCCCTGAGGCCTTATTAGGAAAGAGAGCCTGCCTATATATAACCAGTATCCTTCAAGACTCAGGGCCACCAGAACCAGTCAACTGTTTGATTTTAGAAGCCCAAATGTTGGTTTCTCGGACGTTAGCTCAACAACTGATGCTCAGCAACTGGTTCTTCAAGTACAACTGATCTAGACAATGCAGAGCATCTGTTATAGAGGCACTGACATTTTTTCAAGCAGCATTTTTAGAATAGGCAGCAAGATTGTGAGCTTATTAAGGAACCACATTGCAACAAGGCTTGATACTCTAAAGTTATTCATACCATAATGGCATTTTTGTTTGTTATTATGACAAATACGGTAGACAGTATATCTGAGCTTAGAGAGCATGCACCTTAAAACTCTGAAAATCTATTTATATTTCAATGTTGCAACATATATCCACAATGTATGGCCGTTTCACACATATATTTACATCATTCTGGCTACACTTTAATCAATATGTTAGTCCCTCTGGAAGGTCTTTCTCCATCTGAAACATCTTGAGACACTGGCACATGCTGAACTTTAACCAGGGCCTATTTATAAAACTAGCTACAGTTACAGCGAGACTATTCCTGACAGTGGAGGAGCTGTGAAACTCATTTCACATCTGAGGCGAAATCAAATGATGGGAAAACATGAAGTTACACCTTGAGAAAAGGAAAGAGAGAAAGTGTCAGGATGGCGGCTTGGGTAGGAGTGTGTGATGTGCGAACAAGGAGACAAGGAGATAATTTCGGCAACAAAGTCCTTTTTGTAAAAACAATGATGTAATGATTTGCAAAACTTACTTTTTCTAAATGAGATTTAATATAAAATAATTATACAGAAATTATTATTCAGAAACATGTCAAATATTACTTGCAATATATCATGCCTTAGATGTGCAAAAAGTCTATACTTCAGACAGTCCATGTTAGACTCATTGTACTTCTGTGCACTACAGTAATCTTTGTTTCTCTATTTGTGTGTGTGTGTGTGTGTGTGTGTGTGTGTGTGTGTGTGTGTGTGTGTGTGTGTGTGTGTGTGTGTGTATGTGTGTGCGTGCGCATGTGTGTGTCAAAAACAGGAATGGTGTCGGTCTGTGGTTAAAAGAGCCCTCTGTTGGTCATGTGCAAGTGCACTGAACCACACCACATCCATGTTGCTTGATGACACCTCAAAGCTTTTATAACTACAGTCTTTTGATTGTTCAGACCGCAAATCTAAATAATAACAAACATTTTAAGAAAAAATGACCTCTGAATAATTTAGTGATCGGGGCCTAATGATAGTAATAACAACTTTACATTGTCATTATTTATAATATGGTTAAAGCCAGTCATGAACCAACTTCCTTTTTTTTTTTTTACTTGTGTGCTCTGCTGAGCTTTGAGTCTGTTCCGTGGGTCTGTTCCGTGATTCTGTTCCGTGATTCTGTTCCGTGAGTCTGTTCCATGATTCTGTTCCGTGAGTCTGTTCCATGAGTCTGTTCCGTGAGTCTGTTCCATGAGTCTGTTCCTTCCTCTACCTGGTTGTCACGATCCTAAAATTATAACTTCTATCGATACCTGCCATAAATAAATGATACCTGAGACCAGAAGTCAATACAATACCATAAATACGATATACCATAAATACAATACTGGTATATTTATCGACAGTAGTAATAAAATAAAAAACATTGTTTAAAGCCGAAGACGGTCTCAAAAGCTCCGCAACTTAAAGCCACTCGCTGTGAGAGCGCTGCGCGGCGCATTGCGTGCAGACAGCATCACTCCAATCTCATAAACGCCGGTCAGCCACCCCCCACCCCAAAACAAAAACTCTTTGGATCTACAATATTCATGTGGATGACCTATTTTGATTTCAAAACAAGATATACCATAGGAAGAAGAAACAAATAAACACACACACACTTGTGGTAGGCTACTGTCAATCCGTGATCTGTATGGAAACCCTGGATTAATTAATTATCAACAATTAGTATCAGCGGCAAAAGAAACGTGATCAGGGATCTCGTGTGCTGATCTGATCTTTGATTGAACCGTGAAATGATCCAGCCGTGAGTTTTACGATCTAATATGTTTGTCTGTGTGTGTGTTTGTATATATATATATATATATATATATATATATGATACTGCCGAGAGATTGATTACTGTGAAACTGACATTCTTCATTGACACTCTTTATGAACACAGCTTTAACATTTCACAAATGCTGTTGCCAAATACTTTTCAGACTTTTTAATTTAGTATATTCTCTCCAAAATCAGTAAAACGGTGTTAATCTGAATGTAGTTGTGTTAGAGAAGTGACAATTCTGTCAAATCAGAATTGGTATATAACAACAAAATAGTATTGCTTGTTGTCTTCAATGCAAATCAATATCTCAATATATCTCAATATCCTGAGTGTATTATTAGGTTTTGCTTGGAGTGTCACTTGAATATTCCACATCAATAGAGCTACTTTCAAGAGATCTTGACACCGTCATATTGTCTTTATTATAAATTACAATTCAGTAAAAAAAAAAGAAGATTGTACAAGCTGTTACATCAGCGAACTTGCTTCAACACATGAAAATGTGCCGGAAAAGGATCAGCCGGCGCGGTCCGGACATTAAATGAAGCCAACCCTTCTACCACGTGACGACGCGAGGACGTCTACGGCGCACACGATTGGCTGAGCATCCGCCAGAGGGAATCGGCTGCAGGACATCAACAACACTGACCCGTGTAACGCACAGCTTCCTACATGGTGATCGGCGGGGCTCTCCAGTAACCACCACGTATTCTTGTTGCAAACATCTCCGGCACAAAGTGAGGCATACGTAAACATTATACGTGTTTTAATTTAGTAATAGGTTGTGTGGTTTAAACATCGAGTCGGTTTTACGCTGTGTTCTTTGTTCACGTTTGAAGATTCATTCATTTAGATTCATAACTTCCAATATTATTTCGAGTATGTAGGTCTCTTTAGGTTACGTTAAAATCTTCATAACCACACAAATGTGTCCTCGTGCTGCTGTCGTTCACTTCAAAGTGTGTAACACTTGTTTTAAAGAACTGACATCTTTCTAGGGAGTAACCTACATAAATACGTCTTTGGGTCGTTTCTGGAGAGAGGGCGAGTGCAATCACTGGCACCGACAACTCACTGGCACCTCACTGGCACCTCAGTGTGGCACCAGTGTGCAGTGTCTGCAGTGCCGCCGCTCGGTGCCAGTCAGCAGCGACTCACTCACACACACCTCACTGGCACACACACCCACCCTCACTGGCACGCACACGCACACCCTCACTCACCTGCACACTCACTGGCACACACACTCACCTCCACCTCAGATAATTTTTTTTTTACTTAGGCTTAAAATACGATATGATATATTGCTATTTTATACTGCTGTACTATATTGAATATTGTTTTGCTACTACCGTTTCCTTAATATATAACACTTAATATATAGCACATATATATATACCTTTCTTTAATAATAAAAATATATAATTTTTTTTTTAATGTTTTTACTGTCACCTCATTGACCAATCCTTTGAGAGATGCCCAAAGTTGCCAGCAGTTTAAGCAGAGCACGCACCACAGCTTGCACACATTACTTGCACTTGCCAGCAGTTGCCCAGCAGTTGCCAGCAGTGCCACAGCTAGTGCCCAGCAGTCCAAAGTGCTCACAAAGGTGCTAAACTAAGCTAGTAGTGCAAAACAGGAGAGTGACGAGGCTGTGACGGTCTGTGCCAGAAGAGTGACAAGCTTCACACAAGTGCGGACAAAGGAAGAAAAAATATATACAACCATATAATAGCAAGCTGGAGGACAGATAGAGCAATATATATATATAGACAGTGTAGATATATATAATATTATGGTATATATATAATATATAAAACTATATAATATATATATATATATATATATAATATTGTATGAATTTGACATTATGCATGATAATAACAATATTATATTACTATTGTTTGTTACTTGTTTTTATTGTTTTTATATTTTTTACTACTTGCAATATATTCGTAATATCAATATTATATACCATCCACCAATAACGTCAGTGACAACGGAGCACGCACTACACCCTCCGGACAACGGACGACCTTATTCGGCCTCACACAGCGTGTTCTCCACCAACACATACAGCGTGTTCTTCCCACAACAACAGTCAGTCAACCACGACTCCCGTTTCCGATACACTCCTCACCCGCTCCCCTCGCGCCCCGCCTCTCCCTCCCGGTGCCACACTTTGATTGACACCACTCACAGGGGGTCGCCAATATATTACGAAGTGAAACGTAGAGTAGAAAACAATAATATTGTAAGTAAGTGTCTACAAAAACACTATATATATATATATATATATATATATATCCATCTGTGTATCTAGCTATTTTAGCTATCTATTCATCTATCTATCTAGCTAAACCGCAGCTCCTCCATTCTGTGATCATGAAAGTGATTTCTTCCGCGCTCCGGCACTTCAGTGAAGTTTCGTCACTTCGTCGTCGCAGACTCGTCACCGCCGCGTCCTGCTGCTGCTGGCACTTTTGACTAGTTAGTAGTGGCACTTTTAAAGTGGCACAGTTTAACTAGTTTAAGTGGTTTTGCATCTAGTAGCACTGCTGGCACTGGCTGGCAAACTGGGTGGCAACTGAAAGCAAAGTGTGTGTCAAGTGCCAGTGGTGCTTAAACTTAGTAACAGTAACAGTGGCATCTCCTCAAAGGAGGGAGAATAGGTATAATATAAAAAAATGGGTAAAAAAAAAAAATTATATATTTTTATTATTAAAGAAATATGGTACTATATATATATATATATTAATATATAATATAGCAAGTAGTAAAAACAATATTCAATATAGTACAGCAGTATTGTACAGCAATATCGTATTGCATTTTTTAAGTCTAAAAAAAAAAAAAAACATTATGCAAGTCTGTGGCACTTGACTTGCCCTTGAGGAGGTGAGAGTGAGCCAGTGAGGTTGTGAGTGTGAGTGAGGTGCCAGTGAGGTGCCAGTGAGTTGCCAGTGAGTGCTGCACTGCACCGGCACCACTTGTGCACTTGCCCACACAGTGCCACTGCCACTGTGTGCCAGCGCCAGGGAGGGATCTCGCCCCTACTGCGTTTCTGACTGTTGTGGTTGTTGTGTAATGTTAACATTCACATATTACGTGTTAACATTCCTGGTGTGCAACTTAACTATTTCATTACAACAGTGGGAACTTCCGCCTGAGTTGTGACAGTTTGAGAGGTCCCGTGGTAATCGCTGTTGTCAGTCTCAAAATTAGGATTAGATCATCACTTATTTATTTAGATAGATCTGTCGCCTGATCGATGGTACCGTTAACTGGTTGTGTGTGTAGAGAAGGTTTCAAACGCATTTAAATGTGATTGGCTGTGTGAGAGGTCAGCGTGTTAACAGTCTGTTTATTGTCTTATTAACGTGGTCACATGAGGTCAGTTACTTCCAGTTAAAGACAAAACAGGTGTGTTTCCCTTATGACTATCATTCTGTGCATGAGCCTGTTTCTCTTGCTCAATAATCCAGTCTAACATCTATAATGTCTGTAATACATAGTTTCATCAAAATCCATTATCATAGAATTGTACTTTTAATGCATGAATTATCCAGTCACAAGTTTTATTTAATCAATTATAACCTGAACGTTGTTGCTGTTGTTATTATAATGAGTATGTGAGAGGAACCGTGGGCTGTCCTCGTGTTCAATACTGAGTCCTGCATAAAATCAGCTGTTAACAAATCCATTATCTTCTTTTAGATCTGACATGAAGCTGTGCTCCGCTCTTCTGCTTTGCCTGGCAGCAGCTCTGTCATCTGCCTTTGTGATTTCACCTCCGTAAGTACAACAAAATAAAATACTGTACGTGTAGATGAATTTGATGGTTGATGCTCGAATGAACTGCTATTGTTTTAATTAATTAAAGTGTGCATGTATTTCAGACACATGTGGACCAAACTGATCCTGACCCACCACTGGCCGAACACATTCTGTAGTGTGAGTTTCTATCTGCCGTTACTAATTTATTTATTTATTTAGTCTTAACATTGTGATGAGGGATGTCCTGAACAACTTTATTTGTATCCTATTTGTACTCATTTAATATTGAATATGTGCCAATACTGAGTCCATCTGTTACCCTCGATAATACAGCTGCTCAGTGCACACATCCAGGAACAAACAATTAAGTTACTAAATTCAGTCCAATGTATGTGGTCGATCATCTAATAACTCTACATTGTGTTAAGGAAGGAAATGACCTTCATCAAAGCTGTTCTTTAATGTTTATTTTTTACAAAGTAAACCCCTCTCTGTAATCTTTCTGGGCTTGCTGCTGTAAAGTGTCCTCCAGTGTGTGTTGCTTAAGTTACCCGAACAAACTGCATTCCAGAGGTTTTTGTTGACTCTCGCCTTTTTGGCTGTTTTTGCTTTTGCAGCACATCGTATTGGCATCGTGATTAAACTAAACGGGTGCACTCAAATTAGCTAAATAACATAAATAAACAAACTATGGTACTGCGTTTTGTTGTTGTTTATGATGAGAGGTGTTTCACGGTGAGGCAGCTACTCAATAGAGCTGCTGCTATTGTTTCCTTCATGCTGTTGAAGTCCAATAACTTGCTGCTCTGTTTATTTTGTATAGTCCAAGATCGCAAATTTGCCTCAGAGGGCTTTACACTCTGTACACATACAACATCCTCTGTCCCGGGACCCTCACATTGGTTCAGGAAAATTCCCCCCCCAAAAAACTTTCACTGGGAAAAAAAAAAAGAAGAAACCTTCAGGAAAGCAACAGAGGAGCATCTCTCTCCCCAGATGGAAACAAGTACAACATATGTCTCGTGTCCAGAAAGAACAACTTAACAGAGTTACAATGCATTCAATGCATATGACAGAAATATTAAATGCTATAGGCTTTTTGCTGCATTCATGTGACAAAGCTCGGCTCCCGACAAAGGAAATTAATGCAAATACCCCCACAAATGTTAACAATATACTATATCTGTGTCTGATTAGATCCATTTGTGCACCAGTAAAGATGAACCCTGTTCTTAACCATTGAGGGTCGTATAGATGGATAATATTCATCAAACAATTTAGTATGTACAGATATTTCCTCTACAATTATGTTCAACTGGTAAATAACATGGTATCTTAGACACTGTCTTTAGACAGTTTCTCTCTTATATTGACAAGAATGTTACATATATACTGTATCAGTGAGTACATATTTAATCTTTGAATATCATGTGATTTCTATGTTTGAGTCATGAGACCAACTGTGTGTCAACAATCTGGTTTGATTATGCAAGTGTTTGCTCAACACAGGAAGATGCCGTTTTAACCAAGTCTTGATAGAAAAACACACATCCCGTATCTTGTGCTTTGTACCACACATTTCTGGCTTTTTATGCTCTCTGGAGAACATCCCTGATGATTCAAGCCTTGGAGGGACATGTGGTTTTGTATCACATGCCTTGTGTGTTGGAGTCTGACAAGTTTGTGTTAAGGGTTAATATTTATTTGCCATTTATTTAATCTGGGTCTAATTTTGCTTCATGATTGACCATTTAAAATTCTCAGTCGGAGATTCTATTGGGGAAATGTCAACACATTTAAAAATTGTAATTTACCGAGACTTACCTGAGGAGAGGTGTGTAGATGTACAGTAGATTCCTAAACTGCAACGTTGCTGCTGTTCCCTTTCCTTTCGGCAGTGCATATTTCTTTAGTGGGCAAATTTAGAACTTCATCTTAAAATAATACAAATTAATCACTAATAGAAATACTCAGCGGTAGTAGCTACTTCCAAAGATTGCTGTGTGCTCATTTTAATTACTAATGACAGAATTGAGTGTTAGGTTTATGCTTCCAGATGGAATAACAGTAGAAATGTGTTTACATTGCAGATGGAGAAGCCGGTGTGTCATCCAAACATTAGTTTCTGGACACTACATGGACTTTGGTCAGTGTGTTTCTCTCTCTTTAAAAAAAAAAAAATCGTATCATATTTTGACACGTTAAAAAATGGTTATGAATAAATGTCCTGTCTGAAAATATCATTGATAAATAATTGTTGCCTGGCTGTAATTCCTGTTTTTACTACTTTTCTCTCTCTGCGAATGAGTAGCATGATCAAGTTATAAAGAAATTTGGGGCGACTATGGGTCAGTGGTTAGAACGTCCGTCTTTCAATCAGGGGGTTGGAGGTTCAATCCCCGCCCTAGTCGATGTGTCCTTGAGCAAGACACTTAACCCTGAGTTGCTCCCTGTAGCTGCGTCTACAGTGTATGTAACAGGATTGTAAGTCGCTTTGGATAAAAGCGTCAGCGAAATGACATGTAATGTAATGTAAAATCTAATTCTGTGAATCGGAACTGTTTTCCAGGCCAAACAAAGGGATCGCCTGCAATTCATCGTGGCATTTCAACTCTTCTCTGATAGAGGTACATCGCTGTTCAGGCTCAGTGTGTCTTTATATCCGACTTTATAATCCATGTCACGAATATAATCTTTCTGTAAAACGGTAGTCGCTTAAATTCATCAAGAGAAACAGACACCAGTCACAATGATGACAATTGGCAGAACAAAGAGGAAAAGGGAAAATTCTTCAAAGTCTTCAGAAAGTTCAATGAAAAACTTCTTTAATCTAAAGCACACCGAACGTAGACGCTACAATTTGGCATTCCCAATTTGGGAAGGTAAATAATGATGTTATCCGTCCTTTTCTGTAGCTGGTGTACTGATAAATAAAACAAATCTGTTGTTGGATGTGTGTTCTCAGGACCTGCTTCCAGACATGAAGAAGAGCTGGCCGGACTTGCTTAACCCCTCGTCTTCTTCATTCTGGTATTCTATCAATCAATCCTTTCATTGTCTTTCGTCTGTCAATCAGTCTGATACTTTCTTTAGTCTGGTATGTTCTAGTTGTATATACTATATTACTGTGCTACTACCACATCATCATTATTATTATCTTGAATGTATCTTACAACTGCAGCTGCATTGTTTGTTTTGTCTATTGTGTATTTGGATATGCAAATAATTGACAGTGAGAATAAAGCTCTTACTGAATAATATTGCCGATTGCAGTCGTGAACATTGATGAACTTTAGTCCAACATACCATGGTCTGTACACTTCTGAATGTGTACGATTACCTTATTTTCAGACCAGCAATACTTCAGAAGGAAGCAAATATTATATAGTGAGTGATCTAGATCACTGTATGTACTAAACAGCCACACATTTCAATTTCCCCCGAATGGCTACAAGCATTTATTTCCATTTGTGTGACTGCCATACACAGCCGACCTGTCTTCTTGATACTCTCCATCACAATTATTATAAAGTATAACCAATCTCTATAAATCTGGGAATACCCTTTAAAATGCTGCTTCATGCATTTATTGTTTATAGACTGTTGCACAATGTCCACACAGATATTTATTGTTAGCCAGCTTTGACCACAAGATCATGTGCAGTCTAGTCATAAATATTACACATTGAGATTTTCTTTATCATGGACTGTATTCCTGGCATTACTTTGTCCACAATTATTGTAAAACCTATTGCTCCTTGTTTCAGTATTTGTTTTTTTGTTTCAACAGGAAGTATGAGTGGTACAAACATGGCACATGTGCAGCCAAAGCAGATTCTCTGAATAGTCAACATAAATACTTCGGCAAGGCACTGGAACTATACCACAAGTTGGATTTGGACAGGTACCGCACACTCACACTTCTTTCATTTTCTAGTTCTTTGTATTGTCTGGCCCTTATTTTTAGTCACTGTGGATGAAAGCATAAACACCTTGAAATATAAATGACTTTCTGTTATTGTAGCGTCCTGAAGAAGTTTGACATCATCCCATCAGAAACATACTACAAAGTGGGTATATTTATATATTAACATTAATTAATATATACATAATTGTATCGTATATTAGAATCTTAAATATTTGTGTTATGTGGGGAATAAAGTGGTCCATAATAATAGGGTCTAATAATAATATTGCCTCCTAATTTTGCTAATCTCTCTGCTCGTAGCTTTCCCAAGTGGAAGGAGCCATAGAGAACTTCTACGGCGTCAAACCTAAAATCCAATGTGTCCATCCATCAAAAGTAGAAACACCTCATTTCCTTCAAATCATGAAATTATGATTTGCATTTTTTTTTCCAGTGTATTTAAGCTCTCTTTCAAATGTCAGCTGACGGGTCTGTTAGATTGTTAAAATGTGTCTTTTACATTTTTACAGAACGCTGATTTCCAGATTTTGGGGCAGATTGAAATCTGTTTCGACATCGACTTCACCCTCATGGACTGTGAGAAATATGTAACCACGCAGAAGATATCTAAGGGAGACTGGGGCAGTGTCATTGCTGTTGATAAGGCATCTGGGTTCATTGTGTGTGACCATGATGTCCCAGTTTACTACCCACTACTTCCATAGAACACATGTATGTGCCGACTGGAACGTAACAGCTCCCTACAAAGACATAAAAACTAAAACTGCACAGTGATTAAGCATGTGCACACACACTGAGGTAACCATAATTAGATTGTCCCCAGGCTTAACACTGAACATCATAGCTTTAACGAGGAATGTAAAAGATACCCCCACAGAATCAGTGCAGTCAAGAAACATTGAGAAAATTCCAGCTGTTACAGGTCTCCTTGAAGTGCATCGCCCTTTTCATATCCTACAAAGACCAGGTCACACACTGCACTCCTACGTGGTGCTTTAATGGAATTATGTCCCACACTGACCTTTGCTAGTACATGAATCTGAGTGCACGTTTTTCGTCCATTGCTCAAAAGTGGTTGAGTTCAGGTCAGGCAGGTGGGCAGATGGACAGTTCATGAAGTGTATCTTGTTGGAAAATAACCCGAACCCATTTACTGGTGATTCCTACTTCATATTATTGGCTGTGTAGAACTGTGGAAGTTGCATATCTTGTAACATCTGGCCATATTTAATATCACTTATTTGTGCTTATGTGCCATCAATTAAGTGCAATCTATTTTATTTTGCGGGGCTGATTGGATTTTAAGTTTCATCATAATGATTATATTCATCCAATACATCAAAATAGTTGGTGTTCTCTTTTTTTAAATCACTTTACAAATCATGTTGGGTAATATACATATTTTGTAAGGGTGTTTTGGGCAATAGCCATTTTAAACAAACACTGCTGCTTTGCAATAACATCCACAGCTTTCAGGCATTATGAACTG
This sequence comes from Pseudoliparis swirei, assembly GCF_029220125.1. Taxonomy (NCBI): domain Eukaryota; kingdom Metazoa; phylum Chordata; class Actinopteri; order Perciformes; family Liparidae; genus Pseudoliparis; species Pseudoliparis swirei. The sequence goes on from NC_079391.1 coordinate 8,946,666, forward strand.
GTGTGAGTTATCATTAACTACCTTCTTATGATTATGTATGTAGAAGTACATCGGCCATTACCGAGTGCTGTTGTGCTGGAGGTCTGGTTCGGTCCATCCATGTTGATGATACATGACTGTTGGTCACATTTATGAATTTAAAACCATTGAATGTATAGACTAGATTTTAAATGTAGTATATGGTGTAATGAATAAATGCTACATCGTTCAGTTTTAGTATTCAAATCCAAATACCCAAGTACTTTGCCAGTAAAACCTCACGACCCACACTAAACACAATACTGTGCAAAAGATGTCACAGAAGTTTGTTTATGCACCATTTCTGTTACATGCTCTGTACAGATAGAATACTAAAATTATCGAGTGAACACTATTTAATCCCATCTGATTTGTACAATTACTTGTTTCTATTGATGCTGTTTGATAAATGCTGTTTTTGTGCATAGATAAATACATTTCCTGTAAACTGAAAGGTGTAATTGTAATTACAGCTGCAGTGGGCAAATGCTGTGGCATGAAATTACTCAAATTGACATTTGGTCCGTCAATAAATTAAATGTCAATGAATTAAATGTCAATAAAACATTGGATATCAAGTCAATCTACCATTGTCGTTGATGAGTTATTGTGTAACATTAAAAACTGATTATGGTGTGTCTATGTGGATGTTTAATCTATTTAATAGAACGTGAAGGCAACCTATAAATAGAGTTTAGTGAATGAATATAGAAAACGGTAGGTTTTGGGGCAGGGATGTCTGTGTACAGATTGTAAAGCACTCCGAGACTAATTTGTGAAATTGGGCTATACAAATAAACAGAATTGAATTGAAATAGTGGAGTGAGAATGGTTTTAAGGTGCACCGTAACCTCCGTCAAAATATCAGCCTTTCTATGTATGTGTTTTAATGTAGAATAGGGTAGTCCGATGCCAGTCTGTCCACATCTACTCGGTGAGTATGAATATTAATGTTGTGATCTCCTTGCAGAGCCTTAATCCTCCACAAAGACACCAGTCCATAATCCTGAATCTCCTCCCACATCAAATCACATCAGATTGACTGGACACATCCGATTACATTTTCAATAGTGCTAAAATGCCTTCAAATTATGTGCCAGCTATATTCTCAGTCAAACACATGACAGCACTACAAGCTCTGTTATGAGCAAGATTACAAGTTTGATGATCACAGTTTGAGGCAAATTACCACGAGTGAATAAATAACATCTTATTTTAGCCCACATCAGCTACAGAGGAGCAGTCCTGACTTCACCTTTCCATCTAATAAAGCCCTTCGCCCATCTCCCCCACTTCCCTTGGTCTCTATTCCCCCCTCTCTCCCTCTCTCTCTCTCTGGTTATGCAACACTGCAGTTCTGCAAAGCTGCTGATGTGACAGATCCATGTACCTACACATGCACACACCCAGTGAGCAACCAGATGACGATGTACACTGTGGGATTGCTGTCCTTGCTTCTGTCATCATTATGGATTGTAACATTGACTGCTGTCCTCACATTAAATCCTGATGTAATGTCGCTGAATCTGATCGACAGTATTTTTCAAATACATCTACCGGTATGCTGCTTACAATCTACATTTACACCGCTATTTGTCATCATTTATTATTCAGTCTGTGTGTTATTGGATGTCAGGCTTGAGCTAAAGAGAAGGAACAGGGGATAAGGGAGACAGAGCGAGGTAGCTGGGTTTCACCATGTGACCTCGCCAGCTGTTGCTTTATGCTGGCAGGAGAAACCGGGAGGGAGGCGAGAGGCAGAAACAGGGGAGAACGAGGGAGGGAGGGGTCGGGAGCTTGCCGGCACACAATGTGACTGGTGACAATCCCTTCTGCAGAGAGAGAGAGAGGGGCGGCAGCAGGGGATGAACACACACACACACATGCACAGGCAGGGATGTGACGAGTGAGATCCCCCACACACACACACACCTCTCCTGATTCAGCGGAACAGATTTATTCGGCATCTCACGCAGCGAGCCGGCTGCAAAACACGAGACAATCCCAAACGCAGCAACACCTGCCCCGTCTGTCAACCCATCTGTCTGTCTGCGCCGATCAACGGCTCCGTTACAACTCTGACTGCGTGCTTACTGACGTCGACTGCGTTTTGGGAGACGGAGCGGGGACACGACATCCAGAGAGACGAGCAGCGAATGTCAATAACGGGGAAACTAAAAAGCGACGACTGCATCGAGGATGGGCCAATGGATAACCTGCGGGACAAATAGATACCCCCCTCCCAAAAACACTCTTGTTTCTGCATCTTTACCTTGGGACCCTCCTTGCAAGGAAATGTTAATCATTATGGGATAGATGCACAGGTCTGCCCGTTGCCATGGATTCCAGCACGCGGAAATTCACAGTACGGAGATGGTTTTCTATCTATCTGAAGAACAAGGCGGCAAGGAACAAAAACAACACCGGCTTCTGTCAGCTAGAGGTGAGTCGAGCTGCTTTGTCAGCCCACCAGGAGCAGTACCAACTCCTATCAACTCGGGATTAGGACCTGTGTGTGAATCTGCGCATGCTGAAAAGGGGATTGCATCACAGTTGCACCATGTGTGTCTTTGAGTGAATATTGAGGCCATAGCAGCAGCCGTCACATCTCACCAGTCAATGAGGATGAGTGTGAAAAGTCTGTGTGCATGTGTGAATGGGTGTGGGAAGAATGCGTGTGATTGGGTTTGTTGTGGAGCCGTTCAGGAGACATTGCAGCATTGTTACAGCTGCTTCTCTGCCTGTCTTGACAATAATTCAGAAAAACAGAGGGACAGACAGATATTGTGTTTTGACTAAGAGAGTGAGACAAGCTACATGAAAATACAGTCAGAGGGACAAAATGCAAACAGGCAAACAAGCAGCCAGGCAGGCAGGTTGATAGATTAATGGATGGAGACTGATTGATTCAGTGGACGGCCACAGCAGATGAGTTCTATTTATAGCCCAAACAAACCAGCAGGGAAGAGAGAGAGAGGCAGTATGCTGTTTGGACTGCATCTACCTGTCTGTTTGAGATATAAATAGAGACCCTCACCTCCTCTGGTCTTTGTTGTTGTGACATCTATCGACCTGTTTGTGTGATTGTTAGTCTTTCTGGCTGGTGACTGTCTGTCTGCTTGTGTTTGTTTACCTGTTTGGCTGACATGATGCTTTGATGCTCCATGTGAAGAAGATTGATTTCACTTCCTTCCCCTTCATGGGAAGGTCAGAGTTCAGGGTCAGCAATAGATCAGCATCGCAGAAGTTGGTACTGAGGATTTGATCAAGTTTCCTTCTGGTTGATGTACATCTTGTTGCCCTGTTTAATGAATAGAACAGCAATTTTAATAATAATGTAATAGTTTCACAAACATTTGGACCTCAGATTAGAAGTATAGCATTTTTTGCATTTGCACAAATGTATGTGAAAACTTTGTCAAATAAGCAGGTTTCTTCCCTCCCTTGATCTCTCCATTACAGAAAAAAATAATTGCCAGTCCTTTCACTTGTTTCCAATATCAATATTTGTTTATATTTAATGGCATTTCTAGAATAAAAATTCATGTTCTTGATACAAGTAAATTAATAGATTCTTTAATTTAAACAAAATTATTGATGCGAGGGAAAATACAATCTAGAGCTGGGTGTATCACGGGGCGATTAGGGTGGACCCAAAAGCACAACTCAGCAAACGGATAATGCAAATAAAGATCTCTTTACTCAGAACGTTGTCAGGAACAGAACAGACAGAATCGGAAAAACACAAGACAATCTGGCAGAGGATAAGTGCAAGTGCGGGAACCTAAGTAGACAGGGACTAAATAGGGAATGGGCAACAGGTGAGATGGGCATGAAGACCAGGTGAAGGTAATGAGGGACTAACGAGGGAGTGATCAGAGGCAGGTGAGAGAACAGGTGAAGGGAGTTGGACTGACGAGATGGGAAGCAGGATCTGGAATGACATGATAGTTAGTGAGACAGGATGAATACAACTAATACAAAAAGGAAGGTATGGAGCTAAACTGTTACAGGGTGATAATTAAATATGTTTCATAGTATCATCTTTCAAAATAATCAAATTGTGATTAAATCATATATTGAAATAATTCACAATTAGTTTATTTAAATTAATAATAACAAGCACATACCACCTTTTATTTCTCAGAATATGTGATTACATTGCACTCAAGTTTCTAATTACATGAGAAAATACTCAGTACTTTTCATTTGTCACGTATTTAATCCACACAATTGTATACACAACCTTGTGGTTAAATCATACAAACTATGAGTGTATTAAGTGATCAGAAAACATGCACCATTGTAATATATACATCATTATTGAAATATGAAAGTATCTATATCGTGATAGAAGATGTTGACCATACTGCATAGCCCTTCTGCCTGGAACAACTGGAATTATCTGTATTAAATTAAGTATCACATACAAATGTGCTGTTACTAACAGATAATCCAACTGTAACAGAGATAGCCTCAAAAAACTTGTCTCCGCAAGTAAAAGATGTAAGTGACAGTTTGATTATTTTGTAGCTTTATATAGAATTTGATTCTCAGATACTACTCTAATTTCATAGAAAACATTTTATATTTAACTAATTTAATCACAAAGGCCTCCATGGTTTTACAGTGACAGGGAGCAATTCTACAAAAATAAATGAGAAAGTAAATTTATAGAAATAAAATATCTAGTAATTCATAGTATATTAGCAGTATATAAATAAAGCTTTAGCCAAAACATATTTGTAAAACTAAAATGCTGGTGTGTATGTGAATGTCTATATTGGAGGACCTCAGGAAAGGCAGGAGCACTACCATTTAATACAGTTTATGTGTGTGAATTTACAACCATTACCTCTGAGACTATCTAGCTCCTGTGAGCACGTCACACTTGATTGAAGGTGGGGCGTAAAGCTCCACTTCTAAATGATAATTTAACGCAGCTACAGTACATTGTTACACTGACCAATCTCAGTCTTGCCCCGGATTGGCAGTTTTTCATTTGCTTCACTGAGTAGACTGAATAGGCTAAAAAAGACAGCTTCCATTATGCCTCACTGCCACTGACCTCTGCCTATACCTTTCCAGCAATATAACATAATAGCTCAGTCTTTGTGCGTATTTAGAAGAGGGATTACGTTTATGTTTGGGGATTGTTTTATCGGCATGGATGTTGCATCATCATTCATCTCATCTGATTCATGTTTCACTCTTGAGACAGATCTTTCTCTGAGTTTTTCTTAGGTTTATTTTTTATTTTTCTCACTGTGTTTGTAAATATGTAACTAACATACTAATAGTGACATTTGTCTCTCTTTTCTCAGGATGATAGTATACTTAAGGAGATTGACATCAGCCACCATGTTAAGGAGGGTTGTGAGAAAGCAGACCCCTCTCAGTTCCAGCTGCTCAAAGTGCTGGGACAGGGCTCCTATGGAAAGGTACAAGATAAGCATTTTAACTATAACCACACTGAGACCTTAAACAATTCCTCATGTTAAGAAAATTCTAGAAAAATCAGGTTTTTTAAAATCAATTGGATCAGACGTCAGTCTCAGATAAAGACGGGATATCAGTGTTGATGCAGCAAGCTAAGGGATAACCCACGACACGAGGCCAGATGCTGTCTGACCCAGCAGGTCATTACTTAGGTCAGCACTTCTTCAGCTGTACTACATGTTTATAATATTTTACAGCATCTGTAAGACTCACTAGAATATCTAGACTTCAAACATAAGCTAAATGGCTAAAAGTATATTCACATGTGCATGTATATGTATACAGTATGTGCTTAAGTGAATGTGTGCGATTGCTGAACATCTCATTCAAAAGCTTTGGACATTAACGTGGAGCTATAGCCTGCACTCCTCTGGGAAGTCTTTCCCAGAGTCAGGAACCAGAATGGAGGGACTTCCCCCATTCAAACACTGATGTTGGACGATGAGGACTTGCAGTCAGAGACGTCATCAATTCCAACGGCTTGGATGGGGTTGATCAGGGCTTTGTTTGGGACAATTAGTGAAGTTATTCGGCACCCAAAACTGGGAAAAGACCTCATGGGCCTTGTTTTGTGCATGAGGATAATATCATCTGAAAGAAGAATGTTCCCCAAACTGCAGCCACAAAATCAAAAGGGCAATATTGTCTGAAAAAGCATTGTATGCTGTTGTAGAGGAGTTTTCCCGTAACTGGAAACCAATTTCAATGGGGCCTAAACTGTGAATAACTGAGACGTGTGTGAAAGGAGAAGCAACAGTGCTTTTGAGGATGGTGTCATTGCTGAAACCCGCCTGCTGATGATAAGCCATTTACTTTAGTTTATTTCTAGATTGACAACTCGTGCGCGAAGTTTATTTAAATCAGTGAAGGCCAAGTGAATGGTCAGCGTTACTGGATAAGAGGTCATTGACATGAAACCACAGCCGATGTTGGCGGGTCGATGCGCTTTTTCGCGTCAGAGGCTCCAGGCCGGTGTTACGGTTTAACAGGCGACCATGTTACCTGACGACTTTCTGTCAAGCTGTCCTCGTGAATGCCGGTTGGTTAAACAATGTTATGACGTGTCAACCCCTCTCATATACATAATAATATATACTATATAAATTAAACAATGTGTCATTCACGAGGGCAGCTACGTGTTCTCTTCATATTTCCAACCGCTGTTTCGAACTACAACAACGGACGCGTTGGTTCAAAGTCGCCAGTTAACACGGCCGCTTCTTAATCCGTAACACCGAGGGCACATGAGGTCAGGTTAGCATAGCTATCTTAAGTACTGGCGTCCATCACACTGTCTACCACACTGAACCGTTGTTCATGTTTAATACAAAGGGAGCTAATATGCACTTACCTCTGCGGCTCGGCTATGGATATTAGCGTCTCAAAAAGTAGCGACAGTAGATATGCGTAGCATTTAAAAAAAAACGTGTGTGTGCGTGGCAGGTGCTGAAGCGCATTGCACGTATTAAAACGGGCTATTGTGTTAGCAACAATTGAATAACGTAAATAACATATTCAGATTCACTATTATTGTCTTTTTAAATAACATAGTCCCCTACTCTTGTCTTTTTTTAACTAATGCTGATGATGATGATGATTCCAGGTGTTTCTGGTGAGAAAGATCAGAGGAGTGGACAGAGGTCAGCTGTATGCCATGAAGGTCCTGAAGAAGGCCACACTAAAAGGTAAAAGAAAAAAGGTCCTGGGAGATCATGCATATTCTGTCATGTGTTTGCCTCTTTTCATTTACAACAAACTGTGTAAACTAGGATGTACTGTAAAAGCAGGTTGAGATGCCATGTGCTGATTTAGTGTCTTTGTACAAGCTTTTCATCCTCTGAATCTCAAATAGTTATGGTCTTATCCAAGGAAACAGATGCTGCAATAACATTTTTAATGTGGTTATAGACCAAAGCAGGATGGGATAAGCAACACAATGGGATTGTTTAATTAAATATATATGTTTCAATTAACTTAATGCAGTTTCATAAAACATGCAGATGGAATTAGAAGCTTAGCGTGACTATCTGGATGCAGATTGAAATTATTGAATATTGTGTTCGTGAACAAATTCTTTTTGCCCCGCTGATTCCTCCACAGTTCGTGATCGTGTGCGGTCAAAGATGGAAAGAGACATTCTGGCAGAAGTGAACCATCCATTTATAGTTAAACTGCACTATGGTAAGTCTGGTCTTCTGATGGTCTTCATTAGGTGGTGATTTTAATATCCGTCTCTCTGAAATCATGTTACATTCATACACCGTACACATCGACATGGGTGGGGATTGAACCTGCTAACCACTGACACAGCGTTGCCCCACAGCCTTTACATTTCTGCTAATTGGAATAACTTTTTATAGGGAAGTTTCTGGTTGAATTTTGTTATTTTATTTCATATCCATCTTTCATGTTTCAAATGCTTCCTTAAATGAACATAATTCAATACAAAACCAATGCAGCAATATAGCTTCATATTACCTGTGCTTTTTGTGTGTGTGTGTGCACGTGTGTGTGTGTGTGTGTGTGTGTGTGTGTGTGTGTGTGCACATGTGTGTGCGAGCGTAGCCTTCCAGACAGAAGGAAAGCTCTATCTGATCCTAGACTTCCTCCTCGGAGGAGACCTTTTCAGTCGACTGTCAAAGGAGGTAGGTTTCCTCCTGATAGGCTCCCTATAGCTCTTATGCCAATAGTACTAAAATAATTACAAGCCTTTACTTTTATAGGTCTATTATAAGGTATATAGCCTATTTTATAGGCTGGTCAACGCTTATGCAGAATCACCAGGAGTGAACATACTTGACTTCCTTCTCCTTGTGAACACTGTGTTGATGTGTCCATGCATTGCTGTCATGTTAATGCATATCAGTAAACAAACACAAGTGGTTGGTGATAACAAATGTTTTATTTAGTTTTTCCAACAGCAAACACAAATATACATATTTTCTCCTGATGTTTTTTTGTTTTGTTTTTACCAGCATCTACATGTCTTTATTTGTTCCAGGTGATGTTCACTGAGGAGGATGTGAAGTTCTACCTTGCAGAGTTGGCCCTGGCCTTGGACCATCTTCACAGTCTGGGGATCATCTACAGGGACCTGAAACCTGAAAAGTAACTTATAAAGGATCTTTTTTTGGTATCTATTTATTTTTTCCCAAAATAACTTTAAAGCAGCTTTTAATGGTTTTTTTTCCCCAAACAGTATTCTTTTGGATGAAGAAGGAAACATTAAGATAACTGGTCAGTGCGTCCAGCTATAAACATGTTTCTGTCATTCTTTTCCATTTCATTCATGTCAATCTTAACCCTCTCGTTGTCTCTCTGTGTTTCAGACTTTGGATTGAGTAAGGAGGCCATTGACCATGACAAGAGAGCTTATTCCTTCTGTGGAACAATCGAGTACATGGCTCCGGAGGTCGTGAACAGGAGAGGGCACACACAAAGTGCTGACTGGTGGTCATTTGGGGTACTGATGGTGAGACCTGTTTCATCTTAAAACAATGTTTTACTTTGACAGCCCATCTTTATTATCTTAATGTGCACTGATTGTGCTATCAAACACAACAGATCCGCATTTACTGTTTCATGTGAGCCAAATACTCAACTCTTCTATAATGTGCCAGTTTACTGGTTTCTGAATTTGGCTTTCTTCTGGCAGTAAAGCTGCTTAATTACCATTTCTAGCAGATTAGTACCCATTACTTTCTGTAATCGCGCATCTGTTGGATTTTGCTTGTTTGCCTGGTGAATTATTTTGTACTAATACTGAAAAGGAGGTTAACATTCACTGACAGCTGACAAATATATCATTTCAAAAAGCTCCCTTTGGACTATACAAATTGTGTAGAACTTATATTTGATAAATGAAAACCACATTTGTGGAAAAAAGATGATCACATTTCATTCAAAACACTAATATATTCGGGACAAGTAAATAACATGAACAATGGTGCTGTCATGCAGGGGCATGCCAGCAGCAGTTGCTTCATAGCAGGCTGTTTTATTTTCTCTTTTGAACACAAGTTATTTGATAATATGTCTAATTTCTGGTATTTTGATATTTCTCATCAAATAAAAGTTAAGTATCCAATCCATAATTTATGATTTTGTTTCTTCTCACAAAATGTATTATACATTTATTATCTTTAATTTTAATGGCTGGACAGACTGATGTAAGATTAATTGATCAACGCTATATAATGAAATAAAATTCAATTAGTACAAAAAAATTGTTTTTTAAATTATGTGTACATACACTGATGGAAATATGATTGGTAATGAGTAGAGGTATTGGTTTGGTTTTCGTGGGTTTTGTGGGTGCAGACAACTTTTGTGGGTGAAGACTAACTGTGCTTTGACAATTATTATCATCTGTTTTCCAGTTTGAGATGTTGACAGGATCATTACCATTCCAAGGAAAAGATCGGAAGGAAACAATGGCATTTATTCTTAAGTAAGAACAATTTTAACTGTTATAATTTTATTCTTAAAGCTTCTTTTATTTCTGACCTCATCCTAATGGTCTAGGCCTTCAGTGGTCACGGTTCCGTATGTGTCATTCATGTCTTGTTCTTGGTTTCTATGTACTAGTTACTTAACAGTGGTTTTCTCAGTGTGGAGAGGATGTTCTCCCCTCACCGTTTCTAATCGGCTTCCTATTTCACTTTTCAAATGCACGCAAGTAGTCTACTAATTTCAAATAAGAATACATTTCTCAGTTATGATTCATTCAAGATCAGTTTCGTATATATGCCCGTGCAATTATCGATCTGGAAGAACCCCACTATACCTGAAGAAACAGATTGATAAAGTTGTTGCTTGGAAAAGAAAGTTAAACGAATCCTTTACCACAAACAAACAGCACAAGCACACATCTGCATGTCTTTACAGCGGTTGTTTTCTCGTCTTTTCTGCACAGGGCGAAGCTGGGAATGCCACAGTTCCTCAGTCCTGAAGTGCAGAGTTTATTAAGAGCGCTCTTCAAGAGGAACCCGGCTAATCGACTCGGTACTGTGCACATACAACTTGGAAATAGACAGTTAAATATGTTTTCAGAATAATAGGAGTACATCTACATTCTTGTGGCGCTTTGGCTTATCAGCTTTTACCTGAAGGGACGCAACATGGAAGGCTGCTGATGAGAGAAGCAACCCAAAATTAAATCAGTCATTTCTAACACTTTGCAAAACTGTGTAGTTGTTTATGGCCAAATAAAAATATAATATTATACAAAACAGGCCTGTTCAGAGCAAGTGGTAATGTCTAAATTGAAGCTGCAGTCATCCTATATTATGCTAATAATGTTAAACATGACCAATTATGTCCCAAATGTGAAAATAGCCAAACGAGGTCCATTGGAAATGTGCAGTGTACATAAAAGACTTTGAATTATTTTGTTTTTTATTAAATGCATGTTTAGATCAACTTGTCTGAATCTTTGGGATTGATAGGCGCAGGACCAGATGGAGTGGAAGAAATAAAAAGACATCGCTTCTTTGCATCGATAGACTGGATTGTAAGTACGATTCATGCAGAATGTTCCACGGTCTGCATGATTTTAAGCTGGTTTTTTTTTAGCAAAGAAGGACACTATATACTCACTGGTAGTAGACACAATATACACATGATCACAGACTCAGCTGGAAGTGAAACAAGGCTGGCTTGTTGACAGACAGTGAGAGCAGATCGCGGTCTGCATCGTTTGTGAGTATGTCAGCCACAGCTGGTAATGGTCTGTAAATTAATACCCGACTACCAACAACTCCACCTGGTTGCTCACACTTACTGGATATCAATTATATGTGTGCAGTTGCTTCATGTAAGGATGTTGGCGGGGGAAACTGTTATTTCAGTATCATCAAATGTGCTGGTTTCTTCGAAGTTCCACTTCTGAGATGCACTGCTCAGATTAGCGGCCTGTGTTAAATAAATAAAAAAGTATTATAAGAACAACACATCTAAATCACACTGTGGTAACTATTATTTTTGTATGCTTACCTAAACCTTGCAGCTGAACACTCACTTCCTCAAAACTTACCCACAATCATGAGTCATGACTCTTTATTGCTTTGTAGCGAAATCTCTTAACTTCCCTGTCTGCCTGTGTTGTTTAACTTTATTGTAACTAATCCTCTTATCTATAATAGCCTTTCTCACATGAGGTTTGCTCATGCGCACATGTATCTGGCTGCAGACATTACCGTAGCTATCCCGATCTAACCTTGACATCCACTCCTTGGACGTGCGCTGTTTGAAAATCATTCGACTGGACACAGTTTTGATTTGCAGTATCTGAGTTATATGTGAGTAACATTCACGCTGCAGAAGTCTGATGCTGCAAATCCGACTGAGAGCAGTAAAAAAGCAACTCAAGAAGATCACATTGGAGAAAAGCAGAGCACTCATGTAACTACTGTATAGTCTATACAGGCTACTTTCAGCTGCTTTTAGTTTGAAGTCATCATTTTCACAAGAAGTGTGAGTGTGTTCCTTAAGCCTTGTTGGGTGTCACACTGTTGCACCCATTCCTCTTTATCAGAGATGTTCAGAAAGCTTGTGACGAAAAAAATCCACTATCATCAGCTTTCCATGCCCACTAATCTCTGCCCTCACCACTGGCTCTCACTACTCCTCGCTACATAAATACCTACGAGCCTCTGCCAAACACCACATTTCTCCATTTACAGATAGTGTAGCTGGCTTGACGTGAAACGCTACCAATAAGAGCCTTAGGTTTTCCCACGCTGAATAAAACCCTGCGCACTATACGGCATAACTCTTTACGACTTCAGAATCTTAGTTGGCTTTTTTTATGTGAACCTACAGTCTTTTATTCATGTTTCCATGTTTGATAACAACTCAATTTTGCAAGCTCACCTTCACAGAGAATGTAAATTACAAATCAAATAGTTAGTACGAGTGTGCATTAGTCTCGCCATAGATACCTTTTTCCAATGATGGTGTCCTCTGTGAGGTATTTGATGTGATATTACTCAAAGAGACCCGTCAGACTGTGGTTGACAATGGGGACACCTGCAGGCCATAGTCAGTAATGCACTTGAGTTTAAAATTACATCATTTCAATTCAATTTAGTTTATTTTATATAGCCCAATATCACAAATTCCAAATTTGCCTCAGAGGGCTTTACAATCTTTACACATACGCATTACGTATATAAACTGTATATAATGGGCGGTTTTAGCTGGGCCTCATATTACATATGATAAGGATGTCATTTTTAATCACTTTGACTTTTTGTTATCCACGAGTTGAGGACTTTACTTTCCAATCCAATCATAATTTAATTTTCTTCCTATTGGTTCTATTCTTTGTGCTCCACATTACATTTAAAGACCAGGCTACATGCATCACTCAATGATTAGTTTGCTTTGAGATGCGAGACAAACTTGAGTGGGACATGAATATGTAATTTAACTGCTGTGTAACTCAACCTATATTGTGTTGTTCATTCTGGATCCAGTGACTATTAAACACAGCAATATCAATATCGTGTTATTTTGTATTTAAACCAGGGGTTATGATAAGTGCTGGTATTGACGTTATTGTTGTTTTCTGTAGAAGTTGTACAGGAAGGAATTGAGGCCTCCATTCAAACCTACAGTTGGAAGACCTGAAGACACTTTCCATTTTGACCCTGAGTTCACCTCCAGAACACCCACTGGTAACTGAAACACACAGAAAACATAGACATACATATTTAAATATAAATCAAATAAATATATGGGTCTATAAGTCTATCATAAACCAAAAAGTACCATTTATATAATTAAAGACAATTAAACTGAGCTGTATGAAAATGTATCTAACTACAGCTCATAGAATTGACATCAAATGAAATAAAAATAAAAATTCTCAATACTTTATATGTATTTAAAAATGTTGGTGTCCCTAATTAGATGTCCATTTGTAATGGTAGCATCAAGTTGAAGTATTATGAGCGACATGTTTGTATCTGTCTGTCTTTGCCGGTCCAGATTCTCCGGGCGTCCCTCCCAGCGCAAACACACACCAGCTGTTTCGTGGCTTCAGCTTCGTTGCAACGAATCAAAGTCAGGAGCCGAGCGTTGCTACGGTAGCAGCTTCTCGCCAGGAGGTCAACAACATCAATCCCATAGCAAAGGTACGTGTCTTTAAGAAAGCAGCTCATGCCCTATCCACACATATTTAAATACATGACACACTAGCACATTGATTGGATAGTAGATTAACCATGTATATTAATCACAAAATTGATCGTTGCTTTATGAGCTTGCTGACAGACTGGATGAAGCAAGTGGCGATATAATTATGCTGACCCTCATAAAACTTGCTCGAATATTAGTCTCACACCTAATTTCGAACTAATGATGACAGTTACATGAAATATAATAGAAGCGTGTGTGTGTGTGTGTGTCTGTCTGATTGTTTGTGTTCCCTGCAGCACCTCCAAGGTGATGTGGCCTTCCGGGATGTTTATGAGCTCAAGGAGGAAGTTGGACAGGCAGCAACTTCTGTCTGCAGAAGTTGTCTGCACAGAGTTACCGCTGTGGAGTACTCAGTGAAGGTAGTGCACACTACACTTTTACTAGAATTTATTTAGATACACAACTTTACGATATCAACATTATAATGTATTCAAAGTATATTTGAATATACATCAAAAGCATGTACAGTGTGTGTTTGTCCAAGCATTTACAGTGTTTGTCCAAGCATTTCAGGGCAGAGTTTGACCTCAAACACACGTCTGAATCCAACCAACAAAATATAGTAGTTACATCTTTATAAGGTGATTATTAAATCAAACCACCCAAACAGAATGCTTTGTGAATCCTGGTTATTTAGACGTTTTCAACTGTGTGTTGTTCTAAACATAACCTGTCATTTCTGTTTTTGTGTCAGATCATTGATAGAGCCAGAAAGGATCCATCGGAGGAGATTGAGATCCTGTTAAGATACGGGAAGCATCCAAATATCATCACCCTGAAGGATGTAAGTGGAACACACTCCTGACCGCCATGTTAGAAGAGCTTCTTCAGCATATTTACAACAGTATATAATAGGGTTGGGGGAAAGTCAATACGGCTTTGTATGGCAATATTGTATCGGTACATGGAAACTAAGTATCAATCTTTTATTATACAATCTACTAATATTGCAAATACAAATTAAACCTTTTGATTATCTTTGCTTTTCCAGTCCTCTTCGGTCTGTCTGTTGACCCATTTTGCTGCAATACAAATTATTGAAGTGAGATGAACCGGAATTTGTATATTATTAAATAAAACATTTGTTGACAATTTTCAGTTTAAGAGTTAATAAATTGCAATATATATTATCGCAAATCATTTTAAATCGCAATACGGTTGTACTGTAACACAAGTATGGTGATAATATTGTATCGTGTGGCTTCCAGTGATTCCATCTCCCCGAGTGTGTGCTTTCACCATCAGGTGTATGACGACGGCCAGAGTGTGTACATGGTTCAGGATCTCCTGAGAGGAGACGAGCTGCTGGACCGAGCGCTGACGGTGCCAAACTTTACCGAGAGAGACGCGTCAGACATCCTCTGCACACTGGCCAAGACTGTGGAATATTTACACTCGCAGGGGGTAAAAACATGTTTTTTAAGCCTTTGACACAAGACTTCTTTAAACTGTTTCCACCTACATGCAAAATTGTGTTTGAATCATATGTTAGAACTTTGTTGCAAATCACGTTTGTGTTTTTGTCTGTGTGTGTGTGTCTTTCTCCGTTTTTCCAGGTCGTGCATCGGGACCTGAAGCCTAGTAGCATTCGCTATTCTGATGACAGTGGTCTCCCAGAATGCATCAGAATATGTGATTTTGGTTTTGCCAAACAGCTCAGGGCTGAGAATGGCTTGTTGATGACTCCCTGTTACACAGCTACCTTCATGGCTCCTGAGGTACTGTATACAAGTCTCTAATTTCCCACCTAAACGTATGAAACAAATTACAACGGCTATCAATAAAATAATCGTTCATCGAAAAAAATCCCACCAGGACATAATAATATATTGTTGAAATGTGTTTGTGTGTATGCAGGTTCTGAAGAAGCAGGGTTATGATGCAGCCTGTGACATCTGGAGCCTGGGCATCCTGCTCTACACCATAATAGCTGGGTCAGTTTAAAGTGTAAAACACATGTACCATCCTCCTGCTGCTGAAAACAAACCTCTGTTCTCTATAAACTCCCCTGGAAAGGGACTTCAGGTCTTTCAACATCTCCACATTGGACTTTTACTGTCTCTAGATTTAATGATGTCACAGCAGTTGTAGATTTTCGAAGGCTACTTTTGGACTGACTTCGTCCAGCTTTATGAATCGCTTTTATTCTTATTGGCCCAGCTTCAGTCCGTTTGCCAGCAGCTCTGAGGACACAGCCGAAGAAATTCTGGCTCAAATCGGCAGCGGAAAATTCATCACCAAAGGAGGGAACTGGGACCTGGTATCAGACGCTGCCAAGGTTCTGATTTTTTCTTTTTTGGTGAATTATAATACGCATAAAATGGTTTTGTTCAATAAACTAATATCATGTATGTATATGTTTAACAGGAAATTGTGATAAAGATGCTCCACGTGGACCCTCACCAGCGCCTGACTGCCCCACAGGTACTATTATCTCTCTCTCTCTCTCTCTTTATATATATATATTTATATATATATTATTCCCTAATATGACTTTATTAGGCTATTTTAGATGGCTGCTACTTTAAGTCCCATTGATACTGTTTTTCATCTGAATGGTTTTCACTGGAGAATCGATCTGTTGACAGGAAACATTATTTAATACTTCACATATTACAGTATACTGCTTTCTGTATTGTTTGTATGCCAACACTTGAATGAACAGCGTGTTTAATTTAAAGGGAGTTTATTAGCAGAAATATAGTATAAAATTCATAACTGTCTTTTCATTATTGTGCAATCGCCCAGAATGGACAAACCAAACACTGTCCTTAGAGAGGGCCTTTTGCGTTTTGAGGTGACCTGAAGGCCACATGCTTTGAAAGGGAGGTATGAGCAGAGGGGTATTTAGTTGGATGAATCTGAAACTATGCGACCAAATCTTACTCAGTGCTCCTGGAAGAGAATTTTTTGGAAAAATTGCATCAGAAAATAATAAATATAATAATAAATAATGGTTTTTTTCCATTAGGTTCTTTGTCATACCTGGATTGTAGACAGAGACAAGCTCTCTGACAGAACGCTCACCAGACAAGATGCTCTTACTGTGAAGGTCAGTGCATGTGTGTGTGTGTGAACAGTAAATATCATCAGAACATCAGATAAAATACTTGGTATTGTGTTTCTGTGTGTAGCTATGTTACATCTTCATCGTAATTGGTGATGCAGTTTATACAAAAATAAGCCATTTCACCTGTCAAATTCAAGATTTTTTTTTCAAATACTTTTCACTGAGTGTGTAACATGTCTGACAGTTTGCATATGTTAGTATTTCTGTTGCCCTTCGTGACGGAGCTCTTCAAGAAACTGTCGGTATTACATGAGTTCATGTCAGCATCAGCAAATTGTACAACAATGCAAACGACTGTCATGGGTTACCTGTCCTTCCAGCAGGTGGTGTTGTCGGCCACTTATTTAGTTGCATGACAGATGAGACCAGTACTATTAATACGATATGACGAAGTGCCCTTTTCTTCCACCAGGGGGCACTGTCTGCCACCTACTCTGCTCTGAAGCGCTGTGCTCCGGCTCCAGTGCTGGAGCCTGTTCAGTCCTCCAGTCTGGCTCAACGGCGAGGAGTGAAGAATCCGGGCAGTCCCAAAGTGAATTCAGACCCCAAAGAAAAGGAAAAGCCTCCACAATCTGAATGAAAATCAAAAGAAATTAGACATAGCCCTACATAAATCAAGAAGACATGCTCATACTCTTTAAAATGCATACACCTTGTGACAAAGTGCTCCTATAGGCCTATAAAAACTAAATGTAGCGGATTTTAGAAATGGTATCGTATAAGTGGATTAAGCCTAATTAACTATCAAAATATAGCAGTACAGAATCCCTGTCAACAGGAATAGCTTCGGTTCACTTAATTTAAAGTGTACATTTAAATTGATAATCAAAGCGAACACATTGACGTTTACTTCTTTTTTGTCATACATGTCAGAATACAATTAGCATTTTTATGCAATGTACACAGACACTTTTATATCTACGGAAGCTCCAACAGCTGAAAGTGGAACCAATTAGTTTGGTCTCCATATTCAGAAAAGGCCTATTCAGTGCCACAGACAACATGCCAAGTAGTTTACTTTAGTTTTCATATTTAGCACATACACATGTATGTGCCCAGAAGTTCATGTCATACATTATACAGTCTTCCAAAGTTATTGATCTAACATATATCCAAATATTGATATGGTCGAGAATCATCATCAAAGAATAGATATAGATTAGAGTAACATGTATTTGAGTGAGGCACTCTCACTCTGATTATAACATGTTTTACTACAATCAATCCTCTGAATTCTACAGAGTTATGCATGTTAAAAATGTAAATATCCTACCAAAGGGAATCATTAAGTTAACAATGCCATTGAAGTCTTATTGTTAATAATATATTTAATAATTGTATTGTATGTATTGTTGTCTTCCATGAATACAGCCTTTGACTATTGTAAAATGTATTTTTAAATGTATCACGACTGCACTTCCAAGATCAGATCAGAAACGGTGAGCTATGAAAGTATTTATGTTGAACGTAGTTTGTTGTGTTTTTTCATAACATATTCCAAATGTTATTTGGCTGAAGAGAAGTCATAGAGAGCATCATGTCGCTCTTTGGTAAATGTCACGCGAGCAAAACCCTGCAGGCTATACTACTTTGAAATATTAAGTCGGCAATATAGATCATCTTTCAGTCGAGTATTTGCCAGTACAGCACTGTTTATGTCTGAGAGCCAAAATGTTTGAGATCCACTGTGTCAGAGGATTGTATATGAATAGGTCTACTGTCTATTGCTGCTGCCCTGATTGTCTCTAATAAGTTGTACAATCGCAAATACGAGGTAAGACTGAACAGGGTGTGTGCAGACCTGAGGAGCACACTGCGTGCTGTACAATTTACCAGTGGGAATGTAGATTATAATGCTCCAGCATTAAAACACATCCTTACTGGTAAGAACAAAACATTGTCACGTGTAACCAATAAGCACTGCAGCAGAGAAACAAATGATGTACATATTATGTGTGTTAATCCTGAGGCCGTATGTGTGGTGACACATTGCACAACTGTGAGTGGTGGAGCTGGGACTGATGCAACTGTGAGTATGCAGATAAGGTCAATCTGTAAATATTTACTCATTTAGATTGTACATATACAGGACTGTCTCAGAAAATTAGAATATTGTGATAAAGTTCTTTATTTTCTGTGATTCATTACAAATCAACTGAAATATTGCAAGCCTTTTATTCTTTTAATATTGCTGATTATGGCTTACAGCTTAAGAAAACTCAAATATCCTATTTCTAAATATTAGAATATCATGAAAAAGTATACTAGTAGGGTATTAAACAAATCACTTGAATCGTCTAATTAACTCGAAACACCTGGAAACACATTTTCAAATGTTTGATTTTGTTTTGCTGTTATAAATCTTTTTTTTTACTTGGTCTGAGGAAATATTCACATTTTATGAGATAGGATTTTAGAGTTTTCTGTTGTGTCATATAAATCAGCAATATTAAAAAAGAGAAAAAGGCAAATATTTTCATATTTGATTAATAATCCAGAATGCATGACATTTTTGTTTTTTTAATTGCATTACAGAAAATAAAGAACTTTATCACAATATTCTAATTTTCTGAGACAGTCCTGTAGTGTTGTACAACTATCTAGCAAGCAGAAAGACTATATATTGTGTTTGCAGATATATAGAGATTGTACATATTATTTTGTCCATTGCTATCCATTGCTCAGAGTGTACATACTGCCTAGACCTGGCCAGTCACGGGCATTGTTGGCTAGAATGCCAAAGTTGTACAAATAAAGGAAAGCAATAGAAATTGCACTGAAATTTGCAGTTTTCTTGAACTCATATTTATGTTCCTGCATGTGTAAATGGAATCCAGCTGTCTGTAATTTGTATTATTTACCTAAACTTTGGCGAAAATGCCATTTGTGAAAAAGGTCTATTAGTACAGGGAAATATTGAACGTTACATCTCGAGACCTGCAAAAAGAGAAACACTATTGCACAATTCTTGCTTCACTTTCCTTACATCTCAAACGAAGAACTGAGCGTACAAGATGTATTCAAGGCTATTGGAGCGAAGTAAATAATTCATTATGAGAGGTGATATAACGCGGGAAAAGTTCAAGTCTGTGGCAGCCACAGATGAGGAGACACACGGCTCTACAACAAATCAATCAATCTTAAATTGTGCGAGCGCACTAACAGTCTCTCAAATTGTTTGCATTACAAGAGCATGACTAATAATTATGAAAGGTGGAAGAAATATTATATAGTTTTAGGCCGTGAAAGTTCAGTTACAGTTCACTGTAACTTTCTTTATCCAAGAGAAGGTGGCAGCAAGCCACTAGATGGCAACCAACCATAACCTGTGCTCTCTCTCTCTCTCTCCCTCTATTTCTTCCCAGAAGTCGTCCCTTTGCCTTAAAGAAGCAAGGAAGACTTTAATTTATATCAACCACCAGGTTCACTCTCTGTTCCATAAAAGCTTTTAGCAGGCGCTGAGCTGATGTGTCAGGTGGGTGTGGCTGGCTCATCAGCTCTGACATTTAAGTGCAGTAGTGCTCAGAGCAAAAGGGATCGGAGGATATGAGTAGATACAGATGACAAGCCCCCCTGCGAAGATGATTGCGGTGGAGTGACAAGAGGAGACTAAACAACAGATAGAGGAAGGAGAAGGTGTCGGGAAGGGGAGAGATGAAAGGCAAAAGAAAGAAAAAGAGCTTTGAGAAACAATAACTCAACCCGACAATTACAGCGTTGTCAGAATTTATATTAGCTTTTCGGAAATGAAGAATTTTCAAAGTGTATTTCATCATGTTATTTAAACTCAGTGTAATGTAATTTATATTCTGTTGCAAGTTTATAATGCCACATTTGTGTAGCTTCAACAAATCATTTACTCTTATTTTGACATAGAAGCAGATAGTTCTAGTTTCAAGTTTTGGTCTTTAGTCTTTCTTACTACTGAAATTAATGAAATAATGAGTAGGAAACCCGGCTGTCCTTTAACCAGACAGTTGTGTTCATGTCCTTGAATAGCAAACAGCCAAAGTGTCCTTGAGCAAGTTACTGGGTCGTTCTAGAGGTGCTGTTTTGTAGCATGACTTGACCTCTGACCTTTCTGGAGAGCATGTGACAGTGTAGCTAATTATTCAACACAGAGGCACCACTGGAGCTCTTTACAGAGATGGACTGCATCACATTTTTACACATGAAGATAAATGGAAAATAAAACAATATATATGACTTAAAATAATATGACTGGATCACCATTACAGTTGTTCCCTGACCTACCATCTCACTTTGTATTTCAAATAAGCAGATGATAAAATAATTGTCAATGTGGCTTGTAAATTTACGAGCAGAGTGGTTAGACGTCGTTCTATGCACTAGTTGTGGGTGACACACCGAGTGCTGACGTAGCTCCAGTCATACCGGCTACACAATAAGTAAAGATAAAGACGGATGCATGAAGAGGAGATGAATTGGCTTTTAAATGTGAGAAGCAAACACTCCCTTGTGTATCTGTATCTGTTCCTCTTCTGCTCGACATTCCTCTTATGACACCAAACAGAGTTCTGTAGAAAAGCGACAAACACACTCTGACAGGGACGGAGATCCCACCACCTATGGCACTGGATGTGCACCCACAAAAACACACACATACAAACACAGACCCACGGACGCCCTGTGGCACTACAGCGAGACCTGCCACTCGGACGTTCACTGAATCAGACGGACAAATCTCGAACAGACGGCTCCTGACAAAGAGATAATCACCGTGACAGGAGAAGTGTGTGCAGCTGTGGGTGGTGGAGTTTACAGCGGGGAGGTGGGGGGTGGGGAGCGAAACTCTTTGTGCGTTCACACATTTGGCTCATCTCTCTCACCACGCCAGGTTTCAAAGTCAAACTTACTTCAGGGTTGATACGATACTAAGTGTCCATCGTATGAGCTGCGTGTCTGATATGGAGATATTTAACTCTGTCAGGCCAAAAGATGAATTATTCTCCAAAGCTGGACTCAACTTGACTGACAGGTGGTGGAGGTTAAAACAAGGTGATTGACGGAAGATAAAGTTTTGTCCACGACTCGTTTTATTTATTAGTCTAATGTGTGTTTCTTCTTGTATTGTTCCTCAGTACAAGTCCATCGCTCCAGACTAATAGTCAGTGAAAAGTATTTCAACCCTACATAGAACATGCAGCGCTCCTTGTCATGACATTTATTTAAAATTGTGCAGATAGATGTTCAAGCCCAATTTATAAAGAAAGTTTTATAAATAAACCTCCCTGCAAAAAGAGCATCTCAGGTCCTCCTGCGCGGTACACACATCACCGTCATCAGCAACATATATCCAGCGAAGCCTTCACAATAAAGCTTTGTAGAGGCCCACAAGTTCATGAAAGTGAAATATGTTAACACGAGCAGTGGACCTGAATTATGTTAAGTTCGGAAAAAGGGGGGTAACATTGTGTGAAAGAGAAAATAACCTACTGTAGGTATTCCTAATAAATATGTACTTTTCTAACATTGTAGGGTACAGTGATAGCACACGTATTACCTTTAGTAAACTAAAAAGTAAAACAAATAAAAGCAAATCAATACAAGTAGATTAAGCAACACATTCAGCAATTTGAAAGCATAGAGGAGACTTTAAGAAACAACCTGCAAATACACAGGCAACTAAAACACAAGAGTGTGGTGACTATATCAGACTCATGCCATCCCAATGTTGAGATTAAAATAAACATTATTAGCTTATTACACAGTATAATTTCTGAGGGGTCAAACAAATCGCACAATACATTGTGTGTATGACATGCAGCATATGACACAATCATGTGTTGTCAAATTGATGAATGTCTAAATATTGTCAAAGTAATGAAGATGTTTTATGTGTGTGATTGTACCTAAGTGGCAGTGCACTGAGCTCTCCTGGCCACCATAGGAGAGCCACGACGACTCATGGATTCACGTTTACGGTCCTTGATTCCTACTCACTGTAATCTCTTCCACTGTGTCTCTTTATTCTAACCATTTTAATGTAATTGCACATTCGTAAATACACAAAGAACAGGTGAGTTTAGAATTATCTTTATTATATCAATAATTCATAATCACAAAATAGCTAACCAACAATGCCACCGATATTGGCATTAATGTGGATCAAATGGTTGATGGGACACAGTCGGACATTTTCCGGCACAGTTTTGAACCACAAATTGCCGCAATAATGGTGATATAATCATGTAATCCAAACACAAATACACTCACAAGACAAAGGTGCCGGTGGAGGATAAGTGAATCTCTGCAGAAAGTCAATTAAGCTTTGCAGTGCCCGCTCCCCCCTCCCTCCACCCTGCTTAAAAGCTTCATTTACCTCCTATGGAGAAGAGATAGAAACACCATTAGTGAGATGATGGCAGGACTAGAGAGGGAAAGGAGAATCTCACAGTTGGATGAGCTGAAACAGTATCGGCCCCCGTCTCCTCAAAAAGTGTGTGTGTGCGCAAAAAGGCGAGAGCATCTTCTGCATGGGCGAGCTCAATTAGGTCCTATCTTGATTATCAAAGGTAGTGGCGTACAACTTTCAAAGCGGAAGTCTGCCTGAGAGTCTGGAGATGGCACAGAGTGGGCTGACCTGCCGACTGGGGGGGGGGGGGCTGCTGCAAGGAGCTGCTATGCAAGGAGTACATTAGGGGATCAGACCCAAACCATTATTTCCATATCTAAACTGATGTCTTTGTGCATCTGTGTGTGTGTGTGTGTGTGTGTGTGTGTGTGTGTCGCATGGGACCCCAGCTGGATAAATGATAATCATGTGTGTTTACATGCACACGTTTGGGTGTGTGAAATGCCAGTGAGCATATAGGCTCTGCTTCACTGAGCTCTGCTGGCTACTCGAGCACAATTAGGGGTCTCTCTGTGTGAAAGAGGTCAACACACACACAACACACACACACACACACAAATAAGGAAGTTTGGTTGAATACACAAGACTCCGATAATCAAACAGTATGCAAATCAGCAAGTTCCTTCTATGCAAAGACAAACAACCCCCATATGAATGGCTTAGGGTAAGTCACAGAGGGTGTTATTAATATATACAACAGTGTTATACAATATTGTTGAATTGTGTTGTATATTTCTATTTCTCACACAATGTATGTTATTAATATATACAACAGTGTTACACAATATTGTTGAATTGTGTTGTATATTTCTATATCTCACACAACGTATGTTATTAATATATATACAACAGTGTTATACAATATTGTTGAATTGTGTTGTATATTTCTTACGGCATGCTCTGAAACACTGGAGGTCTGATCTCAGGGCGACAGTGCTTTACTTGACTTCATAAAGTTGTGTTAAAGGAAGGTCAAGATAAATTGGGAGGCAGATAACTGAAAGCAATACTCAGGGCTCAGGACACGACGGGGCTACGGTACAGGCAGAAGGCCCAGTCTTCATCTTCTTAATTACAAGGAGCCTCAAGTGTCGACCCTGAGGACAAACAACAAGCCAATAACATGCGTGCCGTTCAATATGTGCTCTCTTACATGTGCTGTGGTGCTCAGACTCCTTCAGGGGGTAACAGGCCCCCGGGCTGACATCAGGATTGTCAAACTAATCACTTAGGACTCTGCTAAGAGCCCCAACGCTTCTCTTCATGTGAATATCTCCACATCTCCTGCCAATCCAATGTGTGCGTGGTCTCGCGGGTAAACAAATGTTTTGTCCCAGTTAACTCGGTCCCAGTCGGACCAAACCTATTTGGCATCGGTCCGCTGATGCTGGTGTGTGCTCGGGTTGCAGCGATAGCCTACACAGTACATGTGGGCATATGTGTGTGTTATGCATGTGGCAGCCGGGGGATAGCATGCTGCTGCTGCTGCTGCTGACACTGGGCCTGTCTGCCTGGTGTGTCCCTTTCTGCACCAGTAGAGCTGGCACTACCTCCTGCCTCTGCCCAGCCCGACTGCAGTGCGCCAGCTGGGCGCTACCAGGAGAGGCCCTGCAGAGAGAGGACACAGGTCAGCTGTTAGGAGGGATGGACACAGAGAGAGAGAGAGAGAGAGAGAGAGAGAGACTGTGTTAGTGGTTAGGTTTTGACACAGATCAGGAATATAAAAATATTGCAGTTGCATGACAACCCCATAAAATAAATCCACATTTTGACAATTTATTTTGCAAGATAATCTTTCACAGAAAAAAATCCAGGTTCAAGTCAAACATTTCTACTATTTAGCTCCAATTACACCCACATGACAAGAGTGGAATATACACATCACTGAATCTATAAAGTTGAGGTGTGGGAATGTTTGTTTTACTTTTTTACAAAACATTTAACATCATCATATGTCATCCATCCAGTTTGCCAAATTAGTGTATTTAATGTGTACCTGCTGCTGTTTGGTCAAACCTATGCATAGAATAGTGTATATAGAATGAAATACATTTTATTTTTATAGTGTTATAGATAGATTGTTCAATTGAGTGCTATATCGTAGTTAGACCGTCAGGTTGTGTAAATGAGCATTTAGTTGAGGTTGTCTTGTATTGTGGGAAAATAGTCTGTTCCAATTAACAGGTTTATTCCAGTTCACCTCCGTCGTTTGCATATGTGTGGCCTCCTTGCAGTCTAGTGAGCTGGGACAAACAAGGGTTCATCTTTGTAACAGCTGATGTTAATTATTTGTAAAAGACACATGGCGGTTGCCAAAGATGACTCATTTTCTTCTTATTGCTCCATTTTGACATTTTCAAATGACTAAAAAAGGTGGTAATGTAAGACACATGAGCTCATCTGATGCTTGGGAACACCTCAAGGGGAGTCAGACTGTGTTTCTTGGACTGCTCATCCACGTGTAAATAACACGTTTTTTAATGTACAGTGATTAAGGGAATTAGAGACCTGCTTAAGAAAATCATAATATGTAGTATGTACCACCAGGTAGTATAGCATAATTACTTAAACTAACTTATTATTATCTTAAAAGTCATGTCTTCAAAATGGCAACTTACTTTTATACGTACATCTTGCGTATTTGTAAAAGGAAGTAAGTGAAGCTCTGTTTGTTAAAGATGTGTCACAAACACTGCACTGGAGTAACCAAGCATGGAAGTGGTCCATTCCAGGAGTGGGTGCACTTCATTCTCAGATCTTGTGATGTGTTTGCAATTTCCCACATATCTCAGCAACGTGTGCCTAAACATCATGGTCTTCTTAACTCGATGTCATTTTATGTCATTCGTGGTTTGCCGATATTTGCCTGGAGGGGAACATTGAAAATGTATATTCAATATCGCCACAACCAATGTTTTGAAAAGGAAAATTGATGGTAAACAGATGGTAAAGTTAGCAATGAACTATCAAAGGATGAAGTACAAAGAAACTGACCTGGAGGGTGTGAAGGTTGAAGATCCTGAACTTGAACCAACACTCCACACAGTCTACAAACTCATGAGTTTATCAAGTCGATAAACACGAGCAGAGCCATGTTGAAGGTCTCTGACTCTTACACTTGAGCCGTAAACAGGGAGATTTGAAAGTGGACTAAATGGAACAAAATAAAAAAATTGGGCATCACAACAGAACCAAAGCTGTCATGCATTCTGATGATTTCTACGTAGACCTGAGGACCAAAACCTTTCTAAATATGGAATAAAAGTGCCTCACCCATGTTTGACGAGGAGGAAACACTTTGGACTGGGAGAGGAAACTGACAACAAAGAAAAACCGATAAGTTAGGAAGTTATTTTTGGCACAACATATAGACGCCATATACACGTAGCCCTGCTGGCTTAGAAGTGAACAGCTGGTCGCTTACACCTCTCCCGTCTCATCCCTACGTCATCCTTTAGCTCCAGGACCAACTGCAATGGCTTTGACTTTTTGGAGCCGCAAAGCCCTCAAGCCCCAGAATCAATGCAGAAGCCACCACACCACGAAGACCGAAGGCCCCGAACACCCTAACCTGCTTTCTCCTTCTACTCCTACCCTCCTGCCCGATAACAGACACTCTCCGAACACCCCACCCTGGCCCACGCCTTTTCCAAAGCGGCCTCTCTCCCGCCCCCTTCTCCACGGGCTCCGGGTCTCTGGCTGGGGCAGGCTGGCACAGCTGTGCCGGGAGCCGTGCCGTCACAAGCGGTTAGGGTGACAGCCACTCACACTTCATAATGTCCCTCTCACAGGTCACCGAGCGACACGCTGGGTCACCTCGCTCCAGCAGGCAGCCCCAGGGGAAGCAGAGTGCCCCCCCCCCCATCAAATCCCCCAAACTCCACCCTCCATCCCTCCATCCTCCTTACGCCCAGGAAAACAAAGAGACAGGAGGGGGCAGGTGGAGGGAAGAGGTGCCTCTGTTGAGCTGGGCGAGGCTACAAGAAGCGCTCCACACCGGAGACTCTGCCAGGGTCACGATTATGTGGCCACGCCACTGCTCGTTCCCCCGATTTGAATGATGCTGGCGGTGTGGGTTAGGGTCAGCGCGAGCTGCTTAGATGGTGATTGTAGACCTCAGTCCATCATCGTATCCCTATACGATGATGTACTGCCACTCTTGACACCGTAGGTCTATCGGTATCAGTGACAGCAAAGTTTACTCAATCAAACTAAATGAAAAGTTGTACTATTTATACATTATCATAGAATGCATTCTGTCTTTACATTCTTGTCATCCTCCATATGGGTGAGAGGATAGTATGAACTTGTTAATGGTCATAGGAGCACCACATGCCCCCGATGTCTGCCATCCAACTGTCATTCATCTCAACTCAGCCCCCTTATGAAGTCTAATCCGACGGCAAAACAAGACCGATCCGACAACATTAAGATTCACATTGATGGGCTCACACTGATGCTAATTGGTTTGCCATTTCCACCTCATGCGAAGCTTTCAGGTCATCTCTGTTAAAACTGTCAATCTGAGTGTGCCACTTAAGTGGATGGCCCTTAATTATTCTTATCATATATGCAACTTGAAATTACCTTTAAAAGAAGGAGTTACTTCTATTGAAAGATGTCTAAAGGTGTTTGGGTTGCAGGCATGAGAACTGCACAGAGAACCAGAGAACGACGATGTGCAATGTGTTGTTCACGACAAGTGTTTTCCTTCTACACGCACTAACACATGACAAGTTAAGCATGTGAATTTGGGGGCCATATAAGCTAATTGGACACAATGCCTGCAGTTGGCTTTAGCTGTGAGTGAGAGGCCTCATACCTAATTCCCATTATTCAAACAGTCACGCCCTGAGAGCGGTTAATTCACTGAAGGTGCACACACACCCACTGAACAATGTGGAGCAATTAATTTCGCTCTCCCTCCCACATCTGGCGCTTCGGTGTGATCCCGCCTCTGCTGTGCCATGTCGCTCCGGCTGGGGCGAGAGCCTTCCGCAATTTCACACGTAAGGGACCCCAATGAAACGTGAAAAGAATATGTGGCATTGTTAAATTGCATTAAAGAGTTTAAAACAGTAGATATGTGAATCCCCCCCCCCCCTCCGCCGCCCCCCTAGCTCCACGTTTCCCAAGAAAACAAATGCGCTGGATGCGCTCAAATGCTCAGCGACGCCGTGTAATGAGCACCGAGGGTGCGTGTTCACAAACTGGACAATTTAATAACGAGGCCCCTCCAATCATGATACACAACAAGGAGGGGGGGGGGGGTGAACTTGATGTCACAATGGGCCCCTTGAGCGTCAAGCATGACTATGTCCCAATTTCTTTGTCACTGTATATCGGAGTAAGGCTCAGGGTGATCTGAGAACACTGAACGTACAACATAAGTCAGAAATGCCATAACACGGACATGATTCGTCAATTAATTGATTTATTGAGCAAGAGAAAATTAATTGGTGGCAATTTTCTGGATCAATAACTCTTTTAAATCTTTCTTTAAAAAATAAATAAACATTTTATCAGGTTTTGGCTTTTTGAATGTAAATGTTTTCTCTGTTTCATGGATTGGGGAGGTCTGGATCGTGGTCCATGACTACTACTAACTGCTAATTATTCATACATTGTTGTCATATTCATTGAATGTGTTGTTACATGTTGTGATATTGGGCTATATAAAATACACTGAATTGAATTGTATTTTATATGAATAGAAAGTAAAGTCGGGGTAAACTAAAACAAATGAATACGAGTTCTGAGTTTGAACGATTGGCATATAAAATTGTGTTTCAAAATCTTGAAGAGTAATTTATTCTCTGCTCTGAAACAATGTGTCTGCTGAGCCTTGGGTGAGGGTTGATGTACTAACAGTTCATACAGACCAGGTTAACTTCAAGTTTAGCCCTACGCCAACTGGAATGGGGAAAAATATTTATATATCGACTTTCTAGATGTTATCTGATAGTTTTCTGGTAGGGAAACGACTCATTTCTCGGGGACTGTGGCGCTCAAAACAAGCGCCTCATATAACATCACGGACAGCAGTTGGAGTGGTAACAGACAAAGCAGAGTAGCATTGAACCAACCAAGGAAACACACTAATCGCTAAACATTAAGGTGAATATTAAATATTTGTAGAAATCGGCTAATGGTTATGAGGAAGGAAATGCATGAAACGAATTCCTTTGATTATACAAGAAAACTCTATAGCGCACCTTTATCTTGGGCTCAGGGATTGTGATTAAGAGATTAATCAAACCAAAAGATATCAAGAATCAACTATATCACTAGAGTATTCAGCAGGTAACCGACATATCCGTTGATTTTTAAGTTTGCTTTCGCTTTTGATATTGGCTTCTTCTCCATCCTCTCACACCATCTCTCTCTCACTCTCTTTCTCCCTCTCTCCCGCTCTGTCTCTCTCTCTCTCCATGCCACTGTGCCAGTCACCCTGCTCTAGGGCTCTGGAGATATTTCAAACATATCTGGGAAATCAATCTTACAGCAAACTGAAGGAAAACATCGAATGTCATTGAGCAATAAGTATGAAGCCTGTCAGAGGTAAAGCTGAGGGCCGGGCCCGTGGCGACTCTGGCCTGCCAGTGTCCCAGTGAGAGGCCTCGTCAGCTGGGCCCCCTGCCTCTTCACACAGGCACAAACACACACACCAAAGCACACACACACACACGCACACACACACAAATGGTAGAATGCAATTCATGCTGTTTTTGGTCCGCAGCACCTTTATTTTGTAATCTTGCCCAGCACGGTTATCAAGAATAAACGTGCTGGGCACAAAGAGTATATAAATGTTGAATGTATTAAAAAAAGGGAGGATAAGGAAATGATGGTGCCATGATTTAGGGCTGCTGTTAACGACCCTGTTTTTTATTATCCAACAACAATTTTCTCAGCTAGTTTATTGTTTTGTCACAATCCATGAAACTTTCCCAAGTTGAAGGTTACACCTTCAAATTACTTGTTTTGTCTGACAAATTATTTGTATCGTCTTAGAAGACAAGCAAACACTCACATAGGAGAGGCTGGAACTAATTTTTATCTTCTGGCATTTTTCTTTTTTTAATTTGTTGCTGATTTTCTATTTTTTAATTGATTACTGAACTAACATTCGAGCATTACATTATATATTATCTTGTTTCTACTTTCAAATGAATTATATTGAGACAGTATGATTATATTGTCATCGGTAGATAACATTTATAACAAACTTTATGAAATAGGAATCAACATTTTTGTTCTACATGTGCTATTAGTTCTTTTTCTCATGTGAGCATTAAAAATTGTTGTGAAAACATCAGTTTGATTAGTTCAAATTACATTTTGCACAAAAAGAAGTTAATACACAGCGCTGTGCAATCAGTGTATGATTTAAATTAGAATATATACCATTCACTTCAGGAATTTAAACTTATATTTTATTTAATATATATTAAATAACTATTTTGAAAGGATTTTTGAAAAGATGGTAATTTAAAATATTTTCTTTCAAAATCTCACGTATTACCCGGAATGCCTTCTCGTACCTCCAGGGGTACACACACCCCCATTTGCGAACCACAGTTCTAGTAGACCTTTCAGGATTGTCCTTTACATCGAGCAGAGGCTCTCGGCACTAGAACAGGAGAGAGGGAGATGGATTTCAGGAGGCAGGAGGGGAGAAGGGCAGGAGAAAGGGAGAGACCAGGCCCAGACAGACAAGTGAAGGGAAGCAGAAGTTGATGAAACAAGATGTCACCATTGATGGGTCATTACACCCAAGTAAGCATGGGACACTAGATGGGCCCACACTGACCCCCCTATCTTTCTCGCTCTTTTAGTCTCCCTTTCCGATAAGGAACTACAAAACATGCTATTGCTTTAGTTTCACACTCTCACATTTTCAGGCCCTGTGTCGATTATCCTCACGGTACGACACATCCCTGCAGTTCACTGTCGCAGGACTCCTAATTGGCCCTCTTATATCCCCATACACATGTGTTTACGTCTCCAGGTCAATTGAATTAGGTCTTATAATGAGCATGGATGCTGAATATCGCTGCTCGGCACATTGAGGCATAAACCGGCACAAATCAGGTGAATCCAGTGCAGAGTGTTTACACTTTACAGCACATGCATCCAGTATTCGTCTCGCGCCCCATTGTTGCACACATCCTGTTGCTCATTATTAAGCCTGTGTGAAGATCAGTGCAACCGCGTCTACAACGCCACATCAACGGGTCGAGGATGAGATCAAAAAGCGACACGAATCTACAAACCCCTTGTGCATGAGTTTAATAGTAAAGCTCAAAGATTATTTGTTTTAAAGCTTACTCATTATTTGGCAACTACACACAATGTCCATATCACACAGCCACTGACCACATCTCAGAGATGAGCTAGAGCTTGAGGATGCAGTAAGTGAGATGTATGGAGGAACTTTATAGGTGACATAATTAAAAAGGAGTCTGGATTTGAGTGTGTGAGGGGTGGATTAGTGATCTGCCAGTGATTTAGGGGGATGATGAAATGTCTGTCGCTTGTGATGGATCGGGGAGCCTGGATAAGCACTGTGATGTGAATATGAGGAATGGGATATCTGATGGTCCTTAGGCTGTTCAGTGGCAACATAGAGATTCTCATTTAAGTATTAGTGCTGAAACGGACACAGTAGAGCCACTCAACGATGAAATGTGGGGTTTTACGTCTGTTCACTGTCTTGCCTTAGCTATACATTATACTTCATACACTATACACTACCGTTCAAAAGTTTGGGATCACTTAGAAATGACTTTATTTTTCAAAGAAAAGCACTGTTTTTTCAATAAAGATAACATTAAATTAATCAGAAATACACTCTCTACATTGTTAATGTGGTAAATGACTATTCTAGGTGGAAGTGTCTGGTTTCTAATGAAATATCTCCATAGGTGTATAGAGGCCCATTTCCATCAACTATCACTCCAGTGTTCTAATGGTACATTGTGTTTGCTAATCGCCTTAGAAGACTAATGTCTGATTAGAAAACCCGTGCAATTATGTTAGCACAGCTGAAAACAGTTTTGCTGGTGATATAAACTATACAACTGGCCTTCCTTTGAGCTTGAAGTTTGTAGAACAAAATTAATATTTCAAATATTAATCATTATTTCTAACCTTGTCAATGTCTTGACTATATTTTATATTCATTTGATAAATAAAAGTGTGATTTTTCATGGAAGACACGAAATTGTCTGGGTGATCCCAAACTTTTGAACGGTAGTGTATATGAACAGAATGTTAACTAAATGTAGATAAAAGTTCATTGACAAGCTCTGTCACCATATAAAACATTCAATTAGCTGATTCATTCCTATATATTAAAAAGGGAGTGTTATAGATGTAAATATGTTATGTTCACTGATGTGTTGTATGTATTCTAATATCCAATAAGCACATATACACACTTACAAGTAAAAGATAATTAAGGGGGTGCCGTTTTTTGTTGTTTATTTTTATTGTATTGTTGTTTTTTGTTTGTGTTGTTGTTTTTGTTGTTGTTGTTTTTTGGAGGGGGGGAGGGTATGTGTGTTTGCATATATTCAATTCAGTTTATTTGTATAGCCCAATTTCACAAATTACAAATTTGTCTCGGAGTGCTTTACAATCTGTACACATAGACATCCCTGCCCCAAAACCTCACATCGGACCAGGAAAAACTCCCAAATAACCCTTCAGGGGGAAAAAAAGGGAAGAAACCTGGAGGAGAGCAACAGAGGAGGATCCCTCTCCTAGGATGGACAGATGCAATAGATGTAATGTGTACAGAAGGACAGATTTAGAGTTAAAATACATTCAATGAATATGACAGAGTGTATGAATAGTTCATAGTAGGCATATTCCACGATGGAGACCTCCACGATCCATCAGGCAGATGGCGGTGGGGAGGAGGAGAGTCTCAACAGGACAGTGGCGTAGTCATGAGCAGGAATTCCACGACCCAGACGATCCATCAGGCAGATGGGATCTATGCCGTCTCATAGGGTCCGATGACCCCATGAGACGTAAAGTCAAAAGGACTTCGGGAGAAAGCAGAGTTAGTAACGTGTGATTGAGAGATGAAAATTCATCCTTAAGGAGAGAAAAAGAGGAGATAGGTACTCAGTGCATCCTAAAACGTCCCCGGCAGCTATAAGCCTATAGCAGCATATCAAGGGGCTGGACCAGGGCAAACCTGATTCAGCCCTAACTATAAGCTCTGTCAAAGAGGAAGGTCTTAAGTCTACTCTTAAACGAGGTGACTGTGTCTGCCTCCCGGACTGAAATTGGAAGCTGGTTCCATAAAGAGGAGCTTGATAACCAAAGGCTCTGGCTCCCATTCTACTTTTAAGACTCTAGGAACTACAAGTAGTCCCGCATTTAGTGAGCGTAGCTCTCTAGTGGGGCAATATGGTACGACAAGCTCCTTAAGATATGATGGAGCATCACCAATCAAGGCTTTGTAGGTTAAGAGAAGAATTTTAAAAGTGATTCTTGATTTTACTGGGAGCCAGTGCAGAGCAGCTAGTGCAGGAGTGATGTGATCTCTTTTCTTAGTTTTAGTGAGAACACGAGCTGCAGCATTCTGGATCAACTGGAGGGACCTAAGAGATTTATTAGAGCAGCCTGCTAATAAGGTGTTGCAGTAATCCAGTCTCAAGTAACGAACTATGAACCAATTTTTCTGCATCTTTTTGAGACAAGATGTGCCTGATTTTTGAAATATTACGTAGATGAAAGAATGCAGTCCTTGAGATTTGCTTTACGTGGGAGTTAAAGGGCAAGTCCCGATCAAAGATAACGCCAAGATTCTTTACAGTGGTGTTGGATGCCAGGGCAATGCCGTCTACAGAATCCACATCACCAGATAATTGATCTCTGAGGTGCTCAGGGCCGATTAAAATTACTTGGTTTTGTCTGAGTTTAACATCAAGAAGTTGCAGGTCATCCTTGTCTTTATGTCTTTAAGACATGCTTGAATTTTACAGAGTTGGTTGCTCTCCTCTGGTTTTATCGATAAATATAGTTGAGTGTCATCTGCATAACAATGAAAGTTTATGGAGTGTTTCCTGATAATATTGGCCAAAGGAAGCATGTATAAGGTAAATAAAATTGGTCCAAGCACAGAACCTTGTGGAACTCCGTGATTAACGTTGGTGGTTATCGAGGCGTCATCGTTTACAAATACAAACTGAGATCGATCTGATAAATAGGATTTAAACCAAATTAGTGCCGTGCCTGAAATGCCAATCGACTGCTCCAGTCTCTGTAACAGGATGTCATGGTCAATGGTGTCGAATGCAGCACTAAGGTCTAACAAGACCAGGACAGAGAGGAGTCCTTTATCTGCTGCCATTAAGAGGTCATTTGTAATTTTCACCAGTGCCGTCTCGGTGCTGTGGTGTTTTCTAAATCCTGATTGAAATTTCTCAAATAAACTATTATGATGTAGAAAGTCGCACAACTGATTTGCGACCACTTTCTCAAGGATCTTGGAGAGGAAGGGAGGTTAGAGATCGGTCTGTAGTTAGCCAATACCTCTGGATCCAGAGTGGGCTTCTTCAGGAGAGGTTTAATAACAGCCACCTTGAAGGAGTGTGGTACGTGGCCTGTTAGCAGAGACACATTGATAATATCTAATAGAGAGCCGCCAATTAAAGGCAAAACGTCTTTAAGCAGCCTCGTCGGGATGGGGTCCAAGAGACAGGTAGGCGTGTTGAAGTAGAAACCGTTGAAAATAATTGGTCACGGTTGATAGGAGAAAATCCCTCCAAATATACATCAGGGCATACAGCGGTTTCCAAGGCCATTCCACTTGAGAACAGATTGGCACTGGTTATGGGCAAGAGATTATTAATCTTGTCCCTAATAGTTAAAATCTTTTCATTAAAGAAGTTCATAAAGTCATTACCACTAAGGTTTATAGGAATGCTCGGCTCCACAGAGCTGTGACTCTCTGTCAGCCTGGCTACAGTGCTGAAGAGAAACCTGGGGTTGTTTTTATTTTTTTCTATTACTGATGAGTAATCGGCTGCTCTGGCATTACGGAGGGCCTTCTTATATGTTTTAAGACTATCTCGCCAAACTAAGCGGGATTCTTCGAGATTAGTTGAACGCCATATGCGTTCAAGCTTTCGTGACGTTTGCTTCAGTTTGCGGGTCTGAGGGTTATACCAGGGAGCAAACCTCCTCTTCCTCACTGTCTTCTTCTTCACCGGGGCTGTCGAGTCCAGTGTCATTCTCAGAGAGCCTATGGCACTGTCAACAAGATGATCAATCTGGGACGGACTAAAGTTAGACCAGGAGTCCTCTGTTATATTGAGACGTGGTATCGAATCAAATACAGAAGGAATCGCCTCTTTAAATTTAGCTACAGCACTATCAGTTAGACATCTAGTGTAGAAACTTTTGACTAACGGAGTACACTCCGGTAGTATAAATTCAAAAGTTATGAAGTTGTGGTCTGACAGAAGAGGATTCTGTGGGAAGACGTTCAAATGCTCAATGTCAACGCCATAAGTAAGAACAAGATCAAGCAAGCTGTGAGTGGGTTTCTGTACTCTCTGACAGAAGCCAATCGAGTCCAACAAGGAGATGAATGCAGCACTAAGGCAATCATTATCAACATCCACATGGATATTAAAATCTCCAACAATAATAACTTTATCGGTTTTAAGAACCAAACTTGATATAAATTCTGAGAATTCAGATATAAACTCTGAATATGGACCTGGTGGCGGTACAGAATCACAAATCGAATTGGCTGTAGTGTTTTCCAGGTTGGATGTGAAAGACTAAGAACAAGGCTTTCAAATGAGGTGTAGTGTAATTTTGGTTGAGGATTAATTAATAGGCTCGATTCAAAGATGGCTGCTACTCCACCTCCTCGACCGGTGCCTCGAGGAATGTGAGTATTAATATGACTTGGAGGAGTCGATTCATTCAGGCAGACATATTCTTCATGGCTCAGCCAGGTTTCAGTTAGGCAACATAAATCAATGTGATTATCTGATATTAAATCATTCAGTAACACAGCTTTAGATGACAGAGATCGAATATTTAGGAGACCACATTTAATAGACCTATTTTGTTGCACTGCTGAAATAATTGTGTTAACTTGTATAAGGTTATTGTGTACGACCTCTTCTGCTTACTTTTGATTTATTTAATTGAAGTGGCCGTGGGACAGACACAGTCTCTACTCTAAAGTCAAGGGTGGGTAACTGCTCGAATGGAAGAGCAGAGAAGGGTGTTAAACTACAACTCTGCTCCCGGTTCCTGATCTGAACCCTGGGTTGTCATAGATTAAGTCCGGTGATCAACTTGGTCATATTCGCAGAAATGAGCAACGTGGGATGAATGCCGTCTCTCCTCATCAGATCAGGTTTTCCCCAGAAAGTCTTCCAGTTGTCTACGTAGCCCACATTATTCGCTGGGCACCACCTCGACAGCCAGCGTGTGTATGCATGTGTGTGTATATGTATGTGTGTGTATATGTATGTATGTGTGTGTGTATGGGTGTAGGGGTATGTATATGGGTGTATATATATGTTTATGTTTATGTCTGACATTTTTGTACTTGTTTTATGTTTATATCACTAAACAAAGAAAAAAATTAAGTGAAAAAAATAAATAATAAAAATATCCAATAAGCATTACTGTGACTCATAAATGTGTGTAATAATCAGACCCAAAAATCTCTAACCCGGGCGTCGCCATCTCTATCAATCAAATGAAAAGTACCAAACGACTGTCGTCAGTGTTGGAGAAGAGTTCCAGGTTGTCACACACGAGGATGGGAGCGGCCCAGACGAACCTCACATCAGCCTCCATGTGTACATTTAGACTAGTGAGTGGAACTAAAACCTGGCTCGCAAAACCAACGTGCCTTGGCTCCATGGGGACACAAGACAGCGACAATAACAACCAAATTAACCATGCGCATGCAGGCGTCGGCGTGTTGAGCCGATATCGGTGAGCCACGGGCTCAGTCAGTGGCCCCGGGTCCAATCAGGTCCACTGATTCAAGGGACTACAACGAGCCATCATGCAGCCACGATTCTGTACTGTGAAATTAGACCGGGGTGTCAAAGTGGAAAACCCAAATAAGCATGAGTCTGATACACGGTATCACGCTCTCTCGCCCGTCTCATTCCCCCTGCCTCAACACTGTCAAATTCAATAAAGAAGAAAATTGTCCACGATCAGAAGTATCTTGGTTTCTCTGTTGTGACTAATGTGCCATCTTCGCCTCGAGCTTGTTGAAACTCAGTCTCCTTTTTCTCTAACTTGAATTATTTAGCCGTGCACATATCTCTCAGCCATCAACAGATGAAGCAATTTCAAAACCAGAATGAAACTTATTTTCTCACTTTTCTAAGCTTTTACAATTTTACCTCAAGGCAGCAAAGGCCAAGAGACTGCAGCAAATTAATTAATTAACAACTAGGAAACTGTTTAATTCCCTCATAAGTTAATTTTTTCTATTTCTATTTCTATATATTATATATTATTACATTTATTCTGACAAATTGCAACTGAAGAGCCCCTTGCTACATTCTCTCAGATTTCTTTCTGTCCATCTGCAATCCTCCTTTGACCCTCGGCATGCTGCTGCCTTCATGCTGGCAACTCATAAGAGCATCCCATCCACAGAGACTTGACTAACACGGCTTGATCCACTCAAAGACACACACACACACACACACACACACACACACACGCTGAGACTTAGTTGAAACACACAGAGGTCATAGAACAATCACATTTTTCCTCACCAAAGAAACTTTTTCTTGCTCTAAAAAATACATGACACAGCGAGGAACAAACAACACCCACTGACAGTTCTCCCTGTTACCTTGACCTTTTGGGCCTTCGCTGTCTTGGTGGCATCTGAAGGTGGAGACTCCAATTTTAGTATCCATGACCACACACATACACACACACACACACACACACACACACACTCACAGCAGCTGAAACAGTCAACATGGGACGGCACGGCAGAGAGCTGGTTTACAGCACTCTCCCCACACCAGGCCTAGTTATACTCTGCCTGTTTGAGGTACACTGATTACTGATATTACACACATACAAACACACACACCACCTTCACTGCAGGGTATGTGTAAACTCACCATGCAGAAGCAGGTCGCTGCATTAAACACAAGCATATGCTGGCAAGGAGTCTTGCTATGATCTTGCACACAGCACTCCACTAGACTGGGCTTCAGTACGCTACACTTGTCTGTGTTCCACTGCATTACATTGGGCAAGAGCAGGCTAATGGTAGCGGACGTACTGCCACAGTGAAACAAGTGCTAGCAGGATGCTAGGCTAGGCTAAAGCAAATCAAGGCCTCCTGCAGTCATTGGTGTGAGAGCTCCATTTTCACAGTTCACACCCGACCTGCTAATGGCTGATCATTCATTCACGCTCTCTGTTGATTGTGCAGGCAGGGGGTTGGCCATTCGTACAGTTCGCTAATGTACCGTAGGCTACATAGTGAGGATAATCAGTGAGAGCAGTAAGCATGCTAATGTTCTGTTGGCCATGAAAACTGAGGTCTGGTAATCTGGTCATATTTTAGAGCAGGATCATGATGACTGAGTGTGGAGAGTGACGGACAATACGATTTAATCAAGGCAAGTTTTTGTCTTGATTAAATCTTATTGTTAAATTAAACTTAAACTTTCAATCAGTGAAATTTAAGGATATATATCATTGAAAAGTGTACAGGAGTCTCATATGTCCATGCCCATTTCTAACACTGCTGTTTTAATGTTTTACTGCAATAAGTATGAGACCATTTTTGTAATTTCCATTGGCGGAGTCCTGTACCTACTGTATTCTACATGCAGACCTCTGTTTCAGCACCCACTGTAGGAGATCAGCGACTTCAAGTATTGAAAAAAGGCATCTATTTTTGAATTTACTTGTCAAGTCTCATCTTTCCTATCACAGGTTGATGTTTTTCATCTTTGAATAGTCTGTAAAAATAGACACTGTAGTGTGACCTTTTCATCACCATTGCATCATCGGCACCTGTAGCTGCTGCCACATAAAGCACACGTTGCTGCTGTGGATAACTGATTCACAATATTTATATGAGTTAGAGGGAAATAATCCTATCCTGCATGTGCTATTCATAACATATGTTGTATCATTCCTGATGTGATAGGATAGTTTTGTGACATCCACTGATGGTTTTGTAACTTCGCAAAAACAATTTCTGGTTGGATCCAAGCAAAAGGCCAAAAGGATCCACACATTTGAACTCTTATTGCAAATTGGATAAATAAGTACGATACAATTCTCCGATTTCAAACATTGAAGTCTTGCCAGAGGTGGCTTTCCTGTTGAGGCTAGTTTCTGTACTAAATCTAATTTCCCACATTTCAACATTGAAAAACTGTCTGTTGGATAGGAAAGCTCTGCTCTATGGTACATAGTGCAGCAAGCCGACCCCCATAGAACAGATTGGCAATGCTGTGATACACAGATTTAGTGAATTTTAACTTAAAGGACAGGATGCTAGGGCATAGAATTGTTGTTGCATTAAAATTGTAATTTTCCAGGTGGCACGTAAGATTGAGTGAACTATTTTTTCATCCCCATTATTGTTTCCCTTTGATTGCTTTTTAAAACTCAAAACTGTTTGACCTGCCGAGGTTGCAGGTATGCTGCACAGTGCCAGTTCAGTTAATGAAAGACTCACTCAAAGAGTTGTGATCTTTTGTTCGCATCTCGCTCTCTCCTCTTTGCTCCATCACAGGAATGAACAACCATGGAGGGCAGAGAGTATTGAGGTTTTCATCTGAAACACTACACCCGCTGATTTCCTGATTAGCACAACTTAAAGTAGAGAGGAGTAAGTGATGAGTGAAATCAGCTCACATAGTGGAGTGAAAACTCACAGACTCTTGGCCCTCTATGGGATGTAGGTGAGCTGTATCATCTCAAATACCTAGGCCCCAAATAAACATTTCAGATGCAACATTTGGGATCTTCCCCACTTTTTGGTCAAATATATACTGTTTTAATTTGATAATAAACTAATCCTACTTTTTATCATTAGAATTCTATGTTATTTTCGAAGGTGATGCCCTTCATTTGAATGGAATTTTCTCTCCGACAACAGATGTATTTTTTTGAACCTGTCAAATGTCTTTATTCCAATGCAATCATTGTTAAGTTTCACTTTTTTAAAGCCACCAAGGTTTTTACATAGTTAGAGAAATTAAGTATTTTCTTTTGTGATGGACACTCAAGCTAATATTTTACAGTTAGTAAACATGATTATGTTACTAATTAGCTAACAGAGGGGCATAGGAACTA
Organism: Pseudoliparis swirei; assembly: GCF_029220125.1. Classification (NCBI taxonomy): domain Eukaryota; kingdom Metazoa; phylum Chordata; class Actinopteri; order Perciformes; family Liparidae; genus Pseudoliparis; species Pseudoliparis swirei. The sequence goes on from NC_079391.1 coordinate 8,987,183, forward strand.
AGTCTAAGGGAAGAAAAAGCCCTCACAAATAAAACCCTTTATGGATTAAGGCAGCCTGCCCCCGGCAGCGAGGGGCTGTTAACAGTAAAATCACATTTCACTCTCTATAATTAACAGTATAGAGAAATACTGCACACATTCTACACTGCTCCCTTCCTTTCACTGTGCTTAGAAATCCTAATTGACATTAACCCTGTATCAGTTTAGTGTTATCTGTGTCAGTGAAGAGTTGTGAGGCGTGGCGATGATGTGAAACATGTTGCATCGGTCTCCCTCACAGGTTCTTCACAGTGCATTAGGAGACCCTCGTAGAATCAGTCTTTGAGATCACAGCACATTATCTGTGCGACTTCACATCCTTTCCCTGTGCATGAGCTCTGCTACCCTGTCCATCTGGATTTCCCAGCTCATCCCAGGAAGTCCAGTTCTGCCAAACATGACAAACTTCCTTAACTAGATTGGATTACAACCCGAGAGGGAGCGTGCAGCCACGGCCTCAGACTTAAATGTTCTCCAGGCTAAAAAGAGAGTGATAGAGTTAGTGCCAAGGAAGCATAATTAATGTTCTTCATTGGACCTTTCCTAACAGGAGCAACTGATAGTCCACTCATAGCCAGCCATGGCTCCGGGGCCACTGCCATGCGCTGTTAATGACGTGTGTCGTGTGCTTGTCTGATCTCAGACAGTCGCTGGCCTTTCCTGGCGATAATATGTCTCAAACACTCAGCTGTACAGTGTGGTCAGAGGAGGGATGCACTCTCTAACATCATAGAGCTGCAGATCAGAAACATATTTGTCGTACTTCTCAGGCTCCTCATGTTTGAAGATGATCTACTCCTGCTTGTTGAATGATAAATTGAATCGTAATAAGTTCCCTCTGTGTCCTTTCTGATTCAGCTTTTGTCCACGACGAGATAGATTTAACCTCCCGGAGCCGCTCTCCCCAAGAAGTCCTACTTACGAGCACTCTCCTCCCTGTGACCCCTGGCTTAGTGACAGCGGAGGGGCAACGATGTGTAAATCCGCCGCTCTTACGGACCCCTGCCACAGTTAAGTCAGGTGTTACATACAAGCCTGTTTGCGAGGAGAAATGTATTGTACATGCACATGCACTGACATTTGTGTTGATGTTTCTACTGTAGAGGTTAAACTATTGTATTAAATATGTTAACCTCTATAGCTCTAGAAATCAATGGTAACTTGGTGCATCCAGATTGTCTAGTGGAGAAGCATAACTGTAATATTTCTGGTATGATTTCAGCTTTAGTTTTTTATTCTAGGTCATACTCCACTCTCTGTCTCTTTCCATGTTTCCCGTGTCTTGACTAAACATCTTAAATATACAATCCTCCATAAATGCCAATAATCCACAGAAAATTGTTAAATTAAAAGAATATAGAATCAATTTAAAATTAACTGGCCATATAGTGTAAATCCTTCAAAAAAAGTCGTCAAATTTCAAGCTATAATACAATGCAGCGGGATGGATTTATATTTACTGGGAAAGACTACACATTATAAATAACATTATTAATTAAGGTTCGAAGAAATACATAGATAAAATCTTTTTTTAAAAAAAGCAAATAGTTTTAAGTCTCATAAAAAATATTTGTATTGACTATATAGTTCCTGAAATCCTGTTGTTCAACATCCCACCAGCAGGGGTCAGTAGTGCACTGCTGTCAGAGCTCCTCGTCCCCAGCTTCATCAAACCAACTGCACACAGCTTTCACATGGTTTTACTCTGATTACCTTGAATATGTGAAATAATTTTTCCATCATAGCATCATCTTATATATTCTATAAAGTGTATACTAGATATCCAATAAAATCTCATGGAATTTAACAAGATAAGTTAAATAAATTTTTATCATTTTATAATTATTTCCGTGCTTACAGCTCATATTAAAAATGCGGACGTGGGTCAGTAATTTGCTCCCATTTTTAAATGATAATGAACTTAGGTCAGAGTAAGAGGCTGAGACATCACTGATGCACAAAGGTAGAGACAGGCATTACCTTGTAAATGTTAAATTTAATCAGCATTTATAATGTTCACCTCAGCGAATTCAGATATCTCAAAATGTTCTGGTATAAATTTAAATTCAGATTATTTCTCCGTCTAATTAGATACCAGTGGAGTGCATCTAACGAATTATTTTTGCTGTCCCTGCGTACGGCCGTTGCTGTTTATTGTGCTGTATTTGTATTTAGTGACAATTAGAAAATACCAATAAAGATAATTAAATGAGAAAACCACCGACTTTAAAACAATCAACTAATACTTAAATAAATAAAGGCCGTTTATCTACCTCTCGACATAAATCAGTGTGCTGATTTGTTCCTGGACTTCCATTGTCAGAGGGATGGGGTGGCAGTTTAGTGTCCAACATGGGAAGAGGCTGACACACTTTCTCTCTGTGTTTACACCCTCAGGCAGAGAGCTAATTAAGGAAGGACTCTGGTTGTATTTACTGTCAGCTTCTGGCCCCTGGGTGTGTGTGCGTGTTGGTGTGTGTGTGTGTGTGTGTGTGGACTGATTTTGCCCTCTCTGAGACCGTTCTCAGTCACACCAGTTTAGTTGGTCCTTGCCATTTTGCCCATAGTCAGCCCGCGGCACTATAGTGGTGATGCTGACCGCTACCCTTGAGCCCAAGCCTCTCCGAGAAGAGGATCTCCACAGCGATGCAGGGAGGTGCTAAGCACGGCAGTCAACGCTGCAGGGAGAAATGTGATTACTATGCCCTCAATATGATTCAGATATCACAGAAATATCAAAGAAGCAAGGGATCACAGAATGTATAAGTTAAATATATCATGACATCATCTTTTCATCATATAAGTCAATGAACGTACAAGCACATACTCTAAATACTCTTCTACAAAATAATCCAGATTACAACAACCTTTATTGGTTTTCATTGGTACATCCAATGATCTGCTCCTCTTTGTCTGCATCACATTATTTATCATTCATAGTTTTATCATAATTAGGAAGATCTGTGAGTTAAACTAACTCATTCATGGACTTCTTTCAGTATGCGTTTTATGTTTTAAAGTCAGTGCATATTTAAAGTACTATATCATCATGGGTAGATGTGTTTTTAAAATATTATATTTTTGATTCAAATTCAATCACTTTTTTTAATGTTCTTAATATGCTTTAAAGCCAATGCATGTCAGATGCATTTGATATAATCATGATGTCAGACTACAAAAAAAATGTTCAGCACATAATACACTTTAGATTTTAGTTTGGTTTATTGTTACTTTATTTACGTTCCTTTAGACTGTGCAGTATGAAATATGTGCAGAGATCGGCACTAGAACACTTATATTCATATGCATGTGCCGAAAGGAGGAATGCTCTTCTGTTCTCATATCTGAGGATAAGAGGATGAGAAGGAGTCGACGGGCCTCGGTGGATTTGTAACCAGTTGAATCTTTGTATCTGTGGAGAATGTCGAGTTCCATCCAACCATCCAGATCCTTTTGTACATCGTATTCCCTGTTGTGCTTCGCGTCCACTACAAACTCACCATTACAAAGGTTTCAGACCCTCTGACTCATATCCAAGCCTTTACACCAATAACTATGGATTCTGAACTTTTGAAACTTTCCTCATTTTCTATCAAAATACAAGTCTGGAGCTGTCGTCATAGAGCACGGCGTGATATTCTCTTGCACCTTGTCTAAATATAGTGGCACTTGTAACAAATGCCCACTGTCTGTGTTGATTGTGGACGGTCATTTGTCGTTAGGCTGATGGTGGACATCTTCCCCACATCCGCTGATGTTGATCAAACAGAACCTGTAGCCCCCCCACTGGCTCCAAGCTGATTCAAACAGTAGCTCAGCGGGACATCTCTTGACGGGGTTCCACTGCAGCTCCATTTGTTGGTGACAGCGCTGCCGCGGAGGTGACACACCACAGTGACAGGGGCAGCCCCCCCACCCACTTCCACTCACCCAGCGGCGGTGCCCCAGTGAGCCCTGTACCTCGGCCACATCAGTCAATAAACCACAGGTGGCCACACACACACACACACACCATCGACAATCTGGAAATGGTGAGGGGAAGGACAGGATGGAGAGGGAAAGTTAAAGAAGGGAAGAGCGAGATGGATGGATGGAGCGCGTTTGAGTGGTATCTGAACAGCGAGCACAGCGAGGAGAACTCTCATTATGTGCTGTTTTTGTCTGACAGCGACGGTGCTGTAGCTTGTTATAGGGAGTTGATGACCCGAGTGACCCGGAAAGCAAGGCGTGGCCCACACAGCTGTGGTCACCGCGGTGATCTCACACAGTGTAATTAATGCGCACAATCAGAGGTGTCTGCATACGTGTGTGTGTGTGCGTGTGAAAACACACACGCAGGGGTTTGCCTGCTTATTACAACCAAACAGTGAGTTACAATCTGACAACAGAGGGCTCTGGGTAATTTCCCATCATGCCTCATCAGGAACAGCGGGGGGGGCAAGAGCCTCGCCACATCAGCTCACACTCGGACCTGGGTAGAAAATTACCATCATTAAACAGCGATGTTCGAGAGAGAGAGAGGCAGCCAGAAAAACAGAGCCTGTGATGGACAATGGGAGAGTCAGAGACGGGCAGAAGGGAAGAACTTCATCCGTTGAAATGAAAGCGGGAGATTGGCACAGTCAGACCACAATAAACGCCAAAATCACGATGCAGTATTGATCAAGGAAAAATGAAGGTTTCAGGACCGGCGGTCCACAAAAGAGAAATCTATGATACAATTCCACTTTGATAAAAAAAACACAGAGCAGAGCTTTACCAATTTCCCTGTCTCTCTTTCCTCTGTCTGTCTTTTTCTCGCTCTCATTAGTGAGTGGCTGTGATTGTATTGGATTGAACAGTGACTCGGTATTGATCCGGTCAACCCTCTGAGGACTAATGTGATCAATGCTCTCTGCTGGCCCAGAGGCAGCTGGTGAAGGGCGAGATTAGCAGTGAGACAGGTGGGAGAACAGGCAACCACCCAGGATCCCTTATAAATAATATATATTTAAAGTTTGTTTATTATTATGCGACTTGAAAACATGCTAAAAATAGCACTAGGAAACTTCAGTAAAAGTAGGAAGATCACAGTGAGACACAATATATTTAAACTACCAAAAGTCAAAGCACTCGTTATACAGAATTCCCAATATCAGAATATTATACATTATATTATTGGAATATAATTATCGATGCCATTGGGTTGCATAATCTCTATTAATTTGATGTAATTTATTTGTCGAACATATTTTGTATTAATAATTAAAATCTGCAAATAAATGCTACTCTAAATAAATGTAGTATAGGAAAAAGTAAAAATATTTCTCTGAAGCAGTATAAAATGAATAAAATGGAAATACTCAAGTTAAGTACATTTATTATTTATTTTTGAAGGTCACACCGAGTGAAAGCACTGCTTGAAGCAAACCGAGGCACTCGCTTGCTTGTCAATTGTTTACCGAAATACAATATAGAATACAATATGATCGATAATAGATCTGCTCCAGTCTACGATGTCTGCGTTTCACACCTGCGTAATGTAAAAATACATTTTTGAATAGAATCTATGAGGAGATATTGAATAGTACTTTGCATCTTTTAAGACTTATCTATACAATCACATCCACGCTGTGAGCTGAGGCAAGTCGTGCTTGTGTTGAGGGACCGGATGCTTCAGTGGGAGTCCTGCACCTCCCCGGCCATCTCGACAGCTGCACTCGGCCCGTGGCTCTTCCTAACTCCTCCTGTCTTCGTATGGTTTTCTCAGCCCGATGCTGAACGTGTTTACCCTCCCATCCTCCATACCTTCAGTGTCCCTGCACTTATGTCTGCAGCTCGCTGTTACCCATCTCGACGCCCTCTTTCTAATCCCACAGTGCTCTTTTCTTCTTTTTCTCCCAATTTCTGTAGTTATCTTGTAAAAAAAAAAAAAAAAAATAGGGGGAGGAAACCGTCACTTGATTACTTGACTGAGTGTTCACCTGGCTGCTCTGCTGGCTAGAGATGAGAGGAGGGAAAGATAAAAAAGGAAAAACAAATGAGATGTAAAATGAACAGATAGACGGGAGAGAGAGACTGAAGGACCCAGGAGGAGAGATGGACATATGAAGACCAGAATACATGTTTTGTTGAGGAGCGTTCATACTTTGCCCAGTACCCCCCCCCCCTTTCTATAATACATATTCTATCTTTACTAAAACACACACACACACACACACACACACACACATTCCCCATGTAAAGGCCTACACAGATGCGCTCTTGGTGAGGAGGAGAGAGAGTCTTTGCATGGATGACCCAGTTGGGTTTGTGCCAGTTCTGGAGGAGCCTGGAGCCAAAGTGTAAACCTGGACAAACACACACACACACACACACACACACCATCTGGTCCCGTGCCTTTTAATAACTGAAACAAGGCACAAGATGTGGGCAGCATGGTGCATGGTTTCCCATCAGCCTGGGAGCAAGAGAGCAGTAAGTAACAATAGCAACAATAGCCCTGAGAACAGTGAATACACAGCGCATTACAGGTGTAGCTGGAAACACAAGGTGGCGGATAAGGCCTTTGTTTGCAGAACATTGGAGAATTTTTTGAAGGAGAGTATAATTCTGTCATGGCTTTGAACGGGGTGTTCAAAAAGATGCGGCCGCTCTCTCTCGCCATACATAAATTCTTTCCCTTCCTTTGCTCTCCCCTCTCTTTTCTTCCTCCCCTGCTGCGTACAGGAGTCAGTCTGACTTTTGATCCTGACATCTGCGTCTTGCAGGAATGTCTGTGTGCTCTCGCTGCCCTCTGATGTAGCTCCAGGAACTAATGGAATGTGAAAGAGACAGACGGGCTTCTCGTCTGAAAAACACTGCCCTCTCTCCGTACACGCGTGTATGTATGCACGTGTGTGTCTGTGTGTGTGTGTGTGTGTGTGTTTGAGCACACTCTTGCTCCCACACATATTGTCTGCTTCAATCCAAACCATTTCCACAGCATCCTCAAAATAAGTTGGAATGCCAATGGAAGAGATGAGGGAGAAAAGCAAATGATAAACAAGTACAACAGCTCAATTATGGATTTTGCACACAGCAATATGGAGCACGGTTTTAGATCGGCTAACCTTTGAGCTGTAGTGTATGGGTTAATCCCACAACTCTTTCACTCGCTCTCCCTCTCTCACTCTGCCTCATTCTGCAGAGAGAGAGAGTCTGAAGGTCTAAAAGGGTGTTTACAATTCACTAATCTGACTTCAAAACCAGCTTAACTCTGGGAGACATCAAAGGTGCGCGCGTGATGGCCCCACTGATCCCAGTAAGGGGGGATGTATGATAGACTGGAAACATAGTGAGGAGGGCTTGGGGGGGGAGGGGGGGGGGGAGAAAAAGAAACGAGAGGAAACTAGATATTTCTGAGATCTTGTGATGACTGTCTCACTTGATCCAACGAAAAGAAAAAAACAGTTCCAGACTTATGATAAGGCTTAGACGTTATGAGGATGCCTGGAACACATCATCTTGGATTGATTGGCTCTGGATCAATTATTTCAATGAAATAATCAATGAAACCACATTTGCTCATGAGCAAGGTGGGTAATATTTGTACATCTCAAAGTCGAGCATTCAATTGTTTGTGCCCCAGTCATACATGCATCCATCTGCTTTCATCGTCTTCATCAAAGTCACTCATGATTAAAATAAAGGGCAGTCGATATGTCTGTTTTTCATAAACACATTCATTAAGAATTGAATGCTGCGTTTTAAAATACTGATTCCGGAGATGGACATGGAAGGCTTTGTCGCGGTGAGGTGAACTAATGATGAAGAGCTCTTTGAGACGAGACTTGCATGAATATCTGTCCAGGAGAAAATGCAGGCAATGTAAAATTAGCCAGTAATAAATGAACATTATGGAAATACGTCTGGCATTAATTGTCATCCAAAGGTCACGGTTCATTAAATTACCATTAAAGAGTTTGAGAAAATATAGTTGCTGCTCACTGAGGTATGCTGGCTTTGTGAAGTATAATACATAAATAACTGTAATAACTATAGCTTTCTGAGACCCATTAATATCAGATGGAGAGGGGACGTCTATTCTGCAGGGACATTAACAGGGGATTTTACGCTATTAACAGATGTATTTTTCCTCTTCCTTGAACACATAGAAATAATGCAAATTATAATAAATTGTTATGTAATGAATAGTCAGACCAAAAAATGGGGACGGTACAATTTGATGGAGAGGAGGCGATCGGGGTGGTATGAGTGAGTCCGTATGGACTGAATACATTTCAATGCTAAGTTCTTTTGTGATTTCGAGTGTGTCCCATATTTCTATTGAGCTATCAGGGACGGACATGCCAGTCTGCCCCGAGCAAACATCTGCTCACATATACACATATGTATAAACACACAAAGGCTGACATACATGCGCACGCCGGAGCCCGTGGAGCCGAGACACTTAGACAAAAAAAAGAAAAAGCTAAAGAGTGTGTACAGTCGGAGCACCTTTGATTAAGATTAAGAGGAAAAGAAGGAGAGAGGAAGGAGGACGAGAGTGTGTGTGTGTGTGTATGTGTGTGTGTGTGTGTGTGTGTTAGAGATAGGCAGAGCAACACGAGACGGAGAGACTCGGGTGGACAGACACTGATTCCCCCAGGTGCATGTTGGGTAAGTCTTCAATAATATGGAGTGACAAGGAACAGAAGGAGCCGAGTCCTCCTCATGTCATATCCTCTTTCTCTTCTCGCTTCCTGCTTCTTGTCAACAGGACTTTAAACTGGTGTTTGTTAAATTGGATGTCAGGGTCAACAGAGGACTTTGTTACATTGAATGCTTGTCTGTTTGTGTGCATGTGCAGGCCTGCGTGTGCACAAGCGCGTGCATAAGCGTGTGTGTGTGTGTGTGTGTGTGTGTGTTCAATGCCATCGTTTCAATGTGATAACATGTTGTCTCTTGGTATTAGAGGACCTGAGTCAGAGAATAAAACGCTGCTGAAATACCGTAACCGTAAATCCAAAACCAAACTTACAATACGTAATGTTACAATATCACGAGACATGCCTTCACGGTTCAGCCATGCCGCTGTAGCAGGTCTGCCCTGCGCCTTTCCAGGAAGCCCCTGGACATCTCTGCTAATCACTCATCCCTAAACAAGCACTTTCTAAATGACCGTAGAGAGAAAGAAACAAGAAACAGACAAACCACGTAGAGCCAAACAAGGCCCCCAGGCCTCAAACCAATTTAAATCCCAATTAGATTCATCAGATACTCTCAAGAGGTGAGTGTGTATGATCGTGCATGCTGATGCATGTGTCTGTATGCGTGAGTGTGGATTATCAGACAACCAGCTCCTTTGTTTGAACAACAAAGGTCATTCCCTGTCTGAGTTGCTGTACGTTATTGTTCCGATTAGTGTGTGTGTGGTTTTGTTTTGACTGTTTGTTACAATCACAGAAGCAGTTGACCTTTGACTGTAAAACATAGAGGATCACATTCTTGTCATTGTCAGAACATTTTAGACATATTCTGATAATACGGCAAGTCAATTGCTTTTGATGAGAAAAGTAGACTGGTGAAGAAAAACTCGTTCCAGAGAAAATCAATAGGTCAAAGGATGTGCACACACACATTAAGTGTTGATATTGGTAACTACGGCTAGGCTGACCTGTGGTCAAGATATCACCTATAAGCAGATGATGTACAGAATTAATAGCTACACCATGATTTACATACGTCTTGTAGCCTAATTAAAGAAGTTACATACAATAAAATGCATGTATCAAATGAAGATTTCTCATTATTATACCAAGTTATATCTCATGTTTTGATTATGACAGTATTGACCAATTTCCATTTACAAAAATATATATTTCCATGTTGCACTCACATTTACTGACAAACATGCCCCAGATGCCGCCCCCCCCCCTTCACCTCTTACATTAGGGTTCCCGTGGCAACAGGTCAAAACAGGTCCCACCTGAACGAGGCATCTCTAGTTCACAGGTGAGCCCTCTCTTGTCCTCCGCGTCTCCTTTTCTTTATAGTCAATGTCCCGCATCTCAAATGAGAGTGGGTCAGCATGTGCCGGGTTACTTCTGTGGGCCAGATGGGATTCAATGGAGATGCCTGTCGGTGGGTGACCCACCTGATGTAACCACAATGCATCTAGAGATGCCTTTTCGGATCCTTTTGATAATCACAACCGAGAGCTGGAGGCATGCTGGTGCACACACATGCTCACATGCTCAACGACAGCCCCAGATTCATACTGATGCTGCTAATTCTGTGAAATGGCATATGGCTTCATATGTATTCAGTTGAGCACTGGGCTTTGTCACCGACTAGCAGGACTGGATGAGGTTTTAGTCAGCCTTGAACTCCTGCCTCATTCCTCCTTACACCTCTAGGTGGCAGTATTGCCATATCAACCTCTAAAACCAGGCTCTCTGTGCTCATCCAGTCTTCATACACAGTAGAGTAAACTATGCTGCTATAAAAGATGATCATCTAACTTGCATTCTCAACAATGCAGCACAACCTATTCAATGCTTTATCAAATATTCCATATCCCAGAAGTTGCCACGGGGTTTTTCCTGCATTAAAGCTTAAATTGTTGTATTCCCAAAGATCTATATATGACTTCCCAGAACATTTAATAGACTACACATCCATTTCTTAAAATATATCATCGAAATATAATACCGGTTTATGAAACGGTTTAAAAATCAGCTGACCCTGGAGTAAAATACATTGAATTAAAATTGAATTAAAATTAAATGATATCCCTTTCCATTAAATCCAAAATAATCAAAACTTTTCAGTCGAGGCCGCAGTAATTACTGTACATCACACAGACGTCATCACAGTTCAGAGGGCAAATCATCAACATCACAATGAAGACATCGACACTGAAGTATTTCTAGCTTTAGTGCGAGCTTCCTTTTTTTGTTTGCGTGGAGAAAGTTGTTTTGGTTTGAGGTCGGTGGAGCTTTGTGTGCCGAGCAGCGTTTGTTCCGTTGCTGAGAGTAAGCTGGAAAGAGAAGCAATAACAGCCGCGTGGTGCGCACAACACACAATGAGACTCATTATTGTATCCTGGAGATGAGAGAAATGCAACGTGGGCACTCCCTCGCGGTGCCTTGGCACCCTTTGGAGACAGTGAATCATGTACACATGTAGACATTTCCCTCAACAATACCCCAAAAGCACTTCAAACCGCCTGACCCATTCAGACACCCATCAGCCAGCCAGGCACACCGTTTATATTTCTCAGTCATTGGCAAATGGTATTTGGGTATCTAGCCAACTCACCGCTTCTCCCAGGTACACGGGGTTCACAGCGACAGGCCTGTCTTCCATCCTGGGTTTGGGGCATGAGCAGCGTATCCTGCATCAGTCCATTCAAATCCTTAATACACTCTGGTTTAACAGGAGCAAATATGTATATTTCTCCATGTTTACAGAATAGTGGAGTTACCGTTTATACTGTAGTTTGTCTCCTTATATGCTCAGGCTGCCTCCTTGTTTCCTTGTTTTTCCCTCCTTTCTTGGCTGCAGGACCGTGGGTGCACCTGGACTCCCCGGCAGAGCGCCGGTCTGACAAGAAGCGCTGCTCTATGTCACGATGTGCACTGATTGTCTTATCTGCCCATTTATCACAGTTGAATTGGAACCAGCCTTGCCTGAAACCTGCTTTCAGACTTTGTTCAGGGTGACTTGGGATGCATGATGCTGCAATTGTTGAGCATTCAGAAATGGGGGCTCCATTGCAAATGTATTCAGGGTTATTTTTAACATCCCAGGATACGTCATGGCGTTTCATACTGTATGTCACTGGCATGAGTGAATAATTACAGATTAATCTGCCGGTATAGCATAATAGGTGAACGGTGCTCAATGTCTTGAACCCTTGGCTGTTTCAGCTGACACAAAATTACTTCCTGACAAGTGACAGATTCTCTTGCTTCAAACAGCCTCAAACGGGATCTTGCACGATTGCAAAACCTAAAAAATGCATCAGTGTGCAAGAAGTGCCGGCTCCACGAGGCCGTCCGCACAAGCTGTTTGCACACAGACCGCCTCTGATGTCTTCTGTCAGCCCTCATTTTGGTAAACACTGATGTCTACGTGAGGAACTGGAGTGACAGGTGCATGATTGAGGTACTTAAAAGCCGACACTCTCTCAGCGACTCTCCTCCTCTCCGCTGATCCCAGGGTTGCTGTGATTCTCCTCATGCGTTCCAATCCCTGACATTATATGCATCAGCTCTCTTTCATCTCCTGCCACATTTGTAAGGTCTTGTTTAATTGATGTTATTGCACCTATTGCAAGCTTTAATGTTAATTGCAATATAGTTTCAGCAGATCGTGATAATCACCTCGTTATCATTCTCGGCAGAATTGTTTCTCTTCTTCATTAGAAATGGAGAATTCTCGCTTCTTAGAGATCCAGTGCAAAAACTTGCTCGATTCTGCCAGGCCCGGCGCTGGCTTCACATGGATTTTGTCACCTTTTCAAAGACTTTGCCTTACGAACAGGTCCACTTAAACGAGATCTGTAAAAGATAAACATTAAATATGCATCCAGATCTTCTGCTCGGGCGAGTGGACTGAATCTGTATGAATGGCTAATGTGTTGCTGTGACGGCAGCTACTAGATTGATCACTCATTACGATATCTGCTCCATTGGCCATTAACACCCGCAAGGAGTCTAACCACGGGCCCCATCACACACCAGGGTTAAATTGAGAGTGAAGAAGTGAAGTGTGCGTGTGTGTGTGGGAGAGGCAGTGGGGGTGGGGTGGAGGGGTGGAAGGGGTGCACACTCCAAACACGGTCAGCGATGTGCTGCCGGGATCACAGTGCAGGTGAGTTTGGGATACGTCTCTGTATCTTCCCACCGGGGACACATGCCTTCTGCATTTATCGCACTCACAAACCACATTAGGCCCAACATACTGCAGATAAAAGCGAAAGCAATTACGCAGCTGGCTCTTCAAGAGAGGAAAATCATATACGTGTGATAAAACTACACAATCTCGCTCACATGTGGCCCTGCCTGAGACTTCCCCTCCTGGTGGCCTGTTCGCCACTGATCCAAGAGTAAGAAAGAGCAACACATGTAAATTCAAGAGTGAGTCAAGAGGCACTCCACTCCACACCCGCCCGCCCGCCGGTGCAGGGATGTGGTCAAAAGAACACAAATTTAATAAATGTGTCCATGACACCTGCACACACACGTTCTCTCTCTTTCTCTCTTTCGCTCTCTCTCTGGACGTCTCTTGTGTTTTCTCTTTCTCTCTATCACACACAAGCACACACACACACACACCTGCCTAAGTGAAGGATGTACTTGTATTACACACACTACATTGAACATGCCAATCAGCCAGCATTGCAGCTGTCTGTGTGTTGTCTGTGAGCTGTCTGCATTCCTTTAGAAATTAACTGTGCACCTCAAATACTCTCTGACACAGAGCTTTAAATGCTAAAGTGGGGACAAATGTCACGACAAGCTGTTCCATCAGTTGCGTGTCAAAATCACTCAAATTGTTTTTAATTACCATAACTGAATGACTAATGCTGACCAAGATATTAAATTCATACCGTAATGATTAATTCACTACACAAATGGGAGCTGCTCTGCTACCGCGGAGTCTCACACTCCTTCACAGCACTTTAATTCCAACATTCATATCAAGATGTCATACCTTTTTAAGCTGTGCTGATCGTGTGACATATTTATGTTTCTGAACAGCAGTTAGAGTCGGAGAAAATCCACAGGTGGATAAAGTATAAACACTTGTTAAAAGTTTTAAAAAAGAAAAAAGAAAAGAAACTAATTTCTTATGTTTGGAATGTATTATTCCATATATATCCGTATATTACGAATATCTTTTTTCATTAAATAGTTGTGTAATGTCAGATAACATTCCACATCTGTCATAATTAAATATGAACAACATTTTAAAATATTTTTAAAAGTATAAGGTCTTCTTCCACCGCCTCATGAGTCATGACGGACACGTCCCCCAAATGAGCTGAGTTTGAAACTATTGAAGGGCTATTGGTTGCTATGATGTCAGAGATGCTGCTATTGACATAAAGCCTGTTTACACCACTGGGCTCCCTCTGTAAAGATTCTGTCCACAGAGACCTCATACGGGGCGAAGGGGACCCCTATTCATCTCCTCCCAAATGGGATAGCATCCTCCAGGGGAGAGGGGTGACACGGTCCCTGCCAAGGCAACGGGGACGTCCTTCTGCTGATAATAGCAGTCGACGGGGGGAACAACCTCAGCAGGCACCAGGCCAGACAACTGTCAATCAAAGTACCTCTCCTCTTCTTCCACTTTTCGTTGCTCCTGCCCCTCCCCTCGATGTGTCTCTCTTGCCTTCCACCTCGACTCCTCTCCTTCACAGTGTGCACACTCCAGAAAACTCTGGTTCAACTCTTCAGCCTCGAGAACCTCGCAGTGAACTTAATGAGTGTGACGCTCCGGCAGGGATTGGTCGGGGCGCCGATGAAGGCAAACATCAATTACAGATGTGTGACTGTGAATAATAAGGCATTTTAATGGGTCAGCCACACATAGAAAACAAACATCAGAACATTCTGTCTCATCCTCTCATCCCTTTAGATGACAAATAACAATCAACAATTGTGGATCACGTTTACCTAATTAGTGATTACCACAATGATAATTACACACGCATTGGCATGAAATAAATTGTTATGAGAATAAATGGCACTCCCCACTTTGATTAGTTTGTAACTTTAAGTCTCAATCACCCATCCATCAATTCTAAAAAACAAAAACAAAAAATAAGCTGCTTGGAAAAAAGAAGAACAAAGAATGAACAGAAATCTCTCAATGTAATTGACTGATATTTTAAATAATTAATACATTAAAGTGTCCACCTGAAGACCTCAGTTATAATAATTCAGTATCACAAAGACAGAATCTAAGAAAGACAAATTCATTCAGCAGGTTCAAGTCTTTTTTCCATATGCACTCAGCACATCTCATTCCGATAGTTATTGTGTTGTTTTTCTTTTATCACACAATAAAGAGTCCATGTGATACAGGAACAAAATGGCAGGAACATAACTTTTAATGTGAACCTGTTATAATGTGTTTTTGGCATGTTTCTGTTTAGTGTCTTTATGCTGCCTTCGTTTTACGACACAAAGTTGATCAGAATAAAATGCCTTGATCATAAACTACTAATGATGGCTTGTTTATGCTTATTACCTTCGCATTGAAAATGCGGAAGGTTATGTTTTGATCGCCGTGTATTTATTTATTTATTTGTATGCGTGTTACTCGCAAAACGAAAAAAGTATTACACCGAATCGCATGAAATTTGGTGGGATGATTGGTTATTATCCGGTGACCATTTGATTAGATTTTGGGATCGATTGGGTCAAAGGTCAAGGTCATGAAAAGGTCAAAATCTTATTTTTACCATAGCGCGGTCAATTTTTATCCAATTGGCATGCAACTAATGCCAAAATGTTCATAATTCAATGCCCAATCTTGTGATATGCGAAGGTATGCACTCTACCGAATGCCCGTTCTAGTGTTCAGAATATTTTTATATTTTGAATGCCTGATCTAAAATGTCTGATCAATCTTGATGCGACGGTGATAAAACAAGTTGTTCTCTTCTTTTCAGACGTGTGTAATCGATACAATTCCTGTCACTGCTAACCACTTGTTGACTATGTTTTCATACCTTATTATACCTTAGAGTGCACCTGATAACATGTTTAACAGAAAGGAAAACAAATGATAATGGTTTGTAATTTTACAGAAACATGAGGATTTCCAGTTGGGATGTGCCTGAGCGATGGACCAGGGAGGAAAATACTTGTTTAATAAAAGCTGATTTGTCACCATGGCCCAGTAAAAGTGGGAGAGGTAACGCCATTCTTTTGCTGCAAGCCGTCTATTAATGAGACATCACTCCATCATGGGTGGTCTGTTATGACAACTACCAGAGGCATTTTTGTGTGTTTTTAATTGTTTGTATACAGCATGTGTGTATGTGTGAATATTTGGACACAAATGGCCCAACGCAAACGCTGAATAATGCAAATTTCTTGAGTAAAAAAAAAAGTAAGTCCTACAGTGCATTCGCCATGATGGGCATACAAATGCTAATACAAGGCATGAGGCAAGAATAATTATCACACTCTTTTCTGACATGATGATCACCAAGAAGATTGCATATACTGTACAATATTATCATCCAAGGAATGCAATAGGGAAATAAATGATCAACAATGAGAAAGGTCTCTGTCTGAGAGCACTGAGAGTATTAACGTTGTATTTATTATGGAAATTGCAAAAAGAATGTGGCATTCATTAGGTTTTTTGTTCAAATCAATCGCATAAAACGAAACCATGTTTAATGTTGGGATTATTTACATGAAATAACTACCCGTGTGTCCTAGACCTGCGTGAGTCGAACCTGCTTTGCATTACTGGATGAATCAGTGTTATTCAGGTGGACCAGCCACTTATTTTTAAAGCAAGCTTTTTACATTTACAAGTAACCGTGTGTGCGTGTCTTAACCAGCTTTATGTATAGCAGGTATTTGCGTGTCTTAGAGTGGTATGTTATAAAAAGAAACCCCAAGACTCATAAAATATATAACACAGCCCATCTTGCAGATTTTACGATTGGCACACACATTCAATACACACCCGCACTCAGGTGTGCTGTCATATTTTCTACTGGGTTTCCTTTGGAAATGCTCGTTTTAAACAGTTTGAGTCAGTTGTACAGTACAAATCTGTTCTTTCTCCCTACAGCATGCCATGGCTTATTCATCCACAGGGTTACTGTGAAGAAACATTAACACGAATAATGCATGTCCAGTCTCGCTGTTCCCTTGGTGTCTCTTTGCTGTATACAGAGCTTTTCATTGTGGTTAAAATAAATATCACAACATTCATTTGAATGTATAACTACATCTCCACATATATGTATTTGTTTCCACCGAATTAACCGTATAGTGACAAATGCAGACGTATATGTACAACCACACAATATCAAACGGAGGCTCAAAGCAAAGAATACGCTCCACTTTTTTTCTATTTAATCAGCGTACATTTTTCATATCTAAGGTTTTAATTATTTGCGAGAACTTATTGATTTTGACATCACGTTCGTTACACACAACCCAATTTGATCACATCACCATGATCATACTCGGTGAAGAAGAATAAATATGCAAATGTGAAGCACATACATTCTGCTTTACTCAAATCTACTTATTCATGATCTTTGCAGAAAACGTTTTATTCAGCGTTTCATGAATTCATTTAAAACACATTAATGATGTTGTATTCCAAAGTATCTGCCTCACATCCCTCCCTGTTCCTCTCACAGCAATTCAGCTTACATCACCAATAACTCATTTTTTTTCCCCAGTCTAGAAAAATGTCCGTCACCGACCGACTGAACACAGCATTCTCTTTTGTCGCACAATGGATTTCCCCGAACTCGAACCGAAACTCCGGTAATGACCCGAGTCTCTAACTGGTTGATGTTTGGCTTGCACTGTTGCCGATATTTCCCCCTCCTCCTGCTCTCCCCTTTCAAGTCCATCCATTTGACAAAGTGAAAACAACAAAAACACAACCACCACCACCCCCACCCCCCAATCTCAGGCATGCACACAGCCAAAACCTGACATCCTAATTAGTTTTAAAAGTAATTGCTTGAAATGATTAGTTGAGTTGGGGCACCCTGTTACCTCTGAATTGGAAATATAATTGCGGCGAGCAGTAATTGGCCGGCCGTAGACCGTTGGTCATTGTAGTGTGTTGTGGCCGGCTGCATCATTACCGAGGCTCGGACGCGGTTCAGCTTTTGAACTACAGCGCCCGAAAGAGGAACACAAACACACATGCACGCAATGCTCTGCTTCCCCACGCCGGCTCTCCATCGCCACTCGGGGCCCAAGTCCCGCTCTAAGGATCGAAGTTGTTTCCCGTTCTGACCTCTGCTTTTTTTCTTTCTTTCTCTCTCTTCTTTACCATTCGTTGGCCCTTCCATGCTCTACCTTCGGGGCAAATGGGACCGCTAGTTGAGAGAATGGGAAGCTGCAAGCTCCAATCCGGAGAGGAGACTCTTCAGCCTGGAGTTAGAAAATGGGGAAGCAAAGAGAGAGAGATTGTTAGAAGTGTCATCTGAATCATCCTCGTGGTACACACTCATCCATGCCCTTTTGTATGATAATTACGATGTCTTTTGTTTGCATATCTACATGTGTTTCTATCGGTGTTTGTGTGTTTTGTTTCTTTGCGTAAGCCCTCTCTGTTATTGCCTGTATCAGTGCGCGTCTGTTTATGTTTGTTGTGCAGAGTTTCCTTTGCTAAATTGTGTGGAAGCCGAACAGCCCCCATCAGTTAACCAGGCAGAAAGAGCTGCGTATCCCGCTACAGGATCCGGGACATGCCAGGGGGACCCCACACACACACACACACACACACACACACACACACACACACACACACACACACACAGTGTACCTTAATCTCTCTGACTCACGAGCACACACAAACATTCCTGAAATTGACTGACCATCAGAGAGAAAGACAGACACACAAGCCATTAGTGTGTGTCAGTAATGACGCCGTTGGACTTGTGATCATGCTCATGACGCAGACAATTTGTTGTGTCACGACAAGGCCACGTCTTATTATTTCCAAAAGGTGACAAACAAGAGACTGAAGCGCCGAGGGAACGTCTCCACCCTCGCCGACACCGCTCTATACATCGACCACAGAAGACACTGTCCGGAGAGAGAGCGCTCCTCACAGCAAATGTGTATCTACCAATTACTCTCTCCCTCTCTCTATTAAGCGAAGAGGGATATAGGTCAGGCCTGTCAGAGTAAGGCTTCTGTCCCCCCCCCCCCTCCTCGCTGCCCTCCCTGGCCTCCATTCTATGCATCACTCCTTGCCCGAGGATAGAGGTCCCATAGCTTTCCATTAGGACCCTCGGTGAGTGTACTGTATGTACAGCGGAGGCCTTCCAACGTGTACTTTACTTTCACATATTCCCACCCACCCGCACCATTAGAGGGGAGAAGCACTATTAGTGTTAACTGCCTTTAGGGGGGAAACACGAAGGCCAAAGGCAGGCTAATGTTCGCCATCTTCACTGTCCTATTGACTTCTTCACACAATATGTTTAAAACAAGCAACACGACACAAGTGTTACTGCTCAGTCTCATTTCTTTAATGAAATCCAGCTAAAGTTAAGTTTTGCTTTCTTTGTGCCGGTTTCTTTTCTTCTTCTTCTTTCGACCCTCTTTGATTACTGGACTGTGAATATTGACAGCCTGGTGTGTGTGATCATCACAACAAACTGACAGTAGGGAGCTCGATAGCCGTCCGACCGAGCCTCCAATACCATCTGTCTAGTATGGATCTCTGGAGGTTGGCGCGGGAGATGTACACACCACGAGTCTCAAGGGCTGGCAGAACAGAGTTGGATGAGGTGTAGCTGCTCCACTTGAAGCTGTTCAGTCATCTTCACACACAGAGTAGGGACTGGGAGATTATCCACACTCTTTTTCATGCTCTCTCTCTCTCACAAACATACACACAGAGAAAAGCGTGATCAAACGCTACTGTGATGTCTTAATTAAGAAGTACTGACAGGCTTGATTAAAAAGAGAGAATTAAAGGATCCGTCAATGAAAGGACCAATTCCTTCCTCGCCTCACGGCAACACGAGTGGATGGGAGAAGGGTGGAGGGTAAAGGAAAAGTGAAGGCAGAAAAAAACGATGCATCAACAGGGCAAACATATGCAGAAGAGAGGAAGAGGAGAACTGAAGCGTGGCAGAATTCACGCAGCAGTGTGACCGTTACTGATGAGCAAAAGTTTTGTGCGATAAAGGCTGCATAAGTTTTCATTAATGACCTCCTGGCTGGCGGTGTGTATTTAGGATAGGGGTATTTCTGTTTGCAGACAGCACTAAGACAGACATTCTGAGTAATGCTGCAGCGTCTGACCCAAGTTTACTTTTGGGTCACGTTCTCTACCACGGATATGGAAAACAAACAAACCAGGCCATTACCAGTGACGGGCGGTTCTCTTACTCTCTTTACCCATACCTCCCACTCTCCTTTTTCACGAGTCTAAGCGCTTTTAAAGGATTCAATTAACCTGAAATGAACTAAAGAATCAAGATAAAAAAGATACTGCCTGTCTTTCCATCTGTGCCCCATATTCAGCTATTCTCCACTCCAGTTCCCTCGTATCCCTTCTGCCCCCTCCAGTCATTTATCATGTTCCTCTTGTTTAACTCCTTTATTTTGTTTGTACAACAGTTTTAGGAAATACAGTCCCCAGTATGAGGGCCCTGTCATGAGATAAATAATAATAATACTGATTGTAATATGAATCATTCACAAGACAAGCAGAATGTTAATTATAAAGGAAATTATGTTGTACAGTATGGAATTAAAGGCCAAACCAGATGTTAAAAATACTCAAGTATTTATTACATCCAAAATTGCCCAGAAAAGATTTGATATTTTTTATAAAAATCTGTTAATTTAGCTTTTTTTTTAAATGTATTGCTGGCTCTCTTAAACATATGAACAAGCTCATGACAACTGACTTAACTTAATGAGCACTTTATCAGGGTACTTTTATGTGCTAATTGTGTCAGTCTATGCAAAAGGATGATTAGAGTAGTTTAAAAAAACTTATTTTTAGAGAACCTACACACCTTCCCACACATTGTGGCAGAGAAGAAACAAAGGGATGTATTTGTAATAACTGTGGTATTAAAAGTGAAGAAGGGTCAGATCTGAAAAGAAAAGCAATGTCATCTATGCTAATAAACATACATAATCTGTAAACTTAATAGTACATTTTATGTAATGAGTTTCCATCACATTACTGATAACCTTAGAACTCCATACATTTTACACATGTTTAAAATAAATATATATATAAAGAGTTTATTGCTTTCAGAGGGAGCTGCACAAAGACTAATAAAGTGATCTCATGTGACTCACCATCAGTTTAGTTTAAAGATTACAATTTAGAAAATGAAAGAAGTCTTGGAGTACAGAGTTAGGAAGTTGGGAGCTTACCAGACGTACATATATGTAGCCCGCTCATCTGCCCGGGGCTGAAGGCTTGGATTTACATTAACACTAGTCTGAATGTCTCACTGGTTGAGGTGCATTGTGGGTAATGCAGGGCCCAGGTTTTGACAAATAAGAATAATGTGTGAAATGAAAAGGATGACAACTCTGATTCAACTGCATACTTTTAGATTTTTACTTTCCATCATGAGTCCAACAATGTTATCGGAGTGTAATGACAAATCACAAGGATCGGGAATCATTTGCTTTTCACTTTTCACAGCCATTTGTTTAAATTGCATATTTAAAAATGCTCAAATATCTTTGTATTTAAATCACACAGAAAACTGACACAGCACTTCTTTAGCCACAGCAGTTACTCACATGAACTATGTCATCAATCATCATGCCTGTATGAAACATTAGATATTGAGCATGATATTCCCCATGTACAGCTCCATCACGTCAATATACTCGTGCTCTGTCCCTGGTTCTGCTCCAGAGACAGCAGACACACCTCGGCCCTGCTGACAGCCCACAGCCTGACTCGGTGCTGCTGCATCGCTCAGCACAGCTGTCTGTTGTCCGTTTCTTCCGCTCTCTATCTATTCCTGCCTCACTCCCAGCGTTGTGCCCACTCAGCATGATAATGATATACACACCTCTGCCCGGTCATCTCTTTGAAAACTCTGGTCTCCTGTCGCAACTCAAAAGGATGACAGCAAAAGCAACATACAGGATGTTTGCGTGTATACTTCAAATTATATGCAGCTCAAAACGTAGGTATAAGGAGAGTCTGGTCTCTCTCTCTCTCCTTGGAAAATAAGTCAGATACTTGGACTTGAGGTGGTGGGAATCTTGTTAAGATTCCTCCCAGTTAAATCATAAACAGCTTTTCATCCAACAGGGCTTGTGTTACATGAGCAGACAGTCAGAGCTCCCTCTGTGGGGCAGTATCCTTAAAGGGGCACGCTAAGATTCCTCGTGTCAGCATTTCAGCTGAACACTGGCACCATGTTGACACGCAGCAGATGAATATTAAACCTTGAGAAACAAAGATGTGCTTGAAGCAAAACTCTGCATACATATTTTTTATATATCCGCACACAGACGCTCCCATAATCTTAAGCATCCCTCCCAGCAGGCACAATCACACTCAGGCAGACAATTCAGTGTCACAGGGAGCCTCGTCTCTGACCCTCTGGCCCCCTCCAGACAGAGGAAGCAGCTGGACAGGGACCCACGGCTGCCTGGAACTCACTTCCTGGGGAGCTCGAAGGGGAAGAGTCCCTTTTCTGCCTCGGAGAATGACCAGCTGAGCTTCCGCAGATCAGTATGTGGAATGTGCTGTTATGGTCCTGTGTCCAGGAAGGTCTGAGGAGGATGAGCAGGCCTTGGACGTGGGCAGCAGCGCAGGGCTTTTTTAGTGTGAGAGTAAACAGGCTGATACAAAATGTACAGTTTATCCTGTTTGTGCTTGTGTGTGAACATCACCTGCTGTCCAGGAGTGGAAACTGATTTACTTAGACTAGTTTATATCAGCTATATTAGCTTCAGTGTATTCCACATTTTAATTTACTTATTTGGGATACACTAATGCTCTCCTTTCTCCACACTACTTCCACTGTCATGCGCATGCACTCTTGTAAAAATCCTTTTCAGTGTTCTGGTTAAACCTATATATACGACTAAGAAGTCAGGTTCCTCTACAGCCGCTGTGTTTACCAAGTGTCTCTTTGTCCGTTACCCTGATGAGAGAACCCATGTCTACGATGTCGTGTGGTTACTACAGAAAGCTGACAATAATGCTGTGTCTTAAGTGCATGTAACATACTGGGTGTGAGACTCTGGTTACGCACACACACAAACGCGTGCCACCCCCCCTCCACACACACACATGCACACAATTTTGAGTGGTGAGTGAGGCCCTTACTAAGTGCTTATTAATATTGTATGGTTAAGTGGGAAATGTTAACATATTTTCAATTGCCCTGGCAGCCTAATTAATTATTAAACAATAAGAAAGCTTTTGTTTTTACAATAATAGTAAGAAAGGGTAAACATGAAATTAATATTTTTTTTAAGGAATGAGACATGTCCTTCCCAAGGTGCTACTTTCTAGATTTAGACGGATGTCATAGTTTAAACACATCTGTCTTGCTAATATGTGGTTTAGGTGAATTACAGAGCAAATTAAACACAGGTAACCATCCCAGTGAATGTCAGGTAGGATGTGGTCTCCAATGTGGTTATTTAAAAACATATGTATGTGTGTGTCTTATTCATGAATGATCATATTTCTGCCCACTCTCTTCCATTAGCAGTTCCACAGAGACAACGCTTCACACACTGTTCTTATAGTGCTGCACAGCCACATCCCAGATGAACACTAAAACAAATGTATAACTGAAACATGTATGATTGCATGGTGCTGATCAAATCGGCATAATTAAAGAATAACCATATATTTAAAAATAAAAATCGTAATAAATATCAACTTTATTTAAAAAAATGATTGGAAACAAAGTAACGTAGAAACAAAGTGAATGAGTCAGTCTGAGTCACTCTGAGTCTTAATGATCCGTCGGGTGGGGCTTTCACTGAGGGTCCCGACACTATGCGGAGGCCAGAGCTGTGGAGGACAAAAGGTAGAGAGCAACAATGGGTTAAGTGAGAAGTAAGACTTACACAAAAAACTAAAAACAAGAATTAGAACCATTATGTACAACACGGTATATCTCACTTATTAGACACATTTGTAAATCTGGCTTTTAATGAAGCATTTGACTTCATAAAGAGATCTTATTATTTCATCAGCTGTCGCAATGAGGGCCTCCAGTGGAGTGCCGCTGTCCAATCAGATGGACAGAAGGTTGGCTGACCTGTTTCCAGGGTCGTGGTTGCTATGACATCCAGTGACATGACAACACAGCAGAATGGAAAGCTAGACAATATGTTGTCCAGGCTTTGGTCAATCAGACACACTTGCTTTGAACTTCCAACTGACTCGCGTCTCTGAATTCTGCTTAAAAATGGCCAAACTGGACTCATAAAGGCAGAATGCAGAAGACAACAGAATTCAACAACTAACTCGGTGAGAACCCATATGTGACGGATTTAATCAAAACTATCTTCCTGATTTTGATTTTTGAGTTTTAATAGAACTAATTTTTTTGAAAACAAACAAAGATACTAAGTACATAACAAGATACAGTACACCTCCCCTGTTACCTTTAGGCAAACACGCCCTCGGATGAGGGCATAAGGAATTGGGCCATAGCTCCTTGAGTCATTGGAATTCGGAAGGTTATCCCCTTCTAGCCATACATGGCCTTTTGGAACCTAGACACATGGAAAGAAGGCAGAAGATGGTTACCACGTCGACGGTTCACCCCACATCAAAGGAATCGGATAGAAATCAAATCTCTGAACTTAACTTTAACATGTAAAAAAGAGTGGATCCATAATGTAGTGAGAATCTACCGTAACCCCACCCCCTGCCCCCAACGAGCCGCCTCAGCCTATCTTAACGTCAACCCGCCTGTCCCTCTTTCACCCCGAACCGTCTTAGGAGAGGGGTCATGGGTAACAGGCAGGGTCGGGTGGGATTTAGAAGAACTTCAAACGGGGTCATTAGGCTGTTGGCTGAGATCTGCGCCCCCTCTTTCCCAGGAAGGGCAACGCAAGAGAGGGCTCTGAGATAGCTGGGCAGAGAGAGAGAGAGAGAGGAAAACAGGGAGATAGAGAGGGCTACGCTGCAGCTAGCAGCAGTGTCCAAGGGTCTCCACCGTGATCCGACCTGCCAGTGGGGCGGTCATCCAAGCGGGCTCTAATTCACAGTGACACCAATTATGATTAATCTCATCACTTTAGGAGAGTAGGCTTGTCAAGGCCCTAATTAAGTGCGCTGTCCCCCCTATATGTGCAGACAGGATCAACAACACATTATATTGTCATAATGGGCATCACAATCCACGAGTCTATTTCTGTGTTGCCTAACTTTTTCACGGCAAAAGTCCTCATGGGGAAAGAGAGAAACAGGAAGGAAGAAGCTGAATATTATCCAGACAGAGGCGACGTCACTAGGCCCGTATTTGCCGGCTGTCTGATTAGGCTTCGGTCCGACTGTGGGACGCTGCATTTCGTTTCATATTTGATAATTGAGACAGACGATGTGACATAATCATGAGCCGGTGACATGTTGACCTAACAAGAGGTAAACAACGCACTAAATAACGACGACACAAATGAATATCATTAAAGGAGTCATCTGAGAACCATATGTCAGCATGCTGGATTCCCACCATTACACCTCGTTAACGTGGCAACATATGCCGGCTCCCAAGCACAGGAAAAAGAAACACCTCCCTGTGTCATCTGCCGAACCAGAACTCCCCGTTTCTCTAAATCTTTTCATAAAAAAAGTAAGAAGCATCATTTTTGTTGTACTTTAAGGATCAGAAAACTGAGAAAACTGAGAAAGGGAAGAGGAGTGACACTTGAGCTGCTGTGCTGTGGCCAGTATGAGGATACAAGGCGGATGCATATCACTTTGCAGGTTGCAGGTGTGTGCACAGGGGGGGAAGAGGAGTGAGTCAAAGGTGAAGCTCGGAATTAAAACTGCGTTGGTCCAAAGCAGAGGTGTGATGCGCCATCCTCGACTCTGCTTTTCAAACACAACTGCCGTTTAAAGCAATTAGCTTCACTTCATTTTCTGCATGCACATGTTTCAGAAGCTTCTCGTGTCGACGGGGCGGTGTGGAAATACCCAAGCCACTCCTTAGTTTGGCACACAAACCGTACAACATGCAGTTTTAACTCTCATCAACAGATGCTTCCAACCATATTTCCAAAGATCCAGGTAGACCCGACACAAAGATATGAAGATGTGGAGTCACTTTGATCCAGCGCTGGTATGACGGACGGCAGAAATTGCACCCGATCCTGCGGTAGTGGGCCGGGTGGAGCGAGGCATTGTGTACCTGTCAGAGACGTGACAGCAGCGACTGAAACTGGAGATCTCGTCGCGGTGAAGGTGTGTTGTTGAACCGCCGCACCATTACAGCGCTCATTACCTTGACATGATTGAGGTGCTGAATTATGTTCAGCTTACATACACGCAAGGGCTTATAGAGTTCATCTTTCACCGTCTATCTTTACCGCAAAGAACAGAGAACACAGGGGGACACTTCATCTCTCTCTCTGTCCACCTCTCTCTTTCCCCCGCTCGCTGTGATATTAGGGATCAAGTGTCGTTGTTTTGACACAACGGCTCAGACAAAGAAATGATTCCTAAAAAAAAAGGTGACGGGGCAATTAGTCCACTGCTGGCTCCTTAAGGGTTGAGAGGACTTGTCAGAATCCAAAAAAAGGATGTGATGACAGGATCTAACACTGCCTTCCAAAATGTTCCTCTTTACAGGGCCACCCATAATGCATCACACCATCCTAATAGTCACGCATAAACACATACATCCTCTTGGGGGGGGGGAGAATAATTCCCTGAGGGAGCCTAAACATTTATGTTAACAGCGGGTATTTTCACAGTTACCTCAAATGATGTCATGTAAAGCCAGTCATTTGGCTTCTGGGAGTTAAACAAATGAACATGGGAAAGCCGGCACGAGGGTGCATGATATTAACAAAAATTGCGAAAAGACAATCAGCTTTGTGAAGACAGGCTCCTGATCTGCTTTGTTTGTAAAGCTGACAACTGTTTAGAGTAGCTCAGTATTACAAATACACATGAAATACTTGACAAAACACACAGCATCACTTACTTATGCCGATAAATGTGGTCTCAATGTGGAAATAATGAATTATAAACCCTATAAATATGTTCCCTCTCTCCCAGTCTCTCTATTCCTGCTGCGAACACAAGAATCCACCAGATTCCAAAACAGATCCAGGTACATCACTTTCAGCCTTTCATAATCTTACTGTACTCAATTATACCATCATGTAAACGCACTGACAGGGACAAAAACAATGCAACATTGTTAGTAATCAATACTTTTTCAAATTAAGTTTGACATGTTTTTAAACGAGAGGTATTTGAGCTGCATATATGACATACAACTGAAGCAGTGATGTGAACGTGGTGACATTAGTTGTTCACCAGATTCATTTTAAAATCAAATTTGGAGTATTTTGCTGCAATTTGGAAAACAATTAATTATTGATAATTGCAGCCCTGTTTAAAACAAAAAATGCTCAACTGTTTGTTCCATTAACAAGATGCATTGACTGAACAGAGTCTAATCATATTATATTATACACAGCACTATTGTATATTGTCACAATTTAACTATTATGAATCTTATTTTTGTAAACTGTAATTAATTATACATTTTTTAAACCTGCAGTTGATTTGAGACAAGATGTCACAGTAAACATCGGCAAAAAGAATGATATATTTATTCTTGTTTGATCTCCTCTTTTGAGTTAAAACCTTAAATTTGAAACTGGATAAAGCTACACAATAAAAATAAATACTGTTAGATAAAGGGACCGGAGGTTCATGAGTTCATAAGCACAACTATACGTTTATAACCTGTGTAAGTAACCCTACTTTAAGGATCCATAACACATACACTAACCATATTCATAATGAGTGGGAAGCAGATGCCCATGGCCTTGATTTGGACTGATTGATTTTAGTCAACAGATTAATTTGAAAAATGACAAAGTGGCCTGAAACAAACCACATGTCAACAAGATAATATCATATATTGATTGGTTTTGAGCTAAAGGTGAATGAAAGTGTCCAGAATTAAGGCGATATGCTTTATCCTGAACATGACAAAATATAGTAGCTGTCAACCGAGTGGAACGTTTAGCAATGGCTCAAACCGATCAGCTGTCATTACATCCTGGGATCCCGAATCACAACGCGATGATGTCACCTGTTACTAGTTCAGTCCCCTGTGTGTGTGGGTGAGGCTCGTAGAAAAGGAAACCTCTTTGTTTCCTATTTCATTTGTTGAATGACACTTACAGGCTCGGCCTTATGCTGAACTTATTCAACAGTCTGCCCGCGGTCTATAAAATACACATACAATTCAAAAACATGCAACACGCCACGCAACCTTTGGTTTGTGGAAATATTCTCTCGCGTACACACACCCACACACACACACACACACACCTCCGCCCACCCATCAGTCTGTCCATTCGGCTGGCACTAACTCTAACAGGCTTCAGAGAGATTGCAGGCCTGAGCTGTGGGCGTTGGGGAGAGTAGTAATAGAAAAGCAATGACAGTGGTTTCAGCAGCAGAACCCGGCTCACTCTCTGGTTTTATCACTGTTCTGAGGAAATATAGGTCTCGTCAAAAAGCTGATATTTTGACCAATGACACGAAATAGATGTGCGCGGTCCAAAACGTAAACAACGATGATGCTCTATAGACTACGGTAAATAGACACAAAGAAAACCAAAGGCAAGCCGAGAGACGGTTTTGCATTATGCGTAGAGATTATGTTTGACATTTTACAGTGAAACAAACGATCAAGAATGTTGTTCTTCATCCATTCTCTTTTCTACTTTATCTTCTTAACCTTTTTTTTCTTCCAAAGAGACTCTAGAAATGCTACTGGAAACCTTCAATGGAAGTCATCGCAGGATGTGCAAGAAGCGTGATCATACTCACATATGTGTGGGCCTTGAACAGATCGGATGGGGAACTCGTGCAGACCTTGTCACCCTCCAGTCCAATAACCCTTTTACAAATGTTCATATTTGGGTCAAATGGACTCTTTGCAATTATTATATCACCCCTGAAAAGAAAACGATAAACACAATCCCTTATTTCGGAACAACTCATGATGCAGTAATTAACAAAAAAATACAGAAATAAAAAAATATCTATGATGTGTATTTGTAGTAAATTGCTTCTATTGTTTTAGAAACAAACAAAAGGAATAAATGAATACAACATTTTAAATTGAGAAATGTCTGTTCATATTCCAACAGGGCTACTGTGTCCTCTCTCTAATGACTGCATATGGATCTACTGACTGGCACTCACTTCTGTATTTTGTATAGCTGACGAGTCATCCGCTCACAGAAGACGATATCATGGTTGACGATGGTCGGCTCCATGGATGGACCTGAACACTGAAGCGACAAACAACAAACGGGATTATTTATTGTGCATGGATGAGTAAACTCAATTTTAGAACAATAATCATCAATCGGTATTTGATAATTCGGTAATCTAAATAACACACACCACCACAAACTCTCCGATGTATTCGAAGGCACAATGTGCAATGCAGCCATACTGCACTGTGTAGCCCACAAACCCCAGAGTCTTCCCCAGCACACTGCGGAACATCTCCACCTACAGCACAAAGCACAACCACAGGTTATGGCACAACGGGCAGAATTATCATTTGCTCTGTATACATAGTGAGAAAAGGATTTTCATGTTTGATCCATTTATGGTAGGCTTATGTCCGTTGCAGTATTTCTAAATACAAGAGCTGTTTGGGGTTTCATTTCCAAAAGGTGTGGACAAGGTTGTCACAGTTGGCCTACTGCTAAGATGGCACATTCCCTGGTGTTTCATTCTCAAAGGCTGAGCGGCCAGTTCACACGAGAAAACTGCCCTGAACTTTGATCCCGTGTAGGATGGACCAATCAACACCGAGCGCTCAGGTGATGGACAAACACAGAGGCTGCGACACATCCAGCCAAGCAGCTCAGCGGCGCCTGTAGCCGGTCCCTGACACTAGTGCTGCCTCCACAACCACCACAATCATTAGAGCAGTTATCAACTTCTGTCAACACCATAGAAACACAAAGACACCCCCGGCAACCCTCCGCCGCCCGCCCTCAAACAAATGCACACAACGACTACCCCGTGTGTCTTCTGAGCAAACATCCCAGCCACACTCAGGCTATTGACTTTTACTAAAGCTGCAACCTGTTGGCTGGACAGAAGAAAGTAAGTCAATCTTTACACACGGCCGTGCACAGTGTGTACGCAGGCACACCTGCACACACACACACACACACACACGCGCGCGCGCGCAAACACACAAACAGATTGAAGCTGTATGTTTCTGAAAACAATAGATACAGCTCGGCTCAGAGGAAAGTCTGTACTTGAAACATGTCTTCCTCCGGCCGCTGCCCTGCCAGTCGACCACAGGGTAAAGAAATCTCTTCCTCCGTCTCCCTTATTCCTTCTGCCCCTTTCCCTCTTTCTCTCTCTCCATGTCTTCTCTCCCTCCGAGGATATTATTAACAAAAGCAAGCAGAGCGGAAACCAAAGCCCCAAATCCTCAGAGCTCTGGGAATGACTTCCCAAAGATGGACACGGATTAGACCCCCAATTCCTCCCTTGCCCCCCCACCCCCCTCCCCCCCCTCTCCCCAGGTCCCCAACAGACCGGGTGTCAGGTGGCTCTCCCAGCCCTGCCAAAGGTGTTACCCCTAATCCCATTACCCCCCTTTGCTCTTTTCACACACACACACACACACACACACACACGCTCGAGCCAACTATATTCCACCTATTAAACCTTCTATCTATTCCTTCATCCCGAGCACGGTTTGTCTCTTTGGCCCATTCGCCATCCTCTTCCGATCCCAAAAAGACCAACTCCGTCCTTTCACCTCCCTGTGTGCTGTAACTGCACTCTTCCCCCTGTGTCCTGATCACCCCTGGCAACCCTCTTCCTTTTGCCGCCACTGTGAATAACAGCGCTTGAGCGGGATGACGGGGGACACATATACGCTCAGCACCGGGCCAAAAGCAAGTGCCCCTTTGCAGGCTTAGTCTGCGCCGGTCTCGTGCTCTGTTCGACAGGAAATGTAAAGCCAGTCCTCCCACAGCTTCCACAGCGACACCTCTGGCCCTATAATTCCTCTGTTGGGAAGCGAGTGGCTTAAAGGTTAATGTGAATCTCGAGGTCTGCACTAAGGCGACATGTTCGTCTCTATGTGTCTTGCCCGCAGCTTCCTCCACCAGCATCTCCGTCACTGTGGTACTGCAATGCGCCCTCAGACATTATCCCACATGTGCTCTCCCTTCTGCTAGGCTGGGGATCAGGAATCTTTGCTCTAGCACTCATTCGCAAAGCACAGTGGACTGGACAGCCTCTCCTACAGCTGCCCTCATATCTCTGTTTCAGATCCCCCCTCCATTCCGACCTGCATTCATCATAGGTAGGGATTAAGGGACTTTGCATAACAAGATCACACGGCCAGTGACTGATATCAAGAGAGTCCATATGCAGCCGCCTGGTTTTCTGAGGCACCCTCTGTCATTGATAGTGTGTGCCTGTGTGTGTGCGCATGTGGTGTGATGTTGGTGCGACTGTGCACAGACAAAAGCATTACTTATGTGTTTCAGAGAACGTGGATATGAGCTGCACTGACTCCTTTGGGATTCAGAAAGAGGTGGACATCCACAGAGACCTTTGATTGGATCTCCATTACCTCTAACTCCCCTGAGCAAAGGGTCAGGCAACCACCACTATCTCTTGCCCCTAATGCCCAGCGCATGTGTGTGTCGGAGAGAGAACCGACATTAACTGAATGCTGTATTACAGCTGTAAATTAACTCAAAGTCTCTCTGTTAATCCAGGATTACACACCAAACATGTTCATGGGAAGACAAAGAGTCAGCGCAGCCCTCTCTGCAGAACCATCTGTGGCCACCGACCTCCCGTTGCACAGCGCTACAGTGGAGCAAAGAGGGGGGGATCCCAAATGAAAGGCTGAGGATGGAAACACCTCATTGTGTGTTTAACTCTGTGATCCTCTTACTGAGTGAGCCCAGTCCACTCCGGGAAGAGCAATTCCAAGTAGATGAATGATTTTTTTTCTTTCTCAGCACAAAGTGCAGCAATAATTTGGATGTCTATCACTGCGTCGATCGAGCTGTCAAAAGCATTTCACGTGTACAATTTCAGAGACTGCAAAAATAAAAAGTGGACGAGGTGTATTTCTACTGTCAGCATTGACAAGGGTGAAGAGGCTTCCTGAGCCTCGCTATGACAGACACATGCGCGAGAAAATGGATATAGGGGCTCAGAAGTTGATAGGCATCGAGCAAAGTGTTATTGTTCTTTCATATCATCAAATATGACGATTCCTCAGGATGAAAACAATGTATTGACCTTGGATATTTTCTCATGTTTAGGTAAATTAGGCCTGCAGCGATAATTACGTCATTGATTTATCTTACGATATATATGGACATGACCTCAATATTTTTTTACTTTATAGACTTATCTTATTCTATATGGACATGACCTTGATTATTTTTTCTGCATTGCCCATTGTGTTTACATGCATATTTGTTGACTAAAGGATGTCACCAACATGATGCTAGAACACCCGACCATTATATCACGTGCATTTATTTTTCAACAGAACCTGAGAATTAAACATATTACTAATTTTGGTTGTGTGGTTTGTTTTATTTTATTTATTTAATATATATTATTATTTTTGTCCAAATGTCTGAATATTCTTAGGAAATTCAAAGTTCACTGCGAAAAGGGCGGACTTGCATTCTTATGCTGTTAAATTATAATTTTATCAGTGGAATAAAATACTTTATTATACTTATTATTACCATTGATATTTCTCGAAAAATATTTTTGGGGATTGTAAAAACGTTTGCCTTCAAATAAGCATGACAAATATATAACTGCCATTCTTCTGACCAATGTTATGCTGACGGTTCCATTTAAGTATCCTTAAACTCAGTTAATGTAGGAACAGCAAACAAAAGACAATGTGGTGAAGGTGAAGTCAATAACAAGCACACTGAAATTGATACCTGATTATACAAACATTATTGACGCCATAAGGAAATATTCCAAAAGGAATTACCGCCACTGGTCTCAAGAGGTTTGAACCTGCCACTGGCTCAGTAGTGTTAATTGATAAACATGGCAAGTCTATTAGAACCACAAAGAGAATCACAATCCAAACAGCACATAAGGGCCTTGCAGCGGACTCCTTACACAACTAAATTAGGAAAACATGGGCTGAGAGAGAGCTGGGCAACAGGGGGGCTAAGAGGCTTACAAGCCCCTTGTCAGATATTCTTTTTCTCCCTGAGGATCCCAGATGGAAGGGAGTCTGGAGGAGCAGGCGCAAGCGAGGGGACGAATCCACCTCTGATGTCTTCCTCTGGGCAGCAGAAGGTAGAGGAAGGAGGAGGGGCATCAGTCCTGTCGCGCAGAGCTTGATTTGATCTTAATGTGATCTATAAAAAGGAGGTTTGGCAACTAGGGGGGTCTGTTTCAACTATCAGTCCAATCAGAGATAATCCTGACTATTCAGACACAGACACCTGGATGGATGGAGAGTGACAGATGCCAAAGCCTCAGTGGCCGAGTACGATGTCTAGCCCCCATCTCTTCTAGGTCTGCCTTCTATCAGAGACTTAATTGAAGCAACCGATCTCCATATTGCTCTTTTCATTGTTGCTAACGGCAACATAGCCGTGAAACAGCTGAGCGAGGTTACTATTTGAAGAGCTGAGGGTTTAAACCTACAATCAATGGGTCAGCTAGAGCAAATAATAGCCAAGTGATATGAATACAACTGCTATGAATTGAAAGGAAGTGTGGGTTGACAGAGTCCCCAGCCAATTAAATAGCATGGAGAAATCAGCCGCTAAGCCTTATTGTATTGGCCACGAGCAAATGCATGGTGCTGGCCTGGTGCTAAGAGAATTGAGAGATCTTATCTGGCGTTGTATCAGATTCACAAAGGAGTTTGTGTTTTGCATTCGCCTGCTCCCGACAAAGCCCGATATATTTTAACACGAGCTCATGACTGACACCTCAACCTCAAAGCAAACCTCTGATTTTTAAGAATGGGATTAACTTTCATTCTAAATTAAATATCTAATTTTCATGGTCAATTTCTTTCTTAATATCCTACAAGTCAAGCTAAATATGTCTTGTTGTATTCCACGTCAAAATAGTCTCAGAAAATCTATGTTGTTCAAAATATGGGATGTTGAACAAATGGAAAAGTCCAATCTTTAGACAGAATTAGCTGCATACAAAACCCATCCTCCCCCTATTGTAGTTGTGGCTTTAGAAAATGACAATAACAAAACAAATATGGTCCATGTTGATGATAATCTTGCATCCACCGGACAACTTCTCGCTGTTCCACACTGATGGCAGAATTACACAGAAGGAACCAAAACAATCTGACCAGGAAAGGTCTGACATGTTATGACTGCTGACATTCTATAGCTCACTCAGACACAGAGACTGGTAAAACTGACCAATCAGTTTATTGTTGTACAATTAGGTTTCTGTATTTACAACTCCACAGACGGAATTGTGCGAAAGAGCCCAACGGTTAAATTGGGATTTGAGACAATTGGAAATAAGGTGACTGTGCGGAGAACATGGACAAAGTTTCCACAGCAATGTACTCCTACACCCTGCACGGTTAACTGCTGAAGCACGCTCTCCTCCGTCTGAGATGCAGGTCAGGCACTACATCTTATTTGTCTCATATAGGCTTTCCACAATGCCCAGTGTTGTCAGTCATGATATTTTCCCCTGGTCTCCTGTCAGCACAAATAAATCTCAACAGTACTGTCAAAACAGCAGGACTGCCTCCGCTGAGAGCACGAGTAAAGTGAGCAGTTGGGCGATTGCCTCCTCTGGAGCCTTACAGTGTCCTATGATCGTGTTGCCTCTGGCCTCTCTGCCTCACAACGCTTATCTACAGCTGTTTTAAGGATTACATTGATCACTCGTGAGTCGGCCAGTATTAATAGTGGACATTAAACACTACAATAGAAACTGACCTTTGCCTTGCCAGTTTTTCTGGTCCGACATTAAGAGCTCTTGATATATGTGAAATACGTTTCCCTCGTCAGCAGGCCCGTCTGACAGCAGACATTTTGACTTGTCATATTTGGAAAAATCTCAGGTGGTACTGGACAGAAGTGACTTAATAATAATGGCTCCATTCTATTTAAGTGTCCGATGATGCAGCTTAAATCATATCCATCATTTATTTTAATATTTACCTGTGCTTTTCCTTTTGTGGCATGTTAAAATGTCTTCTGTGATAAGACAGTACATATGTTAGTTCTGAAGCTCATTTAAAAACTCATATACCAGCTCAAAGCATTTTAGTTTTTGTTGGAGACTTCAGCATAAGAGAAGTCACAATGTGATCAATTATATTACATTTATTTTAATGTTGTAATAGTTAGCTTTGAGTTATGAAATCCAAACTATATTATCAATATTATATAAAATATCAGAATGTATTGTGGAACATTCTATGAAATACAACTTATTTAACAATGGTAGAATATTCTATATCATTGTGGTGCATTTGAAAAAAAAGTAATTCTCAAAATTGAACAGATTGTTCCTATTCCATGAAGACTATACAACTTAAATGCTCCACTTCTGTATATCTCAGGAACACTTACCAGTAACAAGAATGCATTTAAAAAGGAAGCAGTTCATCATCGGGTTAGCCAAATTGGTTTTGAGAAGATTAAGAAGAAATAGTCTATGTTGTGGCGTTATAACATTGAAGTCTAGTGCTGATTAACCTGTGATCATAAGTCACAACTTTTAAAATAAGAGTGGCATTCAGAAGCTGCTGGTGCTCACCACGTCTAGCCACAGCTATTCTTGAGGTGCAGTCTCTTCCAACTTCATGCACTGACCAGTTCCTCCTCTGACCTTCACACCTGCTGAGCCAAAATGTATGTAATCAGGGAAGCGATGCACAGGGATTTACATTTACATTCACAGTCAGAATAAAATAACTAGTCTATATAACCAGAATTGGACAAACATAGCTATTTACATACAGCTGATCACATGTGTACAGGTATATGAAGCTGCTTTGGGTAGTTATGCACTTGTACAACTGCAATTAATGACCTATTTATTACATCACATTATATAACACATACACTGGAGCAAAGCATTTCAGCTTTTTTACATTTGTTTTTTTGTTGTTGTTGAAAATATTAATGAAAAGCTTTGCTGTATGTGTTATGTAATGTGATGGAATAAATAGGTCATTAATTGCAGTTGTACAAGTGCATAACTACCCAAAGCTGCTTCATATACCTGTGTGTTTAAATATGTATGTGTATATATATATATGAATCAAATCAAATTCCGTCTAAAATTGTCAATTTTCTCCTGTCACTTATAGCTGCTTTACAAGCGAGCAGTGGTGTATAAAGTACCCAAAAGTCATACTTGAGTAAAAGTAAAGATACTTGACTGGAAAATTACTCAAGTAAAAGTAAAAGTCACCTATGAGAATACTACTTGAGTAAAAGTATTAAAGTATCTGATTTTTTTTGTACTTAAGTATCAAAAGTAATTTTCTGATATTAAATGTACTTAAGTATTGAAAGTAAAAGTAAATGCTGTCAATAAAAAAAACAAAGGGTCAGAATTTTGAAAATTATGAAGTTTATTTGTTTGGGTGCTGTGGCCGCCATGAACAAGGAGTATGAGCTAGGATGAACTTAGCAATATATGAATACTATGAAATTACTAAAATATAAAAACACGATTAACACAAAAAAGCAGAACCAAAAGTAACAACCAGAATCATCACTTTAAAGTGAAAATGTCTTGTTCATCTTCAAAAGAAGTTGATTGAAATGGACAGATTTCAGTGTCGCTCTTGGGGGGCTGAGAGGAGTCCCCTGCTGCTGAACTGGTGCAGGTAGAGTGTGTCTAGCTCAGGCCCTGGGCAGGTAGAGGTGTCTGTGTCACAGGCAGACAGCAGCACACAGTTGGGAAGCATTTCAGCAAGTCAACGTGATCCACGTCTCCATCCAGCTGTTTGCTGCTGTCATGCCTTGAGATGACGAAGAAGAAGTCCTTCATCAGATGAACTCTTCCATGTGCTGCTTGATGTAGTCCATTCCTGAAATAAAGTGAGAGTATTACAGACATGATAGAATTAATAACACTTCCTAACATGTCATGACCCCAACCTAAAGTTTTGTACAAAATAGTTTGTTTTAATTTTGAATATGTACTTGTATCTCTGTAGTTAAACACAACAACAGTCCCAAATCAATATCGTCGCCATTACTGGACCGTCACTCTTATAATATTAATACAAAAAATTAGAATAATGCTGTAATGATTAGCATTATATTATAGCTAAGACGACTCAAATCAACAAATTATCACAACTGTCAACACTTCTTCAGCTCATTAACTCGCTAGAGATCCGTCTACTGCACTCACGCTAATTGTCTCATTTAATTGACGATAGCTAGCGAACGTTTAGCTAACATATATGCGCGGGACAATCAGACACACCTCCTCCTCCCCAAAGATATAACTTACCCAATCCTGAGGACAACACTGCTAGATATCTTAACAGGTTTATGATGACTAAACATTAACGTTACTGCTCATGGGATTATCTTAATTTACCAATGTGTTTCCTGAGGTTGGTGAGTTGTTGAAGGCCATATCTCCGTAGCTTTCGGTTGGAGGCATAGGCACTTCATAGGAAGAAAAAAAACTCTCTCAAGAAAAGAAGAAAAGTCAAATATGGCCACCGGACGTTGATCTTGGTCCCGTGGTTGAACGAGTAAGCTTCCGCTGCTCTCCACATGAAATAGTAGTCTGTAGCCGCTTAGCATCCTGGGCATCACTGGGAGTGGGAATAGAAAACACAAGGAGGACCACTGACCCAACCTGGTGGTTCCACAACAGTCCCCGATGTGCTGCGTTCAGGTGCGCTATGTTTCTCATGATTATTTTTTCCGTAGTGTGTTCCAACAGTCCCGATGTTTGATTGATAACGAGTAACGATACTGTTTCAGGGAATGTATCGGAGTAAAGTACAAGTTTTTGAAAATGTAGTGAAGAAAGTAAACAGAAATATAAGTAGTAAAATAAAGTACAGATACCAAAAAACATTAAAAAGTAACGTAAACGACTTTCTTCTCGTTACTATACACCACTGCAAGCGAGTAATGTGACCTTCACATGTTGTTAAAAATGATTGTATGCTTCTTGCCACAAACAGTTTCAATCTATTATGCAGTGAATGAATGAAGTGTGCGGTTGATTCCTGTTTACATAACATAATTGTCACTCTTCACACGTGGAGGCAATGTTCCCCTCTATGATACAAGTCGTGGTGTGATGTATCCCGTAAGCAGCGCGTGCATCTGCCATACAATAAGTAACTAACGGTCTTAATAGTGGTTACTTATACTATGGCTGCTAAATAAGAGCTGATCTGTCACTTTTAAATCTACAATAAAGTTACACAATGAACAAATAAGGTCATGGCGATACAACCGCATGCATTAGGTGACTTTTGGAGGCACGGAATAGCTGCTGGTCATCACAAGAAGACATAAGCTGCCATAAATGTGAACAGGATAGAGCTATAACCAGCGACTTTAGCTTTACTCACCTACTGACTCAACGCTCCGACCATGGAGCGATCACAACAAACTGAAACTCCTCCCGGCAGCTTCCGCACGCGGCACCGGAACAAGCGCCGCTCTCATTGGTCGAGGCTCACCAAAGTCTTCTTTGATTGGACAACGCTCTCCAAAACAGTAACAGGCGTCCCACACGTTACAAGCAGTATGGCAGCCCCCGTGAGCACTGTGGGAAAACCCTCAGCTGAGCGGTTACCGTTCAATACTACGAGTTTTCAGAAGAAAACGAGGACGAAGTTAATCTCCATACCTGGCACCAGACCATCGGTTCAGAATGGACAACTCTTAGTGTCGACCGGTGTCACGTCGCTCGACTATCTGCTCGGTCAGTCTGCTGTTGAGGCTTCACGTTAGCCAGCTACACAGGCTAACGGTGCATCTCAACGTTATGTTTACTACATAACTAACGTTAGTGATATAGTTCACAAAGAGAAAATGTAAGATTAGTGCAGAATATGGAGTATTGTCACTGTTCGAACAATACAATCTGCAAGAAACGTATGGAAGTTAACCTTAGCATAACTTAACATTTCTATTCATACGGTCGGAATCTGTTCACATTCCATCATTTTATTTACATTGAAGTATCCACAGCTCATGGGAAAGTATTTGCTTCGAGCTGTGTTCATAGGTTAATGTGCAATTAAATTGATGCCCAAACTGTGCTCTTATCTTCCTTGGATTTAAGCCAAGGATCAAAATAGTCTCAAAAATCTTTGATTTCCCTGTTTAATCTGTATGCTTTTCCATGTATCATCATTATACAATCACACGTCTTTATATAATTGCTTATTCTCTATAACATATTCGTGTTGTTACTGTGCTAAAGTGTGCAGATTTGGCAACATTGGCATTGTCACTTTTCTTGTTCTCTCATCCTAACCCTATTAAGACCTCTGTTGTCTGAGATTATCAGGCATATACTCTCGCTAACATTGTGAGTCAAATGAAGAAAAGAAGAAAATAAATGATGTGTTTCTTACATTTAGAGCAGTCAGAATAATCAAGAACCAGCATTAAATGCACTTAGTTTACCAGTGGTCTTAGATTTGAGCAGGCTTAATGAAGCTCTTGCGATAACCAGTGTGAAAATAAGTAGCTCTTCAGATATCCAGACCTCCAATAGGCCCTTTTAACTCAAGACATTTAGACATGTCACCAAAGCAAAAGTGTTAAAAACAAAATGAATAATGGCTGAATTCCATTTTGTCGGTTCAGTTTCAAGGTACTGCTATTGTGTTCATTGTCACGGTTTACTGGGACACTTGATTAGAAAACAGCCTGTATTGCTGTTTTTATTAACACTTGTAATTCTTTGAAAGGAAGTCAAAATGCCTGCTTTGAAAACGGCCTACTTTCTTATAAAGATGAATACACACCTGTGGGGACTGGAGAGTGAAGCTGTATTTGACTAAAGGGAGGCCTCAAGTCACATTGATTCAGACTCAGACATTGTCTAATATGTGACTGATGTTGTCCATAAAAAAGTGATATCTAAATGTTGTTGTGTGTCTTTGCAAACAGGTGGCGGATTAGCAGTTGGAACAGTACTTCTCATAGGTGAGCTTCTGACTTGACACATTGAACACTGCTTTAAAGGTCTTCTTAAATAGAATAATTGCCTCCATAATGTGACATATACGTCCTTTTGAAACAGGCGGTTTGGGCAACACATAAGACAGTGAGGAATCAATCACCAGTGAGGAATCAATCACCTAACAGTTATTGAAAGAAATATATTGTGATTGGACAAAATAGCTTGAAAGCTACAATTGTTACAAATGTCTGATGTCTTTATTGTTGTTTAGACTTTTGTGTTACTGTCACAAATGCAGCATGAAGTTCCCACTGAGGAGGTACGTTATTCCAGGAAATTCAACTACACATTTGATTGTATACCTAATAGCATTGCATTGAATTAGCTATAGCCACTACTTATGCTAATACTTTATTACTGTACATTGTTATCAGACGCTTACTTTATATTTTACTTTGTATACTCCTATATCTTTCATCCCTGTTTTTTATATTTTATTTTCTATCTATCTATCTATCTTTCGTCTTGAGAAATAGCCAATTATCAATGAGAATAACTTTGACCAAATAATACATATCTCACATGGTACACAACCTGTGGTGATTATAGCACATGTGACTCCATGGTAAACAGTACACACCAACAATCGACTGCTCCTGAAGTACATCAATATATTTTTGTTCTTAGGCTTCAAGAACACGTGTGTGCTTATCATAGTACCGTAAGCAATGTTTCAATACCTGAAACGGTCAGTAGAAGTTGCCTTGCCAGTGTTTTGGTGTTTAGAAAGACACATCACATGCAATAAGCCAGATGAATATTCTATTCTGGCTCATTACAGCCTTCAGCTGACACTGCATTAACTTATCGCTGAAATCAATCATATATTTTTTATTAATAGCCAGAAATCCAATGTATTGCCAAAGCTGGATTCAGTAGCATGCCACAACTAATGACATGTGTTTGTTGTTAGCTGGCCAGCGTCAGGCAGAATGGCAAACACTCTAATGACTTAAAGGTCTCTAGTTAGAATCCCAGGTGTTCACACATCCACTGTGATCCTTAATCACTTAATCCTTTCTTTTCAATTTCGTTGCTTCTGTACCTGTACTCTATGCAATGACAATAAAACCCATATCATCATATCATATCATTAATTGATTTGCTTATCTGCATATGTGTTTAAAGAAGTTTTCGGAAGTACATTCAGAGCAAGTTCTAGGCACATAAATGTCTTCCACTGTATTATTATTGTTATTATCATTCATCATAGGCTAGGCTATATGCACTGGTAGACAGTGAGGTTAAGGTATTCTTGT
This sequence comes from Pseudoliparis swirei, assembly GCF_029220125.1. Classification (NCBI taxonomy): domain Eukaryota; kingdom Metazoa; phylum Chordata; class Actinopteri; order Perciformes; family Liparidae; genus Pseudoliparis; species Pseudoliparis swirei. The sequence goes on from NC_079391.1 coordinate 9,028,639, forward strand.
TTCCATTTGAAGCTGTAATTTGTGTGTAGCAAAGGCCCACACCAACTGATGATATTGCTTTGCCCTTTAATTCACCCCCCCCAATCGATGCAGGAGTCAGTGATTATACACTAATGCGTTCTTCCCTTCCATTTTGGGAATCAATGTACGGTTGGTTTCATCTGGTAATGAGAGACACAGTAAAGGTGAAATGCGTGTGTGAGCTCTCTTGTGTGAGTCTATGAAAGAGTGGTGTGTGTGTGTGGTGTGGTGTGTGTGTGTGTGTGTGTGTGTGGTGTTTGTTTGTATTTGTTTCAGGCAGTCGTCTCCTGCAGTCGGCCCCTTTCGCTGTGATGGCCTGTTTGTGAGACACAGACATAAAATTATCAGACTGGTCTTGTCTGCCTTTGAAGTGTCTTGAGCTGTCCATCCTGATTTGTCAACTCGGGGGGGATCAGCTCAGTATGGCTGCTGTCTGAAGATCTCTCGTCCCTTGTTTTTGTAATAGAAGGAACAAAGTGTTCCAGCTTTTATTATGCGAAGTACGTACGGCTTCATTTCCTTAGTTTAAGTGAATGTGTTTTTCCTTTTCGTAATTACCATGCAATTTTAGTAATTACTCTGACATTGTTTTACATGTTTACATTTTTCGAAGCTTTAAAGTACACTTTGAATGAGAGATATATATTGAGCATAGTTTTAATATTCGTTTAAACACATTTTGAAAGTACTTACTAATTAGGCATAATAGTACAGGAAATACAGTGTCAAGGTATGGCAGCATTCGATAAAAATAAAAAAAACTGAAGTTATTGAATCACAATTACAAACTTTTCTATAGTTGTAGGTTATATCAAGTTCCGTGAAAATGTGTTTCGTTCAGATCTTTATTGTCTCACAAGAGGATATTATTATGGCTGCAAGGCAACATAAAACACTACATTTGTAAACAATAAAAAGATATTAAAAGAATAAAGACATACACATTGTCGATACTATACATGCAATGCAGAATACAATAACATGTGTGTTAAACAATGAAGAATTGCAACTTTTACAAAAGGGGGAAAATATGACGAATATGATTTTACAGCTTTAACTTATATATTGAACGAGGACATGTCATCTGTTTAGAAACTGCATGTCAATGGTGAACAATCTAAGAAACACCACGTGCCGACACAGACAAATTGAATTGATAAAGAGGAACAACGGTCACAAGTTGAAGCTTAATAAATAGAAATATGTCAGGCATATACAGTATTTGGGGCTCGACAGATGTTGCTAATTGGCATTTAACGGTACTCTAATACAACCCACCTTTGTCGTGGAATTACGGTGATTCAGTTATTTTGAAGCTCCAGCTCTGTTCTATTAATCTAGTTTACCGGCCTATGCCCGAAGTGAATTTGTCTGCTCAGTGCTCAGTAGTAGATGATGAAGACCAGAGATTCATACAAGGGGGAAAACACCCTGACCTAGATATTTAGTCTCCTCCCCCTGCCGGTTTAGCAGATATGATTCAGGACACTCGCACTTCCCCGTCTGAAGGCAAATGCAACACTTTACCAAACCTCAGCTAGAATCCCCAAAAATAAGAAGGAGAAGAGGAAATCATGCCATGACTGTCCAGAGTGATTGATCTCCCTCAAAGATATGACCGTCCCCCACCCCCTGTTGATTGTATACCCCCCCACACCCACACCCCCTCCCTTACCCCCCGCCTCAACAGCCTAATGACTCCTGGAGGTTCCATTTGTAAGGCTCCCATAGAAACACAGCCACAATAGGCCCCATCTTGAGAGGGCCCATCTGGGAGTCTTTGTGGGGCCTGCTGAAAGCCACAAAGGCCCGCTGACCTAGAAACCCATCAATAAGAGAACAGGGAGCCCCACCGACAACAAATTGAAGAGCCATGGAATTTCCTGTGCCATCCCGAGTCTGTAGGTGAGGACATCGACCGGGAACGTGGGAGGGGGGAATTCTCTGGATGATTCAGGATGACACGTCAGGATGTCATTCCCAAGCTGTCAGCTGTATGCCCATTACCTTAAACTGTCACTGCGGCCTTTGTCCCTGTGCCCACTGTTTGTCATTGTATGGAGAGGCCTATGAAATCTTTACAAAATGATGATTGTGACAGGAAGCAGCAGCAGCATGCTGGGTAGAGTTATGTGCCCTGATAGGGGAGGAGGAGGAGGAGGGGGGGATGGGTCATGGTGATGATGCTTGTGAATTTGGGGTGGGGAATGGCCGGGTGGCCGCTTTGTGTGCACGGAGAAAGGCTGCCTTTGGGAAATGGGTTGGATGTTTGGAATCACTTGCCTGTTCATTTAATGCTCGAGACACTCATCTAAATGAGACCGTGATGTCACCACTCTAAGCTGAGAATGACCCTGTGCGCATGTGTTTAAAAGTCTCTCATGTAACTTGTATATGCCTTTCACCTGCGTTATGACAACAAAACACACCTGATGTAGAAACACAGGAATGAAAGCATGCCGTTGCCAGCAGGATTCACGCACGCAGCAGAGAGATTGGACCAGATGTGTTGAGGACAGGCTCTATATGATCCTCCTTCTGCCTCCTGTTGTCAGTTGTCCTGAAGGCTGGGGGTACCTTTGTGTTCAGGGGGAGGTGTCAGGTGAGTGCTTAAGACAGGTGCCTCGCTCTCTCCGCTGCGGATATGATAGGTGACAGTGGACAGGGACACTGTGAAGACCTTAACAAGAGAGCTGGAGATGTCAGGTCACACAGCAACACCTCTGTTTCTGTGCCATGTTGATTGCTCCTTCATCTGTTCCATACCAAAGGTAACCCGAATGTGGTCCTTATATCAATTACAGTTCGCGACTGTGACGTGGTCATAAACTTCTGGATCTGTGGTGTCTATGTGAATGCTCAGAACAAGGCAAAATCCGATGGTTGATATATTGCAAAATGTTAAAATCATTTCTTTCGGAATTTTCTGACGATATTAGTTCGAATGGCATTGATGGACAGAGTGTGTATTTATTTGAGTTTTACATTCCCACTCAAATTCTGATTGTTCTCGTCTTTGTTTCTCTTTAGAGGAGGACCGATATGATAGCTACTCTCGTATGATCTTGAAGTACTTCCTGGCAGAAGGAGTAGTGTGTCGACATGAACTGTTTGTGGCGGCGGCTCACGATAACCCAGATGACATCTTACAGGTAGGAGAGGAGGTGCCGGATTTTGCAAGCTCTTAAGAAGGACATTTGTTTTTCTGCGACGTGTGATTTTCTTTTCACGTCTTGACAAACTATCCACAAAGAAGCAGGGATGGCCTCAATATGTCTACTTTAACATCATCCCTGTAACAACTGCTGCATTTGTTTACCTTTCGTCATCTGAAGATGTTGGGAATATTCTGCCTCGTTGTAGCGGGAATTTTTTCTCACCCTAAATCAATCAGCTCCCGCCGTACAGTATTCCGCCTGGTTCACGCTGGTCAGAGCGGGATTTAGCAGGTATTAAAGGCGCACAGCTTTCCCCAAGATGTGTCCGGGTCAGCGGGGGTATCTGAGAGGTCGAGGGTGGCATGGTTGTGGCATGGTTGTGGCATTGTTGAAATGTTTCCCGATGCATCACTCTGTGAAGGGGACCGTAGTCCCAGAAGCTGACTGCCACCCAGCATACAGGAGGAGGGCCTCTCTCCCACTGATTGATAGTGGGAGGGGTCACAGCCTCACCCTCTCTTTACATATCAAAGGCTTATTAAGAGACGGGGATTCCCAATGGGGATATATCACATTATTTATTGTTTTCACAGCTACATTCACAGTATGCTAATGTGAAGATGCTCAGGTTATACTTCATGCATTGCATTAGCATGCACACAGGAAACAAGCGAGCTGCAAGACATCGAGTTAAAGCAGGAAATTTGAGGACAATTCCTTGCACTTAAAAACCCATGATTACTTAAACTAGCTAATCAGTCAGATTTCCCACCCACTCCATCTTTTTCAACCGAGGAGCATGATTTGTATACATTGCGTTGGACTGGTTGCAGTGAAAGAACAGGCTTGTTTATCAGTCGGCTATTTTTGTGCACATTATATTGAATTTCACAATTACTCAACTGTTCAGCTTTATAAACTGACTGACTTGCTTATTGCAGTTCTTATTTTAGTCTTTGCATCTAACTTTATACTAGTACACGTCGTTATGAGGATCATTCATCTCTCCGCACTGCGGCCACAGCGATATCTTTCCTGTGTGAAGAATTGTAACGCACATGTGCTATTGTAAAATTGTACATGGCCAAGAAATTAAGATTCTCCAGGAGAAATTGCCCAGTTTAATCTAGTAATTGCTAAAACATGACCAGTAAAAACAAGTTTGCTGTTTATTTACATTCAAGATATCAGGATAAAGTGCATTTAAATTATGTGTAACACATTGTGACAAGTCATATGATATTGAACAGCATTAACCCTCCTGTTACCTTTACATTTACTAACATATTTTACCCTCGGGGTCAATTTGACCCCAGCAATTAAAACCTCCAGAAAATTCTTAGAATTAATATTGTTTCCCAAGTTTAAGTGTGAGATACTTTATGTTTGTTTGTTGACTACCTAAATAGCCCTTTAAATATATAAAAAAGTTGATATTTCTTATATGTTTGACACAGTGAAAAACAGCCTGGGGTCAAATTGACCCCAAGGTACACTGACATTAAACATTGAATGGGGTCAAATTGACCCTAAAGGTAACAGGAGGGTTAAAGGTAATTGAAATGCCTCGTGGACATTCACAATTAACATATTTATAGTGATAAAAATAATTGTATTTTGTGTAGGAACTCCCGGCTCCCATCTTGGACGATGTTGCTATCCACAAACCAGTGGAGCAGCCCAGGCTGTCCTGTGAACCTCAAGACAGTTTGGATGCCATGAAGATAGCCTGGCGCTATCAGAATCTTCCAAAAGTACAGGTAATCAGGTGATCACATGTCAGTTGAGTTTATACTGTCTGAAATGATCATTATTGCAGTATATTTAGACAAGGACATACAGTAGAATAAAGATAACTGTATTAATGCTACTTTGATCAAAAGTCCAACATGCGTCTCTGTTAATGATTGTATGAGAAAGAACAGCACTGGCTCTCTGGTCTTAGTGGTTTGGCAATTGTCTCTACCACTAAATCCATCAGCTTCTAAACTCCTTTGTGGACTGAATGAGGCCTCAGACTCTCCTTTCAGAGCTGGACCAGATTACTCACACTTAGCTGGCAATAGGTAGGCTTTTCACTGGTCCCCAACTCACATATACACACATACACACACGCCTGCACCCCTGCTTAGCCTGGGAAACAAGAGTACTTTGTAGCCTGTGCATTGACATGTCTGCTCGCTCAACCCTATGACCCAGACCTGCACTTCTGTCTTCCCCCAAATCCCTGCCTTTCCCCCTGCTAGGGTCGGCAGCCCTACACTCTTTCTTCCGCTTTGAGGAGAGGTGACCCTCCCCTTCTCCTTCTCCGCAGTCTTCCCCCCTTCAGTCTATAATCCATATCGCTATGTGGATTAACAGCACACAGTGTGTCCCTGGGGATCCTCTCCCTCTTTCTCTCTCCCTGGAAACTTCTTTATATCTGTGTCCTTTCCTCATCGCTCCCCCTTCCCCTGTAAAATCGTCTTTACAAACCACTAGTAAGCCCCGCCAGAGGATTTGCATCCCAAATTCACCCCCAGAGTCAACGCTTACTTTCCCCTTACACACACCTCTACTGGCAGAGCCCACTGTGTTACTCTCCCGATGAAGACATCAGATCAAAGGTGAGGCCGTCGGGGCGGGGATGGAACGCTAAGCGGGTTGCCTGGCTCACAAAGAGAAGATGAGCCCCTGACCCCCCTGCCCTGCTGACCCCCTCGTCCCGCCAGGAGAGGGACACACCGGGGGCCTTAATCCAGATTAGGAGTAGATTATGGGCCCCTCTAACAATGGAATCCCTGGTTTCACTGAGAGAGAAGAGCTAAAACTCCGTCTTTCAGCTGCAGGAAAACATCCGCCTTCCCCTGCGTCCCTGACACATTTGCTTTTAATGCCAGAAGTGGACATTTATGTGAAGAAATGATTTAGGAGCACGGCCTTAGTGGTTATTTAACTTCCCCGCTGTAGGAATGTTGAGGAATGACCCATAAACAATGCAATTACATCACCATAGTATTGTGACGCATACACATTTAAAATATTAGAAGGACAAATGAGAATAATTTTTTTCACAAATTGCTTCATTCTTATCTGAGTTGAGTTAAATGCAGATCATTTGTCGTAAGAAATGTAAAGCAAGCAGTAGCTTCATTTCGGGTTTCACTTTAATTAAAGTTATATGGTGCTCTTATGCTTTAACATGAGTTTGACTTGTTGACCTCCTCAGAGCGCCCTGGCATCCTCGTCCCGGTTCGGGCACTACTATGACGTCTCCAAGACGATGGAGCCAGAAATTCGCCAGGCAGCCAAGTGCCACTGCTTTTACCTTCCAGAACATCCCACCCAGTCATCAGCCACACGCAGGTAAAAGGACAAGACATCAGTCACAGAACGCATGGAAACCAATGAGACACCAGCTGCGGAACACAGGCGCACAAACACGACATCATCCACAAAAATACAGTTTCACAAATTAGACATCTTCAACAGAACACAGGTAGGCCAACATGCCATTGTTCACAGAATGCAGGTAAACCCACAATGCAGACAGACTAGCATCATTTAAAGAGCACAGGCTTTACAAGCCTCTGCAACCAGCATTAGAGAAAAGTCAACCTGGGAGGAAGGAACTGGCTTCCTAGTGTTATGTCGAGCGTTTTTGAAATACTCATTTATAAGAATTGAATAAACTCTAGGGCTAACGCAATATTGTTTTCATTATGAATTCATCTTTTTACATTTCTGGATCAATTGTTTTTTCTATAAAATGTCAGAAATAGTTTAATATTTTTTGTAGATAAGCTCATCGATCAATTAACAGTTTTAACTCTCATAAAGTACAGTATACAGTCTTAGTTTTCTATAATAGTTGCCACGTTTAATTTAATTGCTTAAAATCTATAAAATATGAATCATTACTGCTCAATCCAAGCATCCACAATTTTAATGATATCATTTATTTGAATCTTTAATAAAACTGTATTTTTACCGATAAAAATCAGTTAAAAGGCAGCTGGCTTCATCCTCTCTTCTAAGTAGCTTTGCCATTGGCCTAAGACATCCAGCCTCTTGGAAAGGTTGTGTATGTCTATTCAAATAAGGGGTTGTTTGCTCAGCGTCTGTTTGATTTCTCCTGCGTTGAGTGTATTTAGGGTTCAAAGGTCACACAGGCTCTTTACTCAGAGAGTGCTGTTGAACAAACAAGGGCACGCGAAGGCACACTCACACACTGGGTAAATACAGCAATCTGGAGCACAGAGGATGTGGAGGAGTCTCCATCGAATGCCTCTTCCTTTATCTCGGCAAACAGACTGTTTAACTGAGCACCCACGCAAACACATAACATGTTGTGGATATTCAGTTTAAAGGATATATTTTCACTCGCGTGACAGCATTCGCATATCAGCTCAGAACGTAAGAATGCCTCACGATAGGAGAGAAACGAAACAATAAAATATCTTCTCCGCTGATGTTTGCAGCGTTGTGGTGCGTAAGAGTGACATGGTGGAACTGTCTCAATGGCTTAGAGATCTTACAGACATTTTGACAGCAGGAAACTACACCTGCACCACACCATTATGCCCACTGCCCCGCCCCAATACTGATAAATGGGCACGCACACACACACACACACACACACTGAGCATATTACACGCGCACATGTACCACACAAACTCCGAAGCGGGCGACTCCCCCTTGCACGTGTCCACAGCCCCATGTTGATACCCTAGCTGTTAAATTGCTCCGTTTCACTTGAAGGCATAATTGGCACAAATTGCTCTCTAGGTGATACAGATCCTGTTGTTTAAGACCAAGCATCCCCCTTCTCTCCTCCTTTCTTCCCTTGCTGAAAGAGGAACACCGAGATAAAGAAGCGTCCCTGTGTATGATCTTAATTAGCTGACGCACTAGCCCCTGTAGCTCAGCACCTAGACCTTTTGCTACCTGAATGACGGGTGCTCAGTAGGGGCAGCTAGAACACAATGGCTGCCAGCACAATGGCTGCCAACCAGAGGCGAGCTCCTGCTCAACTGCATGTCAAACCATCCCAGCCCCCCCCCCCCCCCCCCTACCTCAGAGCAGGGGCATGGGCAGAGAGGCCAAGGAGGGTAGGTGTCCCCAGCTCTATCATTAGCCCCAGCGGGGTCAGGAGGCATCATTGTTGGGCTGAATAACTGAAATAGAGTACATGGATGTACTTGGCGCAAGTGTAATCAACACGAGTATGTGTTACTGTTCTTTATGCAGGGCTATCGGTGTGTGACCAATCTATGTGGATCAGCTTTTGTCGCCTGCAGGTGAAATTGACAAGTGACATAGCAGCCCACTGTGACTCGCCACAGAGCGGTCATTACAATGATGGGGTGTTCTTAAGTTGAGGGACTTGTGGTAAAATGATGGGGTTAACATTCCTATTGGCCATCCTCGATGCACATGATGGTCTCAGCAGTAACCCGTCCCTTGACTGTTGCTCAATGTTGCTCCGATGGTGCCGGATGCCCCTTGTCAATAGTGCACATCTTACCCCTGATTAAACTCCAAAATGCTGTTCCTTATTAATTTTAGATATCAGCCCATTAATTCCCCCCCCCCCCCCTCCTGCTCACTTACCGTCGTTGTTGTGTGTCTGCTTGTGCATAAGCACGTCTCATCTGTCTGTTGGTCTGTCTGTCTCGGCACAATCAGATCCTCGGGGAGCTGACGGAGAACCAGTCATGTTGTAATTTAATCAACCAAATAAATTAATTGGATCTCTTTGTATGGATCATCTGTCTGCTCCAGTGGCTCCGGAAAAGCACAGTCAGGAGAAACATGCTGCAGTCTTGGAAGGATTAAGCTACCGTGGGGAAAGGCTCGGCCCGGTTTTATCGAAAATGGTTTCGATTACATGTTACACGTCCTGAGTAACCCCTTTGTGCTCTCTTTCTGGTGTTCCTCTCCACTCTGTCCACTCTCTCCTCTGTCCGGTGCTCTTTTCAGTGCCACGCTTGAGTCCTACTCTGCGCTGCTGAAGTCACTTCAAGAGGTCATAAACAGGGAGGGCTTTGATGTCGCAGCCCCGATGGTAAGAAATGAATGAACTGCCGTTTCACCAAAACACTCTTTCCTGTTCTTAAATCACACTTTTTATCAGGTCCTTCTTTTATTTGTGGATTTGGTTTTGGCGCTCTGATAAATAGATTATTGGTTTATTGCAATCGGCGTGCAATGAGCTGCCACTCGTAGTGATTCAACACAGGTGTACATACTTTTTCCTTTCAATCACTAAATGTTTTTCAAGGTGAGTTCTTTGATTTCCAGCTGCTGGCATGTGTTTGTGTTACAAATGCCTGCTTGTAACTAATTTCGATGAGCCCTGACAGACGATTGGGCGTTTAAATAATTATGAGTGATGACCAGAGGAGCTCTTCTGTCACATTTCAGCCTCCTCTTCTCTTGAGTCTGTCTCCCTCTCTGTCACCTGCTCTGGTTGGCCTCAGCTGTGTGTCTTACCTTTGACATACATCTTTTTAATAATCACCAGTGCCCCACAGAATGCCTGAAACGTCCATGGCCCCGTCTGTTTCCCACAAGACAGACTTCAAACTGTGATTTGCCTGTACAAATATAAATACAGTATGAGGGTGTGTGTGTGTGTGTGTGTGTGTGAGCCTACTCGCCTCCCACGCCTTATTCACCTACTTTCTGTGAACCCTCTGCTCGTCACCTGGAGCCACCTCTCCCCCAACCCCCCCCATCACTCCCACACAGGATTTACCTCCAGCACCCCCCACCCTCCCTCCCCGAGCGCTGTCACTCACAGCAGATTAACTGCTGACATCATTAAAGCAGTGCGGCCGCCTGACATGCGGTTGGCACAGTCCAGGAATGCAGACCGGCACTGAGCAACATGGGCACTGGCACAAGAATGCCCAGTATGGGTGATAGTCAGTGTGTGTGTGTGCGTTTGTATGTTTATTTGTTAATCTAACCGTCGTGGACTGGTAACAAGATGCAGATTTCATATGAACTGCGTTTTTTGCAAATATCAGATTAGAAGAAGGCGCCATCTCCTTGACCATATGTTTTGGAGTCGTTGGCGATGTCTGTGACCGGAGTGGCAGCAGGACTGTGAGTCTCGACAGAGATTGGCTTGTGATGAGGTTGTGGTCCCAGGCTGGCTATAGTCTATACGGCTGGCCTCTGGTCCTTGGCTAGACTCAACTGGCACTGTTCCCTGATTATTTCTATAGGCTAAACTATAGGAGTTAAGTTTGGCCTCTCCTGATGCCACAGCAACAGTCGTGTTACCGCAGACCCCCCCCCGCTGGGCTGCAGACATAGAAATAGAATTCTAATTCTGTGGCCCCCAAGACCTTTGGTGGCAAAGCGTGTTACACAAAGAAAGGGCATATCTAATAAGGACAAAGGCACACATACACAACAGTAAGTATAGTAAGGTATAGAGAAGCAGTACTGATGTTGAATGCTGTAAGGAAGATGAATGTGGAGCTCGGTGTGAGAGTCCTCCGTTGGGAAACTATGAGCCGACTGTGACAAACTCCCAGAAACAATGCGTGTTTATTTTCCTTAGATGCCTGTGATTCTGATCCAGGTCCAAACCAAGCTCAGGTCATACCGTTGGGAGAGGAAGGGATGGAGATTTCGGGAGGGTTGAGATAAAAGAGGGGGAGGGTTAAAGAGTGAAGAGGATTGGGGAAAAAAGGAAGAAGTGAGCAGATTTTTAGACCAGAGCTTTGTTAATCACTCTTGGCTCTCTCCTCAGTAATCAGAAGTCATCCTGAAGAAAACCCCAAGTAGAAGGCAACTGTAGTAAAGGTTAAAAACCTCTCACAGTTTGGACAGGCGCCTCTATTCTCTCAGTTTACGTGATATATGTATCCCACCACTATTTGAACCACTTCTTCTGTCTTGGTGAGAGTGGGTTGCTGTTGATCTCTTGTGGTGGGGTGGGTGTTTTTAAGGGAAGGCACTACTCCACCCTTTACCCAGGCCCCCTTGGCGGCAGAGCATCACTGTTGTGCCAAGAATGTGCTGGGGTTTTCTGGGAGGCGGCCATATTGGAAGCCTGTCTGACAGGTCCATTGTGCGTGTGTCAGATGGCCTCTGTGATTGGGCAGTTGTGTCCAGTCACCTTTGGGCACTGTGTTCCGATCGTCTGTGCTGGTGAGCAGACTGTCCAGTCGCCCTCTCCCAGAGTTTGGGAATACGACCCGAAACAGCACCGTTCCAAAATATCTGTTCAATTAAATTCAGTTTATTTTATATAGCCCAATATCACAAATTATGAATTTGCCTTAGTGGGCTTTACAATCTGTACACATACGACATCCCTGTCCCAGGACCTCACATCAGATCAGGAAAAACTCCCAAAACGTATTCTTAAGTTGTAATAACCATGTGTGTTCACTTCTGTGGAGAATGTCATATTTGTATATTTTTAATATTCCCGAACCCTTCTTTTTGCTCGTTCTTTCCCACAGTCAAAGTCGCGTAACATCCTGCGAATTGGGCTCCACTCTCTTGGCTCGGCTCTGTGGGGCGATGACCTGAGTTGCCACGACAACCCTAGAAATGGCCACGCCCTCACTACCTTTCTCTATGGACTGCGTGCTTTGCTGAGGTCATCGCTATCCGTTGCAGTAGTCACTGTGCCGTCACATCTCATCCAGGTAAGACAACTTTGGACACACGAAAACAACTCGGCACGGCTCATAAGCATCAGCATGTACTTGTGATTACATTTATCTGATTCGGAACTTTACCTTAATATTTGACTTTATTCCCTCATTCTCTTTGCTCCTGGTGTCCTACCCCACTTTCCTTTAATTGCCACCAGAGGGATAAACAACGTGCTAAAGTTGAATCAACTTCAGTTTACAAACAAGAGACAGTTAGGATTTTTTGTGTGCGTGGGTTGATGTTTGGCCCATGTGCTTTTTCTTTGTCTTGTTCATAAATGGGGAACAGAGTTTGAAGTCTTTTGTCGTGGGGCCTCCTCTTGACCCTGTGGTCCAGTGTCATCCTGGTATGACTCAGGCCTCCTGCGCGGGGGCCTCTTCCTCACGCACCGCTCCCCCAACCGACCCAGCCGAGTGCACACTTCATTCAAAAGCCCCTGAGTTTGTTTGTTTGGGCTTTTAATGACTGGAAGCTGTACACAAGGCGAGTGTGTGCCTGTGAATGTATTTTTATTTCTTGACACAAAATATATCCCTCCTCGTAGTTGTGTGTATCTCTGGCTGTGTTTGTGTGTTTGTGTGTTTGGGTGGGTGGGGGAGGGGGTGGGGGGGTATGAGTCCGCGTGCATGCGTCTGTGTACAGTCTGGCCTCTCAGTGTGAAGGTGGAGTCATCTGCTGAGGCATATGGCAAACCACAGCCCTCCCCCAGACGGTCGACCATAGACGCACCAGAAAACCATCTGAGACTTTCTGCTCAAATGTTTTATCCGGCCTCCACTTAAGACACCCTGCGTTCCGTATAGTGCCCATTCATAACAACATGGAAGCCGCATTGTGTCTGATGCTTGACACAAAGATTTAGGTTGACGCTTCACTTTCTGAACAGCTGTGTTGCCACAACATGCTCTGGCTCCACGCCGATACGCTCGGTGCACAGCGGCCTTGGCCTAGTCAGAAAAGGTAAAGTGGCTAACTAGCAGATGTCAGCTGTGGTGGGAGCGGTCCCCCTGTCCCTCTCTGGCCTGGCCTCCAAACCCTTAATCTGTCCCCCTTCTTCCACCCTGGGGAGTGAAGTGAATGAGCGAGGGAAGAAGAGGAGAGGGGGACATTTTGGACTGAATCAGGTGTTGGATGACGAAGCCAACATGGAGGTAATGAGAGGCTGTTAAAGATGGGCATCAAGGAAAGGACCTTGTGATTAGTTTAACCACACTTGGTGTAAAAGGAGAAGATTATAATTGATCAGCTGAGGTCACCAAGGTGTTCGGGCTGCTCATTATAAGTTAATGTCAGTGTGCATGGTACGGTATGAATTGATACGTTTGCAGAGCTTCTTTCTGCCAGTGTCTTTGCTAAGACCTTTGGACCACTCTAGACCAGGAGCAGGGCGAGCTGGCCGAGACCACACTGGACTCTCTATCCATTATTAAGCAGCTTGGGAAGTTGAGCAACTCACTGAAAGCCTCCTCAAAGCAGCCCAGTGCCACAGTCCATCTGAAACATTCATTAGGCTTGTCCTTGCCTGGTCCTCCTCCATCATACTATCTCCTGCCATCATCCCCACCAGTTAACACACACAAACACAAAATACACTAAAAATGCATCCATACACACCTCACCTGCTGCTCAGGCTAAGTGGTGTCCTGACCTATGCAAATATGTATCCAGGTAGTTGTTTAGTACTGTGGGGCGACATAACCTGCAGGTTCGTCTTAATAACCAGCAATTTCCGCAGAAATTGACCATACATTTTCAAATGACCTTTACATTGGGTCATTTAGATTTAATCAAGCAACTAATAATTATTTCCATTATCAATTAATCTGCTGATTATTTTCTTAATTACTCATTTAGTTTATGAAACAGCGCTGACAACTTCCCAGGGCCATACGTAATGCCAACAGTCCAAAACGTAAAGAAATTTAATTTATAAATATACATACAACAAAGAAAAGCAGCAAATCCTCTCGTATGTAAAGTGAGCTGATGAATACTGTCATCAAATGTTTTATATTTCTGAGCAGTTTTCATTATTTGTGAAATAACAAAATTGTGTGTTTATTTGAGATTTTAAAATGAAGATTGATTTTGAAGACGCGTGTGGTCCAGGCTAGGTTGCTAAAGTAAGAGGGTAGGAAGTGGGGAAGCCACCCCACTTTAGGCCCGTAGCTCTTCCTGTGACTTGTCAGTGATGGTCAGCTGAGGCTCAGGGTGTCCAGAGGATTTATACTGATGGAATCGGAACTAATTGAGCCGGAAAAGACTTGAACTGCAGAACTGATGTGACTCTTGCTTTAGTCCCTTATCAATTCTAAATAAGATTTTAAAAAGATGTAACCTCCTAAAAGTCAAGGAGCACTTGCATGCCTTGATGACGCACTATATTATAAGTGAATAATTATAACGGCCGAGACAAATTAGCACCCAAAGTTTGGGCGGATCCTCTCTCGTACCCGCACTATAGGCCGTACAGTGCTATAAGTGTTTTGAATAATTTGTCGAAGCCAAACTCTTAGGTTGGCTTTATTGAGACATGTGAGAGACCTCAGATACCCTGTAAGTGCTGGCGGTCCTGACTGGTGGGGATAGGCATACTTTAAAAGTAGGACAAAAATGAAAAGGAAGAAGAAAGAGTGGGGAAAAGACATGAAGGCATGAAAACTGCATTAGGCGGTGGCAGCCAACACAGAGAGAAGGATGTGAATGATTCAAGAGGCAAAGGGATTCATAATGCAGGACTCCCTCTTTCCCTCCATCCCAGTGTCCCTCTCCCCCCCCCCATCTCTCTTTACCCTCTGCCTCTACCCTTTTGTATATTATTCCTTCATTCTTGCTACTGTATTTCGTCCCCGTGACGTGTCTTCTTTGTTGTCAAGTCACTGACCTCACCAGTAGGGGGAGCTCTCCCCATCAAGCCTCTGCCACTTTCTCCCACTTCCCCTCCCTCCTCCCCTGCCTTGTGCAGGTTTGAGTGTGTGTGCACCAACTGTGAACTTTTTTGTAAAAATTGTTGTTTGATGAAGTAAAGATAATTTCAGTGTGTTATCGATTCCCAGGCCACTTTTGTATATGTGTGCGTGATGCAAGGATGTGTGTGTCCATGTTCCTGCCCCGACATCACCTGTGTGACCCCTATCAGGGCTCTTGCCCCTCTACACCTCATCACCCTCACCTCAGACCTGGCCACGGGACGTGATGACCTAATTTAATTGCAACACTGATGGCCCGTCAGGTGGCTTTTAATTACCTGCTCATGTTTCTCTCTGTGTGTGTGTCTCTCTCTCTCTCTCCCTCCCTCTCTCGACCCTACAGGACAGAGCTCTCATGGGCAGCATAACCAGGCTATGTGACAACGCCATAGCCCTGGAATCATTCAAAGGCTCCGAGAGAGAGACCAACCCACTCTACAAAGATTACCATGGTAAGAACGCACACACACTCGCTGATCTTTCTGTCCCTTTCCATCAAATACACACACATAGACACAAGCAGTGCATTAAGGCTGGGCTGTGGATGGAGGCAGGGCAGCCCCCTTGCAGGCCAGGCTGTCAGTGCGTGTTAGTGTGCTGCTGCTCAATCAGACGTGCTCCTCAGTAGACAGGCCGGGGGGGATTCAGCTGCCACGCTGTACCCCCTCTCCCTCGCACCCTCGCCCCCCCCCCCCCCCTACAGCAGAGCCTCTCTCCCTCTCGCCTCGCCCCCTCTCCATCCCCAGTCCCATGCCCCTGAGGCTCTGGAGCAGAGTAGACCAACACTGGGGAATCGATATTCTCACCATCACTCTCTCTTCCTCTCTGCCTGCATCTCTCCATCCCTCACTCAATGTCTCCATGGCCAGCATGCTCTGCTAATAAATGGAGGGCAAGGCTTTCTAGTAGGAAAGAGGACACTGGTATGGGACGATTTGAGAGATGGAAACGAGGAGAGGAAGGGGGCAACGTAGTTTGTCTCTGCTTTCTCGGCCCTCACCATCACTTTTGTCTTTATGGTTTTACCATGTCTTCTTTTTTCCCCGTTTGCTTCCCTCTCTTTTATTGCACTCTTTGCGCATAAAGGTCAGTTTAAGCGAGTGGAGTATTTTTAGCCGTGCCTCTCGAACTCTCCGACTCACTCTTGCGCTTTTCCTTTCATTTCCCCCCCTCCCTCCCATCCTCGGGTTAGACAGCCCCGGTTGTGACAGATGAAGGGATGAGGAATAAAAAACATTCAATGGCGGATTTTTGTTTCATCCAACAGCATGTGTTAATTAGATAACACATCCCATAATGATCACATTTCTCTGCCCTGTGAAGGCAGGTGGTATGTACATCCTTTCAACATACGCACGCGGCAGTGCATCACTTTGAAAACTAATGTTATAGTACACAAATGTGGTTTGGTATTTGCAATTAAAACTATTTTAATTTCTTGTTCAAGAATATATTTGCCATCTGTTTAACCAGCCAGAGAAATTATGGTTAGGTTATGAAATACATTTCTGTGCATGATTGTTTTGATGTGTGTTCATGAGTGCAAACGCATCTGGTGCGAGTGTGTGAGTGCGTGCGGATGCGTGTGCGTGCGTGTTTGCGGCAGCAGTTCAGGGCTGCTCAAAGCATGCTGGGAAGCCTGTCACTGCAAATCAGGCGAGGGGAAATCACCCAAGTGCACAGAGGAGAGGACCCACCATCCCCCACTTTCTCTGTCTGTCTCCCTTTCTCCATTACTCCCTCCATCTCTTCTTCTTCTCTCTCTCACGCTCATTTAAACATACCCACTTCGACAGTACTTTCCAGTTTTATGAAAATGTAACTTTGTGGTAACAGGAAAAGAGAAACAAAGGGTAAAATAATAGCTTCCCTCTCTGCTCTGCATGAATCCCTGGCTTGTATGTGCGCTGTCTGTCCCTCATTGCTCTAATGTGTCCTTTAATTGGCTTATTTGAGTTTACAGTACAGCCATGCTCCAGCCTGGAGAAATAAGATGAGAGTAGGAATGGAGACATTAACATGTTTATAGATATCAGATAACGTGTATTTTTTTGGGAGGTTGTCTATCAGTGATAGATTTTATCTCACTACAATACTACCATGTTTCTGGTTTCTGGTCAGCAGAGTTCACGAAATATAACTAAGATGCAGACGTCTGATAAACACAGTTTGTCAATGACTGTCCTAATACATTTAATAAATGCACTCAAGTAGACAAGTGCAGTTAACTTCAAATCAAATATGGAAAAAGTTAAAAAACATTTTTGCGCAACATTTTCTCAAAAAACGTCAGATCCTAGCAACTTGGAAAACAACTTTATGACGCTAATTGGAAATAACATTTCGGAGGTATCAAAAATAGAAACCGCGCACAGACGTTATTGGAAATGTACAAATATTAGGATGTTATTAGAAGTTGTCCTATTAGAGAGAAATTGCCTGTCATGTGTAAAGTAACAAACAAATCCTCCATGTATGAAATCTGCGTAAGAAAACTTTAGATGTTGAAAAGAAATGACCCTGATCCTCTGTTGGTTGCACTGTTTTCAAAATGAAGCTTTTGTCCAGGTTGTTTTTGTCATTGTCACAGTGTAACTTAAAATATGTACATTGGAGATATGCACACTGGGATATCTTGCTTGTACTTTGACTCCAGTTTTGATGCACTGTTCAGCCCAGGTAAATCTAATCTGCTTCTCTCTGTCCTCCACAGGTCTGATGCATGTACGTCAAATACCTCACCTGAACTGCCTGGCGAGTAAACTCCCTGACCACAAAGACCTGGCCTTTAAGCTCAAGAGAAAACAGTTCACTATTGAGGTACGTTGTCAAGCTTTCTCAGCATATACAAAACATACTGTTAAAGTTTCTACCCTCTTATCAGAATCAGATTTTTTGAATGTGGTTTTATTCCTCTCATGTGTTTTGGTAACTTTCCATGTAACCACTAACCTAAAACAAGAGCTGAATTTAGAGGAGTCCTTATTTATTGAGAAAGCCATGACATTTGTTCCCATTCATCATGTTTGTGGCAGCGCTGACTTTAAGTGCTGATGATAATGAGAAGTCTCTCACGTTGGTTCTGCCAGCCTGTTTCTACTATCGGGTGTCAAAATCAAAGGTGACGCTATAGTGACTGTTGTTGCCACACTTACGCCAGAGGCAACGGAGTGAGAAAAAAAATTTATATATATATATATATTCATGAATATGCAATTGAAAAATACTGGAGGAGTTTTAAGTTACATTTTTATAAAACACATTTTTATAAACTAAAGGAGTATGAAGTAATAATCAGTCAAGATATTAATGCTCGGACATGTCCCCAGCCACCCGTGACCAACATAAATAAAGCAACCGTAACAAACATGGTTGCTCTATCAGAAACATTCTAAGCCACAAAAGCTCTCAAGGGAACACGCTATGCACGGTAGGTGCTGCTGACTTCTGTCTGGCAGGTCGCTGTTCATTCATTCATCTTCAACCGCCGTGACCCGCTGAGAAAGAGGAGCAGTAGACAGTTCACTTCATACTGGAGCCAATAAACGCATTGGAATGGCAGTATGATCAATAGGGGGTTTTATTTCGAAATAAAATGCCGGGCCAACAACTACTCCGGACAGATGCAAGGCCAGAAAATGACACAATTTTACATAATGGTTCATATCAGTCCAAAAATAATCATTCATATTTTGACCACAAAACACTTAGCGAGAGTCCTACAAACACTGCTGGCATGATGAGACATGCAGAGGTAGAGTATCCCTGTTAAAAAGGTGAATAAGTAAATCACTACTCACAGGATCAAACTAGTGAGTTTTGCACTGAGCCTTTAATTATGAAGCAGTTTATTCGCCACATTTACAATGTACACAGAAATGTAATATGGACGCCTTATAAACAAAGTCTTTCACTCACCAATTCAAAACTCACTTCAAGAGAAAAGACGCACAGCGTTTGGTCCTTAGGTGGACTCGGGTGTTAAAATCCTGTTGCTGCTCCAAAAATAATCACAAAATAACACTTGAGAAAATAGAGCTATCAACTAGTGGTGCACTCTCTTAATGTCACTGCTCAGCACTCGAGATGATGGTGCAGGTCTCATTTGTAACTTCGCTTTAGTCGTGCCGTATACTCTTCTCTGCTGGTTCATCTGCTCCATCCTGAGTTGAAGTGGCCAATCTTTCAATTTTAGCGTCATATTTGAGGTCTCCTGACTGAACAACAGCACTGCTGAGTCCAGCTGCATCAATGACAGCTGATGGGCTTCCTGTTGCCTCTCTGAGGGCTGAACCCCCTGAGAAGAAGGTGGTCGATGGTGCTTAGGTAAAATGTAAACACCCATAACACCCATAACACCCCTGGCAGAGCACATGGCCGTTTGGATAGCGTTCCTTCATCATGGTCTGTATGCATTTTGAGGGTCCACGTTTTCGACAAAGTTTAATATGGGTCACCCGGCACCTCAACTCGCTGCTCACTTCCCTGTGTGTGTGTGTGTGAACTGTCACTGTGGGTAGCTATGTTTGCTTTGCCGGTATAGAGTGTCCAGGGCGTGTAAACGCAGCACAGGATTGTACGGCCTTTTCATTTCTTCATGACGTTTGATGCAGGATTTCTTATCCTCTTTCTCTTCGTGTCAGAGGGACGCATTCATTTAGCATGTGTCACATCATCAGTCTCACTCAGGGCAATCAATCTGTCACGGAACTACCACTCAAGAGACAAATTAAAGAGCCCTCCTCTTGGCTCCGGCTCATGATTGGTCCTCATTACATTATCATTACCTTATCGCACCCTCTGGTCCCTGGCTCTTAGCGAGTCCTATTGTCTCAGGCAGGAGGTGAGGGGGGAGGAGAGAAATGCCCACCCACCCAAACCTCCTCCACATCCTGCGGTCAAGCCCTTCTCTTTTTCTGCCACCCCTCACCCTCCTCCTAGCCCTTTCTCCGGGCCGGCATTGGCCCGCTCCCCCCTCCTTTCTCTGACCCCCCTGAATAGGCTACTCCAGCATAGATTTATATGTTCCGTAAAAGTCAAGGTGGTTATCCTCAATGGTCTTTTAATTAGGCCTCTGTATTGGGCAGGGCAAGGGACAGAGGCCTGGAGCATCCCTGTAGCTCTGTGGGGCCAGGACACTGTGTCATATATCCCAGCAGCACGTTGTAAAGTCCACGCTTTGTATGCCGTCCTTGTTTAAGGAGCTTTATTGGAGTTTTTGGGTTGAATGGTAACCATACTCTTCTATTGCCTTCATACACTTAAAATCATGAGATCCAAAAAAGGGTTCAACATTTTAAAATGTCTGTGGTATTTGACACAAGACCACACCTCAAATGAACTGTCAATCACGATCCTTGGCCATCGCACATTTGTATGTGTCAGGGAATTTCCCAGAGAACATTGCAGCGTATCACCAGTCATGCATGAAATCAATCGTAACAGACATTGTATTACGCCTTTATGTTCTATTGTTGGGTTTTCTGGCACTTTGTTTTGCTGTCATTAATTAGGACATCACCTGAGATGGAGATGTCACAAAGGTAAGAGTGTGTGTTGATTCTGCGTTCTTCGTTGCAGACTCTGGTTAATATCAGTAAACCTGCGTATAACCTTTGCTCAGCGTATACTTTGTGTGACCTGTTGGTCAGCTGCCTCGTCGGGCCACCGATTGACACGCGAGATGGTGATTGGATTCTCAGCACAGTGTCTGATATGTGACAGCTCACACCGTCCCTGCTCATCACCTCATTGACTCAAACTACAGGACTCCTCTGCCTGGGGCCACATATTACAGCATTCTCTTACCAAGTGCTGTGCTCACAGTCTGTTTTCTCCCACGCATCTATTGTGCTGGTGATAGATCACTACTCCCGCTGCTCTACATTGCTTTCTACTTTTGTGACTCCAGTTCTATATTTTCACTCTTCACTCTTATGGTTTACCCATTTGGATTAATATGCGACGGAGGGTTGTTGACTGACAGGTTATTGACAGCGCTAGCTTCTCACCAGCCGGGTCGGGCAGACACATGTCACCCCGGCTGCGCTCGGAGTCATGCTGGTAACTAATTTTCTAACCGTTGGATGACTCACACGTCGGTCACAGAGCGCCTCAGGGACACCGGCGCTCAGGTTTTTTCAATAGAAACATGTTTTTGTGTTCAAGTATAATTCATAATTAATTTTTATAATTTCATAATATAGCTTATATTTATTCGCTGCCACCCACTTAGAACCATCGTCAAAGTTCTTTTGGTTCCTTGATAAGGTTACCGTGAAGACGGTTGACGTTCGCAAGAGTTCAAACTGCGGTTGATGAGTAGTCATTAGCCATGACGCCTGAAGCCTGAATTAACCCATGGCCCTGTCTGAGCAGGTAGGGGAGTGTTAGGTGTTTAGACCAGATTAACACATACCCAAACATCGCCTTCCCCCACACGCATATTGACATTTATGCAATGACACACAAGCACATACTTTTTAAGAAACGCACGCACGACGGTGACACGCAATGTGTGTGTGAGAATGTTCTCACTCACTCGTATGAAGCCGTGACAGGCTTCTTTCACGACTCTTTCACAATGCGAGATGCTTTGAGGACGAAGCTCTAAAGAATGCAGATGGTACGCAATTACATTCTCCTTACCTTTGTCTGACCCTTTAAACTGACAGGCTGTGTGCCTGTGGGGTTCTTGGGGTGCCAGAGGCAGGTCGTGGGGTCAAATACAGTATAAGATGGGGATTTGTGTCAAATGAGTCTGCTCCTAGACAGACGAGAGGTGTCTCTCACTGCCTCCGTCACTCGGATGGCTATGTCTCCTGTGTGCAGGTATTTGCTAAACGTTGTCGTCTTGAGAACTTTAAGTTTTATTTTAATGCTTTTTTTTTTATGTTGTAATTTGTAAGTCTCCATTGGGGAGAGTCCGTTTTGTTTTCGGAAAGCTTTCAGCAAAAAAGTGGAACTTGGCTCAACTTCGTTGGCCAATCGAATAAGTAAGAACACCATCTTGGCAAGCTACTTTAGAACATGAACAATGTATTAAAACGTTACATTAAATTAAATTGCAGAGAAAAAAGACAAAATAATTGCCATTGCGAGTCGTAAAAAGGAGAGTATTAGAAACTGCTGTGCGGTGCATCTGATAGGCTTTGAAACTCATCTTCTGCCCAGGTTAGACTTCATGAATTGTATGTCATCACCTCACTACTACCCGAAACATCACATGCCCATAAACACAGCTCCCGGGCTATTTTTTAATGCAGGCTTTGGTCTCAACATCCAAAATAGAAAACAAACACAGATGCCTCATGTCAGCCAGAGTCCGCCGAAAATGCGAATTTAATGGATATGATGCTACGTTGAAAATGCACTATTTTTTTTTACTTTCAGAAGACCAACGCTACGGTCATACAAACATCTCAGATTATCCAATGACCTTCCATCCTATATGACGTGCATTTGACATTAGCCAGCGAGCATAGGGTATAGTTTGAGTGGGAGCAATGAGGGAGCAGAGAAAAGGAGGATGAAGAGGGTGATGGTGCTGAGTAAGAAGTAATAAGACTTAAAGAGAAGGGGAAGCCGAACTAAAAGAGTCCGAGGCAGGTGTATGGAGTAGGTTAATGTTTCTTGGCATGCCCTCAAAACGTCTTTAAGACAACGCCTGTGTCTGCTCCCCGTTGAAGCCTGTGGGTGCCGAGGGAAGAGTGTTAATGGACCTATGTGAGGAGCAGAGCGAAGGCTCGGAGAGGAAGGGGAGGCATAAACGGAGAGGAGCAGTTAAGTGATTCACAGGTCAGGTCTAATTAAAATGAGGGCTTTTCCTCAGAGGCACCAAGCCGTCTTATTGAGGGTAAAAATAAAAAGGGAGGGAAAGAAAGAATTGTATAATGCAAAATGAGTTAGACAGAGACCCAGTCCTCAGGGCCTGTTTGGGTATTTGTTTGTATTTCATGCCCGGTCGTATATCTGCTTCCCCAAGTCTTAAATAATACCCGGTATTGAAGATCAAAGAAAAGAACTCGTATGGAGAAAAAACTGAACTGGGTCATTTAATATTTACTTCCATTAGCGGATCACAATGACTATTTGCAAACTGAGTAAACTAAATGCAAACAATAGGCTTATTGGATGTCCTGAACCTATTAGTAGAATGCAAAAAAGCTGATGTTCTATATCCATCTGCCATGGGAATCACAATCAGATGGGAATGGACCTTTTGGAATAATATTCCAATTGAATAATTTATACTTCCTCCCTTGGTGCACACCAGCCTCTGTCGCAATTTGGAATGAGGTGTGCTTATGGATTTGTGCATGTATGAGAAAGAGAGGCGGAGAGCCTGGCGAAGGCCAGTCGGTGGCACGCGATCCGACCCCTCAGCCCAACAATATTCACAACATACACCAGATTTTCATTTATTATTTAACAGGGATTTGATCTATTCTGCAAATGTGCATGTGTGTGTGTGTGTGTTTGAGAAGGCCCGGCTTGTAAGGTCTCTGTGCTGAGTCTTACTTTGCCAAATGCGTATAAAGGTTCCACTGAGTTTTATGTCTGGAAATGCAAATGTATCAGTGGCAAAGAGGCTCTATTGTGTCGACGATGCGCTCGTCTTGACAAGGTCAAGGTTCAGAAATTATAACGACAATAGCTGAATAAGTCGTTAAGGATTTAGTTATTTTTCATCCTCAAATGGCGAGGGGGGAAAAACGCCGTTGTGTTTGCAGTCGTCGAGTCAAAGTGCAACCAGAGGATATCTGGGGCTTTGCCGATCGTACTGCCCTCTATAGTTTATCAACGCAACGCCGAAACGTTTCTCACAAACGTGAAGTATTAAAGGAAAACCAAACGGGGCATGTGGGCTCCTCCTGCCAGACGGAGTAAGAGTGTGCTCTGCCTAGACTTGCCCTGGAAGTGAAGCCGCTTCATGGTCCACGCACCACTCGGCCCCCATCAGACCGGACCGGCCACATTGGACTCAGAACTGATTAGAGTCGCCCTCGTTGTCTTCAGCTCCCATTAGAGGGAGAAAGGAGGAAAAAGGCTGTAACTTTCCTGCCACCCCACATCCATGGGGTCTTGTGGCACTATAGGGTATGTGTACGTGTGTTCAGAAAGGGTTCCTATTAGCATAATGGTCGTGACTGGGGAACCGTTGCCCCCCGTGGTGCTTATAAATTGGGTCTTCAGCGTATCCTTGGCTTCTGAATCATTTTATTGCTATCTCCTAATTTTGCCTTAGGTTCATGTACTTTCCTCTTTAAAAACAACAACACCTTATTTACAAGACGGATTCACTTTAAAGCCTTTTATTTCTCACATTCAAGGATCATTCCTTGCTTGTTTTTGTTGGTTGGATGTGTAAACATAATACTAAGACTTGTTTGTGAATAGAAGTTAGTAATCCTATGATGCAGCAACCACAATGTACCTCGAGTGTTTCATTTAACGGACATTAAATAATCAGTCACTCTGCATATTAGACGACACAGAATAGGGCATGAGCATTTGTAATCATGCATATGTTTTCAAAAAGCTAGATGTTCAGTGCTATAAACAATATCTAATCTAAAATGGCACTGGAACCTTTTAACATCATTGCTGAAACTTGAATAAATGGCGGCAAAAGGCAGAAGTTGTCCTGTTTTTAGATGACGGTGTCCTTTTAAACCAGCCGAAATGAAAAAGTCCCCCTCACTGCTGTTAGTCCACAGAGAAAGTTCAAATTGCCACAATGAGCACCAACAGCTCCACGGTCGGAGTGGTTCAAAGGTGGAATGTTGATCCGGAGCAGGAGCATCCAACTCAGGAAAGGCTCTCTGCTTGGGTCCTAAAAATAACTTTCCCACACTCGGTGCTCAATGTCCTCGGGGGGGTCAGGAGGAGGAGTGTGTGTACGCATTTCTCTGTGTGTCCGCTCGGTGTTTATGTCCGTCATGCCGCTGTGATCAAAGCACATTGGAAAACACGCAAATGGTAAATGGACTGTACGGCGCTTTTCTTGTCTCCCGGACACTCGAAGCCCTTTCTCTCACACCACCTGTCATCATTCACCCGTTCACACGCTGATGCTGCCACCTGCCCATCAGGACTGACGAACATTCATGACGAGTGGACCCGGGGATTGAATGCTCAACCACTGCGCCACCCCCACAAATAATGTGTCTGAACAAGATGATGTGTGCACACATTTTTTGGGGGGGATTGTTTTCCAAAAAATGTCCTAATTGGTGAAATGTCTTCTGCCTATCCACCATTTGAAAACAAATTGGGTGTGTTGATCCTCTTTCTCCCTTTTCATCTCTGTGCACTGCATAAAGGCATTTTGTTTCAGCGGATCGAGGGAGGTACTTAACCCCTGCTACTGGGAATATGGTCGTATTTAAAAAGGATTCACCCAACAGTCAACACAGAGTTGTTTAAAGTGGTGTCGGCCATTGAGAGAAGTCGGCCGGCCGCTGAATGCAGTCGTGCTCATGTATTTTATGAGGGTCCTTTTCCTTCAGAGTTCACAGGTGGCTATTGAAAGGCTCGGCCAAATGATGGAGGATAGTTAGCACCCACATAGAGCCCTGAATAGACTTTAATTACACTCAGCCGAGGAGTCAGAGGGCCGTTTGAAGGACGCAAGTTAGAGGGCAAGTAGATGGCGCTTTATCGAATAGTTTGCAACCCCATCCGAGAATTCAGGCGCATGTTTGAGTCGGTGGTCTTGCGTTTACGCAGCAAAAATAGAACAATTTATTTTTGGATGTTTGTCAATGTGTGTGTTTGTGTGTGTGTGTGTGTGTGCTACCTAACACACGTATGTGAAGGTGGGGGAGGCGCTGGGTGGGAGAATACTCCAGTGTGTGGCTTAACCAAACTTTCCTTTTGTCCCGAACAATGATGAGTGATGATGAGTGACAGGGGTGTTAGGAGTGGGATCTGGGGAACAGAATGCTCCTAAGCAGCGCTCACACAAACCCACACAGAAGGCAGCAAAAGGTCAAATCTGAGGCGAGCTTCTGATCCACTGGCATATAATATTGCACCACGTTGTGTGTCACGTAATAAGCTAAAACATGTCTCTGTGGTGTGTTCACGCTGACTTGACAGTATCACTTATTTTGCAGTTCCACTATTATTCTTAACGTGAGTTTGAAAAGGTCTTTTTGAAGTAAACAAATTCTGTCAGTTATTGATTATTAAAAGCACCTTTACTGGAAGTCTCATCACATTGAGTCCCTGAGATACCTCTTGCCTTTTCTTTGCCCTCTTTTTTAACATTTTAATAACGAGGTTTGCCTTGGTATTCTCTCTCTCTCTCTCTCTCGCCATCTCCATCACTTCGTTTTCTTGACCCAGCCTAACTGCATATCAGCGTATCTCCTCAAGTAAGAAAACATGCACAGTTGTCCTTTTGTTCTGCACAATCCATACATTCTGCTTACACAGCCCAACTCTACTCAACTCCCCCCCCACACACACACACACACACACACAGCATGGGGAGGACTTGCGTGCAAGTGTTTCCCAGGAGGCAGCAGTAGACTGAGGGTTCTGAGGGTTCTGAGGCTTTAGATGGCGGTTAGTGAGGAACCAGTATTTCTTTTTTTCCCTTTTTTTGTGTTGCCTGCTCTCCTTGTACCCCTCCCCCTTTCTGAGCTCAGGCAGTGATCGTAATAGGGGGTGACAGCTTACCTCTCCCTAGCGTGCCTGCAGTCCTCTGAGCGCTAGCCCCCCCCCCCCACCACCACCACCACCACCCCCAAGTCCCGGAAGGCCACAAAGGTCACTCCATATGTTAGTCTGAAGATTCTTATGAATCTTTTTTTTTTCGATCTCCCTCGGACGAGCACATTTTCAAGTCTTGAAAGATTTTGGTACGAATGAAATCAACTCGCCGATATTTCTGCTTGATCACGAAGAGAGCCCGGAGTCTCTTTCACTGTTTTACTTTCTTTCTTTTTTTTTGCTCCGTCATCCTCCGCATCCTGTTCTTCTGTGTGAGTTGCGACTCAGTGGTGTGAAAAGATCCAAGGCCCGGAGTTTCACATCTATTAAGGGCTTCATGTTTGGAGAGGGAAGTGATCTGATGGCCCGGTGTTGTACGCTCACTTACACAGACTGTTTGTATGGGCGCGATGTGTACGCCTGCTTCATCACCCACCGTGAATGTGCGTGTGTGCGTGTGTGCGTGAGTGTGTGCCTACATGTGTGTTTGTGTGCATGTGCTCAGCATGAATTGAATCTCAACAGTGTATCTTTACACGCCTTTGTGATCTCAACACAATAGTTTGGTTTTAAGTCTCCGAAACACTTTTTTTTCACAACTTTACATTATTTTTTATATATGATTTATTTGTAGAAATTACAAAACAAGACTTAAAGTACAATATACCTCACAAATAAGGAGTGAAAGGATAACATATCACACAGTCAAATGGTGAGGATACACATTACAGCCCCCCTCCCCTCCCTTTCCCAAAACAAATATACAACAAGGACATTTGATAGACAAATAGAAAAGAAAATTATAAAAGCAACCAAAACCCAACAATGCTTGTAGTGACAGATAATATTTTGGCCACCTTCTCTGACCTTCAACTGTCTCACATCTACTCGTATACATCCACTCACACACGCATTCAACTTTACATTATTTAACAAAATATAAGAACATTGTACACCTCAAAAGTGTGAATACTTTCGTTTTGTTAGAATTTGATATTATGAAAGTGTTAATCGACTCGTATCAGAAACAACCGGCAAACAAGAGGAACGATGCCACCGAGCGTCATGAAAGTTAACATCCTCTTTTGATGCACATCTTGAAAAAAAACCATTCAGCAGTCATCCTTTGAGCTTTCTGCATCGACAGTAGTCTTACAAGGAGCCGGTCGATGTAATGCACAACATTATAATTAAATCAGCAGCGTGACTTCATTGCACCCCTCCACATATTACACATCTTGGCGTTTGTGTAAGTGTGTCTTTGAATCTTTACAAGAGTGTTAATGCTCGTGCAAGTCTTGGTCAACCGGCGAGTGAAATTGTATAATGAGCAGTGTGTGTGTATTGAGAGGAGGGTTTGCGTTCTCAGATGGGCAAAAGGAATAGCACACAAAAGCATGTGTAGTGGTGAATATTAGAGTAGGCAGAGTGTTCGCAAGGTCACCGTGTGCTGAAAGAAAGAAGTGCTTTCCCATCTCAAACTCACTCCCTCTTTCTCTCTCCCACTCGCTCTGTTTCTTTTGTGGAACGCTCCCTCCCTCCCTCTACTCCTCTTTTTTTTAATCATAGTGAGCTTTTTAAGAGTGTTGCTCTCTACATTGAGGGGTTTTAATCCAACTAAACAGCCTTCACATTCACCCCTTTTCACCTCATTTGCTGCCAGACACAAAGTCAGTTTGGCATTTTATAAGCCGGTGCCTGTTTTGAGATGCTGTAGTCATGATGAACATTCCTGCTAGACTCAACCCCCCCCCGCCTCCCTCCCTTCTTCCCTCCCCTCCTCCTCCCTCAAAAAGAAAAAGAGATAGGCAAGCTCATTTGGATGGTCAGACAGAAGTGCACAGAAACAGCAGCACTGCTGTGGGAATCAATCTGCGAGGTTAGAATATGCAAGATAAGTGCCATGGGGTGTGTGTGTGTGTGTGTGTGTGTGTGTGTGTGTGTGTGTGTGTGTGTGTGTGTGTGTGTGTGTGTGTGTGTGTGTGTGTGTGTGTGTGTGTGTGTGTGTGTGTGTGTGTGTGTGTGTGTGTGTGTGTGTGTGTGCAGTTTCCCAGCATCCTCTCCAAACACCCTTCAGGCTAAAGTGAAATCCCAGCCACGCCCCACATATCACCCCATGTGATGTTTGGCGACGCATCCGACACCTACTCTGGACACGCACACGTCTTTTAAAAAACAAAAACAACACATGAGCTTTCTATCTCCTCTCAATGTGGTGTGCAAGCGCATCACCATCACCCCTTTCTGGCCTTAATGGCCGCCGACATATCAGAGAAGAAGCACTGGCCTGGTGTAATCTGACTTGTCTTAATTACAGGCAGTATCCAGTAATAGGCTGCTTCCATAGATATCAGCCATTAGAGCGGTGTCTCTGACGGGAGAGGCCTGATTGGCTACGAGGTGGGTGATAAAGAGGCCATGCCTCATTTAGCGCCGATTTTTTGTTCACACATCCCTGTATTAAAGTCAAGCGTGAAGATGGCAAAGGACTGTGTAAAACTGATTTATGTGCTCTCCTGTGTGGTGCTGGCTAATCTGCTCGTCCTGATTGCATTGTCAGCAATCAGTGCTGCTCTACAAGTAAATGGTTTCACGGACAGAAGTCGTTCGAGTAAGATCTCCATGCGTTTTTAATTTTTTTTTTATTAAATGGTCCCATTTCCAGACTCATTGGAATTGCTATCAGTAGGGCCGTTGTGACATATATTCTTTTTTTCCGTTGTGAGCTTATAAGAGGGGACCGTGCCCGGGCTTTAGGCTCGTCTGTGTGGTTTCACTTCCAAAACCTCAAACCAGCAGCGCCGGTCGGCTCATTGAACTTGAACCACAACAGGTTTCTTAACCCTCCTGTTACCTTAGGGTCAATTTGAACCCATTCAATGTTTAACCCTCCTGTTACCTTTATATTTACTGACATATTTTTCCCTTGGGGTCAATTTGACCCCAGCAATTAAAACCTCCAGAAAATTAGGGATGCACCGATCTGATCGGCGCCGATCCATCTCGGCCGATATTCCCATTATCGGTTTTGATCGGCGTTCTCAAAACGGCCGATCAACACGGCCGATCAGATGACGTAACATCTGCGAGAACTATCAGAGACGTTTCAATTGCGGCGCATCGCAACGGAGACGATGCGCCCGGCGAGGGCCGCAGAGTGCAGAGGTCAACGAGGGGATCCTCACCACCGAGCGGCGTCTCCGTCCCCCGAGTTGAATCTCTGAGTCGACTCAGCCGACTCTCACATGTCTGAGCCCCTATAGACTGATGTTCACGGTAAACGTATTCGATCGGGAGCGCGCGAGGGTTTTGATAAAGTTAGCGGAAGGATTTAAGTGACAACATCCGAATTTGCAAAGTTAGCGGAAAGAACCACGTGAAACAACATCCGTTTTTCAAAATAAGATGTCGACAAATCATACACTAGCATATAAAAGTAAACAATGAACTGATTTTGTATCTTTATAGATCGTTTCTGAGATTTAGCTAAATTATGCGAACATTAAAACATTTTTACTGTACCAAGGAAGAGTTTATAAAAATAAGTATGTTAAAAAAAAGTCCTGTAAATAGATTTCCCCAAGAGTTCCAGGAAATGAATGATGCAGATGTGTTCCATACATATCTGAAATCCCCTACAATAGCAATCAAACAATTTTAATGTATCAATTAGGACATTTTTCAAAGTAAAAGTCCTAAATGTTTAAAGAAATCTGTAATTTCTTTAATGTTTGAGGTGCTTTATATATGTATTTCCTCATAGTCCTAGGCAATAATGCTACACAATAAATAGAATGCTTCAATCGACACCGTGATCGGTGATCGGTATTATCAGATCGGCAGATACTGATTTCAGTGATCGGTGATTGGTGATCGGCACAAAAAACCTGATCGGTGCATCTCTACAGAAAATTATTAGAATTAATATTGTTTTCCAAGTTTAAGTGTGAGGTACTTTATGTTTGTTTGTTGACTACCTAAATAGCCCTTTAAATATCTAAAAAAGTTGATATTTCTTATATGTTTGACACAGTGAAAAACAGCCTGGGGTCAAATTGACCCCAAAGAACACCGACATTAAACATTGAATGGGGTCAAATTGACCCTCAAGGTAACAGGAGGGTTAAAGTAGACTTTACAAACTCAAGAGCGTTTACTGTTTCTGCACCAAGTATACACACGGCCCTCTCGTCGTGTGCATTCCTCGAGGTTGAGCTTGTACGCCGATGTCGACGATGACCAGAAGGATATTGATGATCGGTTCCCAATCCTTCCATCTCACCCATTCACTTTGCCGCTGTTAGCACCAGAGCAGCATGTGATCTGACGACATGATATGTTTTGAGTAATTCCACAGACGTCTTCCACCATCCATTTCAAATGCCATGAAACAAAGTCAAACCATTAAAGATAATATACCCATTATTAGTATGGAAATTAGAAATGGAATGCCATACAGTAGTGAAAGCGTGTCACTTGAGTGACAGTGAAAGACACTCTCGGTTCAGTGCACTGTATTTAAGATATGTTTGATGTTTTTTTCAAACCCCATATTCGGCACATTATCCTCGGGTGGCGGCTCACACCTTGTTGGTATTTAAGACAGATTTCCGCGGATATTACCGGATTGTGGTGGCGGTTGCATTTAAGGGTGCAGCTCCCTCATAACAGGGAGGTGTCGTCTGCTGACAGATCACTGTCTGGATGAGAGAGCACAGCGGCATCCCACCTCATTACCGTAGCAACACACTAACCGAGGGACCGACACACTGCTCGCTGTGATTAAGATGTAAATTTCCTCTAATTGGAATGTAAATTCATACATTTATATGAAGACGTCAGCTGTCAGATTGCAATATTGTGTCCTTTTTTCTCCCTGTCCCCCGTTCCCCAGGCAGGGACGAGGTGCCTGTAATCTGTATCGTACTCCCACAGCCCATCCTGGGATTTGCCGTTTGTTTAATGCCGGGCCCCATTGTCTCGCCTCCAGCCCGTCATTGTAATGCTTCCTATTCATGTTTCTGTGTTTTGTTGCCGTCTGATTTCCTCCCGCTACCTGCGTTTGTTCCTCCATGCATGGATGAGCCGCCGGGGCTTCGGGGACGGGGAGGGACTTTGAGTCGGGGGGCCGGGGTCATTGGGTGGCCGTATTTTGTGTGCGCATCGATTACTTCTGCTGAATGTTCCTCAATGCAAATAAGTCTGCCACTTTGAGAGGAAGCACATGTATCTGAAGTAATTAATTTTACCCTTGAATGCCAGCTGTGGTGTTTGTGTGACGTCTCCCAAATAGAGCGTTCTCACCAAAAAGGTGTTAATTTAGGGATTTGGCAGATGAAGTAAGTGTGTTTGCCAATATCTATACGGTCCATATAACTGTGGCTTGTCGCGGTTGTCCTGCTAATTCTGATATTGTGCTATCGTGAGGGAGTGTCAGATTACATTGTGATACGGAACATTGAGACCCAATCCCTTTAAAATTTACTCCATTCAAAAATAATGTCATTTTGTTGTGTGCAGCCCTGTATATGATAAACTAAATCAAATCTGTGTGAGTGGTTCTCTGGACAGGATGGATGACATGCTTTTACAATGTTTGTTAAAGGTGATAAAATGATTTTGTAGTTAACCTAACTCAGCCTTACTTTTAAAACCTTTTAAAGTTGTTTTCCACGCAACAGTTTTAAACATCTGCAACCCAGCGGGAGAAGAAATACCTAAGCTATTATACATGCAGGATGTTGAATTTATATATATATTCTGATAGTTCAAACATTATTATATAACACTCCTATTTTTTACATAACAAGCTTCACCAATACCTGTCTCAACAGGCAAAGTTCCTGAACTGAGCGCATGTACAAAAGGAACATAACAAGATGTCACACCTCGCAAACAGGAGCAAATAAAACACGAGTGTCATGACTAAGTGGAAGCAACACCATTAAATAATGCCTTTCTGTAGAAATGTCTCCTTATTAGCACAGACATTGTTGCAAATAGATGAACATGTTGTACAACATAGGCCTACTTGTTTAAAATTATTTAGGAGTAATTATATTTTCATTAATCTCGAAACTACAAAAAAAGATTTATATTTACAAACCACAAACAAAGACTGAAAAGAGTGAAATGATTACAATTTGTTGTGTAAAAGACAGAAGTGGCTGGCGTTCCAGATCCGGCCCACAGGACGTGTTCTGATGAAAACTAACAAGAGCGGGCCTCTCTCCCTTTTGCATGTTTATGGACAGATCATCCGGCTTCTCTGGGTGCGTGCTCGAGGATGATGCATATCTCCTGTGCATTCCTCTCAGGCATAGGTAGCGTGTGACATCTCCCAGGTCACGCACACCTTTCCACAAAGAAGTTTTCTATTGCAGAGACAATTCCTTTATTTTGTAAACTTTTGCTGAGAAAGTGTTGGTGACGATATGTAGAAATGTTTGTGTGCCTACTACAGACCTTAAAATAAATGTATAAACACTGGCATATTCACAGTGTGTACATGTGTGTGCGTGAGGTGGCTGAAGCTTTAACAACAGCATGTGTAGGTGTGTACAGTGCAGAGAATTAAAACGAAGAGCATCCAGGCGACATCAAGCAGGGAGGGAAAAGGCAGAATGGACCCTTCTATTTTTAGGTCCAGCTGCAGGTCAAACTAGCTGAACCTGTGTAAAAAAAATAAAACGTTGATTACTTCGAGACCAATAGGTCTTTGCAGGCTTTGCCTTTTGTGTTGTACGTGACAGCGCCCGGGATTCCCACACAGTCTGATTCCAGCTGAGGGTTGATCTGTGCATCAGGAATCCTGACGATGCTGCGAGAACATGTCAATGCCACTGCACCCATCTGTGGCTCCATGCCCTCCCGGGAGGAAATCCCACTGAACCTGCTTCTTTCACTTCAACTCAAGCTCTCGTCTTGTGTTTATTACACCAAATCAACAGCATGGAAAAACCGACATGTTCCTCGCCATTGTTTCTGTTAACCATGGAATGTGCCTCTGGTCAGGTGAACCGGTCGGCCCCCGGGCACGTGGGTGATGTTCATGTTTTGGGATTGGCCCGTACATCCTGTGGTGACTGGAGAGGAGCCCCCCCCCCCCCCCCCCCTCAGTGATTTACAGTTCCTCCCTTCGCTTGACACGACTTCATGTGTCAGAGGAGGAAGTGAATCATCTCCTTTGCCTTTGGGTGCCATTGGAGAAGTGGTTCACTTACTTTACGAGTTGCTCCTCGATTGAGATTTAGAATTGCACATATTAAGTGTTTGCATTAATTTTATTTGTTTCAAGACATTGATGGTCCTGTTTCATACAGACCTTCAGCTGCTCCTGTAGTCCTCTGGCTCTTTTGCCACACAATGCCACGCAGCCAACCAGGCTCACCGCAGACATACAAGAGGAGAGAGAGAGAGAGAGAGAGAGACAATTGTGTCCCCCAGGTATGACAGAGTCACTCGTGCAGAAAGATCCCACATGGAGGGAGGTGGGAGAGAGGGAGGGGGCATGAAGGAACTCTTGGCTCCCTTTCCCCGTAGTGGCCCCCCCCCCCCCCCCCTTACCTGAAAACACATCTGTCTTCTTTCCTCTGCCACACACCTTTTCTGCATCCTTCGCTCGCCTTCTCCCTCCACTAACAGACTTTTCACTGCTTAAGAGCTTAAAATATTCAAACAAAAAATGTTGAAACAAAATATATTGTGGGCGGTCAGGAAGTGTGTAGCTTGTCACATTTCATGCCACCTGCCATATTGTGTCCAACTTCCTTGAGAAAAAGTGTTTTTTCTTTTGGCTGCAATGTGGTTCTCTTTTCTAGCCGTTGTTCTTCGGCCTTCGGACACACGGCGGCTCCCCCGAGCGGTCCGTCTGACATGCAAATAGGTGTCAGCTCCACAGTGATCTCCATTTGAGTCCGTGGCAGAGCTATCTCATGGCTGCGTGCATTAAAACAATGAAACGTTGTCCCTCCCCTGACACAACAATCACTTGCGGATGTGTTGGGTGAAATTTAGCAAGAAATTATCATTTTCTGAATCACTTCACTCGGCTCGCTCGGCGTTTGTTTCATTCTTTCTCTTTCTCCGCCTCGTCTTTGAGCTCCCTAAAAAGACTTGGAGCCCCCTGCATGTCCTCCTTTTTGCTTCTTTTCTCTGTACTTTTTTGTCATCATTATCCAACAGCACTTTTCTGTGCGTGCAAATGCTTTCTGAACGGCGTCCTTTCTTCCCTTTCAGGCTGGATGTCATTGTTGCTGCCTGTGGGCTGGGTGTATTTATTTAGGGGTAATTGGTGTGTGGATGAGTGAGGTAATGAGGTGCATCCACACTTGGCTGCTCCCCTCCCTGAGAGCCTGAGACAGACGTAGCCTAGCTGGGCTCCGGCTTGAGCTGTACCACACTGCTGCTTCCTCCACACAAGCCCGAATGGCTCTTTCATACCCAGGTGGACAAACACAATCACTGGGGCTGATACCTAAATGAGGCGACTGCTGTTTGAAGTGCGTGTGCTCATGTGTGTGTGTGTGTGTGTGTGTGTGTGTGTGTACGTACATATCCTATGTCTTTCCATGTGCTTGTATGTGTGGATGGTGAGGGGGAAAACAGCTTTTGGTTGTTGGCCTGTCTCTCTGTCTTGAGTCCTTGTTTGTCTTGCGGCTTGTGTTTGTAGAAGTGATTTTCCCTGTGTGTGTGTGTGTGTGTTTGTAAGTGCATGTATATCAGGCTGAGTGGGTGTTCAATGGAGCTCAAGGAGGACCTCTGGCTCTAGTGGCCCCCCTGCCAACCTCAAACTGCCCCGATGTCCTGCAGAGTTACCTAATGATTTCACTTACACCTCCCTTATCTGTCTGCCCCGTCTGACGCTTCAGCCTTTACATGCCATTTGCTGCCTCATATCCTGTGAAATTCAATTGCACATCTCTAACTGTAGCCAGAGGAGGGGGATCTCCCTCCCTCTCTCTCTCTCTCTCTTTCCTCTCTCACACTCTTTTTCTGCCATGTTCCATATTTTGAAAATCCAAGCGATAACAGTTCTACCACCGCACCACCATTTCTTCCATATTATCTCACAGCGACCGGGTCATTTTCACGCGTCAGCATTATAAAGTTGACACTTCATTTCACTTCAGTCTGTTTGATGACAGACTTTGAATGAGATGTAGAAGTTTTAGACCGGGATCGCCGGGATGTTTGAGGCGGCCCACAGGTGTTTCGGCAGATAATATTATGCATAGATTGTTTTGTTGTCATCAGGGTAATTGGTGTAGACCTGCCAGCCTTTGATAGACACACAATTACTGTATGTGATGCATAAGTGGACTCATTTTAGGGCAGGATTTTGAGTTGCTAATGGTGCATTATTCAGCTTTTGGTCTGTCCCCAAAAGTGCCGGGCCAAATCAAACACGCCGCTCCAGGATAATTGAGGCCCACTCCGCACCCCCTGCAGTGAGCAAGGCAGAACTGTAATCCCCTGACAACTCTGACTTGGCCCCAATCTGGCAGGCTGCCCATTTCCCAGCAAACCGCTGAACTTAACATTGGGGAGAATGAAGAAGCTGATCGTCACATTTGGAACGCTTTCCAATTTTGTTTTTCTTTTCAACTCGACGGTGCTCTGTAGCCATCTCTGTACTTACCCCGTACTTTGTTTCATTTGAAACTGTATACTCTCCCTGAAGATAATTACACTCAGACCATCAAACTAATATTCTTACCCATTAGTCTCCTCAAGCTTTTGTGGTTTTATGATCAAAGGTTTGTGGCAAATAAGTCCAACCACCCTCGGAAATGCTTCTATTTGTCTTGTTAAACTGTTGCCAGAGACTATAACAAAAAATTAAAGGCCCAGTAATTACATTCAAATAGTGCAGAGTGAACTTGTACTGTCAAACGCAGTTTTGTGAAAATAGGAAAGGACTTTCATCTTACATCATCAGAATAGTCACTTTACTAACCAGCTTGCTGCTGCAGCTCATTAGCTCTGATATTGATTATTCCCCCATTTCCAATCAACTCCAAAACACCTTCAGGGGAAATTAATATATATCAATTTATACAAAACAGGACTATGACATTTACAAAAAAAGTCTCCAGACAATTTCTTTATTAAATATCATGTTTCATAAAATACCGTCGACTGCGTTCTTCATCATGTTGTCACAACTCGTGAATGGATGCAGCATTCAGTCTCCTTTTATTAGCACGTACACAATGAAGATTCAAATGTGTCTCTATACATGCTGTTCATCTTAAAGCCACTGTTTGTTTGCTTGTTTTTTGAGTAAAATAAGTTTTCATCTTTTTTTAATTGTGTTAAGTTAGTTGTCACTGTTTAAAAATCCAGACATTGTGTGCAGTGCCTCTTCCTATAGGGGTCACCTGCAGAGAAGAGGTCACGTGCGTTTAGCACCGTCTCTCTGATTGTTTACGTGAGCGTGCGTTCTCCCCGAGCCCCGGCTCACTGTTTTAATGGCTTTAGTAATGCTTCACAATTAACACTCAGCCAGCGCTCCAGGTTACATAATGGCTGGTGTGTTTCAGGCGAAATTAGAAAACACAAAACAAGAATTCCCCATCACCAAAAGTGCTTCTCGGAGCTAGAGGTTACGGGGGAAATGGAAGGTGCTGAATCTTTTGACAGGGCAGCCGAGGTGATGTCTCATTGGCTCTGACATCTTAAACGCCCTAAAGGTGGCTTTGCCAACAGTCTACCCAGGAAGCACCTCACCTAGCTGAGGCTAAATTTACACAACCACCTGCCCACAGGGAGCAGACTGGAGAGGAGAGCAGAGGTGGAGCTAGGGTGAGGATGGAGGACAAATAGGGGAAGAGAGAAGGAGGGGGTGAGGAGATTGAGGTGTCAAGGTCAAAGGTCAAGGTCACATTTCACGTGATTTGCTATTTGAATGAAGAATTGAGAGTTTTTAGTCTCAGCATTTCTCTGTAGGATTCTGTCCATACTGGCTCGGAGAGGAGAAAGAGAGGATAGTTCAGATTTGAGTTTTTTCCAGAGTGCATTTAGGAACTCAGTAGAAAAGTGGAACGGAGCGTTCAGCCCGCGGCGATTCCTGTTCAACGCCACTGAGAGCACATCAGCTGTTTCCTCATTTACCCTTTCACTGTGAAAGTGACCTTAATTTCAGAGTGTCACCAATAACAGTGGTGAGGCGAGTTGATGGGAATACCTGAGCCCTTTGAAAGATTAAATGTAAAACGGGTCATAAGACAGGCTATCTAATCATTTACAGCATTAATTTTTTTATTATTTTATTTTTATTTATTATTTACTCCAAGACCTTTTCATTTCACAAAATGCAAGAAGTTGGAAAGTTTCACTTGAGAAGCACATTTTAGGAACATTAATAGTTACTTCTTAGCTCCCGATTGTTTATTATCCAAGAGATCATATTGATCATAGGTTTCTTCCTTTTTTTCCCCGTGAATTTTTTTTTCTATTTCTTGGGAGTTTTTCCTGATCCTATGTGAAGTCCTGGGACAGGGACGTCGTATGTCTACAGATTATAAAGCGCTCTGAGGAAAATTCGTAATTTGCGATATTGGGCTATATAAAATAAACTGAATTGAATTGAATTACAAGTATCAATTAAATTTTTATTGTCACATTATTGCCACATTCTAATGAAAAGGCAAAGCCTCTTTCCCTTTTATAACTGTATATCCCTGCTTTTTAATGACTTCACTCAAAGGCGGCTTATATTGAAGCTCTGGAGACGGACAGTCGAATAGAATGGTAACAATTCTGGATGCTCCCCAGTGGCACAGCTCAGGCTGTTTGCCTGTGGGCTGATGTGCAGTGAATGGCCTGAGAGGCTCTAGGCTGGTCTATGTGTGGCCCGGCTGGTCCAAGTCAGCAGTAATGACTGGCTTTGGCCAGCATGCCTGTTAATGTGAATGGGGTTACTCTGGGCAACACCTTTTCAGCTGGGTCCTATGAAGTCCCCAGTATGGTGGTCTTTGTCCACACAAGGGCTGTCCTCTCAGCAAAAAGGGCTCCTTTTTTGTGAGGACTATCAACTGGTGATGGATTATACCCACCCCCCTTTATTCATCCGGGCAGACTAACAGACACGGATGCGTGCAGACATACACACACTCTCGCACACATGCATGCAACCACAAAGACATCACAAGTGTTGGGAACACATCAGCCCCATTATATTACACAAGTGTTTCCAGAAAAAAAGGGTTACTCACACATACTCACAACGGGTCAACGGCGAACGCTTTCACACTGTTCTTTTACATTCCCCTTCAATCCACGTAGACACAAGGAAATAGTTCTCACTGATACGTCGTCTCTTCCAGTCTTGAGTTGCACAGGAAGTGGAGTTACTTATTTTTTCTTAGACTTTTCTTCAATATTTCTATTTATAGCTTTTCTCCTCTCTTTTGCTGAGTGATGATTCAGAAATCCTCTTTGGCTTAATGAATGCTGGTACATAGATAGATAGATAGATAGATAGATAGATAGATACTTTATTAATCCCCAAGGGGAAATTTGTCGTCACAGTAGCAGCACCAATAAACTAAACACACAAGAATAAAAAATAAAATAAAAATAAAAACAGGGATGAAAGATATAGGAGTATACAAAGTAAAATATAAAATAAAATATATATGT
This sequence comes from Pseudoliparis swirei, assembly GCF_029220125.1. NCBI lineage: Eukaryota > Metazoa > Chordata > Actinopteri > Perciformes > Liparidae > Pseudoliparis > Pseudoliparis swirei. The sequence goes on from NC_079391.1 coordinate 9,067,817, forward strand.
ATATATATATAACATATATGCATACACAATACACAATACTAATGACAAATTAAATGAAATATAAAAATATTAAATATTAAAATATTAAATATATATACATGCGTCCAGGTTGCCTTTGTCATCCATGTGTTGGCTTGGATAGTTCCTGGACTTGGCTCTTCTAACTATACGATCATTTTCCTTTATTGAGGAGTTAACTGACATCGTCATACATGCAACGTTGCGCTGGTCATTGTGGCACCAAGCTGGTAGGAAAGAGTTTGTATTTGTTCTGCTATGTCGTTCTCACCAGTACAAGAAGGCCGGTGGTTGGAGGTTCACAGACTGGTGGTGGGAGCTTTAACATCGTCATGTTGATCCTGGAAATATTTCAATTGACAGATAACGTGCTGTTATTTTGCGCCCTGTGTCACAGTGTACGTTCTGGTGCGCTCTAATCCTTCATGGTCTTTTGCTCGCACAACAAGCGACCGCCCCCCACCCCTCCCCAGGGGTCAGCCACTTACCCGGGATGACACAGTAACCTCCAGACGACCTTTCGCTTTGCCAAATGTCATGCTTGTAAACCGCCTGAACTCCATCACGGCGCAAAAGAGGAGGCAACGGGAGAAATAGGTTGTTCTGTTGGAAAGCAGGCCGGGTTCAGGAAACCCAATTTATACTGGCCGTCTTTGTGTGCGCGCATGTTGTAAATACCTCAGTGGGACACGTGCATCAGCAAGTGGCCGTGTGTGTCTGTCTGCTTCTGGACATGGCCGTGTGCCCTTGTAGACTGAGTGCAACACGGAAAAGAGAATGAATAATAAATGATCAAATATCCTTGGTGACGCTCTGGCTTTTACTTTTTGGCGACTAAAGGACCAGAGAGTGTCACGGCAGTGATCTTAAAGGGTTATGTCGACATTTTGAGGAAATACGCTTGTTCTCTTACCATTTTGTTGTTACCATGAGGTTGCCAGGCAACCAAGTAAGTTGCTGCTACCATACATGGTACACAACTTTGCCTTTTGGATTAAACAACCGAGGTATAGAGAGTCAAGGAGTTGACTTTAGAGTTTGGGATGCGCATGTTGTTGCCCTCGGAAATAGCCATGCTAGCTGTTTCCCCCTGTTTCCAGTCTTTATGCTAAGCTAAGTGGCTGCTTGATCGAGCTTCCGAAAGACAGCTTTTGAGAAGGGTTGGGTCCCGAAAACCGGTGCAAATATGGCACCATGGGGAGACCGATGATGACAAGAGCAGCCTCAACTCAGATTAGTAGCGTAACGTTGATTGCAAGTCTTGAAATCATAAAAGTAGGCGAACAAATAGAAAATTAGCCATTCTAACCATGTTTAAGCTAGCTCGTAGCTCGCGCTAGCTACGAGTTTGTTGTCCATGCTCCATGAGAACGGCTTTTACGGGGAATATGGCCGAAGAGGTTTTTAATGTCGTCATTGTCAATCGCCGTTTTGTGCTTCTTCTTTTTTTTTATCGGTTCAGGCGCTGTTTAGGCACCGGTATCGTTAGAAAATCACCGGTTTAGCACCGTTGTTAAAAATAGAAGAAGATATCCAGCCCTAATTTTGAGAGTGGTATTATTCCTCTCACCTAACTCTGCATGGACGCAAACAAGCGTCTGTCCTAAATTTGTCCAAACTGTGTTGTATTGTGTTCTAATCATTTTATCAAAAACCTAAATGCTCAAAGTGGCCTGAACTTTATAATAATGAGCGCCGATAGGCAGTTTAATAATGGATTAAATTATAACCGTGTGCTGTTTTTAACATAAAAATAAATAAATTGATGCTTGGATATTTTTTCCTATGTGCGATTATTATAGCGAGGCATCCGTGTAGCACGAGAAAACCTTTTGCTTTTACCAAACGTGTCAGTGGTGTTTGAACCTGAGGACGTGCATATCAGAGTCATGGTTTGAGGGGTGGAGGGCACAAGAGCTCCCCCAGATATGCTGTCATAACTCATGCAGCCGCGCTCTTTGCTATGGGCCGATCCGTAGTGAAGGCAGCACTTAGACATGTTTGTACTCCATGGCCTACATCCCCCCCTCCCTTTCTCCCCAGGCACCATGTCACTCCAGGGGTGGACTAGGCCTCCCTGACTATGCCCATGTCCATAACACCAACGAACTCCCCCCTCCTTACTCCCCACCACCACCGGGGTCAATGTGCCCTCGCCCCCTCACCCTTAACGCCTACGGTCCGAACCAACACTGCCCTCCAAAGAGAAACCAAACCAAACTGAAAAGAGACAAAAAGGCCCCACGCTGCTTCCCCTGTCAAAGCCCTTGACAGGCCCGTGCGGAGGCCCCCAGAGGAGGGTTCAGACGAAGACGACGACGACGACGGGGACAACAAGTCAAGTCGTTGCGTTCCGGCACAGTTACACTTTTGGCCCTCGTTTGTCCGTTCGCGTATTCAAAAAGCATCGCAGAGCCAACGGATTCCAAAGCATGTCCCGTTCAGTCACACGACGGATACGATCAGATGCTGCTTCCCATCAGTGTGAAGGGTGAGTGAGGAGCTAAGAGAACAGGAATAAACATTCCATTAGATATTAAAAAAGCTTGAAATATTGTGAGCTAATCGATTTCCTGCTTGAACATGCCTCTGTTTTCATAACAAATCCAGTCAGCTATTAATCCCTTCCCATTCTCCAAGTGTTGGGAATGTAATTAAACTCAAAATGCTTCCTCATCCCTCTGCCTGCCTGCTGCCTACTGTGTGTCAGCTGCATGAGCCGTGAAGCAGAAGAGATGAGGAGCCCGTGTCTGTATCTGTCTCTCTGTCAGTGTGCCTGACTGTCTGTGAGCCTGCCCTCTCAGATTATCCTGGATCAGGCAGCAGGTGACATGGCGAGCAGGTGACCATCACCCAATTACCACAAAGAAACCCGAGATGAGCTTCCAGTGTAGTTTACATTTGTTTCTTTCTTCTCCCGTCACTCATAAACTGTTCCTGCGCCTCTTGTAATCACGAAACATTTACGTTTAGAGGACATAGAGAGAATGTAGCCTTCCTTTACATGTTGTGTAGAATTTTCTATTTGACTAATTAAGCTGATGCTGAATTGTTTGAATTCCTTATTTAGCAGTTTGCGCTACTATTAGTAGCTCGTAATGCTGCAGGGAGAACGTTCAAAATGCCCCCACGTAGACGTGAATGTAATTAAGTAATCAAGGAAGTAAAGTTTATTTACACTACCGTTCAAAAGTTTGGGGTCACTTAGAAATGTCTTTATTTTTCAAAGAAAAGCACTGTTTTTTCAATAAAGATAACATTAATCAAAAATACATACTATACATTGTTAATGTGGTAAATGACTATTCTAGGTGGAAACGTCTGGTTTCTAATGAAATATCTCCATAGGTGTATAGAGGCCCATTTCCATCAACTATCACTCCAGTGTTCTAATGGTACATTGTGTTTGCTCATCGCCTTAGAAGACTAATATCTGATTAGAAAACCCTTGTGCAATTATGCTAGCACAGCTGAAAACAGTTATGCTGATGATATAAGATATACAACTGGCCTTCCTTTGAGCTTGAAGTTTGAAGAACAAAATTAATACTTCAAATATTAATCATTATTTCTAACCTTGTCAATGTCTTGACTATATTTTCTATTCAATTTTCAATTCATTTTATAATTAAAAGTGAGTTTTCATGGAAGACACAAAATTGTCTGGATGACCCCAAACTTTTGAACGGTAGTGTATATTGAACTTATTACAGATAAAGTGTCACAAAGTGCAGTACAGTAGTCAATTCAAACAATTTGGCAATAACAGGGGCCAAAACATGTCAACAGATAAAAGAGCAAAGTAAAATATACAGTAAGAGATGGTGCATTAAAAAAACACATACAAAATACAAAAACACCTACAAAAAAGATTAAAAGCAGGCCATAGAATATTTAATTTAACTTAATGTCAGTGTAAACTGGTATGTTTTGAGATGGAGTTTAAAATGTAAATTTATTCAAAATAAAGAATGGTCACCTGATGTATGATGAATTAAATCAACACTGTTAAACAAAACAAAATGACACAAAAGTCCACGGGATAAGAACGTCCCTCGTCTACAGGTTGTTGTTAGGGCAAGGTCACGGATCGAGTTGCACTCTTTGTGAGCACAAAAGAAGAGGAAGGAAGAGCTTCTCCTCAGCTTTTGTTAGGTGCAGGTGAGCTAGAATTACCAAAAGTGATGGGATTTATATGCCGGCTCGTTTCTGCTTTTTTTTTTGGTAGTTGAATTCTTCTGTGAAATTTTCCAGCGTAAATGTGACGGTAGTTCTGCTTCCCCCAATAAAAAAAATGGGCATCACTTCCTTGTGTGGGTTTTGGATGGGCTGAAGTTAATTCTATACCGGTACCGAAGTGTCCTACAGCTTCAGCAAATGATTTCCCACACGCCGCGGTGTAACTTTAGAGGTGTGGGGGATTACGGCACTGGGAGGTGATTTAGCTTGGTTTAGTGACTGGATAGACCAGCAAGTCTGGGAAATTTCGTTCTGCTACCATTTTGACCCTCGGCCGGTTGTAGAAATGCGACTGGAAATGGAGGACGTTGACCCGGTGTCACAGACAGACGTACACGTTAGCTTACAGTGGATGCCCTGCAGCCGTGCTGCTCGGGGAAATGGAATTGGCAAAAGGTATCAGACAGTGTGACCACTGGCCATGAATACTGGACTTCCTATATAAATCCATTCAAACTGTCTACTTTTTAAAAATATCGGTGCATTAACTGGAATTTCTTGTTCACGCATTCTCAGATTGCCTCGTCGACATTTCCTCTGTGATTGTTATGATTCCAGCTTCGTGATACAATGTTGGGGTTTTCTCATTTCACTGACTTAATAGAGCTTACAACCAATACGACCAAGTTACAAGAATGATCGTGTTAAGTAGGTGTTTATGGTAAATATCGTGTCAGTTCCATGAGCATGTTCCAACATCGGCTAATCTGATTGGAACAGCCCGACCGGTTGTCATGCGTTCCGCCGAGGTGTCGGGTTTCCCATAGTTTAAGCTTTACAGTGACATGGGCCATTTGAAAGTGTGGCTCAAACTCCATGGAAGAAATGACTCGTTAAATTAGCAGCTAATACTCGAGTCATTAGCAAGACGTTACCCCCAGTGGAATGCCTTTGATGTGAGAAGGTCCTGTTTAAGCTCCAGTTGGAAATATTGGTCTGTTTGGATCTTGGAGTATAATGCTCTTACATAACTCTGTTACACTCATAAGTACAATTAATTGAGAGAAAAAAAGTGATTTTATGGGGTTTTTCCGAGCCATAAAACAACAATGTGGCATCCACAAACAACCACCGGTGGATGTGGAGATTGTGAGCGACCGGATGCGAGCAGCATGAAGTGCCATATTGCTTAAGAACCGGGGTCTTTGGGGGTGTTGAGTAAGCTGAGGGGAATTGTCCATTGTGGTGTGATATTAGTAACCCTCTTAGGCAAAGCTAGTCTGTGGGCCGGCCCCGAGGGCTCATTTCAAGTGCTTAGTGCTCGTTTGGAGCTTTGTCACCCCTCACCCTGTTGCCAGCGTGGCCCCAGCCCCTCTGGCTGTGGAGCTGAACCACAGACATTCACCCCTGCCTGCCACTAGGGAGGGAACACTCACATCACATTTTCTAACACGCACTCGCACAAACATTATGGCACACATCAAATTTTTTTTTTTTACAACACCCCCCCAACCTCCACCAATGCACCACATCCAATGGTCTATTTTCCCGCCGTCTACTCCCATCCAACCCCCCCCCCCCCCCCTTCTCTTATTTTTTCCTTTTTCTCCACCCTCGTGAAGGTTGCCAGGCAGCAGAGAAAGACTTCTCACACACACACACAGACACACACACACACCCCACTATGCCTCTGAGGGTTTTCCGGATGTCCTTGTTTACATCATGGAGTGTGCAGGTCGTGGGGAAGCGGACTCGGAGCCTCCCTGGTTTAAATGTCTAAGTCCTGACTGACCACTCATTTGGTGTCAATGCAAATGTTCGTGGCAGCCGCTCACATATTTGGGTGCACATTTTTTTTAAATAGGGTTGAAAATGAATTTAAATATTTCATTTGATTGACCTTCAATGAGTGAACTTGCATTGAAAGTGATATGACAGTAGTTTATTTGGAGTGTCAAACTGAATATAAAGAATGTTTCCATGGCCCTGGTAATCAATTACAGTTATCAGCTGTGATACTGTCTGTCGCTGATGTGCGGGGACGGCTGCTAACTGTTACCAGGCTCCCTTTTCCCTCCGTGTTTCAAACCGATCGATCGGTTACGTCTGCTCCTCCCTCCAACTTTGATGTTCTCATTGATTGTTCTCATCTGCCCCTGAACTCAAAAGGTTACAGGAGCTGAGCCGCACTTCTGGATTGCTTTGACCTTCGCTCTGCACATGCTCAGTGGGTTCACGGAGCTCGGAGCCAAACGGGCCCGGTGTAGCCAGGCCCGTGGGTGCGTGACAGCAAGACAACGATGTGATGTCTTTTTTCTTTTCTTTTCTTTTTTTGTACTCACCCACTGAGGGTGATGTATATGTGATTGATTTTTCGCTCTCCGCCGTGTTTCCGCCGCGGTGCACTAAGCAGTACTGAGTCCGGGCTTGATCAATGCATTGTTTTTCCTTTTTCAATCACACTTGAGTGAGCCGAAGACACGAAAGGTTACACACAGGTGAGGTTTGGCAGGGGTGGAAGTTTGAGCTTCTGGAGGCCCCTTCAAGGCCAATAGGAGTGTGTGTGTGTGTGTGTGTGTGTGTGTGTATGTGTGTGTGTTTCAGAGAGAGTTACACAGAGAAAAGTTAAACTAATTTATCACGTGTCTTTTACCAACTGATCATTCTTCTTGTGTCAATGGAGCGAGTTTATGCTCATTATTCATCTCTTGTCTTTTTCCCGTAGTGGTATGTTCCGCCCGTGCATCTCTAAGTCCCGTGTAACCTTACCTTTACCATCTTACATTAAATTATAGGTCTTCCAGAGTGTCTCAGGGCTCACCTGCCCCGGATAATCTGCAGGGCTGCATGAAGACTTCTCCTCTTGTTTCCTCTCCTTGACAAACGCTCTTCTGACACACACACAAAGGCAACGCGTTGAACAGAGAGGAGACCGCTCGAAGCACCTCTGACCTCTCAGCCACAGCAGCCGCAGCAAAAGGCTTCATACCGGACATGAACATCAGGGATGTAGAAAGCACAATTACTTCGGACGGAGACCTTTGAACGCTGCTAAAAAAGCTGTATTAATCTCGGGGAGGAAGTGGTCTCTCCCGGAGGGGTGAAGAGTGCTGCGTCGTCCTGAATTATCTCTTAGTAATGACGCTGTTAAACCCGGTACCCAAACACCTAGTCATTAAGAAGAAAGATAAGTATCTGTGGGAGTGGAAGGGCTCTCCCAAAGCTGCATATCTTGAGGGGGGAAGGATGTGTGCAGGCGGGGACGTTTCGGAGCGCCGGCTTTGACCAGTGGGTGTCAGATGTCATGGCAAATTCTTTCAGGGACAAATTACAGGGTTTAGCTTCTCTTGTACCCGGGATGCCTGTATTCTGATTTAACTTCCTCGACAGACACTCGAGCAACGTGCCACTCAACACTATTGTCGGGCCGCACACTTGACTCTGGAGACACTTCACCTCCTCTCACGCTCTCTTCAAGACTTTGTTCGTCGTGAAGGGCCCTCGGGGGGGGGGGGGGGGGCTCCTTGAGCGAGCCGAGCAGCGTAGGCCCTTCAAGGTTTATAGTCGTTAGCGCGTTGGTGTTAGAGGGCTTTACACGAGTGGCCCTCATTAACCTCTTAGCGTCTTTGTGCTTCGAGTTGGCACAGGGCCGCTCCGCAGATAAGCTTCGCTGTGAAACGGCTAAAAGGCTTGATCCGAGTGACTCCGGTATGAGCTGAACATCATCATCTGTGCTGCGAACAAAGCCAATCAACACAAGTGCAAACGCATCCGGGTTGAGCGTGCACAGCCGCAGCGCAACACGCCTCGCCTCATACGTGCGTGCGGTTGTTCTCAAAAACACCCTTACCTCACACACACACACACACACACACACACAGACACACACACAGACATCTTCCCTGTGAGCTGTAACAGAGCTAAAGCTCTCTGAAGCATTTAGCAGCCCGCGAGCAGTTTTTACTCCTTGAAGCCAGCGCTGAGGGGAGTGCTGAAGCATCTCATGCAATTTCAACCCAACATGGCTTTCTGTGAATAAACATCACTGAAGTGAACCGTCTACTGTATGTTGATCCACTGTAGTGCGGATTCTGTTTCCTCCATACAAGGTGATCTAATACCCCCCCTCTCTCTCTCTCTCTCTCTCTCTCTCTCTCTCTCTCTCTCTCTCCCCCTGACTTCTGTAGAGACTGCATTTGCCTCCAGACTTGTCTGAGACGGTGAGTCGCGTGAGCAGGGGCGAGCTGGCAAGAGCGGCCGCGGCGGCTTCAGCCTGTGGCTCTGGAGGTTCCGGCAACAAACACCTGGACTTCTAGCGCTCCCACATAGTCGCCAAGGGCAACCGACACCTGGAGCGCCGCGGCGTTGCCCTCTTTGCCGTGGCGACCGGGTTGTTCCCTCGCCCGCGTAACGTCAACCTCAATAACCCTGCGAGCCATGACCACCTGCCACCTGGCCCAACCCGGGGGGAAGATCTGAAAATCAACGACAGTTCAAGTTTCTTCTACATGCTGTCGACTCACACATTGACATTTGAACGTGCCGTTCTGCGATGAGGAGTTCATGTAACTTATATTAGTGGCCAAGTTTGAATACCTATTTTTTCCACTGTAAGTTGCCTCAGGTGTTTGTATGACGGTATGTTTGATTGCCAGGGTGAACAGTACTTAACCCAATTCAAATCCAAGATGCCGGGATTATTCAAAGGTGTATTCAGAGCATTCGGTTAGCAGCAATCAACTATTTACAATGTAAAGATAGAGTGAAAGAAGTCACACTGCCTCCATGTTTGTTGAAATCCAAACTCTGTGCTTTGTTTACGTTGTCCACTCGTGCATTTTAGTGCATTTCTAGTGCATTTTTAGTGCATTCTCTCTGGTGCCCATTTAGCTAGCTAGCTAATGGCCTCCGCTCTTCACTGCGCTCATACAGCGGTTACCGCGCTGCTAGCCGCTAGCCGCCGACTCAGCCATCTTGATGTTTAGAGTGAAGGTAATAGAGATGCTCCGAATTCCATACTGAGCACCTTTAAGATTTGGCACATTTTGTTTGTTTTTTGTTGTTCTCGGTCTCTGGGGATTTCACTTACAACTAAAGTGTCATCATGAAATATCTTTTAGTCTACACTCTTGGCAAACAGTAAATAATGTAACTGCCTTGTCCCTCGCTTTGAGCGTACTGTACAACCAGAGTGGCCACTCCTCCTGACAAGCTCCATATGTACTATAGTATTCTTTTTCTTGGAAAATGTAATAAAAAGGTGCTTTTGTTTAGTTAAATAAAAGCAAATAAATTCACAAAACACAGCATCTGCTCTTTATTTATGTTTTTGTTGTTGTCATTATCATGTCCCTGAAAGCAAAGCTGACTATCTGTGAGACTGTGGGAGGACGTAGAGTGTAGAGTGTGTTGTGTTACTTGTGTATGACTGATCTCTGGTCTGCCTCACTGGTTTCAGGTTCCAATCGGGACGCTTCCATGTGACCCTGAGAGTCTGCCGGTGAGCTCCAGAGCCGAGCAGAGATGTGGGCAGAGGGTAGTAGAGCTGGAGTTGGGTGCAGGCTTCACACCTCATCAGGCATGTTTGCTGGATGAGCTGCTTTGCCATGACAAGTCCAAAAAAACAAATTAGGTCAAACAGTGACATGGAGAAACAGAGAAGAAGAAAAAAACATGAAAAATTAAATGTTTCATTTTTCTTTTCCTCAGTCTGCTGCTGATGCCAGTTTGAATAATTTTGCCTGTGAAAACTGGCAGTATTGGTCATCATCTGCAACACGTGTTGGGCGAGGGGAGTGTTACCTGACGGCTTCATGCATGAATGCAGTGCTCTTATATTGGGTACATGAGAGAAAGAGATGACATCACTTATACAGGTGAACAACAGCTTGAGTTATCAGGATAAAAGCTGTTTTGTAAGTTATTGTTGTGGCGGAGCTGACATATTTAAGGAATACTTTTAGGGTAGGTTCAAATAGAATAATTTAATTTTAGCATTCGTTAATGTTGACATCGCACTGTCTGTTGTCTTTAACACTTGCCATGTCACCGTAATTCAAAATACATTATTTTCTAAGTTTTAAAACTATCAGCAAAGTTTTTATTTTTTATTTTTTTAATGGTTTATTTAATAAGGGACAGTGCACATTGATAAAAACATTTCAGTAAATGTGCCAGAGTTAGCCAAGAGGCTATTTTTCATCTGTAGTCCCAATGTTGCTGATGTTAAGAACAAACCTAAAAACATAAGATTACAAATACAATCTACAGATAAAGCAAGATATTAAGATTTATAATGTCAATTTCTTCTATATGCACATTGCAAAGCATGAGAGTTCTCCCATTTGTATTTACATTTACAATTGAGTGAGTTATCCGTTATTCTCTATTCACATATTATTCATGTAACTGTGCACCTTAATTAAGTAATTGAAATAAACAACATTTAGAATATGTCTGCCTGATTGAGGGAGAATTTGTTTTATGAATGATTCATGAGTCAACAGTATACTGTACAACCCAATTTCTTCTTTTTAAATCTTTTCTTTATTGTTGATCAAATCTCATAATGTGTTATCGTGTTCTAAGTTTGATATAAAATCATAAAGTATCTCAACTTGGAGGGAAAGAAATGTAAAAATTACATACAAGGTATTTTATTTTGTTGTTTACATTGATCTTAATGTAATCGCCAACAATAGCACATACGATATCCTCTCATTTCACAGGACCTGAGCTAAGACAGGAAGCTACGGGACCGGGTGTAGAGAACCTTCTTTTATAATTACGTGTCTTGGCAAACGCTGCTCGCTTCCTATGGATCCCTTAAGCCATCGTTGTTTTCCTACACTAGCTTTAGCAGTGGTCTTATTTGTCCTCTTATTAAATGAGAGCAGCACATTGCACGTTGCAGCACTATTCAAGTACACAATGTGGGTCAGTTCATTTTCTACCACACTCGATATCTCTCTGCCAATTTTGTTTTTTTTTGGCAAATGAGGTTACCATATCTGTCAAATACAAAAGACACAAAGCTAGACTATTATGTATTGTATTTACAATGATTCCCATTCATGTTTGCATAAACCACTCACACACAGAACATAACCGCTGACACTAAATAGGAGAGTGTTAGCTTCTGTTTGCTGCTGTGGGAATATTCACATTTCCAGGTCAGAATTGTTGTCTCATTAAAAATATAGATCAAACTTCCCAACGTTCTTCGGAACTTTTCCAGAAACTTATATTGTTTAACTTGTTTTTTTTCCCGAGTGAGAATAACATGTAAACCTTTTCATCCCGGAGCTGTATATTATTTAGACTTCCACTAATTGCAGTCTTTCTTGAATTTTGAATCTCTCGTTCATTCTCTGTGTGTAATAATTGATGTTCCTCTTCTCTCTGTCCCTCCCCGGGCTCTCAAACACAATTCCTACCTCTGTGATCAAATGTGTGATTAAAAAAAAAAAATCCTCTTAAAGATCTGATCAACCCACCAATCCTCAAATCTTCTGATAGGACTTTTAAATATTGAGTGGAATGTGTGAATTAAATTAATCAGTTTAGCAAGATTGTTGGTGCTGTTACATGCTGTGAATGTTACCTGACCTCACGCTCTCCTACATCCTTTCCTCTTAGATGCTCTCTCGCTCTCACTAACACACCCCCTCAGACCCACACACACACACACACACACACACACACACACACACACACACACACACACACACACACACACACAGAGACACAACCCCCCTGCTGAGGCAGCAAGTGAAGCAAAATAACTCACTCTGCCACACAATCGCTCCTTTGCCTCGCTCTAGGCACTGACTGCTTTATTCTATGACCGACTCCCCCCCCCTCCCCCTCTCCCTCCTCTTCATTGGCTCTGTATATTTTTTTTTCATACCATCGTAACTCTACTACAACAAGAGCCACTGATGGCGGATTGCTTGACCTTTCTCGGTGTTGTGCTGTGTGGTCTGTGTCGACTTGGTTCAGCCCATACAGAGGTTTGTTCTTTTGGACACCTTTGTTTGGTAGGAATTAAAAGTATTTTGTGTGTGTGTGTGTGTGTCAAGCTCTTGTAATAAATGCATTGTCAGCATTTATATTTGTATGACAGTGATGCACGGTGCCAACATGCGTGACTCTTTACTTGCTCAGTGAAGAGTGACACTGTATACGACGCAGCATTAAACAGGCAAAAAGGTTTTCTTTAAGACACAATTTTACTGTACAAAATGTTTTATAGTTTTCACAAAATACATTTAGAAAGCTCCATTTTAAATAAAGTTAAAGTAGACGTTTTTATCTCAGAAGCATTGCTCAGACGTAAACCCAGTGTGTCCATGTTCTACGCACACACTGAAATAAAAATTAAAAACTCAGAGCGTGACAGATGATGCTAGAAAAACCCTCCAATGGTCTTCAATTATAAATAAGGACTGCGGGGTTTGACTGCAGTCTTACGAACTCGAAGCCAATGTAATCGAAACAGAACGTGTTTACAAAATATTGCAACACAAGACTAATATCTTTTAAAAAAACATTGTGTACTAGATGAAATACAAAGGCTTTGGTCTGTTTTACAATCAACAATGATTAAATCTGATATGTACTTGTAAACAACTGCCAAACACTTAAGTTTAAAACTCTGTCAAGCAATCTTTAATCATAATTATAGGAATTAAATATTTCTAGTAGCACAATTTTTTTTTACCATAGGACACTATAATACAACTATACCTAAGAGACAAATTGTACCTGACCCTAAAGAAATGTATTTTATGATGCATGGAACATTTATAGAATATTCTCAGGGATATAAATGAAATCAACTTTTATTGGAGAAATCTTTCTGGAAGATTTCTAGGGAAGACGAGTACTTTACATTTTGACATAAACAAACTGGATTATATCGAAGACGCAGTCTACCATTTACAGACTACAGGTTTTCTTTTACACCCGTTTTCCACATTTAATGTTCTTCGTGGTAATCTAGAGTCAATCCAACCACCAAAGCAAAAAGGTCCAAGTTGTGCCGCTGTCGATAGTGATCCGTGTTTCATAAGCCGGCAAACGCAGGCCCAGTGTCAAAGGAGTCGAGACCACAGCCTCAGTGGGTGGATCGAGTTTCAGTTTCCTCTGCTAAATATCCATTCGTAAGAAACAAGACCAATAAATAGGGTTTTTTTGATGCAGTAAGAGTCTTCCCTCCAGCTTTTTGTCTTTAATGATATGCAACAGCGTCCAGAGACCATGCAAAGGCTGGTAGAAAGTCTCGATATAAGCAGATCAAAAGATAGTCATGGCAGAATCTCTCAGGTTCTCTCCTCTCTCAAGCAAAACGCAAGACCAACATGGTTTTCTAGCAGTCCATCTATCAGTACTTGATCTTGGTTTTTCATATTAACATACAAATAGCCATTTACTAACACACCAGAGAAAAAAAGGAAACAATGACTGAAGTTGGAAATAGAAAAAAAAAGAAAAAATACGTTTTTGTTCCATACATTTTTTAAACCGGGCACTTTACAGAGGTCCATTTTTTCCCGAATTTCCATCGTTGTTCTCTCTCCCAAAATCCTCATTTTGAATGTGCCTAGAGCTACAGAACAGCACAAAGTCCCGCTGGAAGAAACAGAAGCCAGGCGTCCCAAGGCTCTCCCAGAGTCTCTCTCTCTTTCTCTCTCTCCTCTCCTAGTTCTTTGCCTCTTCACAACCCTCTCTCGCCTTCTTTACTCTTCTTCTGTGCCGTGTATGTGTGAGGAGCACTGCCGGAGGGCGATGGTGGAGTGGGTGGTTTACAGGGTGAAGTAGCTCTTCTCTCTACTGTAGTCTTGACCAGTACTGAGACATGTCAGGCTCACCCCCTGGGACTTGGACAGGGACAGACACTCCAGGAGAGATGAGTCCTGCAGAGACAAAAAAAAGGTGAGAAAATGTCAGTAAAAAAGAAAAAATAATTCACCAGGCTAAATTAGATAAGTTGATGCAGCATGCACAGTTAGTGTGACAGCTAACACAGGGCCAGAGCACAGAGCATTGTGCGTTAAACGCTTGCAGTGGAGCTGCAGTGAGTCACAATGCTCTGCACATGGCTGCACAGTAAAAGGCGTGCAAGCTCCATAAATTGAGGCTTCGGCGATGGCATTTAAACAGAGCGCGTAGAACAGCAAATGAATCAAATTAATTAGCAATTTAGCACAGAGGAAATGTGGTTATGCATGATTAACTCTTCATGACTATAACTGGTATATATGGGTCCCAGTAAAAGCATCCTAATGGGGTGGAACTAAACTATGGGCTGGAGTTGTGGGATTGACATGATGGCGGAGAGCGCCACTGAAATGAGCTTCATGCAACTGCAGAAGGAAAATGGTATGGAATGTATAGAGATATCGATATAGACAGAAAGGGAAAGGAAAAGTTGCTGCAGCATGATCATGAATCAAAGACGGCTATAGTACCCCCTTGTTTACAGGAAATGTGGCAGATGTTTCAAAGAGTGCACTGTTTGTGATGATTAATTCCCAATGCATGTTGGTAAACAATGAACTGTCTGCCTACCTGTTGAGGTGGTACCAGAAGCGGTCATTGATTGGCTGTTCATATGTGCCTGCATATGAGGGGGCGTGTATGTGTCGTAGCTCCGCCCATTCACAGGCGTACTGGTAGGCAGCATGCAGGAATAAGAGGAGGCCTGGCTGGGCTATAGATAGGGGAGAGAATGTTACATTAGCTTAGCCAACCATAGTTGTAGTCTGTAATACTGTAACGCAGATGTGGCTTGATTTAACCTAATTTATACTTTGTTGGTTCTCTGAGAATTATCTTTTTTTTTTTTTTTTTGGGCCAGGAAACAGTTTAAATTACTCATGCGTGTTTCATACCACTCTTACAATCACATCAATCATCATACAATATCGCATAATATATATGCATCTTTAAACAGGATTGACTACAGAGCATTGTGGTCGCGTGTACTTACTTGCATAGATAGACTGTTTGCCATGGTGAAGCTGGGCATGGGGGGCAGCGCGTTGTAGCTGTTCGCCAGAGCAGAGTCGGGTCTACCCAGCATTGACCCCGAGGTGAAAGACACTGTGAACGAAAGTGAACATGTTGTTGAAACCCCGATGACGTCACAGTCCTCCGTCTCATTAGCGCTCGTCCATTGACGGGCTGATAGGTCGGGACACGTACACTGTACAGCGTGTGTCTCAGGTGATTGACGTGTGCGCGCGAGCTTCAGCTCAGTCATGTGCCCCTCGTGGCTGATTCGTTAATTACGCTGATATAAATCAGCTGAGAAGTTTTGCCCAATCAGCCATCACAAAGGAAACCAGCTGTGCTTCTGTCAGTGAACTAGAGCCTTTGAGGCCCCTTTACCCCCACCCCTTTATATTAATCTGCAGGCTTTCACGTATAATAATATTTCGTAATATCGAACATTGATCGTGTCTGATCCGAAACCAAACGACATTTAATGTGTGTTTTTTACGCACATTAATAATGCTATGTGACTAACAAGTTGAAGCGTTCTTTAATATCAAATTGTAGTAGTATTTGAAGGGATGGGGGTATGTTATCATACACAAGGAAATGTGTTCTCAATTATATGATTATATGATGATATATATGTGTATGTATATATATATTATATGTATGTATATAATATATATATATATTTATTTATATATATATGGATGTATATATAGGCCTTATATGGTTAGTTCAGTTACTGTTTGATGGACAAATAGAGCAGCCAATTAGAGGTGCTGAAGTGGACATGTGACAATAAAGTCAGAAACTAAATTGATGCCACACGTTGTCTTATTCCTCCATTATTATATTCGGGTTAACACTGGGTATACGCGCCAGGATCGCTATACACATCTGCTAACAGGGTATCTGTCCCGGCTGTGGTGGGCCTACCCGGTGTAGTGGGCTGTGGGATGGCCTGGTAGACGCTGGTGCTGAAGCTGCTGCTGATGGGGATGTGACTGGATGAGTTGTTGGCCTGCCGGCGCTGGTTCCGCAGCTTCTCCTCTCGCCTCCACTTTGCTCTTCTATTTGAGAACCATACCTACAGCGAAAAGCTGCCTATTAGTTTTCTTTTCTTTTCTTTTATCTTCATTATCTTTGAAACCTTTCACACATCCGTTGTGACCGAATTAAATTAAATTTAAAAAACTTCTGATCACTCACTTGTATTCTTGCTTCGGGCAGGTCGATTTTCGCTGCTAGTCTCTCTCTCGCGAAAACATCTGGATAATGAGTTCTTTCAAATTCTATAATGCAAGAAACAGCACAACAGAATTGTTAGTATATCATGAAAAAAACATGAACATGTCGCTATCCTAACGCATTATGACTAACAGAAGCCTGTGGGTTTTTTTGTGGGGGGAATAACAATGACATTAAGAAAATGTATGAATAAAAAATGGCGGATATAAATGTTTGAATGATTGCTCGACCTTTTTCCAGGGCTTCAATCTGCTCCTGAGTGAAGGACGTGCGGTTCCTCTGTAGCTTCCTCTTGAGCTGCAGTCTCATCTGTGTCTCCTCTGAGTCCTCCCCATTCGAGCTGATGGAGTTTGTGTTTTCTCCTGCGCCTTCTTGTGGTTGGCAGCCCTCTGCAAAAAGAAAAAGAAAAGCAAATGAAGGAAATATACTTTCAATTAAGCTAATTGAATAATGAATTCTCGGGCCGCGTGTTGTAGCCTATCGGCCTGCAGCTAATTGTACAGACCGCGGTGCAACATCATTAATTAAAGCATCGGTCATGGTTGATTAAATTAAAAAAATCAGAGGAATTATTGCAGTTGCTCTCCTATAATGTTGCCAGATGACAAAACAACTGACTGCGTTGGACAGGGAGCAATGTGGGGGGAAAAAGGCTTCTCGCGGTTAAACTGTTTATAAAATATTGTGGGAAAAACAGGCTGGCGAGGGGACGGGTCCGCGTACTTATCGCTCGCCAACAATGGCGTGTGTTCTCAAAAGGTTAAGAGAAATGTGACAAGATGTGGCGAGCCTCTTTTCAGAGCCTATGAAATGTATTAAAACCCCAAACTCTCTTAGCCCTCTTCTTCTTCTTTTTTTAAGGCAGAGCAATGCCTCAATGGTCGTTCCCATATGGGCGTTGGTATAGCCATTGAGGTGACCACCAACTTTTGAATAGGAGAAGACGCTTTTCAGAATGATACAATGCCTTCAGGAGTAAGGGAAACCATTAAACTATGGACACAGCCAGGGGACGAGCAGTGAGCCCTCGGTGGGTGTAATATATGGGAGGGGGGCTATTGGAGGAGATGACAAAAGGATCCTCTCTCTCTGGAGGCGCACAAGCTATAGTACTTTGGCATTGTGCGCACGAGGATCCCAGTCAACAGAGCTTTGAGTCCAGTGTGTTAACCCTTATCCACTACCATCATTAATCACGTCCCCCGGCCAGCTACACGCCAGTCAGGATTTCTGTCTTCAATTGGAAACAAATGAGTGAGGAGAGAGCATGCAACCCCCTGAACAACCAAAATAAGGCCAATCTATTCACTGCCCCTTCAGTTGCAGGGCGAGGCTTATCGACTAATGTCTGTCTTGTTGTTGGACATCATTATCACACCGAGGAGTTAATGCGAAAGTAAGCAGGGGTGCGTTGATAAGTGTTTTTTGTAATATCTCACTGATGTCTGTCTGGAGCCATGAGTGGAACTCATGCATGAGAATTCAGAGGTTTTTTTATGCTGATTTTTTTCCATGTTTTCCAAAACATTAGCATGCATCGTTTTCGAGAGTGTTGCCTTGCTCGTGGACACGAAGAACAGGTGTAGCACGGCCTATAAGCAGCCATGCATTAGGCTGCGGTGCCCTTTAAAAGCAAACGTGGACACCCATTGAAGTGCGCACACTTTCTTTTGTCTTGTGTGAAAAATGCAGTTCGATATTATTACTTTTAAAATACAAAAACACCTTTTCCATCATGTGAATTCAAGCAAGTTGCAGGTTTACTCACAAGCAATTGTGCATTCTTGCTGAAGCCCTGAAAACATATTTAGTGTGTCTAAATGTGAAAGTCGTGGTTCACTGGAGGAAAAGCTGATGCGACATGTTTCTTGACAATTTCCCTCGCTACAAATAGACAAAAGTATATTCTTCTATATAGGCCAATAGTTTGTATCCACGCTATTTGTTTCTTCACTCTGGATAATCCATAAAAAGGAGTGAATGTGCAGCTATTATCCTTCAGCCAGACCCACTGACGCTAGGATGGGATTTGTTTTCTTTGTAAAAGCGCTGGGAAATAAACTCATTCTTTAGTATCACGATGTCTGAGCCAGTGAGGCGGAAAAGCAGCAAAAAAGAGATACCGAACCAATTGCGGCACCTTTCAGCTGCTGAGACTGGATCAAAACACTCTTGAGAAACCGCTTAGAACTGAAAGAGAAAGTGAGAGACTAAATCCTATAGAAGGGATTTAGAGCCATATAGCAGCGAGTGAGAATGAGAAAGAGATAAAAGACAAAATCGGGAAGGAGTTTTTATTCGTTCCTCTGTGGATAGAGTTGTCTTCTTTTGGGGCCCTGTCACTCTCCTGTAGCCATTAGAGCTGGTTGGATAGAAAACATATTTTCGTTCCCCCGAGACAACATGTTATAGTTAAATAGTCATTGAATTAAAAAAGATAGACAAATAACTCGTTCCTTATTACTTTTATTATTAATGATAATAATATGTGTGTATTATTATTTCTTGGGTTTTCATAATTATTATAAATGATCATCTTTATTAATAATGATTAATAATGGATGTACAGTGCTATGACAGGCTGTACCAACAACAGAAAAAATTAAAAAGTACCATATTACTGTTATGTATAATAATGTGATATGAACCACAACATTAGGCGTATTACTCATAATTATATTGTTATTATTATACTAAAATCCTTTTTGCTTTGATGTTTGTTGATAACAGCTCTATTAACCAAATAGTCATCAAACAAATGTTAATTATTATAATTGCAAGGACTGAATTTCGCCACTTTAAATTCCTAATTATGATGCATATAAATCAATGGCAATGCTGTATCGTAAAAATACCAAATTATAAAAAGAAAAACAAATGAAGCGTAAATAGGTGTTCTAATATAAAAATATGATCAATGTTTGGCCTACATGTAGGCCCACATACAACTCTGTGAAGTGGAACCTTTCCACAGCAGCCTGAGCATCTCCACACTCCTCCTGCATGATGCCATCCTGAGAGACAAAGCCCTCTTTAATGAGCAATTACACATAGAGACCGTTCCCATAACCAATCATTGCGTGTGAAGGAAACCATTCCTTTGTACAGTTCCCCGGCTCTGCGTCTCCATCAGGAGGGGAGGAACATGCATGCAGACCGTTGGCTGGACACCTCTGCTGAAAGGACAAGCTGCTGTCACGCACATCCATGTCTGGGACCGTGGAAGCATTCAGACTGCATGCATGACCTCTGGCTTACTCTAATCGACGAGTCTTAATTGGGGGTCTTGTTCAGGGCATCAAAGCATGCCGATACAATACCTTCCCCGCACACAGAGGCGTGGACCGGAACCACTGGAATAGTATAAGCTGTAACACTATTCATATTCAAACGTGATCATTTCTGGTGACCTCTGTGGAGAGTTCACATAAATCCTAATGCATCCATATTCAAACATGTTTAAACGTCACTGAGCTTCAGACGTCAACACCCAGACCGTCCGGCTGTACAACGCGCGTGCGTCAAGGTGTCTTTAATGCCACTGCGTGATAATGAGGCTCACCTTGGTTGGGCTGCCCTGGCACTGATGTTCCGGGGTACCAGCCGGGCCGGGTCCCCCAAGTTCCTGTCTGACCGTTGAGCATTCTCAGCTTGTCATACATGCCATCTGCGCCCATCTGTTGCTTTTCACTTGCCAGGTTGCGGAGGACTCTGTTTATCGATGACACCTGAATGACAAATTGCGTATGATAAAAGTCAAGATTAGATTTAGACATAGCAGTGTGTTGCTATATACGAGTAAACAGATGTGACACACACGCAGAAACACATACATACACCTTATAATCATAATAAATGTGCACAGAAAGATGTTTCTGCGCACAAATGGACAGCGCGCTTCTAATTGGCTGCATATGTTTGGATGATCACACACGCAGTAATGCGCGCGCAACACACTTTCTATTTAATAAGACTAAATGGTTGGTTGCCCATCTCCTTTTCCCTCTGCATGAGGAAGAAAAAAATCATTTCATGTGGCAAATTAAATCATGCACATAACTTACAGTCAGTACACTTACACTGGGTATATTGTCGTTGGTGCAGACCCCCTCCGAAAGCAGCCTGTCACGGATCTCCCACGCGAAGATAGACGGACATTCCCGCTTGTACTGAGCGATTTTCGCGACCACCTCTGGAGTGGCAACCCTGGGCTTGCTGCCGCCTATTGCTCTCGGTCTTATGGAGCCAGTTTCATAATACCGGCCCAGGATCTTGCTCACACAGCCGTTAGATACCTGGATAGAAAACAAAAGACACAATTCACATACATTATTTACGACTAATAACGGAATTTTGAAGAGGGCGTCAAATAATTATCACCTTTTCACTGTCCAGCACTTGGACTTCATCATGGGTCTATAAACACAAAACATATACCTTCAATGGTATTAGGCGTTAGGTGTGTTGTTTAATAGAGCAGGAATTACTATCCTTTTGTGGCGGCCTTATTACATTTCCATTAAAGGGAATGATGTAATAATTCAATTATTTAGATTTTTTTTTTTTTTTTTTAATCCTAAATTGCAACATTTAAGATACAGGAAATCTGGATTTTCACGGGGAAACCATACCGTTATGTCTTTCATATTTTTGCGTAATTGTTTTATTAAAAAAAAAAGGTAAAAAAAAGTTTGCATCCATTGGAAACAAATTCTGCATGAACCCTGTTTTTCTGTTGAAGGAGGAGTGTGGCTGTCACCTGCAGTATCCTGGAGATGTCGCAGGGTCGAGCACCACTGTGAGCGAGTTCAACTATTTTCTGCCTGGTGGAATCCGGCAGCGGTCTACCATTAACAAACACACCACCAAGCTGGTTTACGCCACTGTGACCTACATGGAGACAAAGGCATCGCGGTCATCACATCGTAAAAATAAAAAAACTCAAATTAAAACATATCGGTCATAACGCAAATTAGTCTATATTAATGGAGAGGAGAATGTGATAAGCGCGTGTATATATAGCAGAGTTAAATATGACACATGAAGACAGCATACCAGAAATACAGACGGTTTAGAACAGTTCACTTCAAAATTAATTGCCATGTGGTTGAATTAAAGTGTTAAGATCACACTATAGTTTTAATAAACTTTTAAACCGCTTGGTATCATCTATATGAAGACGAGCGTTGCGCAGTTATTCAGTAACACATGCAAAACAAGGACTACACGACAATAGCCTCGCATCAACTATAACATCTCTAAATGTTTTTCTTTCAAAATAAAATTAACAACCCAGTCGGTGTTTTGCCCCTAAAAAACTAAACCAACCTGTTATCAACCCGGCAAACGTCGGTAATAAAACAACCGCACCGTTATCCATCCCTTCATACAGCTGCGCAACACCTGCACCTCACTCAAAAACTACCCTCAAAATAAAAATCATGCAGGAGCTCTGACCATCATAGAAAATACCAGAATTTGAAATAATCTATTAAATTAGCTTTCATTCAAAGGAATCGCTTTCTGGAAAATGACTTTAAATCGACGACTGGGTCTATAAGCACACGGGAATTACGCATAGATAAAGACAGACACCACATAGGAATCTAGCTCTAAAATAGCATTGTTATGATTGGTTATTGTCTAAAAAACGATTACTTTTAAAAAAACGATTCTTAAATAATGCTCTGGTATTTATCTAAAGCACAAAATAAACCAGCAAACCTGAAGCCAAATGGGAAGCCGACTCCCCGGAGTGCCTGAGCTGCTGCTCTGTGCATGCGCTCCCTTCCCCTGCGCTGCCGCCCGGTACATTGACTCCGGGAGCAGAGGCTCCTGAGCAATAAATAAGCTCCAAATATAGAAGAGGGGGAAAATATGATGAGCCTGCCTGACATTTGTCTTTAAAATAAAGCTAGCTGCACGTCAAGTTTGAGCTTAATTTCTGGAAATAGGCGGAAGTCGCCTCGGATCATGCATGGGAGGCTAATTGAAAAGATCAGTTGGAGCACTTGTGGCAGGCATGTCACTTTATGACACCGCTCTGCTTTTGAAAATCGCATCGTCACGACAAATAGTAGCATGATAAAACGACCCTTTCTGTCTGCATTTGGATATCACTCGGGCAAAATTGGACGCTACTCGTTTACCCTCCGAGGGAGACTTCGTTTTAAGGTGGCCAGGGGCTACGCGCGGTCACAGGAACGAGGGCGCGCCTGGATTCTTAACATATTAAAAGTGACATGCAGTTCTTTCCACCACCCCCGCCCCCTCCCTTGTTTGTATTTGACAACAAATGCTCGCAGCCACATGCATTCCTGTTGTGCGCAATCGGTAGGCGTCTTTAGTCTGAAATGTGTCACAGGACTCTGCTTTAAACTGCACACTTAATTGTACTTAAATGACCAAAGGGGGCCTGTGTGTAGCTGAGTAACAAAATAAACCTGTTTAAATTAGTAACATATCCCCTATTTGTTGGCCGCTATGCGTAATAATCTTCCATCATGGATCTGATTGATAGTTAATCCATTATCATCCCTCCTGCTCTTTGGTAATTCCAGGATTAAGTGGAATTAATAGACTTCTTATATACGTTGGAATTGGCCTTCCCGCATTTGACAGTCCTGCTCTGCGGGTTCTCCAGAGCTGCTCCGTCACATCTGATTTATAGCTCTCATATAAATCCTCTGGATCGATAAACCCGTCAGATAAGGACATCACATACAAATGTAACTCTCCTAAGGTTAAGTCTTAATCATGGCACAATTCCCTCAAGTGCCCATGAGTCGATCGCGCCCGCTGGCGCTGATTATGCGCCTTGTATTCTATCGCTAAGTCGACTAATAGGAAAACATATGGTGTCAATTTGGACGCTCCCCGCCATCTACACCCAGGAGTTATTAGCACAAAAGCCAGCGAGGGCCGTCGCGACCTTTAGACAACCCAAAGGGCCGGGTCCAGTGACGTCTCCTCGGCTACTCCACCAGACGTCACACGCCGAGCCAGGGGAGCATCCCTTTATCATCACTCCGCTGCAGAGCACTGTGTGCATGATAAGGCCCCATCAGCTCTCTGATGTTACACTGGCAAGCAAAACATTAAATAGAAATTTACAAAAATTTAAATAGCTGTATCTATAAAATATGACACTAATGCCAGCATTTTGCAAAAGTATTCTATATATTTTTTTATCACAGGTCACTTTAATTACAAATTACACCTCTCTCCCCACATCAAACAAACCAACTGTCACGGTGTCCCAACATTTGGATTCAAACATTATTAGTATGTGTTTACTAATGCTCACAGATTACAGCACAGGTATATGGAGAATAATATAATAAAATCATCCCACACACCTTCATCACAGATGTCATACACCTCTTGTCCAGCAGCAAGAGAGAAAATGTTTCATGTTTATCCTTTTATGTTTCAACAGACACACGAATAAGACAGATATTCAAACTCATATAGGCCCCTTTAAACACAGAGGCCTAAACAAGCAACTTCATGTATGTTTTTTGATTAGCACCCACGACAATATGACTGCTAATAGTTGTATCTTCAGTCTGCCCCTAACACTCAAGCTGGTTTGTAATATGAGCATTCTTTCTATAGTTCATGCTGTCTGTCCGTGAAGAATATGGACTAATCTACATACGACATTATTGCTTTTCCTCATGTTTCATGCAGGGCTCTTCTCTCCGCAGCTCATCTCGTATGCAGCCTGGCAGCCAGCTCTAACGCTAATGCAGACGGCTGTGCAATTATTTAATACCAACTCAAGCAGAAAGAAAAAATCTCCTTCTCAACCCAACCCCCTCTATACCCCCCCCCTCTCTCTCTCTCTCTCTCTCTCTCACCCACGACTTGTGATAAACTTGTTCAAAAATAACTTCTCCACCTATCATTGCAAAAAAATACAAATAATTAACAGCAATAAAACGGCCGTTAAAATAACCGGGAATATTTATCCCCTGCACCTCATAAATAGTCATGCACATATATGCCTGCACGTATACATTCCCTTTCCTTCAAAGTGTTCCCGAAAGTTATTGCGCAACAACAAGCAGTGCATACTGTCAGTGGGTGTTGCTTCCATGCAGCCGCAGTAGAACTTGCGGCACTAATCAAAACTTTTGTAAAGAAACACAAAATATATATGAAAACAACTTACTGTTCTGCATCATTGAGGCTACGCCAGACTCCCACGTGGCATGGCTGTGGTATTCTATACGCGTCACAAGGAAAAGACAAAGCTGGTTAGCATCATGTACACCATCGTGTCAAATTAGTTGCAACATTTTTTAATTTTTTAAAATATAAATTAAGTTTCTCATCTCATCGTTCGATTATAATGTCTGCGGATCTTTTGTGCTTTCAAACATTATTGATGCATAAAGAATATTCACATCCCCATAAATATGTATTTTCATTAAACTTGCCTGTAAACAAGAGTTGACTGTCCACTCTAACAATTTAGTCAATCATCTGCCGTTTTCACTACTTAATGTCTCCCTTAAGGACAAAGCAGAACAACACATTAGCACAGCCACAGCTATACTGATGCACTCACTGTCTCTTTATTTGTGCCCTTTCATTTAAAATTAACCTCAATGTTGTTGCCAAGCAAAATACAATGTAAAAAAAATGTACGCAGGACAAAATGACGTGAAGCCTATATATTTCAGACAGCACTTGTCAAAAAAAGAAATTAAATTGGGTCTGTAACTTTTTCCAGCACTATTTATTTCCTCATCGCCTTATAAACCTGATATCGCTCCATATGAGCTGCAGTCTGTACAGTGACACACGTTGTCTAGCTCGCCTCACTGCACCGCAAAGGTCCAGACCAGGAGGGGGTACAAAGCTAGGGTACAAAGCCTGCTGGACTCGCAACAATGCTCCCCCTTTCCTGCCTCGTATGCCTCAAACCCGGAGCACAAACTCGGCTCCGCGACTAGAAACACACACACACACACACACACACACACACAGCCTCCCCACTAAACACACCAACAAGTTCAGATTAATACAAAGAGCCGGAGGCATGCATCCACCCCCTCTGGGACCATTCATAAACACACACGCACGCACGCGCGCGCGCACACACACACTCTCTTTCTTTCTCTCTCTCTCACACACACACACACACACACACACACGATCGTGACCCCGTGCCGCTAGTGCGTGAATGTGAGTTGAGTTGGCCCCCCCATGCTTTAGAAATATATATTTTTGAAGTATAGTTTCTTGTAATATTCGGTGGCTGAGTGTTGTGCTGCTGGTGCGGGTTGTAAAGCGGCTTTGGAGACACAACAGCGCAGTAGGGCGCTAAATTGGAAAAGACAAATGCATTAAAGAAGCTATTGACTGGGGAGGGGGCTAAAAAGGGGGCCAGAGAGGGAGAAGTTTGAAGTTTTGGTTTTTCTCCCTCCATGCGAAGTTTGTGTTGTGTGCAGAGCAAAGTGGCCTGATGGCGACGCCTCGAACAGACTGTAGTCCAGGGCTAGTTCGTGGGATGTGCACGCGGGGGCCGCCATTGCATTTATATTGTAGCTTTCTTTCATGTTTCACAAATAGGCTGCATTAATCAAATTCAGATTCCATCACACTGGGCCACATAGCCGCAGTTAGCCTGTTTAGCATAACCTCGGGTTAACTAATGCAGATGTCATTATTGTTGTTGGCCTGATGTCATGTCAGAGTTAAAGTGGACTAATAATAATACATTCTAAAATAGCCTGAGCAGCCTATAAAAGCTGTTTAGTCAGTAGCTTTTTAAAAAGCCCTGTAAGGTCCAAGTGGTAAATCATTTATTTAAGAAACCTCAAACGTTGTGGTTCCCGAAGATCTAATCTGCATTTCTTTTCCTTTAGTAATCCGTAACAACAATGTCTTAATTCAAAATGCTCCTTCTGGCCGTGCTCACAACATGTATGTGCAGAAATAGTGCATGTGTTGTAGTACATGACTTGAAACAATATGTTATATTTTACACATATTTATGATTCAATTAGTTTTTAGCATGCATATCGACAACGTGTTTGATCTCAACGCAAAGGATCAATAATAACAACATTATTAATCCCTCTTATTAAGGTCTGGTGTGTTTATTACATCAGTCTTTTAAAACATATATTAGGCCTATATTTTTAGCCTGAATTATGCTAAATGTATCTTTAAAATTACAATATAAAGATTCTAAATTGAGCACATTAATATTCCTGCTTTATTCTACTCGTTTGTCTGTTTTAACAAAATAGTTTAAAAGCAGCAATTTGCATACAGACTCTGTGTTGTATTATAATGTTGAAATTATTTAATTTAATATTATAGGCTGATAGGCCTGTCAAAGATGGTGTGTGACTACTTTAAATACTACTCAACCCAATTGCTCCGAAGTAAAAGTAGTTTCACTCGCTGTCACTGAGGCAATCAGCTCAGAATAAAAAGAGGAACGCTGCTCTGGAAACGGAGCTGGAGCTTCATGGAGATTCTTGATTCTGGTGGAAGGCGCTCGGGTGACTCGCCTGCATGAATCAACCTGACACGTTTGCTCAACGGGTCATTGCGCCCCATCCTCCTCCATGATCACTGCCCCGGCCCAACGGGACTTTTTACTCTGGACTGTCAGAAATAAGCGGTGAGCTGTCCGCCGGCCGAAACACACAGCAACAGAACCGATCCGATACAACCCAGACAAGAGGCGCTGAAGGAGAGTCCAGTCAGAAGACAGGCTGCACTGTCCAATCAATCACCTATAATAATAATAATAATAATAATAATAATAATAATAATAATAATAATAATGGGAATAATAATAATAATAATAATAATAATAATGAGAATAATAAGAATAAGAATAATGATAATATGAATAATAAGCATAATAATAATGGGAATAATAATAATAATAATAATAATGGGAATAATAAGAATAAGAATAATGATAATATGAATAATAAGCATAGGAAAAATGATTCCATAATTGAACAGCACAGACTAACTTTAAGTCAGGATCTTACCTTTTTGTGGCATCCTGCGGCGTTGTCAAAGTCCTTGGTAAACTACAGGCTACAGCCAAGTTCTCCACACCACAGAACGAGCAAAACTCAAAAGAAAAAAAAGCCGACCAGGATCAGCCGTCTCTCTCTCGGGAAGTTCAGAAGAGGAAAAATTAGTTTCCAGTGGTCTTCGGCGGAGACGGAGGGGATATCCCTGCGAAGGGGACAGAGATTGACAGTGAACTCAGATGTCAGGACGCACGGAGTTTGGCGAGGATGTGCGCTGGCGTGTGAGAGACCGAATGAGAGAGTCAGAAAGAGAGAGAGAGAGAGAGAGGGAAGAGAAAGAGAGAGAGGGGGGAGGGAGGGAGGGGAGGAGGGAAGAAGGGAGGGATAATAGTGGTGGTGGTGGTGGTGGAAGGAGGTGGGGGTGAGAGAATGAACACACCTATGCTGATTAGCGATGGAACAAGTGTATTAATGTAGGCCTATGTGTTCCTGGTCCGCTGTGCGCGCCTCGCCTCTCCTCCCTCCGCCGCTCTTCACTGGCCCATTAGCGCGACCCGACCTCTGTCATCATCCCCCCACATAAACACTTCCCCCTGCACCACAGCAAAAGCGGGAAACGGGGCCGAGCCACAGCGCGAGAGGAGGGGGTGGAGGGATGGAGAGGGGGGGGGGATCTCGTCTTCCCAACCCACTAATCAGCCCACGCATGCAAATACCCGGCGCTCACTTGCTGAATATTGCCCTATTGCAAAGCAACATGCCTCGGAAATGCCCCATTGGTCGGAAGGCTCTATTCTTTCAGCTCCAACCTCAGGCTCCAGTGCTGCGAGGAGGACGGGAAGTAGTGGAGCAGCAGCACCGTGAGCCGAGGAGCTCAGGACACTGAATGCACATCACGAAGAGCTGCAGATTACTTTGTATGAAGCAGCCGATGCTGTGCATATTACATTAATATTATATAGACACATAGTTATGAGATTATGTTAAAAAAGTTTAGATTCAGCCTCCACTTATCAAATGTTTATTAATTCAAATACTTCATACGTTACACGTTAATGGATTGCTCTAAAATATGAATATGAAGCCCCGAGAGGAGACCTCTGCATGGAAATGACAGCGTATGGGATATTATTTACTTTGATTCAATCTTTATTCAAGTTTTTGAAAAAGGCACGATCTCCATTCACTAAAGACATCATCAAAAATGTCCACCACGTGCTTGTGTTGATTCTTTTGGGTATCACCTTCCCCTGAATAGCCGTACCCTTCCTGTCAACAAGGACGCCATGCGTAAAGAGCGCAGCCTTTAGCCATGCTCCGCTGCGTTTTATGGACACATTTGCGAGGCACCGCGACGTCACTCTTCCGACCTGACAGCAAATAGCACGCGTAAATAAAGTAAAGCAAATGACTTTGCAGCCATGGCCACACGCTCCCAAACGGCGCGGGTTGAATGACTGGCTATTAACGCACACCTCAACGCACCCAAAAGCAACCCCTCTGCGCCCGTGTTTGAGCATACAGCCGGAGCTCTGGGCAGCACCAGTCTCAGCACTGAGGAGCCCCGTCGCTTACTCCAAAGGGAGGAAAACCGAAGGGAAGAGAATGAGGCTTGTATGGAAGTGGAAGCCAAACTAAAGCAGAAAAGGGGGTGCATGAAAGGGCAAAGAGAGAGAGAGAGAGTGGAGAGGGAACAGGCATAAGCAGGGGGAGGGGAGATCTCTTCTTTCTTTTTTTTAGGATGGAGGCCTTGAAATGAAATCATGGAGGCCTACACTTGACTTTCTTTGACATGTGAAAAAAGTTGGAGAAGTCAGAGCTCATCAATAAAACACTTCGGAGGTGAAAGAGGGCTCCCTAACAACCATCGCATTCCTGACTACGGGTTCAATGAGTAGACAAACGACGCTGCTAGAGAGAGAGAGAGAGAGAGAGAGAGGAGGCAGGGAGGGAGGGAGGAAGAGAGAGAGAGAGAGCGAGAGAGAGGAGGCAGGGAGGGGGGGAGGAAGAGAGAGAGAGAGAGAGCGAGAGAGAGGAGGCAGGGAGGGGGGAGGAAGAGAGAGAGAGAGAGAGAAGGTGGGAGGGAGGAAGGGGGAGAGAGAGAGTGGGACTGCCCGGCTTTGAATGGGGCCCTCAGTGGGCCGGCGAGATAATGAGCTGAGAGGACCGGCTCAAACTGTCACCGAGGGTCCCGCGGTGAGGAACAACACTTTGGCCAATACTCCTTCATCAAACAACCCGTAAACTAAACGAGCACATTCATCTGTTTCTCCTTCCTGCATTGTTTCTACTCACTTAGACTGGTGGCTCGGCCTATAGCCGACCGTGAATGGCCGCAGCTTATATCAGCAATGGAGGGAGGGGGGGGGGCAACATTTTCACGTCAAGGACCCCCTTATTAGACATGCATTAGACCACAAACATCCCCCCACCGCCCCCACCCGATAGGAGTTTGTGCAATGAGGGGAACTCGGGTTGGTTATGATGCTGTCAAACTGAAGGTGGAGTTTAACTTTCAAACACACGTTATCACTCAGAATTAACTTTTTTCTTTTTCTTTTCTTTTTTTTAATCGAGGGAAATCATTTTCTGAGGAGAGAATGTGCATGGCCTCAAGTTAGAGACGCTCTGAGATGGTCTAAGAAGTTGTTGCATGTGTTTACGATAAACTGTGTCGGTCAGCCTGAACAGCTGATGCAGAGCACCAACACACTCATTGGAGAGCCATTGTTTTCATTCATGGGTAACATGATCATTTTCTGATTTGGACACTGAGTTCAATTGTGTCACAAAATGCTGATAAACATGGAACTTCCCTTAACATTTTTTATGTTAAAATATCTCAATTGCAAAAATAAATAAAAACATGTGTATCCCTATATGCTTATATTTATAGTTTATACCTTTTTGGTGCAAATGTTATTGCCACTCACTTGTCTCAGACTGCAGCTGTCAGAAATTCCCACCACTAACCTGCCCTTCGCTGAAAAGACAGATTCCCCGATGAGTGTGTCAAGTAGTTTTCTTTGGAAACAATACCTCCAGTAGGTTATTGATTTCTTTAGTTAAGCTGTAAATCCGCTCCGAGAGCTAATTCGTTGTCTCCACCCCTCGAGAGATTTCAGGGTTATTTTTTCACAACCTTCACTCACATGTCGATAGGCGTTCATATTTGTCAGCCACAGGCCTGACAATATAAAATAATATAATAATAATATTATTATAATAATACATTACTATTTTAAGGCACTTATGCAGTAGAAGTCAGCACCAAAAAAACGGGATAGGCTGATGTTAGGAAAGCAATTAGCCCAATTCGGATTAGCAGCATAATGCCACAGGCCTTGAACAGAAAGCCTTATAATCTGGTCGCTATTTCCCCCCCCCCCCCCACCCCCCGAGGCAATTCGGTATTTGTACCTATCTAGAAACTTTTAAATGAAAACAAAATAAAGAGAAACATAAGGGAAAGTAGCTGCAGTGAAAAACAGTCACATTGTTTTCGGACAAGGAGAGAAATATAGTGATGGGTAAACGCCCCTAATTTACTTCTTATTTAGGATTATAATGTACCCTTTACAGGCTGATGCACATGTATACAATTGTTATTTATTACTGGTGTAAATATGCCTGGTAATTTCAAATAGTTTTGTTTTTGTGAAAACCTGTTGTTATATTTATTAATTAATTAATACTTGTTTGCCTTTGTGATGATCCCTCCCTGGAGGTCAGAGTTCACTCACCTTTATACAGCAGGACATCTGGGGAGCTCTATTAGAACATGTTTCAATATTGTAACAAGATTGCTTCAGATGAATACAAAAATGGCTTAATCCCTCGTATTTATTTAGATTTTATAAGGAGATTAATGCACATATCATATTTTTTTAGAAGAGAATGTTTTTTACCCTGATTTTTGTTGTGTTTCAGGATGCCGCTGCACACATTACAAATACTTAAACTATTATTACCTCCTAAACATCCCAACTCTACCTGCTGCTCAGTAGAAGTCATCATTTAAGGCCTCACATTTTAATAAACCTGATGTATGCACTGTTAAGCAAATCATTAAATCCTTTATACAATTTATCATGATAATTACTATTTATACTATTGTTTTATTATATACACTTTAAATTATTGAGGCTATTAGTCATTATTTGGTTAGAGGTGTACAAAAATGATTTATGAAAAATGTAGTTTAAAAAAAGAAGAAAAAACAACAATTATTATGTTTTACTGGTGTTATTCATGTTGTTATCTCAATGATCTCTACAAATGTCGACCTGGATTTCTAAGATGTATTCTTGTTGAGATGACCTGTCATTCATCAAACAGCCTCGGATTGTCACGTGCATTCTCTTTGGAAAGATTAATGAGGACATCGCTGGTTTATTTGCATAAATTATTTGCACTTTTACAATGTACAGCTCTGTTTTTTTTAATCAACAATAATTAAACAATCACATGCTTGTTTGACTTGTTCGCAGTTGTTTCATTTATCTGCTATTTTGTAAAGAGTGCTGGACCGCGTGAGAAAACAAATGTCCAATTATTACTCAGCACATTAGGGAAATATAACACCACCAGGGAAATATAGAAATGTCACAAATGGTCCTTTTTAAAAGGAATAAAAAAAGCTTTGAGAGTGCTTTTTTTAAACACGTCCCATCATATTAAAGGTCTACATTATATAATGTTGAACATAATTATATAGTGCATATACTCCTCCTTCTGGAGAGGATGTGTTTAGCAACTTTAATTCAACTATTCTACAGATCCTTGGAAGTTGAAGAGAGACAATGAGAGGCTCGGGGCATTTCTCGTGCAGCCCACAGAAGCCCTCTCCTGGCTGGAGGCTGAAGGCTGAAGGCGGAGGAGATCAGCACCGGGGCTCATGGTGTCACCGCGCTGCTCGGCGAGCGTGACCGACAGAAACACCCAAACACACAGAAGAGCCACATCGCCCAACTACTGTTTGGAAATATGATTATATCATCATCTTTAATATAGGAAATAATTATAATATATTTTTTCCTATACCATTACAATATATATATATATATAGTAATATAAATATAAATATATATATATATGTGTATTTATATTTATATATGTTTAATTATTATTAATAAAAAACACATCAATTCAATCGTATAAACAGAAGGTCCCTTTCTAAACCCAAATCAGTCTGAAACCCTTGGGGTGCATCTCATTTCCCAACATGCTTATAACTCGATAATTTTTGTTTGGAAAAATTGCTGTCAAATTGTATTTTACTACACAATTCATATCTTCTTTCTCCCAGCCCACATATCAAGCTGTTTCTCCCCGCAAAAAAACATACGTGCACTCCAGCGCGAAGAAGAAGCGCATAAACAACCTGATGACAGCGTCATCTCCACCGCGCTGATGGGTCCCATGAACATTCACTGGACTGTCCAGGTCGAAGCTTTTAATTCCCCCTCAGCCAAAAAGCTCTCAATATTTGAACGAAGATCGCTGATTACACGTGTGTGTGTGTGTGTGTGTGTGTGTGTGTGTGTGTGTGTGTGTGTGTGTGTGTGTGTGTGTGTGTGTGTGTGTGTGTGTGTGTGTGTGTGTGTGTGTGTGTGTGTGAATGAGTGACGACAACAAGTCAGCTCGCTGTGTTAAACTTTATGCGGGTGTCCGCGCCCCTCCCGTGGGCAACACCGAGCAACGTGCCAACACGTTCACCCGTATCGAACCGAACTTTTCCCATAGCAGCGGTTTCATAATCAATCTGCATGTTTGCATAAGTTTCTATCTTTGAATTTTTCTCTGCGCCGTTTAAAATTGACAGGAGACAAAGTGTGCCAATTTTCAGTGTTTAGTTTTTCCAAGGTGATCATTTTTTTTAAATACCATAGTTAAATATATATATATATTTTAAACGTAAAGTATAGTTCGTCCAAACTCACCGGCTGAAGGCGCAGCTGTGCGGTTCTGCCGGTATCCGGTGCGTGTGTTAAGTCGCCTCTTCCCGCCCCGGATCGCTCCTCCGTGTCACAGCCACAGAAAGTTATAGGTCCCGATTAAAATCTATATCTAGCTTTGGATCCGTCGTGGAGTTGAAATGTCAATGAGAGTGTGGGGGGAAAAAAATATCTGCGCCTCTTACCAGCAACTTTCCCTTCAGCATCAGCCTCAAGTTGGCAGTGATTGGCTGGAGCGACGGGTCGACGTCATACCTCGGACAGCACGCAGCGCGCAGAATGGGGAAGTGTGTGTACAAGGTAGAATCTCCATGTGGAGCACACCGGCCTGTTTACTGTCCGAGTGTGTGCGTGTGTGTGTGTGTGTGTGTGTGTGTGTGTGTGTGTGTGTGTGTGTGTGTGTGTGTGTGTGTGTGTGTGTGTGTGTGTGTGTGTGTGTGTGTGACTCAGGGACTGCAGGCGAACACACCATTCTGTATAGGGACCACGTCCTGTTTTATCCTTTTATTTCCTCTTATTGTACTTTCATTTGATTTATTTCACACCGTCCCCCCTGGTGCTGTAGATTAAATGACGGTTTCACAAGAAACACAACAAGGTGTTACAAATAAGTTTAAGAGCATCATGTCACATGGACTTGGATACTTTAGCCTGGTAGTCTTTTGAAGCAGGAGGTTGTATATAACTTATTTTTAAATCTGCATTTCCCCCTCACAGCTGCTGCTTCTAACAATAGAGCTATACTGAGAAGACAGGGGTGGACTGATTATACTATAGGTTGTTGTTGTGTTCTTATATCCGAGCATGCTCAGTATAGCAACAGGTCTGGGCAGAACAGGTGAGTCAAGTCCCACAGACCTATAAACTGCCTCTCTCACTGTTCCTCGTTATGTATTTCGGAAGCATGTTGAAATACGTGTCCAAAACCTCTGTTATTATCCTGGCACCGCTCGGTTTCAATGCGTCACAGATGTAAAACCATAAAGATGATTTATGTTGGACACAGTTCCAGTTTCACGGTGCGCGTTGTTTCTACAGCCCTATAAAGTTGTCGTAATGGCGCTTTAGCTTTTTTTCTTCCTTTTACTAAGGCGCGCTAAAAGCCTCCAAACCTATTTCACAGCCTCGGATGTTTGAGTCAATTTGAACAAGACGGTGAGTAAATGGGCAACCGCGCCGTCGCCGGTCTCTCAGGAAGGAGAGCATGGGGGGGAAGCGCAGGTACACGGGCCAGTCAGGACTGGCATGTGTTTGGGCCATTATTTTGGAGGAATAGCCATTAAGAGGCCTCGATACTGTGCAACGCAGCAGGGTGCTCGACATCCGCGCTGGAAACCGCACGGCTTGCTCCCCTGCTTATCAGGCTGTCAATAAAACGAGATGGGCTCCGGCGGCCGGGCCAGGTGCTCCCGTTCCCTTCCCACACAGCGCGCTCTCCAGAAGCAGATCAGGCGGAAACGCAAATCTGTCCAGCCGGTTTTTCCCTCTGCCGTCACCACGCTGCTGCACAACGCCACCTCTCTCTCCCCCCCCTCTCTCGCTCTCTCTCACTCAAACGCATGCACGCGCACGCGCACACTGACAGTTGTTTCATTTTTTAAAATGAATATATAGAAACAATTTTGCAACTCGAATAGGCCTTTATTCATGATAATGAATATCAGCCTTTGCATTTAATCTCAGACATGCATATTTTACAACCATACATTTCAATAAATGATTAATATTGGATCTGATTCCATAAGTGGTGTATACAGGACAATGGACAACATGCATGCAACTTGGGGAGAATATCTTAAGCATATATAAGGAAGCCCGGTGACAGCTTTCCTCGGACATGTCAATCTCTTGCTCGCTCTGGTCACATTTGAAACACATTGTGTAATGATCGACCTCCCCTCTCTAGCCATGCAGAGCATTATGCTGCCATACGCCTCATGAGCTTATTGTTTACTGCCACTAAGAAAAAGTGTCCATGGGACCAACGCACGGTACCAGAAAGCACAGCGTGATGCGTTCAAAGGAGCATTTCATCCCCTACATTAGGAGTAACAATGGAGTCGAGAAGGTAAGTTAGATCTCAACTTCAACTTTAAACTATAGAATAGGCCCTATTGAAACTTTGTTACATGCATAAAGTTATGAGCTTTTAATTGCATTTGGAGTGTTTTGTATCGCGCGTCCGACTGAATAAATGCTAAGATTGTAAAGAAAGAACTAAGTTAGTCAAACTCTTGTTTCTGATCTGGTTGTCAGGCCTGTTCCTGCTGACTGTCACTGCAGATGTTTGGATAGGTCATCTGATATTTTCAATTTAAGATGCAGAGTCCAATGATAATATACCCTAATAATTACCCCCCCCCCCCCCCCCCCACACACACACACACACACACACACGCCGCGAACACACTGCTTCTCTCTCTCTCTCTGCCCCTGTGTGTGAAATGTTTTAATAAGCCCTACACGCTCTGTGTGCAGTTTGATTTGTTTTCTCTCCATGCTCCCCGGCCCTGGATCGAGACATTAGCCGAATTCCCCCAGGGTGATTGGATGCAATTTGTCCGGAGTAGACAGGCACGTCCTGGATGTTAGGAATTCACTTTGACTCAAGGTGACAAGTCTGACTTCGATCTACAATTGCATCTGAGAGTGCAGCGAGCGGAAAGATCCCATGCCATTAAGTGTTCTCTCTACCTCCCCCCCTAACCCCACCTCCCTCTTTTTTTGTGTGCAAAAATAACAAGATCCTCCATTTGCGCACAAATATTCATAACAATTCCAGTTTGCGACAACTCTAATCTGTGAGGACTGTGTCGGCGGTGGTCACTCCTCCGAGTCCAAACGAGGGGACATAATGCCTCAAATCTATGACCCTTTAAATTAGATTAAAGATTGACAGTGGACTAGATCAAGAAAAAAAACGCAGGGCTGACTGACACCTGCCACGCAGACTTGCCTGTGATTGATTCTGATGCTTCGTGCTGGCAACAATAGTGCTGCTGTTTTGCGCAGGACTGAGTAGGCGCATTTATCACTCGCTTGCCAGGAGTGGCTGAAGTCAGTGTCCGTGTCGCGCTGTGAGCTGACAGGGGGAAATGGGAGCTAACGAGGTTGTCAGATGTCCTGACAAGACAAATGAGAGCTCGTCATTCCCCGTGCTTTAATAACGTTTAATGGAAACGTATTGCACCGTTCAAAAATAAAGTGTTACACATACCGGGTTCTGGCGGAGACGCAGTTAATTACGCACGGTGAGGTAAATTACGCATCAGCTAAAGGATGTTGGCCTGGATTGAGAAGATGTTTGTATCCATGAACACCTATGATGTGTTGTGATCAGACTATTTCGACCTTGGACTTTGTGTTTTTACACTTTCAACGAGGAATAGAATAAAGTTGACTCAGAAACACAATTGACTTTCCAACATGCTGACGTTGTGCATTCCTCTGTGTAACATGGTGTGTGATATAGCCAACACTGTATGGTATAGTTATGATGGTCATGAAACATGATCCCCAGGGCAGGGACTAACTAAACCGGGCTACTCTAAATATTTGTTGCATTGGATACTTCTGAGCCGTTTGTATTCATTTGATCATATCTATTTGATCCTCTTCTTCTGTCTTCCATTTTATGAAGAGAGGTCAACTCTCATATTTTATTGATGCTTTCTGTTTCAGCTGACTCATATGACTGGAATCAGCATTTTAATTTTCAAGGATATGTATATTGTGTGTGTGTGTGTGTGTGTGTGTGTGTGTGTGTGTGTGTGTGTGTGTGTGTGTGTGTGTGTGTGTGTGTGTGTGTGTGTGTGTGTGTGTGTGTGTGTGCGTGTGTGTGCAATGAGCTGCAGGGAAAACGCAAGACAAATGCCACAGATTAAATATTTGACAAACATAACGCGATAATAAAGTGCACATGCGCTTGATCTGCATATGACATCCAATGCAGTAAAATATTGTTTCCCCACAGCCTCGTCTACTAAAATATTTTACTCATATCAAAAGTATAATTTTACCCATACTGTAGACCTTTAAATTGGGAGTGTTTCGGATCTCTCCTCCACTACACGATGGTGACAACTCATTACTTTGCATAGAGGCTCACCTCCCCACGACTCAACGAGCATGCTGAGTGACAGGTGATGGGGAGACATTTGTAAAGATCTTATTCGCTCCTTTCTCCCCTGATAGAGGGGGCGGGATGTGCGCGTAAAAATAGACATCATTTTACTAATGCCATCACCTGGCCTCTGGCACCTTTCTGTGCATGGTCGGAGCGGCCGGAGCACCTGCTGCAGGAGGAGCAGCGAGGAAGTAATTATACTGTACCACTGCACACTTGCTCACATACTGAAGGGCTCAGCTACACAATTCATAGAGGCTATTTGTGTGTGCGTAAAACTGCAACAAATGTTAAAATGACCGAATAAATGCGCATGTGAAGGCATCACATGCGCATTTATTCGGCATGTGCAGTGTTGCACACAGGCCTGCAGTGGGACCTTCTAAGCCTATAGCTGCAAGCAAGAGAGGAGACAGAACATAAAACACCCAAATGTGACAAACTCAACGCAGACATGTGTGATATGTATAAATGGATTCAGCGCACAACGCTGTACGTGAACTCACACAGATGACTGGACTATGTAAAACAACACACACTAAATCAGGCAATAACGACGACCAACCGTCTGGAAAATGGAAGCAAACACACAGTGCAGCAAGAAATCACTTCTCGTCCCCTCCCTCCTTCCCTGCGTCTGGATGACAAATCCATATCCAGGAGTAAATATTTTTGAGAATAATTGAACTGATTGTTATTTGCAAGTTTCTCTGATTTGAATATAAAAGCGTATACGCTGCCCTCATAATGACTTTCAGACCATTGGCAACATATATTCATAATGTGGCGAATCTTTAAATGGCTAATATGCAATTCTGCGTAGTAGGCTATAGGCCTATGTCAGCATGCATTATTTATTTGCCCCCCATACACACACATATTCTTTTAATACTAACAATTATGGGATGGATGGGGATCCAGAGACTCTCAAAGTTCTTGCAAAGGCTCGTCGTTAAATTGTGAAATAGGCTGACCTCTACTATTTTTAAGAAAGCTCACTAAAGGCTGCCAAACATGCGCAAAATATAATGCAAAAAGGCCGAGAAAGGAAAGCAAATTATGTTTGTGACACTTTGTTGTACCGTGAACATATAGATTATTCAGGACTTCTGTGAGAAAAATAATGATAAATTTCGGGTCAGTGCTTCACTATTGATCTTATTCAATCCATCTCTTATAGCCGGTTATTCAGCAGCACCCCGCTGAGGATACACACTACATCTCAGCCTATACAGTGTTAAGCCTCAGTCCGTACTGGCAACAGAAAGCCTCTGTGTGGACCACGAAACGATTCTAAATCTAATCACAAACGAACCGTAATTAGACAAGTAATTACCGGCGTAATTAACAGCCTCTTTCT
Organism: Pseudoliparis swirei; assembly: GCF_029220125.1. Taxonomy (NCBI): domain Eukaryota; kingdom Metazoa; phylum Chordata; class Actinopteri; order Perciformes; family Liparidae; genus Pseudoliparis; species Pseudoliparis swirei. Next base: position 9,106,724 of record NC_079391.1, read on the forward strand.
GCTCGCTGTGCTTTGATATGGATGGCCAGTGAGCTCTGCGCTTTATGGCACACAGGCAGCAGCAGCGGCGGCGGATAAAGTCTTTATTATTATTGCTGGAAACCCATCTGGTAATAGTCTTGCCCGAGACCTCCTCCCCCCTAATCAAGGTTTTAATTAAAGACGGTTGAGGGCCATGGAGAACATGAAGGCCAGTAATTAAGACTAACATTGGACCCTAACAGATGCAACCCTCCTTCTGCGTTTGAGCAGAAAGGGAAGCTCACAAACCAACGAGCGCATATAGTTGTCTAGATGTAATATTAAATAAATAATGATGTTTAAACTATATAATTGGCGGTCGCTGATCATTATAATGCGTCGTAACACCACATATAAACAGGAAACCCTTTTAATTTTTTTGTTTTCATATTTCTCTGACATATATGGATTTGTGGACATCTCTGGGGTTTGCTTGCCAGAGAGAGCCCCCCGGTCACACTGCATTAGTCTGATGCTGCCCGCTATAGTGCGTCATTTGAGGGTCCAAACAGGACGAAGGATGGACGTGATCATCATTCTCTATAGCTCTCTCTATCGCGCGCGCACACGCACGCACGCGCATGCATCTTAAATTATTTGCACAAACATATTCTCAACTTTAAAACATATATATTTATCGGAGGAAATGAGTCTCAACCCCAACAATCAGGACACCATTAAATTAGATTCCAAATGAGAGAAATGCAAAAGTTATGCATGTATAATAAATTAATGGCACATGAATGATCCAAGGTAAGAGCATGCAGGTCTCAGGTACCACGCACATAATTAAGTAGCACATTAGCGTGATTGCTAATACAAATCTGCAAACATTTTGAGTTATAATCGATTTGCATATGGTATGTGTAAACTTGTACCTGCAATCAATCACGCAGAAAATACAATACAACCGTTTAATGTGCTATTATATATATTCATCAGATTGGCTTCCATTGCTGCCCACTCATCCGCTGCGTCTCTACGCACGGACGCGCTCCCTCACGCCAAGAGACTTCCTCCAGAAGTTGCATTGTGGAAGTTAAACATTTGCACCTCTTCAGATGGGCCAGCAGATGGGCGGACGTTTAGCCAAACTCCCACGCGAAGCCCCCCCACCCCCGTCAGCCACTACTGGAGAAGGCCGACGAGAAGGTTGACCTTTGGCTTCTCGACCTCGTCACGTCCCTTAACAAATGGCAGACTTGAAAACGAGTCAAGATTGAATCCTGGGAGAAACGAGAGGGAGGGAGAATGTTGCCAGGTGGAACCAAAGTAAAAATACTCCAAAGGAAAGACTCCATCACCACGAACTTTCTCCTTCAAGAGCGCATGCAGGAACATCAGCCACTCACGAGTCATTCGTATATAACATCACAATAACAACTTTAACATAACTGGCAGAATGTATCCGAATAATCTGATATGTTGAGATAGTGGATCACTTTTATATAGGACTCGTATATGTTTATAATTGAACGCGCACATTATGCAATCTTTACTAAATGCGCGTGGCACGTTTTCAATTGGAACAATATGAACAAGACAAACATCAAAAACGGTTCAAATCAATTATATCTCAATCTCTAAACACAAACCAAACCAGACATCTTATAGAAGCATCTTCAGGTGATACCGGAGGAGAACGCTCCACCGCCGTCACTTGTGGAGCTTTTCTGCCCCCTGGCGTCCATCCGGGGACCCGCAGGCCCTCTGCGGGATGACGCGGGAGTTCAACGCGCTGCACGTTTCATTCCCGCTCTGCTGAACAAAGGTGACCCGGCTCTGTTTGTATTCACGGGAACTTATTTGCTGCATGATTACTGCCACTGGTTGAGTGGGGTTTACTTTGAGATATGTCAGGTAATTATATTATGGAATTAAATCAATGTTTTTTTGATTTCTATGTTTGTTTGGCCTCACATGAATGAGGATCAGGTGGGGACACAACATATGAGGATATCATTTTATTGCTAATTGTAATCTATATGTATGCTCTAAACTGCTGTCACAATTAAATGTCCTTTCGCTATTAATAAAGTAATCTATCCGTCTATGTATTCTAACTTTCTTGAGTCATTCATTTAATCTTCCTTGATTTATGAAAATAAACTACTTCTCATAAACAATAGTTCTTAGGTCATACGTCACAATGAATAAGAGGTAAGAACAAATGTAACTTTACAAGTACTATCGCAGCTGATTTGATTACATTATATATTTAAGTATATATCAGAGTTCATCTTTGTTGCACATTGAAGCCGTTGAATACAAATATTATCATTAGTTTATGCAAACATTAACATCTTAACGGCTGCTGACACATATTGATGCTCTTACAGTCATTGTCACACATTGTTCATCGATGCAGTTAATGTATGCATCGCTCCCTGTGTGTCAATAGAGATGACCTCTCATATCACAGTTTATGTTGGCAGAATACGTCCATCTATCTAATTATCAAGCTTCTAATCTGCTAAAAATACCACAGTATGTGGCCTTAAATATGTTATAGCATCTGACACATTATCGAAATACATCAAAAATAATAGATGTTTGAGAATAAAAACTATTACCATTTACGGATCATAATTGTTTTCGGCAAAATAGAACAAAGACAAGCCTGTGTATGTCAACTAGTCTAAGTAATAATAATAAATAAGAATGAGTCCTTTATTGTCTTCAGTTGAATACGGTTGTCATTTAGAGTGTTGAACCAAATCCAGAGCCAAAGGAAAACAAATTTTAACATTTCAGAAAAACAAAGTAACAAAGTACCATCTCACGAGACAGACTTTTAGTCAGTGATGTAGCGGAGAGTATAACAACGTGTTATAACTGGAACACATTTTCAAATTGTAAGTTCCTGTGAGATGTATACAAATTCATGTTTCCCCTTGTATTTGTAATAATGTTCTTTATGACAAACACTGACCAGAGGCTTTAACTACAACCCACCCTTTTCTTGACCTCTGGTACAGGAGAGCCGCTCTAGTGCTTTCTGCTTCAGGTACACAAGTCGAATCCAGGCAATGATCCTAATATCACAGTAATGTGTAAAGAATGAGGCTTCATTTTCCATCTGGTTGCATGGAGAGAAATGTCAAACGTATTGGATTGAGACCGTTGTTTTAATCATTAAGGGGTCGCAGTGAAGTTTGATGAAGAGGTTTTGCAGTTGTGCTCCTCATGCATAATTTAGCCTTTTGATCAGGTGAGTCTAGAGCTCATATGAACTGTATATTGGCGTCTTGGATACATTTGTGAATCTTACAAAGTGTTTTAAACGTTGAAATATATACTATAATATTCTGCAGGTAATAATATCAGAGTATAAACTTCATAATTTGATGAAAATGTGAAGATTATGGAGAAACAACTCTTAAATAAGCCAATAGTTGTGGCATCTCCAAGAGACACACTATCCTGTGTCTATTCTGCAGTGTGTTGTCCTGTAATGGAAATGTGTTTCCCTTAGAGGATCTCTGTTTCTCCCTCTTTCCCTCTCCTCTCTCTCTCTCTCTCTCTATGCATGGAGGGAGGTTGGCATTTACTTGACAATTTCTGCCTTTAAGTGCAGGCTTTAAGTGCAGTGTTTTTATCTACACCTAAGATAGACCAGGACAATTTAACAGGCAATTTAACTGACCGTGTGTTAGTGAAGCTGTCTGAGTTCCACTCTCTGCCAGAGCGCCATGGCATGATGGATGTCGGCAGTCTGGGCTAGGAGAAGACACACACACACACACACACACACACACACACACACACACACTATTGAATACACAAATACACAGGCACACCGCCCTGCCATATTTTCCCCAATACAAACGCATATGGGCCAATCCACAGCCAACCCCCTTCCATTAAGTCAACATCTTGTGCTGGCGGTTGGAACAGTGCGGGGCGGGAGTCAGGTCGTCCAAATCCGTCAGTAAGCGGAGGCAGAGGCGTTTGTCATCCTCCTCTCTGGGCACCATCCTCCTGGAAGAGAGAAAAGGGGGACAGAGGGTGGTGAAGCTACGTAGCATCTGGCTCATGGTAGCTCCAGCTGCAGGGAGAGAAGGGGACAGGAGCTGTGCTGCTGCACAGGGGAGACACTCTTTCTGCAGCCAAAACCGCTCCACCACCACCGTCCCATTGATGGAGGAGTAAAGACTCAAGTCAGACGACACAGAGAACGGAGCTTAACCTAAAGTGAGGAAGAAGATGTAGTTCAAAGAAAGTAAAGTAGTCGTATTTAGTTTCTTGATAACTGGTCCAGCGTTTTAATCATCATGGAAATATTGCATTGATCTGATGTTGATCTCTTGATACTCTGAGAAGAATTAGAGTCATGAGACTACGGAGACAAACCTCTTAGGATGAAGGTCTTTGTGGCTTCACTTAGTGAGTGTCCTCTGTCACAGACTCTGCAGCGACAGCAAAAAAAAAAGGCTGGAAACAGCATCTGTGGTTCATGTGCACAGCTCATATAGTTTCACTGGAACAGGCCACAGTCCAGAGGTGTAAATAGAGTAATGTGACGTCAATTGACTAGAATGTTGGACCGGAGCAAAATATCACCTGAATGATGACCCATAAATTGCAGGGCACAGACACACAGCCAAGGCCTCGAGTCTTTATCATCCAACGTCAGCACGCTAATGATGTTTAGCCAGTGGCGGACATTTAGCACCAGACTCCATTGCCTCCGAGGCCACTTTGTCACAGATCTACGGATGATTCAAAGCCTGGGGACGACATTTAGTATTAGCACTTAATGTCCCAGTGCGGGTCAGGGTTAGTTCTCAGGCAATATAGTTATGCAGATTGAAGGAAGGCGATCAAATTAGATGTTTTGAGGGAGAGGACGAGAAGTACTCAGGGGGGGACGGGGGGACACATGCATTGTCTTATTGTGAAGCGTGACCTTTATCGGGGGGAAAGATCGAGGGGGCTGTGTCCTCTGGGATTAATTAACCCCATTCTTCCATTCGGCCCTCGGGATTTGCATTGCTTATATTGGGAGAAGTCGACACGAGGAGCCTACATGCATCGCTCTTCTGATCTCAACCAGGTGTGTGTATTTCCTGTTAAATTTTAAAGACCCTTGTTCCCCCCCTCCACCATAATGTGTCACAATATAGTAAAACAAATCTTTGACATTTTGGCAGGACTTGGTTTTGTATGCCTTACTCCCCATGATGGCTGCGCAGCTAATTCCAGATGCTGTGAACCCCAAAAATTAAATGTATAGTAGAGTAGAAAGGTAAACCCAGACCAAATATGTGCCCTTTTTGCTCGGATGCCACACGGACCTTTACCACACTGTAACACTGTTGTGGTTAGCCGGAGAAGCTAATGAAATTAGCGGCACAGATCACAGGCATCTGTTTGATGTCACTAATGATGTGTCAAGGGGGCTGTCATGTGCTATTGTTCCGATAGCCTATAGATGCATGTCTGTGTAATGTGATGAATGTCATATTCTCAAAAGAGGGAACACAAATGTACTATTCTTTCCGTAAACTGGACCATTAATGTCAATCATGTGGACGGCCACAGAAAGCCAGAGGGGTGCCAGCTCACACAGCGAGCGCTGGTCCCCACAGTCTCATGATGACGGTCCCCAGACGGTCCGCTGTAACAGCTCCAGCTAATCTTCTTTTCATGGTCTTCATTACGACCTGTCAGGGCATAAATTGACAGTAAATTGCCATGTTTATTAACACAGCACTAAAACAGCATCCTTAACTGTTCTGCCCCCTCGTGCAAATGTTAACGTTTAACAGTGACCAATGGGATCAATTAAGAAGCGGCATGAAAGGATTCTGCGCCTAAACATATCCCCTCACACACACACACACACACATACAGACACCTCACATTCACAATCCCACCTTAATATGCCTCCTCAGACATTATGTCCTCTGTTGATGACCCCTTTTGAAGGCCTATTCAGACAGACACTTGCTCGCCACATATTTGCAGCTCGAGTAACGATGGGAAGGGCCATGCTTCACGGAGCACTGCATCAACAGAGTCTGGAGTCGGAGACTTGCTGTGGCCTTTGCCATATAACACAGTAATTACTAGATCAAATCTGTTCAAATTGAGGCAACGCTGTTCTGTGATCCCTCCAATACTAATCAGCACGCTGAGGTATGGCTGTGCTGCTATAAATTGCTGACTTAATTAAAACCAGGACCTCTCTGTCATCTAATTACAGGGAGAAAAGGTTATTGCTTCAATGCAATTTTCCAAATATGATTCCTTCACAGTTATTAAAGGCTCAGGCGTCGTTTATTGTCTGAGATTTTTCAATATGGAAATGGCCCTGATGACAGACGTAATGACTCGGGGAAAACGCTTCATCTCGATAGTGGCCTGGCACGGTCATTTGTCTAAGATAAGTGGAGCGGACAGGAACTGGGAAATGTCATGGGAGGCATCCCATGATTGCCTCCATTTTACAGTTGTCATTAAACAGAGCAAAGGTTTCTTTTCTCCTATGTGGCAGCAATGGGAAGTTTATTAATCTATCCAGAATAGTATGGGCGGTGAGTTATTATAAGTATGTGTATTCACAAGGGGGAGGGAAATTGGGGAGAGTAATTGTGTGATGAGAGACTCTATATTTCCTGTTATTGTTGAGTCAAATCAATATTCTACTTTGACTCCTCCAAAAACCAACCTAAAACCAGAGGGACAAATTATTGTAGACAAAAAAATGATATTCATTAAGAACAGAACTGGGAATTCCAAACAATACAGCACAAACCAAAACATCTTCTTATTAAAAAGAATATAGAAACAATGATGAAATTACCGTACATGAAGATAATAAAGCAGAGGAGTAAATTCAGAAATAATGACATTGTAGTTTCAAAGGTCATGTATTCAAATGTCTGGTTATGAATGTTTCTTCTTTCTAAACTCTGGTTTAAAGCTGCATTGAGGCAGCTTGAAGCTAAACAGGAAGACACCTTTTCTTACCACAAGTTGCAGCTGACTGATAGCAGAGCAAAGCTAATTAAATGTATCTTCATTGGTCAGACGCCTCAGTAACAAACTCAGCTCTGACTGCAAAAAGCTGAGGAAAGGCCTCCGCTACATCCATACCGTTGTGGCTTAATCTGCACCCAAAACGGGGGTGCATTTGTTAGAAAAGAGAGGTTATATGTCTACTCTCATTGAATGAAACATCACTGGAATATCCTACATCTACCCACAGATTAGATGCCTTTTTAGGTAAATAATTTGTGTACCATCACCAATAAATAAAGATTTTTAAAAAGAAGCTTTTCGGCAACGGTCATATTTACTTCAATGAATTAGTTTTAAATTGCAGTTATTCATAAGCACTTAAATATTCACAAATTCAGATTAATTTACGCAAAAAAAAGTGAATGGGATAAATATACAGTGTGTGGCTGTGAGCGTGGGGCAGGAAAAGGCCACAACAGAACTGTATATCCCGGACACTAATGCTCTGTGTCTCCCACCATAGGGTTTTCTTAATTACATTAACCAAATGCCTTCTGCAGTGTGTGTAATCTCATGGTTAACTGAACACCCCTGTAGCTGCATCCCCCTCCCCTTTCTATTCCTCTGTGAAATATTCATGTTGAAAGCCACTCTTCCCAACTACTTTCTATCTCCAACATGTTAATGTCTGCAGTTGCTCAGCCGTGCTACTATTGGTTGAGATTATTCCTTACTTCACAAAACCTTCTACACAAAAGCAGCCACTATAATGTGGGATTAAATGCTATATACAATCAAATTCAAGTAAACATATCAAATTGTTGACAGAAAATGATTTATTCTCATTGATGAAGCTTGTGAGATGCATGTCTAATACCAGTATTGTATTTCAATACAGCCCAGACTTTACACATTTTATGTTTATTTATACATGTTTTTAGTAGATTTCAGATGCCTCTCACTGGGAAAACACATTTGTATTTCTTCATGTCTGCACAACACACTGATTCAAATTGACCAGGCAGGACTAATTTAAATACATTAACTATTCATTAATAGAATAAAGAGGCTAGTTAGCCCCAGGGCTCCTTTATAATCATAAACTGGGGTGTACTATTTATGCAAAACAGCAAAGTGCCATGTGCTGGCTTATTATGCTACTGATGAATGACAAAGTACACATTTCTCCTGCCCACAAAGAAGGATTAGGCACGGCAGTGTCAGCAACTTGTTTCCAGGGTACAGAGTCTGCTAGTTAAGATACATCCAAGTAATGTGATTCTTCTTGTCATCTTCATGGAGATATGATCGCACCCCCCACCCCATGATGCTAATTCTTTCTATGTCTTTCTTATGTCGCAAGCATGAAGTTAACAAACCAGGGACACCTCCCCACCCTCAGTCACACACTGGACTAGAGCTACACGTAGTGGCACTGGCTTGTGCTGCTCTACATTTAACAGGATGAATCGATACACTTTTTCTCTCCCAATTCCTCAACTCAGAGAACCTATACAGAGTACGATCTCATGCTGTTTGTTCGGTTCACAGTGTAATACTGTGGAGGTCTCTGGCCTCTGAAAGCAGGCGGTAGATACATCCTGAGTGGTGTGCCATTTGAAAAAGCGATTTGTGCTGTTCATTTTAGTATTGTTGTCTGTTGACTATGTGATCAACGACGCGTCATCATGACGTGGCGGGATCGTTAAGGACAACTGGGAACACCTGTGCGCACTCTTCCCAGTCTATACAGCCCAGATAGCTTGTAGCAGTCTGGCCCTTCTATTCAGTTTTTTATTTCTTACTTCTAGGGACCCGAGTGGGCTTGGGTATGATGCCTTGTATTGTTTTTACGCATATTCCAACACAAATATACACAACCATCCATCACTTAACCACACACTGCTGGTTTCACTGACGTTCACACTATTCCATTAAGTATGTCTTTAGTTTGGCTGATTTTAGGTTGTTTTGTTTCGATATAAATATTGAAAAAACTTCAACTTGGTGCATCTCGCTTCTTTGTTGCAGCCCATGAGATGGTCCTAGACCCCAGTGGAACTGAGTCTTTGACTCGATTGACACTTAAAGGAGGAAATATATGAGATTGGGGGCATTTGTTGCCCCTAAACAGTTCTCAACAAGGAGATGCCTTGTAGCTATTGTTGCTAGCAGCGCAACGAAGTTCTCTGATTACTGCAGTGGTCGGGTGTATTAAGGATGGACGGGAAGTGGAATACAGGGCAGTAGTGGATGACTTTGTGGAGTGGTCCGGTAGAAATTGCCTGCATGCTTCTGAACGTTTCCACGACCGGAGAGATGGTGGTGGACTTCAGGAAGAAGACGACAGCTCCACAATCGCTGAGAGATTTGGGAGAGGATGTGGATATGGTGGGAAAGTACTGGTCCCTGGGTGTCTCCATCGACAGACTCAACTGGAAGGCCGAGATCAATGCTGTGTACAAGAACGGGATGAGTCGACTCTTTTTCTTGAGGAAACTTTGATCCTTCGATGTGTGCAGTAAGATGTTGGAGCTGTTCTACCAGTCTGTTAGACCAGTGCTCTGAGATGTTCTACCAGTCTGTTGGACCAGTGCTCTGAGATGTTCCACCAGTCTGTTGGACCAGTGCTCTGTAGTTCTCCGTACTCTGCTGGGGGAGCAGCATTGGAGCCGGAGACACCAACAGACTCAATACACTGGTGATGAATGCCGGCTCCATCATTGGCTGCAAACAAAACTATCCGGAACAGGTGGAGGAGGACACTGAAGAAATGGTTCTCCACATTGGAGAACCCGGACCAGCCTCTCCACCACCTACTGCAGGGACAGCGGAGCGAGTTCTCCAACAAACTGCTACAGATACAGGAGAACATAATAAGACTGTAAAATAAATCACCTGTGGCCAGACCCTCCTTAAATGAACATTGCACTGCTTTACTTTATACTTTAGATCCACTGTATACATTTTAATTTTATTTTTACATTTTAATTTCCTTTATTATTTAAATTCTTAAATGTAAATGTAATATGTCCTGCCATTATATGTTATTGTATATAACTAGCTAGCTGCTGCTTCACTAAATTTACCCCTGGGGATGAATAAAGTAACAGCGTGACACGCTAACATGCAATAAAGACACACCTATGCCAACAAGGCAAGGTGAAGCTCAGATAACACCTCTCAGCTAGAGAGACATTACTCCACTGTATATTTACATAAATAATAGTTGTTTGAATCCTGTATAAAGGCTGTTTTTAGAGCAGCCATTCTGACATAGTTTAAACACATGTGTAATGAATACAAATAATTATAGTCCTATTTTATTTAGTGTAACAGCCATTCCAGCGAGCCATCATGCACAACAGCAGGGCCTGGCCCACCTAAATGGAACAGGGCTATAATTAATGTCATTACTTACACCTGTGTTTAACCTTTATTACACCTGCAATGACATCAAACTGTGACATTGACCTATAGCGCTGTTCAAGCAAAAACTAGATGCATCAGCTTTCCTAATAACGTTCATACAATCCCTAAATTAAAATACTACAGGTTAGCTACTTTTGTGGTACCAGACTCAAAGGCTATTATTCTATATCCAAATATCATATTCAGATGGTGTAGTGATGAAACGGATTGTGTCCCAAACATTGTACTTAGTATTCACTTAATTTTGATTTTAAAAAGGCAAATGTGTCTCAACACAAACACAGAGTTAACATACAATACTTTGTTGGGGACAACTACAATATGTTCACGCTTGGTTGTTCCAACTTCAAGTGGTTTTTCATACATAACAAACTAACACTACAGCAAAGACAATACTCTACAGGGTTTTATAATGTGTTGGTGACGGTGCATAATTGAAGCAATGGTGGCTTGCACCGTTTATACGTGCACTGTGCACATACCTATAATGCTCGACAGGAGCACCGTCATGGCGGGTGCATGTTGGTACGAGTGGGAACACGACCGTGTAAAAGAGAGAAGCAGCTCTGCAACCAACAGAGCTGTAACAATTTCATATGTTCCCTCCTTACTGGTTTCAAACGGACCTACACTGACTCCACATGGAGTTAGCGCGTCAGCGTGCAACGTGGCGACTGAATCCCTCTCGCGTTACGGCATCCCGTGGACCAATGGCAGGGCTCCTGACGGCGGCGAGGCTGGGTCTTGCTTTAAACGGACACTGTGATTGGCTGTACGTAATGCGGGCAGGAAATCCCGGTTCGGTTGCATCCCTCGTTCAGAAAAAAGGGGCACAGGATTGCCTAAAATCGCTTGAGTGAAGTCCGTAAGTGTTCCCAGTGCAGAGTCAGGTGCACTCTGCAGGTTTGGTTATTGCGCAGCTGCAACACTGTTGCGCACCGCTGCTGAAGAGAGGAAGACAGGTTGGTTTGGTTTGGGTCGGCACGAGCGCTGGAAGTATAGCTACACAGCCGCTTGCTCATTGTGCGCTGTTCAAGGCCTGTGTAAATCCAGTGGGAATCTGCAGCTTCAGCCCCTCTGACTGATGGACGTCTACAGCTTCATGTGTGCTGCGCTTCTGTGCACGGCGGTGGTGCACGGCAAGCCCACGTTAAGGAAAGACAGAGTTATTCATGACCCAGAAGTGGGCAGGCAAGCCCACGAAGAGAAAGGCTTCCAATACGACCATGAGGCCTTTCTTGGCAAAGAGGAGGCCAGGTCATTTGACCAGCTCACTTCCGAGGAGAGCAAAGACAGGCTTGGGTAAGGAGGACATATTATTACTCTTGACACGAGCTGATTTTGAAACCAGTATTGGTTATTGTTATTGTCATTGCTCCTTTGAGTAGTTGTTTATATGAATCACGCACTTCCTCTGAAAGGGTACGTTGCGTGTAACTGTTCAGGCTAAAGGACATTAAAATGTAACATGAGCACAAGTGTGCATGCCAGCAAAATCTACAATGCTCTATGTAACGGTGCGTTATTGCGCCACCAGGACTACTCGCACACTCTCCTCCTGAGTTAATTGCTCAGCCGAAATCTGAATTATACATCTGCATTAATGAACCATATGCAGGTGGTGAAGTTTGAGTACAGTTGTGTTGCATTACGTAGAGCTGTTGTCACTTACAGCAGTGTGTAGGCCTACACGTCATGTGCTACGTGGTTCTGTGTGTGTGCTTCAACTTTTTTGTTTTTTTTGTGCCACTGCTTGGTTGACAAGTTGGCACCATGAAACACACGCTGGCTGAATGGGCTTGCCCTCTTTAATATAAAAAAAACCGTTTCCTGTTGTGTTGAGTGGGAGGACCCCTGTAACATCACAACGTGGCAAACTAGGTCTAAGAATACCCGTCTCCACTGCATTCTTCACTAAAAGGGCTTTGCCTGCTCCCCCCTTCCAGGGTAGTCTCATTGAAGCCACGTCCCTGATAGTAAAAGTGGTGCAACCAAATATATGTCTCCTGGCTGATTGTGAAAATAATAGATCACGGTTTTGAAGTGGGACAGAACATAGACGTGTGCTTATTAAGTGTCTTTACCATCGTGTTTGAGCATTGAAAGTGTATAATAACTCTAACAAATGCTCTTTGTCCTCATTCTCTTGCCTTACAGTAAAATAGTGGACAGGATAGATGATGACGCGGATGGCTCCATCTCCACAGCTGAACTCAAGGCTTGGATAAAACGTGTGCAGAAGCGTTACGTTTACGAGAACGTGGCTAAGGTGTGGACAGACTACGATCTGAACAAAGACAACAAGATTTCGTGGGATGAGTACAAGCAAGCCACATATGGATACTACCTTTGTACGTGTGCTTTGTTCACGCCATACGTCATTTAGTTTTTAATTTACAGTATTGGATTAGCTATTTATATACGTGACGGTAACCTGATTTTAATTCCCCATCTTTAGCCAGCCCGGAGGAGTTTGAGGACGCTAAGGACCAGTTTAGCTTCAAGAAGATGCTCCCACGTGATGAGAGGAGGTTTAAAAGAGCTGATCTGGATGGGGACCTGGCAACAGACAGAGAAGAGTTCACATCCTTCCTCCATCCTGAGGAGTTTGAACACATGAGGGATATTGTGGTTCTGGTAAGCTCTCTGTAACCACATGGTTATTATAAGTGTAATTAGAAAGGGGCGGTAAGCACAGTGTTCAACTTTCAGATTTTCATTGAGGAAAATATATAATTATTTTTGAGTGATGTAATTTCATCCACTAAGATTGGAGTTTATAATCCATGTATTTCATCTGATGGGTCACTTGAAGGCATGTGCTACATTTGGATAACACCTTAATGAAGTTTTAATGACCCAGGAAATAATTGACTTTCTATGTGTTTTTGGAACAGGTCCAATGGGATGGACTGACTGTCCCATTTAAGACTGGATCTTTAAATGTAAATTTGGCTTCATGGAACAGTTGCGTGGCTAATGTTAGCGGTGATGCACTATGCTGCTCTGTTCGAGATAATAATTAATCTGTCATTTTTGTGACATTATCGAATGTTACCAACTGTTCCGCCAGGATGTTCACTGATTGTGGAACATGTGTCTGAAGCTCAGCCTGATTCTCAAAATATTAAGAGGTTAAGCTCCTCTTCCTTTTTTTCCTAACACAGATTTTTTACACAACCGCACAACAGTGATTGATTGATGGCCTCTGAGTCCTATGATGTAACGACAGAAAGAGACGCTTTAGGAAGAACATGATTGTAAGATAGCGGGTCACTAACGGAGCTGGTCGTGCAGGTTACATTTGAACCGGTTCTGTTTCCATGTTCGGCTTCATATCTTCCTGCTGCGATCTGCTTTGAGAGGCCCGAGAGCTCCACTGCATTACACTGTAAACCCAACAAACGCGAATAGGTTTTCTTTTCTTGTTTAGCTCCCCCCACCCCGTTTCCCAGGGGAACTTTTCTGTAGTTTGCAATGGCATATTTCATAAATCTTTTTTATTGTTGTGTTCACATTGTTCCAGAGAGGCTTCAGTGTCGTGCACCTCCTGAAAACCTTATTGTTCGCCATCATGTTGCCACGGAGCCTCCTATGTAGCTGTAGGTTGCTTACCGACATGCTGCTTTAGATGTGGTGTGATGAAGAACCATAGGTTCTTTCATCTAAAATGTATTAATACTCAGCAGCATTTTAAATAAAACATTCTGGTATTTAACTCCTTAACTTTTCATGTACAGTGTTGCACTTGTTTATAATTGGACCACAGAAGCTACATGGATATTAATCATTCAGTAGGTTTCAGCAACAGCATCTCACCTGCAGGTGATGCAAACAGTGATTTTAGTGTGTGTGGGTGTGTGTGTGTGTGTGGTTGTGAACTAATGATCCGCTCACACTGCAATCCTTTAACCCTTGTGTTGCCTTAGGGTCATTTTGACCCGAATCAATATTACACCCTCCTCCCGCCTTAGGATTAATTTGACCCCATTCAATGTTTAATGTCGGTGTTCTTTCGGTAGTCAACAAACAAACATAAAGTGCCTCACACTTAAACTTGGAAAACAATATTAATTCTAATAATTTTCTGGAGGTTTTAATTGCTGGCGTCAAATTGAACCCAAAGGGTAAAATATGTTAGTAAATATAAAGGTAACAGGAGGGTGAAACATTGAATCGGGTCAAAATGACCCATAGGCGGGGGGAGGGTGTAATATTGATTCGGGTCAAAATGACCCTAAGGCAACACAAGGGTTAAGTAACTGTTCAGTCAAATTCACACGCTGTCAAATCCCGGATGTGGGAGTGAAATCCATCTCCCAGGGCTTTGAAAGCCAGTGTTTGCTAAAGTGTATATCATCTTCTAATGTGGCTCTTATCAGCTGGAACCCTGTCCTTCATTGGTTGTAGTGTCAGCCGTCAGCCCGGCTGTAAGATGACCCTCTTTGTGCCTTGGGCAACATGTTTTTGTTTTATTACTCAAAGTGAGAGTTCCACTCATGGTGACTCTTGTGTTTCCCTTTTTTATGATATCATAACTTATTCTGAATGCAGGAAACCTTGGAGGACATTGACAAGAACGGAGACGGACACGTGGATGAAGATGAGTATGTTGGTGAGTTTAAGCAATCTAATAATAATAATAATAATCATTTATTTTATATAGCGCTTCTCTAGACACCCGAAGTCGCTTTACAGTCCAGAGTCCAGTAGTCATACACACACAGTCATACCGGTGGTGGTAAGCTACATCAGTAGCCACAGCTGCCCTGGGGCAGACTGACGGAAGCGTGGCAGCCAATCAGCGCCTCCGGCCCATCCGACCACCACCAACACTCATTCACATCCATACGAACCGGGGTGAGGCTGCGGTGCATGTCTTGGGGGGAAACCGGAGTACCCGGGGTAAACCCACGCAGGCACGAGGAGAACATGCAAACTCCACACAGAAAGGACCTGGAACGACCGGGACGACCGGGATTCGAACCCAGGGCCTTCTTGCTGTGAGGCGACAGTGCTAACCACTGAGCCACCGTGCTGCCCAATGCGATACAATCGCACAGTAAACATCTTAAAAGGGCCACAACAGGCCAGTTGTCACAGACGCAGGCTAATACAGATCTGTATCATCAGCACAGCTGTTATTAGTATTTATTAATGGCTAAATCCATGAGTTTCTTTTCATGTACACCCACTTTGAAGGTGTGTCTTATAGTTTTGTTCATGACTAGTTTCTGGATGTTGTGAGTTGACCTGAGGAAGGAATCAGATGTTCGTTGCATGGGAAATATGTCTGACCGCTATTGTTGCCATTTAAGAAGCATCCCAGAAGTATTGTAAATAGATTTTTTTATTTTGTATCTGCCAACATTAACCTGAAACAACTTTTTTGACTCCCATTGTCCTTCTGCCGTTTCAGCCGACATGTTTTCCCATGAGGACGGGGGTCCGGAGCCGGACTGGATCAAGACCGAGAGGGAACAGTTTTCTGACTTCCGAGACCTGAACAAAGATGGTAAAATGGACCTGGACGAAATCCGCCACTGGATTATGCCACAAGACTACGACCATGCCGAAGCCGAAGCCAGACATCTGGTGTATGAGTCTGACCAGGACAAGGTGCGTAGTTTCATCTGATTGTATTCCTCCGACTGAGATAAACATAATGTACGTCTATTGTTAAAAAATAGGAGGTTACTTATCTTGCAATTCCCTTGTCCTCCCTCCTCAGGACCAGATGCTGACCAAAGAGGAGATCCTTGAAAACTGGAACATGTTTGTGGGAAGCCAGGCCACAAACTACGGAGAGGACCTCACCAAGAACCACGAAGAGCTCTGAGCTCTCAGTGCAGTTTCTGACGTGTGTGAGGAGGAGGAGGGTTGATGAACACCTTTGTCTTCAAAGTTCACTCAGACTCTTGCGCCTCCTCCCATCTCCACAGCCACCACTCCATCCTTTCCTCGTAGTAGTGGGACAGATGTCAGAGTGTTGGATTGTAAGTCAACACTGTAGATGCTAAACAAGAGGAGGGATGAGTGTTGGTCGTACCACTGACGCTAAAGGTCCGTCTCGGTTTGGTTTCTGACATTCAGGAGCACTGACTCTTCATCTCCGGTGCCTTCTTCACTGCCTCAGAGATCTGCGTATAGTCTTCAATAAAACCTGCAACGAGCTTTAGTTGAATTTTAATATACAAGAACAGTTTTTGATAGCACTGTTAATGTGAAACTACAGCGCAGAACAATTGTTAAGAATTTTGTATTTATTTGTCAAATCTCTTCTCTACTTTAACTTTGAGAGGAATAATGTGATCGTCTTTATTCGCAAATTATGTTTATTTGTTTACAGTTTCCCGGCCACATGATTTTAATGACTTGTTGTTTTTGTGCTTTAAGAAATGTTTATTAACTGCAGTTAATGGCATGGTTTTTGCACGTGTTTAGATTTAAGTGTAGCCTGTGAAATAATGTTTCTCTATACTTTGTTTTAAATGTATTTATTGTTCTACTTGGGCCAACAATATGCTCCATGTTAAATGTAATTTACCTTCTGTCACATTTGAGCTTTTTTCTTTTACAACTGTCTTTTTTAATGACGGAGTGTGTTGATTTGAATACATAACTCCACATGACCCCTTGTTTCCTGTTACATCACTCCAAGGTCAACTTTTTGTAATAAATGTACCAGTGAATTTATACTGCATTTGGCATTGTGTTTACAGTATAAACCTGACCAAAAAGTAATCTTTTAATTATTGTTTTCAAATCAAATTCTGTATTTCTTAACGGGTACTTTGTATGTCATGAAAAGATCCAATTATGTCCAACATTTCTCTTTTTATTGCACATTTTGTTTCTGTTGTGCTTTGTTGTCCCAAACCTCATTGCATTCATAGTTCACCACACACATCAATATGTCTCCCTTTCCTCACTTCACATGCTCCTGAATTATGTCAAGATAAATAAAATGTATTATATAATTTGTGTTAAGCTGCGAAGCAGAATCATTATATTTCTAAGTATTTTTCTTTTCAGAATCGGTGTTTAAGGATAGAAATATACTCTGTGAATAGGATAGATGACAGCTTAAAAGATAGTTTTTTGTGAAAAGCTCTTGCTTTGTATCCTAGAGTTAGTAAAGAAGTTAAATACTGCCATAAGCTGGAATGATTGATATTGATCTCTTCTCCTAACTCTGGGTAATAAAGTAAATACGCTTATTTTGTGAATAATCCTAAATTTAATCAATATAATTATGTATCTGTCTAATACCACCCTACAATGATTTGTATAAATATGATTGTTCATTATCCAAAGTGCTTATCCTATTCGGGGTCGAGGGGACTGGAGCCAATCCCCACTGACACTGGGGAGACTGAGTACTTCCTGTTTAGAGGGTGGAGGACATGACAACTCCACGACTCCAACCGTGCAGCCCGTATATCATTGATATCACTGATTTCTTTACTATTAACAGTTATGGCTCATATCCAAATACCGCAGTCTCACCATTAGGACTCGGAGCAATCGGATTTTTAATAATTGTAGAGCCGTGTCCGACTGCCCTCGTCTCCCTTATTTTAAAGTGTGACAACCCTCTCTGCCACTGGCTGTGTCCCTGCAGGTGGGCGTGGCCAAGGGTCATGAGAAGAGTGGAAACACCTGAGGTAATCAGCAGCATTGGCAACACCTGTTTTTAAACAGGCCGTCTGGTCTCAGGAGCTTTCTCTCTTCTCCCTGAGACTCCAGTTTGGCTGGTTGTAGAAGAGTATGGTTTGACCCATTATACAACAAATCACACACACTGCCCACACATGCGCTCACCTCCACCACTGAAACTACAGACTCCACACGCCACTGTTTATTCTACCTAATTTATGTTCATGCTCCCTAAATTATGTTATGCTACCCAAGTTAAATATAACTCTTTCTGTCAACCACTTCTTGTGTGTATCCCTCTTTTGTTGTCATGGCCGTGCGGCCCGGTTCTTGACAAAAGAACATGTGACTACAGCACATAATACTTTCCAACACCCTTTCATTCTTCCAACACACTGCTCTGTCCTCACAATGTCATTATTATGCTCCTGCTGTCATTACTCACACTCATTCTCCCTCTGCTCACTTGCAAAAGGACAGTTTTTAAGACACCAGGCTCCCACTGTATCAGGAACAGGCCGTTCAAATGTTCTCGTTCTTATTTAGTGGATGCCGTGAACACTTCTCATGACTAATTGCAGACTGCACACTCAAAGCAGAGATGGAATTATGCTGACTTGCTGTTGCTGCTGGCTGTTGCAGTGAAACTCTCAGATGTAACTGAGAAAGCAGCTCTGCCACCCAGCCTGTCCCCTCTGCTTGCTCATGTGGAACATATGGATATATGTGTGCCAGTTAGCAAGACAAGTCAAGCGGGACCAATGCGATAAAGCTCATTAGGAACAAGGGACAGGGCGATGTATGTGTGGGGTGTGTGTTATTCTGTTGTGACGGAGAACCTTCCTCAAACACTCAGACCACGACTGCAAGAAGCCAAAAATGTCTGGAAAGCTATTCTGACTTTACTATATTTTCTTTGGCATCTTCCAGGTTTGGATAACTTTGTAAGAGGAAGACATGACAATAACAATGTTTATTTCATACACATTTGCAGAAATAGGTTACCGTATTTTGGCATGGCTCCACTTGTGCAGCTTCATCCACGAATACAGATTTATTTTCAGAATAATTCCTTCGTTGTTCATCTGACAAAAAAAGCTCCAGGTCTGAGGAACATTTAAAATGGAGGTATTGACTGTGGTGTTGGAAGTTTTTAGTTATTTCTGGTCTCTATAATGTCTATTGGAAAGTCAAATATTTGCTCTGTTGCCTTTCTACAGAGTGTGGGGTCAGTCTTGCATCATGCATTTGAATAATTGGGAGGCCTAAAACACTAAGTAGCTCAATGTACTTCCTCCAAATAGCATATGAGGTTTGTCATGTGTCAGGCTGCATCTGTGAGTCGGTGCCAGTGTGTGAGTGAAGGTGGATGAATATTAGTGGTGAACGCAGATGAAAAAGAACCAAATGTGTGTTTGACTGAGCAAGATGGGGGCACATGGGCTATCTGTGCAGCCTGCCTCGCGGTCATGTTTAACAGCCTGCCCCTCCTGTTTATGATAGGTTCCTAATCATTCACACTGGGGGAGTGTGTGTACAGTAATGTCTTCAGACAGCTCTCATATGAGTGTCTGCGTAGATCAACCCCTCTCCACTGATAATAATGAGCCCTCTGGGTGAGAACAGGGTGGAAACAGTGGGAGAGGACGGTCATAAAGTGGAGAATATTATTGTGTAAGAAGCCCCGAGTATCGTTTTCACTTAGTCTTGCATCTGCTTTGAAAGAGATGTTTTTCCTAGTGCACTGCCATTTCCATAACAGTCATTAACAGCAGCTAACCCCAAATGACTACGACAGTTAAACTGCCTGCATAATAAACCATACAGTTCATCCCCCCCTTCTACTCTCCTCATGACTCTTATCATCACGATGCCCTATTTTTAAGCTGCATGAATCCGAGTTCCGTCGTTTTTGTCTTTTATCTCTTGTGTGTGTTTCTTGTGCCCTGGGGAGCCCACTGTGTTGTTTGTAATGATCTTTGGGACATCTGAACCATCTGAACCATCCTGCGCTGAGGCTTTCATAACAGGCATTCCACCCATTATATAATAACAGCCATAATGGTATAACAACGGGATACAATCTCAGTTAATTATTGAGCTGTTTACACAAAACATCTAATATTTACCAATCTGAATGGCTAAACTCTATATGTTTCTTTGCCTTCATGGCAGCTTGAGGGACTTTTGTCTTTTCAGTGGAGGACAGATCATAGTTTGCATTTCTGGAATTGAAACAGAATTTAATTGAATGCTGTGATCGCAGACAGAAGAACTTATATGTGATATATAACATTTAAAATAAAATAATTGGTTTTGCTATCATAACGAGTTACTATTTGCTAATATGTAGTTTAATGAGGTCCCCGTCATTTCTCTGTGAATGAGGCGGTTTTAGCAATCTAAAGGGAGGACTTTTCTTTTTTCAGCCAAAAACCTTTCCATGGAGGGTATCTTAAAGGCTGACCCAGTTCCTCATGTTCCTCAAAGACGACAATAAAAGTGATTTCAATGGTCAAATTGTGTCAGACGGGAGCATAACGCTTTTACATCACATTGCAATCAATGAACTGTGTCTCTTATCCCAAGCTCTTAAAGTCAAACCTGCCACAATAAAGTTTCCTCCGCAAAAAAAACACCTCCATTTTTATGCATAATCATTCTTCCAGAAAAGAAAAGGTGCAGCTCTTAAATAATCATATGATGATCAAGAACACATTAAATGGAATCAATCTAACTTAGATGACAGAACAAAGTTGTTTGATATGATTAAATGTGAATACTTGCAATACATATTCTGGTTGTTGTTCAGATGTGGAATAGGCAGTCTTGTGGAATACACATTTAGAACGTCATAGGAAATTCAAATTTATGAAAAATATAATTGAACGGTTATGTGAAATCCAAATGATGAGAACACATGTATCCTCTGTCTGGTGTGTGGTGGAGGGGCTGCATGTTGTGACCTTGGACCTTTGACCTCAGCTTTTCTCTTATGCTGGCGATGCTACGCGGACCGTTCCTTCTGTGTTTGTGCAAGTTGTGTGATTGTATGTGCGTGTCATGTGAATGTAGGCTAATTCGGGGCCTCACATGATTCTACTTCCGGACAATGAAGCTTGAAGGAATCAATCAATCTTTAATGACGTCTTGGAGAAAGTGCTTCTCCCTCCTCTCGCCCACCGCGGGACTCTACTCCCCCTAGTGGTGACGAGACAGAACAAGAGGCGACTTAGTCTTATTTTAACAACTGCACTTGTGCTCATCTATCATCATGAGTTTTTATGTGCCCATCAACGTAAAGTATGGAATCGGCCAATAATGACTACACAATTAGAGAGAAGGCTTTAAAGAGCGATACATTTCAATTTAGGAACCATAAACCTAGTGAGTTGGTAACTAATTGTAACTGCTTCTGGAGTAATGGGAGCCTTCTGGACTGAGGTCAGGATGACTCAGAATCAGTTTCAAACTGCTTGTTCGCCGCTACTTTTGTGCTTTAGTTCACTCATTCTGACAAGCCGCTGCTTATCTTATGATGATATGTGCAGAGAGAAACTTTTCAAGTTTTAATTAAAAGACAAAAGTGGCCCACAGTGTCGTAGTTTTGGAGTTCATATCGCAGTGAGTGTGAAGACAATGTTATCCAAGTGAGGCTGATGTCTTTGGACAAAACGCCTCCCGCGCTTCATTTGTCAACATTTGCCTCTTTATTTTCTCTATAGTCGTTTTTCCCCGTGTCCCAGCATCTGGATACCTCTGGGACGAAGGGGAGGAGAGGGGAGACGTGGCCTTGTTTCATCCCTCCTGTGCCGCTGTTCCCCAGGGGGTCTTGGGTTGGTTTGTGATCTTGTGTCTCACATGATAGACACACATCTAATCCTGTTAGTCGTTAATATCTTCCAGTGGAATAGAGGAGACAGCAGGGGGGGAGAAAAGAGGACAAGATGAAAGATGGGATGGTTGAGGAGAGAGGGGAATATTTGAAAAAACTCTATTTGCTGGCCCTCATATTGGTCTTGGGTTAGAGACTATAGTTAGTGCATACATGTATGTGTGTGTGTGTGTGTGTGTGTGTGTGTGTGTGTGTGTGTGTGTGTGTGTGTATGTGAGTGTGTGTGTTTCTGTGCCTGTGTACCCTTGTGGGATCTCCCCGGCTGTTGCCTGCATATCTGACAGACTCTTCTCAAGGTGTTTTCCCCTCGCTGTCTTTATCTATCTGCTCCATCTCTGCTCCCTGTGTGAGAAAGTTTACCCTCTAGGCCCCATCTGAGCTCTAGGCCCCCCAAGGCTTCTGCATTCCCAAAGCTCCGACACACCGGAGCCCCTCAGGCTCCCTGCTTTACCACAGGGAATATCCCCCCCCCAAGAACCCCGAGGCCCCTCAGACTGTGTGGAGCAGCAGCTCTGCACAAGAGAGCTATAGCCGAGGGGGATGCTGTCTGGGAATACAACTAAGAACATGCTTCAGTGAACATTTGAACTGTTCCTGACAGCGCCTCCTGTTGGCGTGGCACTGTTTTTGCATGCAGGCCTTCTTGTAGCCCAGTTTAGTTTCCTCTCCGGGGCCTTGACCTTGTTAACAATCCCTCGGGGCTCATAGAGGCCTCCGTGTGCCGCATGTGCATTGACCTTTCCTGCTCCCGGAGGTTAAGTAATGTCTTTTTGGCCTAAAGAAATGCAGTCGGAGCTTTATAAAAAACGTTGGATGCACCTGGAGCATGCACTGGATGACTTATTGACAAATAATATCCCTGTATCAGACCAAATATAGACTTAATACTACGGAGAAAGTTCATGTTTGATCTTGCATATATGGAATGAACTGCTTGTTTCTTGGCTTTCATTGTGACAGTGAGGTTAAATCACACTAGCGTTCAAAAAGAAGGCTTTTTGGGGGGGTTGCTCGTGGATTATGGAGGCTGTGAAGCTAGCAGGCCTGCTGTCCTACAGATGTCTTGGGCTGTGCGTTACCAGGTGTACGTCACCTGAGATTACCCACGCTGATACCCCTTAAAGGCAAACAGCCAGCAGTACAGCTGAGGGGGCATCTGGTGGCGGGTGTGCATACGCATGTGTACGCGTGTATATGTGTGTGTGTGTGTGTGTGTTCATGCATTCAGATTGGTGGTAACGTTTGTCAGAAAGGGAGTAATGCAGACATTTCCGATGGTATGAGATACTTTGTCCCGTCATTATCTCCGAGCAGAAACAATCTGTGGAAGGAGTGGAGATCCATGGAGGGTTTCTTTATATGTGCAATACTGATGGTAGTAATATTTGAGGAGGTTTGAAGCATGGGTTCCTCATGCACCACACAGCCTGGGCACTCTCCAGTTAAGAGTGAACTGGAGTGAGTCAAATGTTCACCTACGCTGTCCCTCTGATCTTCCTCTTCCTCCCGGGGCCCCGCAGAGAGAGAACAAAGAGAAGCCGTTCTTAATCAAAGTGCATTGGATTAAGAAGCTGGGGGGAAAAACCAGATCACAGAGATACTACTCTGTAGCCATTTAGTGGATTAGAAAACAACCTGAATCACCACTTCATATGAGTCTGTGACCCTGAAATAGCAGAATGGCATTTTAATCTTTCTATTTGTTTGAAAAGTGTCCAGATCTGTTATGGAATAAAAGCAGCAATGCAGAAGCAGGTGT
This sequence comes from Pseudoliparis swirei, assembly GCF_029220125.1. Taxonomy (NCBI): domain Eukaryota; kingdom Metazoa; phylum Chordata; class Actinopteri; order Perciformes; family Liparidae; genus Pseudoliparis; species Pseudoliparis swirei. The sequence goes on from NC_079391.1 coordinate 9,130,456, forward strand.
GTGAGTGTGTACTGTGTGTGTGTTTATGTGTGTGAGAGAAGGCCTTCGGTGAATGTGTGTTGTGGTTTCTGTGTGAACATGTAGCCAACAGCTAAATATACCATGTGCGTGTTTACATTGCTTTTCCAGGTACGTGACATCATTAACCCACAGAGCCATACAGCTGCTCTATTCTTCCCACACCGAGTCATATTTTATTCACCTCCCTGCTGTAGCTGAATCAGCTCATCGCCGATGGACTTGACACACAACTCCAGCCACATCATGTATATTTGATGGGGCAGGGCATGCTCGGAACGGGCCTTCCTGTTTCTCACTTTCGTTGATTTTAACATATTTATTGTGGCCTTCTCAGAGAAAGACTGGAGTGGGCATGTGTTGGATGTAAAAAGTGAAAGCGCCTCAGCACTCACAGTGAGTCAGCTGGGCTGAAAAGGCTGATACTGCCATCATGTGGCTCCATGATGTAAAATGCCATTCCAAAATGAAGGATATTATTTACAATAGGGACTTTAATGTGTGTGCTTTTGTGTGTGTGTAGGGGCCCAGCCTACGTGAAGTCCAGCCAGCTGACACTGGGGTATGTGTCTTTTCTAATGAGATTTACTGGGCTCCAGATGTTCCTAGTTATGAAAATGTGTGTCAGAGATTTAGGGTGAGACCTGCACCCTGTCAGAGCCGCAGCTGGGTGCTGTTTTACTGTCTGTCACCACTCCCCCCCCCCCCCCACTACCACTCATAGGTAGCCTCTTAACCTGACAACACCAACACCTCTTCTCTTTCTAACACACACACACACACAGGACATCAACGTGAATCCACATTTTATAAACTTAGAAAAAACATAACAAATATAAAAAATGGAACATCATAATAAAGGTAAGCAAATACACCACATATATACAAAGCAATTTAGAGAGTATATATACTGTCAGAATATAAGGATGTTCACATTCCACAAAGCAAAACAAATCTCAACTTAAAAGACAAAAAGAGACACATTGTCTCTTTACTAAATCCAGTTTAAATTGTCCAGCACATTTTCAAGGTGACACCATTTTATCAAGAAAAAAAAGAAGCCAGTGCAAGTGTACTAACATATCCAAAAGAGTGTATCAATATTTTCCTCATCTCACATACAAACAATTTTCTTCTTGGCTCAGGATGACTGTGGTATTGTACCCTCTCTGTCTGAGTTTTTATGTCTAATCACCAGAACTAGTTCTAGTTGAGGTGCATCATGAAGATCGAGGGTCCATCAGAGTCTCTGGACGTTGGCTGGCAGAGGGAGGCGTCAGCTGGGCTCCCCACTTCAGCGAGTCTGGCAAGGCCCCATAACCGCTGACCAGGCTCCAGCGTCCTCCTCCACTCGCTGGCACGACATCATGTCCTCTTCCTCTTCGTCCTCCTCCTCCTCAGATGGCAGGCTGCAGCTTGGTCAGGTTCCTCTGGTGCATGCTGTGGTGGCGCACCAGCTCGTCAGAGCGGGCAAACTTCTTCTGACAGTTGGACCAGCGGCAGGTAAAAGGCTTCTCGCCTGACAAGGAGGGGACAGACAAGGAGAAAACGAGATAAACGACTGCTTTAGAGTGAACACCGCAAACTTATGTTTTGTTGTCTGATTTTAAGTCAGGTGAGCATGGAAAGGTAGAAAATAAAGGTATACGCACTTGTTTTACCTGTATGAGTCCGAGTGTGTGTCTTAAGATGATCTGACCGTGAGAACTTTCTCTGACAGGTCTCGCACTGAAAGGGCTTCACTCCTACACAGAGGTGTTTGTTTGTTGAGACAGACATGAGAAGAGGGTGAGGTGAGGGTCAACAGTTTAAATACACAATGACATGAGCGATCATTGTGGAGGTTCAAATCATTACAAATAAATATTGTCCAGGGAGAACATATAGTTACAAAAAAAGTTTTACTTTTTAAATTCAAATCTTTTAAAATTCACACAAAATATATTTAACCTTTGGTACATCTGGAGTGTCATATTTTATTATTTTAGTTTGCTATTTCTGGCAGACCTAATTTTATTAATTTAGGGGTACAACCATGATGGGAATATACTAAATCCTAGAAGTATTTGTTTATTTATTGGCCTACAATTTAAGTCGTCAAAGTAAATCTACTGAATCTAAAAACCCTTTAATCTGCCTATAAAGAAACACCTGGTATTTCAATTTGTTCTTAATAATGTGAAATGTTGATCTCCCACGTTAATCCCAAGAAAACAAAATTGAGGTCGTGACCTCAGTGGTAGCTATAGGTCCCTGGAGGGAACCCATACGTCTCTTGACCCCGGTGTACCTGTGTGTCTGCGCTGGTGCCTCTTCAACTGGTCCGAGCGAGAGAATCTGCGTCCGCAGTCCGTGAAATCACACTGGTACGGCTTCTCTCCTGCAAAACAAACCACCCGCATCAACAGCTTTCTCAATCTTCCTTTAACACAGCTCCACACATTCAAACCTGAGCAGAGAAACGTGTGTCACCAACAGAACATGGCATACATATGGAGTATTTAATTACATTGTAAAACTTTAACAGCCTGTGTGTATTTTCTCGGTGTAATCTTAGATATAGAAATCCTCTCACCTGTGTGTTTGCGGCCGTGCATCTGCAGATGTGACAGTTTGAAGTACCTCTTGCTGCAACCAGGATAAACACATACAAACGGACGCTTTTCGTTGGCCTCTGATGACGACTTCACAACCGGAGGACCGATACCAGCTACGCGTCGAACATCCTTTAGGAAAGAGAAGTCAGAGGACTTTTCAGTGGGGAAGTTTGCTTGTCGTATATATATATATGTGTCACACGTGCATTCGCTTTGACTGACCTGAAGTCCTCTGAAGACACCGTGTGTGTGTATGTGGTACTGAGCACTGACGAGCATGGCTGGAGGAGGGGCTGTGGGATCACTGTCATAGCTGGGTGGATGGCCACTGCTGGGCAGGAGGGACATGAGTTTGAGTGCAGGAAGTTAGATTAACAGATACATACTAAATTGTGTTTATCAGTCCAAATGAATATAGTCAGTTAGAGTTAGAAGTCACAGTTAAATCTACATGAGAAAGGTATTCCTCTCCTACATGGCACACACACTTTATAATCACAATTACATAGCTATCTTCATCACAACTTCACTTAAGTGTCCTTACTTTGCACAAAAAAAATCTTTAAAACATATAAAAGAAGACAAAAAAACTCAATATACACAAACATGAATAGGGTCTTCTCCACTCTACTGATTTCCCTTGGCAGCAGGCCAACAGCCATCTGGTCAAATCCTCCTCTTCCTCCTCCTCTGCACCACCACACACATTGGTCATTACTGAAGAATAAAGCATGTTTTTTTTATAAATATAAATAAAAATGCTCACCTTTTCATGGAAGATGCCAGGTTGTTCATTTGATTCCATGTTACACAATCGAGCTGCGATGCCATCTGGTACAGGTTATCACTGAGCGAAACATGTAGCGCGGGCATTAGCATTTTACTTTTGTTAAAAAACTATATTTTTTCTATTTTTTGGGGTTTGTGAAATTTAGACAGCAAAAAATGTTATACAAGTCAAAGGGTCATAGAACAATATCAGCTCTGAGGTTATGAACAACGAAAAGGAAAATACTTGTTTTGTTTGTTTGTTTTCTAGGAAATCCTGAAATCAGAACGGCCAGACACTTACAATATTTATGTTCCCGTCATTTATTTTCCCTTGTAAGGATAATGAAGGCGTTCCATTCAGGGGAAACTCCAAATTACTCGCTTATTAACACATCCTGTCCACCCACCGACCCACCACACTCCTCACTGGCTTCATTAAAAAACATGGGCTCAGAGCCATTCTTTACCTTGGCAGATCACACTGAACACACACACACACACACACACACACACACACACACTCTTGACAGAAATACACACACTTTAAGATGCAGTTGTGCACTCTGCGGGGGTGAGTGCCTCCGTGCCTAGTACACCATGGACCAGTGCATGACATCACTCTGTCCTCAGTATCATTAAAGGCGGGAACCAGTTTCGGGGGAATTCTGGACGGCATTCCTTGAGAAGTCCTTGAAGGAAGGCTCGCGATGGCTCGCTAATCAGCTCTGAGCTATGTTAAACTGTGGAAAGACTCACTGATATCTGACATATATTCTGGCTGTGTACGTGAGAGCGTGTGCGTGTGCGTGTCTCTGTGTTTGTTTGAGGGTTTCCAGTTCATGCCATGAAGCTCTAACAACCGCAAAGTCTTCCTTCTTCTTATCACCTCCTGCTCCAGTATTTGGGTTGCACATGTTCCTTTTCACCAACAACATCGCCGGGCGGCATTCAAAGAATGTCATCCTAATTTGCCCTTTTGAGATGTTTTGCATCAAAATGAATACAAGATGGATGCACATACAGAGGTTACAATGAGAAGATTCCCAGCCTTAACTACCCCCCACACCCCCCACTTCACTTTCACTTTCACTGAACTTGTCTCTTTTACTTTCCCCCCTCGTTTTCCGCCTCAGGGTAGACTCAGACACATCAGCAGTAGATCGCTCAGTGTTTGTTTTGGCCTGCTGAGCACCAGTGGGCAGCACTTAACCTCAGAACAAATTACAATTCAGGATCCAGAGAGTGCAGAGGCAGACGCAGGGACTTAGCGTCGGATCAGAGAGAGTTCACACTCCTACGAATTACCAGCGAGCGAGGGAGCTGCTTTTGGTGTCGGTGGAAAGAATCTGACATTAATTGATGAGTGAGGAGTCTGAAAACGTTTGGGAAGAGTGGGAATGAAACAAGAGCAGATTCAACATAGCAGGACGGGAATGGAGCGGCGTGTAGGATCGAGTCATGGTACCTGTTGTAGTTTCTCAGCAGCAGAGCTTGGCTGCTTTGACACGATTCAGATGGATTGTGGCAACCGAACATGGGAGGAGGAGCAGGGTACTGCTGGTCAACTGAAAATGCAAACACAAAAGTTGTTTATTTTATCGATATTAGATACAATCTTTTGGTGTATACAATGTATTTTTCCCAGGAGCTGACATATTTAAATGGCTTTTTTTGTCCTAAAAGTCTTAAGGATACACTACCGTTCAAAAGTTTGCTGTCACTTAGAAATGTCTTTATTTTTCAAAGAAAAGCACTGTTTTTTCAATAAAGATAACATTAATCAAAAATACACACTGTACATTGTTAATGTGGTAAATGACTATTCTAGGTGGAAACGTCTGGTTTCTAATGAAATATCTCCAGAGGTGTATAGAGGCCCATTTCCATCAACTATCACTCCAGTGTTCTAATGGTACATTGTGTTTGCTAATCGCCTTAGAAGACTAATATCTGATTAGAAAACCCTTGTGCAATTATGTTAGCACAGCTGAAAACAGTTATGCTGGTGATATAAGCTATACAACTGGCCTTCCTTTGAGCTTGAAGTTTGAAGAACAAAATTAATACTTCAAATATTAATCATTATTTCTAACCTTGTCAATGTCTTGACTATATTTTCTATTCAATTTTCAATTCATTTGATAAATAAAAGTGAGTTTTCATGGAAGACACAAAATTGTCTGGATGACCCCAAACTTTTGAACGGTAGTGTATATATTTAATCATCACAGAAGAAAAAGAAAATGGCCAAATATTCACACCTTTAGTTGAAAAAGAATTACTTCAATGATTAATCAATTATTGAAATAGTTTATCATTATTATGATGTTGGCATTGATCATTTTTATTATGTTGGCAATTGACGGATTGTTAAAGCTTCGCTTTTGATAATGTTTTCAAAGTTCATCTGACTATCCAGTATTAAGATGAAAACTCTCCCAAAAATTCTTCCTGAGGAAACATGTTTGTATTTGATGGACATTTCAAGTTCCTTTCATCAAAGCAGACGCACAACACACACAAACATATATATTTGTAAATGAGTATTAAGACATGCATGCACAAACACTTCAAAGAGAGAGCGGGTCAATCCGAAACAGCGGTGCCTTTCAGGTTCATTTAGTATATTGTTCCCCAGACAGTTTTTGACATTCCAGCAGTCCCATAAAGCTGTTTCCTCAAGTTATCATTTCCAGAGTCATTAACCATACGTATGCTTATAGGAAGCGAGAGGCAAGCTGTGTTTATGTATCCCTGCGTTTATGAACAGAGACGGAGAGAGATGAAGGAAAAATTGAGAACAGTGACTCTGTTGTGATATGAAAAATGATGGGTTACTTATATAACCTTGCTGTGACACGACCGTCTTCCAGTCTGCGAGTCAATTTAGTGAAAAGACGTCAAAGGCGGAGACAGTTACCTATGTTATTTGGCGGTGACAGAGTGTCCTCGTGTTTGAAGGACAGGCTGGAGTGCTGAGGGGTGTGGTGAGACGGAGTGTGACCATAGCTGGGGTTGCTCTCTAAACCCACCGCTCCGTAGCCTAACAGGAGAAAACACAAAAAAAGAGAAGCAATGGTCAATTGAAATGATCTTATTTGCCTGGTTGAGTCATTAGATGACCATCTCGCAAACAAAGCTTGCAGTATCTGGTCAGATATCTGAATCCCCCCTGGTAGGATAGCTCTTAGACTCAGGCAGGGTTACCACAGAGAGACATTCATCAAACTAGTAAATCCTATTTCCTTGAAACATATCCCCACCATCTATCTTTGGCCTTGTGGTTCCAAAATTTATGGCAGGTGGAAAAATAAATTTGGCAAACAAATCACAGGCAGACTGAGATGAGCGCTGGAGAATATGCTGAGTAGAATAATAACAAGGTTGAGAAGTAATGAACTGAATGTATGCTTAATTCATTCATTCATTAACATTTATAAGTCAGCATTAAATAGTTACGTCTCTTTTTGAGGGGGGGGGGGGTAGATGAAAAGTTAAATAAGAGTGTTACATTTCAGAAAGTTATGTGAATATGATGATTCAGGCATATGCAACATGTGTGCATGTTTATTTTACATACACAGCATAGACAGGTCGCTTTATCCCGAGTCAGGCCTGTTGAAATGTTCGAGAAAAATGACTCACAAATTCTTACTGAAATCCCGTCAGCCTGCAGTGCACGACGCTGAGTAGTCTACCGCTTCATCAAAATACATTCCAGTGAGGAAACAACAAAAGACTCACTGCAAACTGATTATGAACTTCACATCATCAGACATATAGACCTTGAACCTGACGTGTGAGAAGTGAGCCCCAATAGACAACAATCATGCCTTATCCAGGAAACAGACATTTGAGTTCTCATAGGTTGATTCCAAATCAAGATTCCATATGGAATCTTAATATATCTGGGTTCTTTTAATCTCAATAGAGCGGCTAAAATAAAATATAAATATATATATATGTATATATATGTATATATATACATATATACATATATATATCTGTATATATATACAGATATATATATATATAAATAACATATATATATATATATGTATATGTATATTTTATTTTAGCTGCTCTATTGGGATTAAAAGATCCCAGAGGTATTGTTTGGAGAAACAAAAATCAAGTTTAAGATTAACTTCACTTTAAAAATGTTCCACTTAATTCTTAGTTTTTGTTTTGGAAATTCTCCTGGAGTAATACTTCTGAATAAAGATCTCAATAACACAATAACTTTCTCTTTCATAGCAGAGGACATTTGTTTTGCTCCACACAGAACTCGTGGTCACATGTTTTTTTCAAATGTTATTTGAAGAACTAAAAGGAAAACACAGCCATGTTGTCCAGGCCAATAAAATCGAAACTTTTAAATGCAAAACGTTTATTTACAATCAGATGATGCGCGCATTAATCATCTTTGCCTCCTGTCCGTGTCTAATGTCACTTCACTGGATGAATTAAGTCTCTTCCCTCTTATCGCTTGTAAGACTACCGGAAAGCTCACCGTGGAAGCTCAACCGGTATTATTCATATATGTGTATTTCCTATTAACTTGGTTGGTATGTACGAAATACTGGATTACCATTACCAAGGTAATAAACCAGTGCGAATAATATTTCTATATCTCTGCTGCCGTTAGACACGCTCATGTATTTTAAAACTGTCAGTCGTAGAAAACAATGTGCATGACATTCAAAACTGCAAAGGAGTGTGTGTGCAGTCAGCATCATAAAATACTTAAAATTACAATCTTCTTGAACTTTATATGGATGCATTAGAGATTCCATTCAAAAAGGGATCACTTACTGGCATCGCATTTGACAAATGGACAAAGAAGTAATGCAGTAATACGAGCTGATGAAGGAGGAAATCTACCTGCATATATATTTATACTGGTGTCTTAAAGGTCGTTGTGACTCTGCTAGTGATTAAAAGCATTCTTTCCTCCCGGTGCAAAGGAACTGTCGTAGACGTCTGCCAGAGCATCAGCACAAAGCTGTCAGGCTTGTTCCTGACATGGGACAGAATGACCCGGCTCAGCACACAACATCCTGCTGAGACACAACACTGTTGACAACCCCTACACATGAAGTGACATCATGATCACATGCAGCAGGACACAACACAACACACTTGGATTTGATTGATGTGTGCGTGAAAACATTTGCTCGCCATGTTTGACATAACGTCACGCTGATGAGAAGAAGACAGAGGTCAGATGGTGATGGGCGGGCTTACCCTGGTTCCTGGGTGCAGGAGGACTGTCCATACAGCCAGGCAGGTAGGTTCCGTTGGGAAACATCAGCGGTTGACCGGCGGTTGGCTCTCCGAAGGCCCCGACTCGACAGGGGCCCGAGCCTGTAAACTGGCCCGAGAAGTGCACCGTGAAGGCCCCAAGTCCACAGTGAGGCTCCTCTATTGGATCTGTGGTCCCCCAACCGGGTTCCTGCTTAATGAGGGTGTGGTGGGAGCTGTAGGGAGAGCCAGGGTGGAGGTCCAGCAGCTGGGTCCACTGGCCCCCACCGACGGACATCCCACAGCTACCCCCAGCGCCCGGTAAGGACGACACAGGGGGCACTGGATCTCGAACATCTGACCCCATCGACATGGCTCCACACGGCTCGGTCAGCATTGGTGGAGGTAGATCGGGACAGTCCGAAGAAGGAGCGACGTTAGTCCGGTGGAAGACGACGGCTTTAAAAAGTCACTCAGTTCACGAACTGCAAAGTCTCCTGAAAGTTGAACGAAAAAACTAAAAACAATTAACGGAAGAAGCAATGAGCAAACTCTTCAGCAAAAACAAGAGCCATCTTTCCCCGCCACAAGTCAGGAACTGAAGATAACCAAAATGTGCACGCCAAATCTCAAGCTCCCGGGGTATCGGCAGTGGGTTTGGAGTGGGAGTCTGTGAGGGTAACAGTGCCTTGTCCCTCTGTCTCTATAATGTCTGACTTTCCTTACGCTCCTGAAGGCTGAAATAGTGCATAACTCATTGGACAGGGGGAGGAGCGAGGGAGGCTGAGGAGAAGATGACTCCCTTGCCTTGCCCCGGTCAGCACAGTCTGCACTTCGGAGGAGATTCTGACTAATGTCACATTTGCATTTGCCGTGTTTTGCTCTTCATTCTTTGGTCAAGTTTAAACGTTGCTGATGTCGAATGTTTACGGTAGTGTGTGTGAATAAGTGTGTGAGACGGTGAGCGGTGCTTTTATTTAATTTCTCTGAAGGCCTGTGCTGACGGAGTAAAAGCAGTAAATAACCACACGAGTATGAGCAAAAGAGTAGTTTGTTAAAGTCAATGCAAGTGCATATTCTAATTGTAATTCAGAGATTTGCAAACATTTAATATTTCATTTTGAATTTGTGAGTCAACACATTCTGCATTTCTGTAAAATTCCAGATATTCAAAACTAATTTAAAAAATATTTTTTATAAAAGCGGCAAAAATAAAAAAAGGGGTTTTATCTGTATACTGTTGACCCGAGCCATTCTTCAAATGTATCATCATTTGTGATTCCTCTGACTCATCTGTTTTTCATAAAAATATTAAAAATATCCAAATGGATTAAGCAACCTTGTGAACTAAAGAGACGGGACATCTTGTTTTACTGATCTGTTATTTCTGATGTATTTTTTATATCTCTCAGGTTTTTTATTCAATATATTGAATGCAATGACATATTTTAAAAAACAACTGGATTGAGTCACAATTAATGAATGAATATAAATATGTATTAATTATTAGCCTACTCAAAATGTAAAATTGGTAAAACATGCAGAAAATGTGCTCTGAATTTCCATATTTTGGGAATAGTACTGTTTTTTCTAAAAGCAACATGCACACACTGCATGGCCTTGGAGCAAAGCCACATCACACAAAAGAATACTTATTTATTAGTCGAGGAGAGGGGGAGTGTGTGTGTGTGTGAGAGAGAGAGAGAGAGAGAGAGGTTTTGACCTTAACTCAAGCTAAACTCGAAGTGGAACTACACAGGAAGGCAGTAAGTTAGAATATGACGATAAATTCAAGACAGCTGCTGTGGATCTTTTAACAATATAATATTTGTCAGATCAGCAGTTCCTGACAAAGTTGCTCTTTAAAAATATCCTGTGCTATACATTCAGTGTAACATAAAAGTCACATATAGTTGACCTGTGATGAGACAACTGCCCTCTTGAAACTCATTTCACTGTTTATACAACTGTAAAAGTCAATAAAATAAGATTTTTAAAAGTGATTACAAAATGGATTACTATATATTATGAAATGACAACAAAAATCTTATTGAAGTACTTGAATTACTGAACATTTGGCCGTGTTCATGTTTATCAAGTCATTATAATCAATCTGTAATTGCTGGACATTACTGAATGGAAATATGCAGGAAAACCAGCAGAAAAACTGCAAAAGCAAAAGTAAGCCTGAAGCTGTCTGTCAATTAAAATGACTTTCTCTACCTCTGAACTAATGACCCGTGGACACCTTTTCCATTCAGACCACAACATGATGGATAATGATGAATTAGCCACTAGAGAATTAGTTTCACAAAGTGATTTCATTCAATAGCGTGCACTGAGTTTTGAGATGGCATTAAAAAGATACACTGTTGATTTGAGATAGGAGACCAGGGACGACGCTGTGAGGTGAATTGCGTTAGCCAGTTCCTGTCATCGCCATCTGGAATATTAATCTAGGATTCCAGTGAAAGTCAGTGACCCCTAATTCAACTTAAAAAGAAGTGGTGGGCGGGAGAGAGGGGGGGGGGGGGATTATAAATAGGCAAAGAAAAGGAGAAAAGGGCACAAAAGGAGAAAGAGAAGTCTGAACTCAGTGTCAGAATGATGAAATCAAAAGACAAACTGCTGAGGTGCCATTAATTATTACACAATGTCACTTCTAATGAAAGTGATGGTTACAGTCCTTTTGTCGATGAAGTTCTTGCTGCAGCCATAAAGAAACTGCAGTGTTAAGTGTATTTATTATTGGATATTGAACATTCATGTTTGTGCAAACCCAATGGTCTTCAGCTTGATAACAGGTCTGATGAAACCCCCACGGGGCACGTGGGCCTGAAGGAAGAGGCCTACTGGCAACTCAAAGCTTCTAAGACGACAATAAAACGCAGTCTCATTTCCCCCAGTTTTTGCAAAACAAGAGAATATGACAATCATACGGTCCGAGCGTATATCTGATTACAACAGGTCACGACCTTACACATGCTCCTACAAGCTAAACAAAGATTCATCTGGGTGGTTCGTGGTCGTGGAGAAGATAAATTGCTCCGTGACTTACCCAATTCTGGGAAATAAACGAGTGTAAAAGCAGAGCCATACCCCTGAGGAACACCCAGTCATCCAGAGGATGTCCACGCATGCACAGAAAATTAATTTCTCCCAAAAAATGTCTGTGTCCCACCCACGACAAACAGACACAAATGAAAGTAATGTGCTACATGTACAAAAGGTTGTGGCACAACTAAAAGTATCTTTAGAAAGAGAGAGAAACGCAGTGCCTCTGAGCCAAGGCAAACGCTGGCCGTGCCTTCCCCAGCGGAGTCTTTTGCAGGGATTCATCAAAGGTGACGGGGCCAGGAGAAAACAACCCTTTCAGCTCCTATGACGGATGGCAGTCCCCAAATACAGCCATTCTTGAGATCAATCTCTGGTTTACTCAGGGTTTAAAACAACAGCACTGTGCACAGAAAGCGAAATGGTCAATACTGCCTCTGACCCTTAACAAGAAGTAAAACTCTCTACACCGTGATGAGTAAGAGGGAGAATCCGAGAAGGATTTCTTTCAGCCAAAAAGACATATGATAAACTATGCAGATATGTGACCTGGCAACAGGACGTGAAAAATAAACTGTTTTTTTCTCCATTTTAATAAACATTGGTATTCCTGCTACTGCATCCGGGGAAAGGCAGTTCACGGAGCTGCTTCTTTGAAAGAAAATCAGGAGCACTATTTATTTAAAATGACATGATTTAGTAAAAATATATATATATTATTAAATACTACTTATGTATGTATAAAAATGTATGTGACATGATGCAGGAGAGGACTGCCGGAGAGCAACAGGTGTTATTTTGATGTGATAGGAGCATAAAAGAAAGGCCCAGTCCTTGGATGAGTGGGCATGGACACACACTGATACAAAAACCACACAGCAATGTGTTGTAATGTTTCATCGGTTGCCTCCTATCTGCCTGTGATATCTAGGAAATGGTTACTGTTTCAAAGAAGTCAGGCAGAACAAGTATTTCTCTGTGTTGCTTCACTACTTTCTCAGGGCACTATTTGGACATGTGTGACAGTCTTTAAGATAACTCAATCTGAACGCCGTGGCCATCATCACTCATTGCTTTACACATTTAAGGACACTTTTGAAAACTATCATATTATACCGACAGTGAATTTCTCAGCTTTAAACAGCATGGACATTGTTCCTCTTCCCCATGACCCACATGAAAAAAACAACAATCTTCAGTTTTTAATTCTCTCTCGTATCTTTCTCCAAGCGTCTCTTCAAAGTGTTGCATATCAGACAGGAGATAAGAAGCAGAGAAGAAAGATCTGTGGGAGAGCGGGCATTTCCACGGTTCATGTGTCAGACACAACACTGGTCCACTGATCTTTCACACACTGGCTCTCCTTTCTGTTGTTGATGATTTCCCCTTTCCTGGATGCACATACGTTCAAAGCTGGAGGCTCCTGGATTCAATGCAATGGGAGAAAAACAAAGAATGTAAACACGCGGATTAAACTATATAAATAATGCATACTGACTGACATTAAAGGAAAAGAGTGGCAATAATCCGTTTTTGTAATATACTTTATAGGCAACAAATTCTAGCCTATTAAAAAAAAAATCTATTTTCAGTCATTTTCTAAAACAACTGAGATCTGTAGCTCTCAGCACATGTTACTCAAATGAACCTAAACGGTGTTTTTATGCTACGGAGTCAGACACACTTTACTTCATTAGTGAGCATTTACGGCGGCGGGACAGTGTTTGTGTGTGTGTGTGTGTGTGTGTGTGTGTGTATTGACTCAAAATAAAGTGTCCATGTCCAATCTAATGAAGATGTGGCTCATTGGTGTGTTGATTAGTTTCTACAATGGAGCTCAGTGGCACAGAGAATTTAAATATATTCGGCTTCGGCGACACAGATGATACATCGTGGTATGATTAATTCAATGCCAGAATCTTTTTAATAGGGTTTATTGACCATAAGAATCAATAAAAAATATGAAGTGTTTAATCATTTAAACTAAAGACAATTGTCTATTTATTTTTAAATAAAGGTGATGTTGACCAAATCGGAGATGAACATAAAGCTGGAGGAAGGTTGTTTAAAAAAATGCAGCCTGAATCTAATATTCAACATGTTTAAAAGAAAGGACACGTGTTCATAATGGATTAATAGGTTAATTATATTCTTTATTCATTAATTAAGAAATGATATATGTTACAAGTTTACAAATCAATGTCATTCTAAACAATGTATTCATGAAACACATTACACATGTCAGTGATGTTAAAAGTCTTGCTTAATTCTCAAACCAACGTATGTGTCATGGTAGCAGGTGCCTGTGTGTCGGGATCAAGGCCAACCGTTATCAGTTCTTTACAGTAACCACAGCCTCTTCCTTGTGGTCACACCCTAACAGCTGTGGTCGGGGCCTAAGCATCATCACAAAACATCTCACATATCTCTGGCGGTTACTGTCTGTTGTCCTACCCTTGAGCCTCATACTGAGAGTCAACGAGCAAAAGTTAACGGGATGACTCTGAGGTATGTTCATAATGATGGGAAAATATAAAAATTTACCACAGTCAGCAGAGAATGTGACTTCATGGAAATGACACTTCACTGCAACTTTCTCAAGACACTGTGTTCAGCTTTTGTATTAAAATAGTCTGCTAATAATCTGCTTTCTTTGTAAAGGCTAGTTACCTTTAAATATTAAAATTAAAATTATACAATAAATCCTTTCTTTTTTTTCCCAACATCTTTTGTGAGACAAAAAAAATGACATCCACCTTTTGTGTCTCAGCTATTTTCCTGAGATATGTTTTATGGTTGCCTGTCAGCATTGTATGTATCAGCACCAGAGAAAATAAATAGTATCTCAAAAGCAATGGGCCCCACCGTTTTACATGACTCTAATTAGGATTTGAGATCTGGCTTCAAGCCAAACATTGTGCAACGTATATCCCCAATTTGTTTGACTGTACTTTTTAAAGTCCCATTGCTCCTCCAGGCCGGTGAGTGTGCGTAGTATAAACACACTCGGATGACAAGAGACCACTCCATCATGAACAGAGACCCAGTTCCAACGCAGTGACTCGATCTCTCCAGACAAACTCGGAATTCCTGGAAGATTGTAGCTTCTTTTTTCGCTGCTACCATTAGGTTGAAGCGGAGCGCACACATTCCTCACAGAGGGGATTAACGACCTCAGATAGCTCAACACCACAAATGCAAACGCACTTTGATTGATTGCTGCGGCCTTTGGTGTGATATGAAGCTGGTCATTAAGTGGCAGGATAACAGTGGGCAGTTCACGAACCTAAACCTTCTTCTTCTGGTGATGCGTTTCTACAAAGTCGGTAACATCAAGCAGGCAAATAAATTATAATACAATTATAGTTGAATGGAGAAAAGCTTATTGGAGGAAGTTTGTTTTAAAGTATGCAGCCTGAATCTAACATTCAACATGTTTAAAAGAAAGGACACGTTTTCCTAATGGATTAATAGGTTAATATGTTCTTTATTCATTCATTAATTAATCATTTGGTTTATATGATGTCAGAAAATGCACATTATTCAAGTCATTATCACATATTACAAGGAAGAGCAGCAAATCTTTGAGGATTTTCTTTTCAATTTGAATACATTGAGCATGATTTTACACATTTTCTCAACGATTAATTCATTATTATTATTATTACCAAAAATAATGAAGTTGCTCGACTTAACAGTTAATTTAAAAAAAATAAAGAGGAAAAATAGTGACAAATGGACATAGGGGCTATGATAAGTGTACAACATAGAGTGGATAATAAGGCCGATGACATCATCTGCACCTTTTTAACCTTTTAATTCAGCTCAGTTCTTAGCATGACATCGCATATGAAGTAATAATATGTGTTTATTGTCTTACTGGTTTAAATTTAAATATACATAAAGTAATGTCCAGAAGTTAACTGCCCCGTGCCATCTTTAACTATTTCAACTATTGGACGATTGCCATGCATATTCAAATATCTAAGCTGAATTAAAAAACAAGGAGTATGTTGTTCGTTTTAATTCGCTGCAGACATAAAAGTCCATCAGAGTGCCCTGAGGGGTTTTGCATGTATTTGGACCATTGTGGAATCTGGAGCTCCATTTAATACCTTGCCTTTGTTTGTTTATTTGTTTTTGGTATTTGTGTGTACTTGTGTGGGGAGGGCTGGTCAGCTTATAAGTAATTAACAAGCAATTGGCTCCACCTAGGGAAGCAGGGAAGTTACTCATGCGATGCACCCTGACAAGGTCACTGGCTGATAGATGAGCCTGAGCAAGGGGATTTTTCAGAGATTGTGAGGGCAGGCAGAACTGTGGGAACCAGACAATTAGTGGAAGGTAAGCCGCCATGTTGGATGATGACCATGAGACGGGCGGACATGGATACTCACCACTTGGCTGGCTGACAGGGAGAAAGCAGACACCTGGGCTCAACTAACTCTTAACACACAGTCATTTATCTTTGAGCAGGCTGAGCAGGCAATCTGCCAACAGTTTAGGAAGAGCATGTGCTATTTCCAATCGAACAGACATGGATGAGGTTAACATCGACATATTGTCCACATAAATATTTCAGACCTACACATCAACATAAATAAATGTTCATTTTGGATTACCCAAAGTACTCTTTTGTTTTATAATACGTATATATTTCCTAGATTTGATTATGTGTTCTAGGAAATATCTATGAAGTGTAATTATGTAACAGAGAAACCCAGTGCGTCAACATTTCACTTTTTTAGCTTGACCCTTCCTCAGTTTTGAGTGACAGCATTGACGCATTAAAACCAATGTTCATTAATCTGCGGAGTCGGATACGATTCTGTCACAACAAGGCTAAGAAAAGAAGAGACTTCTAAGACAAATTAGATTTAACATAGAACATTAAGTTTACTTGCAAAGTGTAATATGAAATGAATTATCTTTCGCAATTAATGTGATGATTTCACAACCTCAAGGGAACACACTGCCTGGCAATAGCAGAGTGAGCAACAGTCTTCCACTGAATTCTGGACACATACACCAACATAAAAACCCAGAGCAGACATCGCGGAAAACATAATCATATTCTGCTGCTAGATTACCCTAACTTCTTTTGAAGACTTCATTGCCAGGTTGGATTGAGAATTATAAAAAACAGATTGAATAATAGTTTGATACAAGTGCCAGGTACAGTGTCTTTGGAGTTAAAAGGTTCACTGAACTCCAGTATCTATACAATTTTCATGACAATCTGCAATGTATATTATGAAGGATATCAAGCTTCATTACACACTTTGGCATTTTAAATACCTTTTAAGGAAGACAAAAACAATGTCTCATATGCACCTGGGGGCTTCAAAGCTTCCAGAACTCTTATTCTGGACTTGAAATACACCAGGCACTTGACAACAGCTGTTAATCAGATAATGAAAGCCTCACAGTTACACAAGCACACTTGAGGAGAAGCGGCAATAAATTCTTTGCCATGACAGCATACAAGGGCAGGGAGAGAGTTAGGGTGGGATTTGGTACCAGGCACTTCCCAACACAATGACGCATCAACCCAGCACTATGGTGAAACACGCATCAACGGTTTCCCTTCAGCACACTATTTTAAGGTATTTGTCCTGCAGAATGTAATAGTTCAGACCTCTTACTTTAACCACAAACTGAAACATGTGACAGGCAGACTTTCATGGAAATATGACATGGTATGATGAAGCCGATGCATCCCCTAAAATAGGGTACACATATTTGTGTGACTGATGAAGTGTGAGCTACAGTGCGCTCTCCAAATGGAAAACACTCCACAGTGTCTTCACATTGGGGCACAGACTGCTCAACACCTAAGATGTTAGTAACCTGACTACATAGTTTTCGGGTGAACTCCTGCTCCACTTACCCTTTTCACCTCCCTCACCTCAATCACCAAGTGGCCTGCCATTGTAGCAGTATGCAGGATCCCACTTGGCACAGAGGCCCATAAAGTGCACCCATAGGTCAGTGGGTGTATGGTGGAAGAGTGTTGCCCTTTGACACTGACTGTTTCCGGGTTGAAAAGCTCTGGTCCAGGCCCGCCATGGTGGTCTGCACAGATGGACAGCAGCTCGATCAGATAACCGTGGCTGGGTTCAACCTCTGTAAGTTTCATCCAAGGCATCCAGGGTAAATCTCTCAGAGTGAAGATGTATATCTGGATGAGAAAGAATTAAATATTAGGATATGATGGTGGAAGTCTGGGTCGGTATCGCTGAAAATGTAGACGGTTATCTGAAAGAAGTTGTGGAGCACTGAAAGGGATCTTTGACCCGTCTGGAAAGATACTCATTAAAGTCAGATAATTTGTGTGCAAAATGGAAGCCTACATATTTTAAGAATTAGAAGTTGAGAGAGAGGGATGCATGCTCCCACAATGATCCATGGGATCCACCATAACCCTCAGTGGCATTTGTTTTAGGTTACTGTCCCTTTAACGGCATGAACCGGAAGCGGAAGAGTTTCACCGGCGCTGTCGCCTTTTCTTTTCCGCTCAGGTCTCATCAGTGGTGGGAGCGTGGATTTCATCATCAAGGCTCACAAAATCACCAAAAATGAGCGTCCCAGCATTTATCGATATTACGGAGGAAGACCAGGTACGACCCATGTCTTTAAGAACTCACATTACAGCGTCCCGCTTCCGGATGAGTCGATACATTAGAGCTATCCAACCCGATAGTTTATCACGCTACACCGCGAAAGCTACGTGCTGATGTTGAGCTAGCCGACGATACATGCTGAGGATGTGACATGTGGAAGCACGTTATGGTGATTATATCACCGAAACGTGCCGTTTAGATGGTATGTTTGAAAATGTTGTGGAAATATTGATGTTTCCTTTTCAGTTCAATGTGTTTTCGGCTCCCTCTGTCCTTAAAGCTAACTAATGTTGTTCCGTCAAGGTAGCTTGGGCTGCTAGCAGCTTAGCCACAATGGTACATAGAAGTCAACAAACACGTATTAAATAACCACTCGAAGCATCCTTCCTGTAAGACGACCATAGCTGATGACTTAACATTGAGCATTTATGAAGACAATGTTTTGACTTTCCTTTCTAGTTAACTGCAGTAAATGTTCTTGTGACTCAAATCGAAAACATGAGTATATGTAACGCTAACTCTCGCAAAACACTTAATACTAAATGATTATATCTACATTAGTACATTATCGACACACGGTGTGGTACTTCCTGTGTTTTTAGGTTTACTGTAAACTCTAATACCACTTATTTTACAATGTTACAGGCTTCAGAGCTGAGAGCCTATATGAAGGGCAAAGGAGCTGAAATATCAGAGGAGAACTCTGAAGGTGGACTCCATGAAGATCTGGCTCAGATCATTGAGGCTTGTGATGTATGCCTCAAGGACGATGATAAAGGTAGGTTGTGATGAAGAACGCCCTGCTTCTCACACATTTTCAGCTCCTGATAGATTGGACAATAACAAGCATTATACAATTTTCACAAGTAGATATTTTTACTTGCATTAACAGGAAAAGCGCCGTTTTAATCTATCTATTTTTAATATATCTATTTATGTTTGATTTAACTGACTCTGAACATTCATGACAATATCCTATTACTTGTGTCCCTCTCTCTGTATCTCTTTCTGCAGAAATAGAGAGTGTGATGAACAGCATCGTATCTCTGCTGTTGATCCTGGAGACGGAGAAGCAGGAGGCTCTCATTGAAAGTCTGTGTGAGAAACTTGTGAAGTCCCGCGAAGGAGAGAGACCCTCCCTCAGGATGCAGCTGTGGGTCTTTTTTTTTCTTTTCTTATGATTGTTGTTTCTGAAGCTCTGACCAAGTAAACATTCCATATGTATGGAGACTAAGTAGGGCATTGTTTTGATGTTGGGTAATACGAAACCGCTGGTCTTGACATGTGGATGCTATTGACAACACCATTAGGCAGGAAAGCGTCTATCTTCTTTTCATTATTTTTAAAGCAATGAAAACATGTGTTGAGAACCTAGAACAGTGAAAACATCTGTGCAAACACTTGACTATCTCTTTCTCATGTTGATGTTACAGACTGAGTAACCTCTTCCATGGTATGGATGAGAACACTACAGTGAGGTACACTGTTTTCTGTAGCCTCATCAAGGTGGCTGCAGCTTGTAATGCCATTGCCTTTATCCCCACTGACCTTGATCAGGTATATATATATTTCATTATGATCAACTTGGATAACAGAACATAAACATTGCCACAGCACTGCTTCATTTGTGTATTTCCTGCATTGAGCTGCAAAGATGACCAAAAAAAACCGTGTCACTCGCATTTTTTAAATCTGCACAGGCTGCATTTTTTCCTCTGCATTTGATTTATGAAACCCGTTTGTGCTGTTCATCAGGTGCGCAAGTGGATTATCGACTGGAACCTGACCACAGAGAAGAAGCACACACTCTTGAGGCTGGTGTATGAAGCATTGGTTGACTGCAAAAAATGGTAATTATTACATATAGGGTCAGATGGGTAAATTCATGCAGAGACGTAAGAATATGAACTCCCAGAATTTAAGATTTATGAACTCCTGCATGGAAAAAGTAGTTTAATGCATGTACCTACATCAAGGCCTAAAACTGAGTGAGATGGTGTGCTCTCCTTCTGAGTAAATGATCTTATACAAGAGAGTCACTTCAACAATGTTCTTATCTACTCATGTCACAGCGATGCTGCAGCAAAAGTGATGGTTGAGCTGCTGGGAAGTTATACAGAAGACAATGCTTCACAGGCGCGCCTCGATGCCCACAGGTAAACTTGAAGCCCGTGTCTAACGTTTGTCACCCTTCATATAATGTACATCTCATGCATACATCTATCGGGGTCTCTTATCTTTAGATGTATCGTCCGTGCTCTCAAAGACCCCAACACCTTCCTGATTGACCACCTGCTCACACTGAAACCTGTTCGCTTCCTGGAGGGAGAACTCATCCATGACGTGAGTACAGAAGGATCGGCCACGTTCTTTTAGTATTAAATATGTAAAAGGCTCCTGACATTGTCCGATTTTCTTAAATCTACCGTTTATAACTAATGGAAGTGCCTTCCGTAGCCCACAAAGCACATTAAAAACAAGTTTTTTTTCTCAAAAATAAGAAGTTCCCTCATTGTGAGAACCATGTCCATCTTGTATGTGTCGAATGACCATTTAGGTCATGTGATTAGAATTGTAATACAAACTGGTTTGTGTACATAGACATGCATATCTCTGTTTGAGGCGTATCCTGGTTTAAATTGTACATACTATGATGCTTAACATCCCAGCCAACCTCATCAGTTTGCATACAGATCCACAGATGATGCCGTTTCCAATGCTCTCCAATCAATTCTCGAATTCTCGTGCCATGTTCTTGTCAATTTGTAAATGGCATAATTGATAAAGAGCTACATTAATATTAAAATACAAACCCACCACAGGCTTCTCACCCTGCTGCCGTCTGGGGAGAGATACAGAAGTATCGGCTGTCGTACCGTCAGACTTCAACGCGGTTTCTTTCCTCTGGCTATGAAACCTCTTAACTCATCCCCCACCCTCCAAATATCACATGTTTTTTTTTTTTTATGTAGCAAAATGGGACTGCAATCAGAATTGTGTTGTTCAACCCTGTTATTCAATAATAAATACACATTTTCCAAAAAGGATAATAACTACGTTATCCAAGTTTCTGAAAACGGGAGATGGTGTTTTATGCGCAAACACATAAACGCCACGCTTCAAAACCCTGAACACAAACAGGATACTCGTTTCCGTGTAAACGCACAATATGAAAGCCCCGTGACTTGTTATTGGGTGCATTTGTTCTGCCATCTCAGTGACATAAGGCACCACAACCCAATATTTAAATGCTGACCCGTTATATAAAAGTGGACCGGTGAGCAGCAGGAATGTTGGTACATTACCAGCTTATCAGGTTGAGACAATGAAAACTTTATAAGCAGGGCGTGGGCACCGATTCTCAGTCATCGGTAAACAGACTTCTAAGTGGATAAAAAGTTTAATCCAATGTTCTCCACTGGAGCCGGTGATTAATCTGGAGGAATACAAAGATGATATATGACTGTTTCCAGATTCTTCTAATGGCATTTCTCCTCCTTCTGAATTTTTCAGCTATTAACCATCTTTGTGAGCGCCAAACTAGCAGCATACGTAAAGTTTTATCAGAGTAACAAAGAATTCATTGACTCTATTGGTAAGTAGCCATACATTAATATATTAGTTACATAAATTCTATACAAGTACACACACTGACTGATGTTTAGAAATACATAAAAAGGTTTATTTAAAAAAAACTGTTGAGACTACTCTAACACCTCAGTACTAAAATGATATATTTATTCATCAATCACTTCAGCAGTGTTGACATATTTAACCGTAAGCGTATTATAATTAAAGAAACCGGTTTTGTTGTCGAATGCTGCCACTCTTATGTGTGTCACGACGTTGCCGTCTTTGGAATAGTTTTGAGAATTTCTGTCTTCCGGAAGTCGTGTTTCAAACATTTCCCAATGTAAGGACAGCCGTATTATTATAAGTAGTGTCGTTGCTATGATTTCAAAATAACAAAATCCATATGTATAAAAATTCTCTTGGGATTTAAATATGACAAAGTTAAATTCTATGCTTCAGTACATCAGTATCCTCCTTATAAATGAGCTTTGTCCCGTACAAAAGTGCATTTAAAGACCATCTGAACCTGCGTTTCCCATAATAAAGCCTTCTAGATATTGAGCCGATGTACGGCGCTCTGTTGACACAGGAATGTGTGTGTATCAGCAGCGTCTCTTTCTCACTACTAAAGGCTTCAGGGTAATTACAAGCATGTGTAGGATGGACTCTCCAAACAGACACCGTGGAGCGGTGTTTGTGTTAATGAGTAGATTCACCGAATGCATGCTCCTGAATGTAGAAACAATTATCACAGGGAAACTCCCCGAGTCGGGAGCAGTCGACTGTGACCGTCCTGTGCTTAATGATCCCTGCGTGTTGCTCTCCAGGCCTGTCTCACGAGCAAAACATGTCCAAGATGCGTCTGCTGACATTCATGGGCATGGCTGTGGAATTCAAGGAGCTCTCCTTCGACACCATGGAACAGGAGCTGCAGATCGGAGCCGATGACGTCGAGGCTTTCGTCATCGACGGTACGGGCACGTCGCCTCGAATGAATCTTTGCCGTCTCCACTCGGAAAGCGTGCCGTTGGTTTCTCTCGGCCGACTAATGGGGGGGTCGAGATTAAACCGTGGTTACAAACGGACACGCTCGTGGACCAAAAAATGATGTCTCCCTCCGGAAAGAAGGAATGCAGAAGGGATCATGGCACATGCATCAGGTTTTACAACGGACCCGTGGCATAGAACCAGGAAAAGCACGTTGAGTGTTCTGTGACGTTGGCGTCCTCTCCAATTTCCTTTTCCAAGTGCTTTACTTTTAAAGCTTTTTTTATTTATTTGTTTATTGCTTTCTGTCATAGCTATTTACTCCCTTCCTGTCTGCTTCTTCTTTCTAGCTGTACGGACCAAGATGGTGTTCTGCAAAATTGACCAGACACAGCGAAAGGTTGTTGTGAGGTAAGTACTTTAATCCAACGGCACCAAACATGGCTTAACTGGAAACAATTTGACTAAACATATATGTTTTAGAGCGGCTGTTATAGCCGATGTTGGCTTGGTACGAAACTAGACCTGATGTACTTTACCTGGATTATCCGAAAATCTGGTTCTTGGTCCCCAAAGCAGTCCTAAACTGATGGTGTTGGTGAGAGGCCACTACTGTTGTTCATCGTTCATACATTATGTACTTAAGCATACACATATCCTTATACTTCACATCTTACTACATTTTATAGTAATTTGCAGGACATCTGAAATTCTGTTGATGTGAAAATGTTTTATGTGCACATTTAGGAGGCCTTGTTTTCTGTCTTCTGTAGAGCTATATGTTTGATCTTTTTAGCTTTATTATTGTTTATGACAGGCCAGTACTATGCTGCAAGGATTCACTAATTAACTTGCGTGTTGATTAGTTTGTATTCCTGATCTCTCTGGTCAAGTTCAAGGATGCTACTTGGTTTTGTACAGAGAAATGTGTAATCTGTAAAAACAGAAATGTAAATAATTTGTTTAGCTCCGTATGGCTTTGATTCGACGTCTTGACACAAGCCATGTCTTCTGTCGTAGTTACATTTATTATAGCTCTGTATTTCATTTCCTCGTGGTCGTGAGTCGTGACCTTGGCCTGTATTTTTAGTTCTTTCTTGGTCACTTTGTAACATTCTTGCTTTTCTGTTTTCCACTCAATCAGCCACAGCACACACCGCACCTTTGGCAAGCAGCAGTGGCAGCAGCTGCACGACAGCCTCAGCTCCTGGAAGGCCAGCCTAGCAGCCGTCAAGACCAGTCTGCAAGCCCTGTCACCTTCCGCTTGATTCCACCATAACCCAACTGTCTAGACTGCCTCGGCCCCCCTATTCTTTTCTGTTTTCCAAAATCCCCAGACTGAATTGATCAGTTTTTATATTAATCCAATAAAAAAACAGTGGAGATCATCTGTGCTCCTTTCTTGTTAAATATTAAATGATTGCTAAATAATGCCATAAACGCACAAGGAACTGGAAATTGATAGACGATTTTAAAAGTGTTGTGAAACAGCCAAAAGCTTTACTGTGCAGTAAATGGATAATACATCTATTCAGACAACGACCCCACTAGCTGCCTTATGATCTTTTCAGAAAGCCATACAGTGACTTTAATGGGGGCTTGTCCTCTAGCGGTTCTCAACATCTGGTTGTAGTTAAAGGACGCCATGTCAGTCTTAGATGAGCTGTAACTTTGTGTGAGAAATAGCCTGCAACACGAGGGTCACTTGTCTGGGAACACGAGAGGTGACGATGGTAATGTGAACTCGGGATGACCACGTCTGCAGGGGTCAGAGCTGTATTATTGCAGCATCAACACTTATGGCTCGTGGTGTAGGCTGATTCACTGCCACTACAACCTTGAAACTGTCCACCGGGTTAAAAGATACTTCAGCTGGACTGTGCATGACTCACTGTTTTTTGATGTCTATGGAAAATGGAAAGACGGGGACTTCTACAGTTTTTAGTTTACCTTTCCTTCGCCCATTAATGTAAATATAAGTACCATTTATCCCGCACAGTGATCTGTCCTCGGGCACCAGTCCAGAGCATTAGGATGTGAACTCTACTGATATATGGCCCAGGCATTAGGTGTAAAAGGGGTCTGCTGGAGTTCTCTCCCTCTGGGGCTGTGATGAAATCAGCAAAAACTGACATCACACACTTTAAATCCCCACCCCAAATAGACAGTGAATTTTCTTTGACTAATAAAACCACGGCCCAGCCTGTTCACTTTGTGTGTTTTTTTTAGTGGTCTGCCACTTCTCATTCTGTCCTGATTAAAATCTTCATCTGATCATTTCAGCCCTGCCACTAAAATATTTTCACTGATGAAATGGGCAATAGAGGTACACATTCATTGCTGCGGTGTGTGTGTGTGTCCTTTGTCCCTATCAGAAGTCTGCAGAAGCTCACCGCTCACTTCTGTCCAGTTGTCCACAGAGAGCATCTCTGACGCTTATCAGCGGGTGTAAATCACAGAACACGTTCTCGGGAGCACAACCTCGTCACAGCCACCTGCAAGGTAGAGCACAGAGAAACCAATGTGACCAAGGCTTAACACGATGTTTGCAATCCCTCGTATCCTGGGTTTCCATCCTAGAGCAGATGCTCTTTTCTCTGCAAGCTGTTGCTTCTCAGCTACTTGTGTCACTCCGTAAAGGATCTCGCTCTCTCGTCTCTTAATTAGTTTCACTGGCTCTAAGTAACTGTTTTCTGGATGGTCCGTCATGTGAGGTGTCCCAGATGTGAAGACTGTGCTGTGCTTGGTTTATCTGGTGCAAGCCTCATGACTCCCTTCTTATCATAGTCAGATAGAAGTAGCTCTGCATAGTTCAGGGATTTAAGAGAGAAAAAAGCAAATTTGTTGATATTACATTTGGAAGCCGAGCTGCTTAACTGGCCTTTTTTTTGCACATGCACTCAGTTTATCAACAGTAAAGTAACTATAGTGCATTTACTCCAGTACTGTTTTTAGCATGTTGCTTATGCTGATTTATACTTGTACATATTGTAATTTGGACTATATTGTACAGCTATAGAAGTGTTACTTTTAAGATCACAATGTAATTCATCTAATTGGGGCCCAGCAGTTCCTGCAAATATTTCTACTAGTTTTATTTAAATAAGAATTCATCAAAGATTTAAACATTACTCAAAATAATAATAAAAAAACAAGATTAAAGAACTTATTCGCATTTCTTACTCAAATAATCACGTCATTACCATCAGATTTATTTTCTGACTTTCAGAGTGGTTGGGCTAAAACCAGATTAAAATACCTAACTTTATATTACTAAACTCAACCAGTTATTACAGTGCAGTAATTAACTCTTTCCCCTTTAACAAGTCCTAAGTGATAGTTTTAAATACGTGTCCAATGTATTGTGTTGGACACAAACTTTGGTGTGTGAGCTGCTGTAGAGCCACATGGATTCCCCAGCAGTAAGACACTATAGTCAGTGTAACATTGATATGGCCGTGTGTGGTGTAAGGTGGCATCTGACATCACACATAGATACAATCTGGAATATCTCCAATTCCTCACCTCTTTTCATCACATCAACATTCCTCGGGATAAATCTAAGACTATGATGGTATCCAGAGACGTAGCAAAGTACAAGAGGGGGGGGGCTCTCGCTGCTCTTCAAGTACCATCATCCAGTAGTCAGCCATAATGTGTATGTTCATCCCATCTCTACTTTTAATAAACACTGGACAAGAATCCCAGAGACAGATATGTGTATTTACATGGAGTGTGAAACATAAACACTATTTCTGTAGCATGGTTTGCCAGGCAGAATGGGAAACGTTATCGTCACTGTGTTGCTTCATGTTTGCGGTTTTTGGCGTCTCTAAAGTTGCTATAGTCACCATTCTTTGTGGAGTTTAACACAGATGCTCCTTACACAACATGTTCCCATACATGGCCTGTGAATGGCTGTGGAGTCACCAGCTCTTATGCTACCGAGAGGAGATTTAGTGCTTTTAAAAAGAGTCCTGATGTAAAGATCCCCAAAGATAGCCTCCACGACCCATTAGACGTGAAGATTCAACATTGATGCTGAGACTGAATGACCCTCTGAGCGTCATTAAAGTGAGATTACCCTTTAAATCCTAACAGATGGAAGACCAATCGGTTACATGACCAAACACAAGTCATGAAACCATCATCTCAGTGTCACCTTCATTTAATAATAATAATAATATCGCTTCTGCATCTATTGCATAGTTTGCCAGCCACTTCCACTTCTGTGGTTTCAGCTGCCATCTAGCGTCCATCTTTATTTACATAATTTATCTCTGTCATCCAGGTAAAAGTGATCGATTGGTTGAGTCTGCGCAGGTAGTCGAGGAGGAGCCGAGGCCACATCTGGTCGGAGTAAACAAAATCCCCTTTTTTTTAAGCGACTGAGGTTGTTTTGAGTGTTCGCCTACAGCAACTTTAAAAAACAACAACGTTATCTTGAAACGACATTAGCCGAGGTTCAACTAATTCAAAGAAAGTTTCTCCTCGCGTGTCGCGGAACGTTTCCTGATTAGTCGAATCTGCGTCGAGGCTGTGACACGCGCACCTTCCGTTTGGTTTCGCTTGGTTGGTGTTGAACTTTGTCCCTAATGATGTGACACTTTTCATCATAGGTAAAGTAGGACATAGGTAAGACTATCTGGTGCCGGTTGTTGAGATAACATTCCACATAATAGTCGTTTATGAAGGCTGTTCATGGTGCTATGCCATCTGTGCTGCCAATTAATGCCCCACCCGCTGTCCGCGCGCAGGTGCACGCACGACCATGTTGTTTCATCTGTTGATACTCCTTCAACTCCTGTCTCGCGGAGACCTGGCCTGTGTGAGGAGGCTGCTGTCGGACCATGAAGACCAAGAAGGTGAGATATTGTCAAATAACGCCACATGAATCCACTGGACACTTCTCGGATTTGCTACATGTTGATTACGTCATCTGTTTGGGACGCGCGCTTCTCTAGTGTTTGTCGGTGAAGGGGACGCGAAGTCGTTCTTGGGTCGCCATCTGTTGTTCAACCGGTTCGACTTTGAGATTTTCGTTCCTGGAAATCTGGAGAGGGAGTGTTATGAAGAAGACTGCAATTACGAAGAAGCAAGGGAGATCTTTGAAAACATCCCGGCTACAGTTAAGTGATGCTGTCCAGTGGGCTGCTCTCTGAGGGCAAGGCATGTGCACGAGTCTTCCATCAGTTTACCACACTGACCTGACTTTGTTTTGCAGGAGGATTTTTGGAAGCAATACTCTGCAGGTAAGATATATATGTATATAGGCTTAATTATCTCCATGTGTTACGTAGATCGTTTGTATGTAATATAACGATTAGCTGTGTATACACGTTGTCAAGGGACACTTGTGCCTGTAGGCTGTACACATATGTGATATTCGAAAACCTGTTTCCCCACTTACAAGGTGACACAGATCTTTATTATAATTGTAGAACATAGTTGTCCAATGACATGATATGTGTAGTTTCATTATGCTCCATATAAAAACTGAAAGATGATATGTGGGAGGATACATTAACAAGTATAGTAGCTCTGAAAGTTATTGCTTGATCTGCAATTAAATTCCTTTTTTTTTGTCGTAAGTTAACCTCTGCAACTCTATTTTGTTTTCCATTCGGAATGAATGCCTTCAAGATCTAATCCCTGTGTGTCTGCTGCTGTAAAAAATCAAACTAGTCTATGCTGCTGCTCTCAAACTCAAGAATCAATATTAACCTGTGATAGTCCACATATTAAATAGTCTGTGATGATCCACAGAAAAGGACAAACGCCACACGCGGGTTGATGTGACCGCTCTTTTGGTGGGATTGGTTGCTGTTGGTGTGGTCATTGTTATTGGTGGCCTTCTGCTCTGGTATTTCTGCCATGGCAAATGCAAGACCTTTAATCGCGCAAAGTAAGTGAAATTGTCTTTATTCTTATTAATGGCCGCTACATTGTTCATGCACACTTTCCCCTTAACATTGCACTAAGACCCCCTTTTAGCTACAGTGCCTCCAAGGCTATATACATTAGTACCACTGTTGCACTATAACCCCAGGTACTTGAAAAGTATGCACACTTATATTCGCACCATATATTATAAAACATGTAATATTTCAGAGTTTGGACATTTTCATATGCAGAAAACGTATGTAATTTGGTGTTACTCTTGTCCAGTATCTATTGACCTGTTCAGGGCTTCAACAGATGTTTTAATTATCGATCAATCTGCTGATAATTTTCTCGATTTTAGTTTTTGCCTATAAAATAGAAATAGTGGAACGTGTTACACAAACACACGATTTCCCAAAGCCGAAGTTGTCTTTATCAAATGGCTTTTTTTTATCTGACAAAAGCCAAAGACACTATATGACAAAGAGAAGCATCAAATACTCATATTTGAGAAGCTGGAACCAGTCGGTGTTCAGTAATTTTGCTTGGAAATTAACTGAAATAATTAATAAATAATCAGAAATACAATAATTTTCTATGAATCAACTAATTAATAAATCAATTGATACCTTGTTTGAAAAATGTGTTACTGCTGCTTCTTGTCCCACCTATAAATACTATTTGGTGTGCACGGTTGTCCCACCTCTGCCGTGATACCTATTGGCATTGAGTATCAGTCAAATATGAATAACATGATGTATATGTCTACATTCCTCTCGCAGCTCCATCCAGGTGCGACCGAGGAGGAGTAATGCTTCTCTAATAATGCGGCGGTTAGAGGAGGTGTCCTTACAACCTGTTCTCCCACCTCCACATCCAGCTGTGGAGGAGCCGGTGGGGTTGCCTTCTTATGAGCAGGCAATTGCAAAAACTGGACCGTATGATGCCCCACCTCCTCCCTATCCTGGGTATTTACATAATGCATTTCTATTTGTAGATATGTCATAACTCACTTTTATTTTTTTTATTTTACACAATCTATAATGCGGTCACTGAAAACTCACTCAAATATCTTTTATAACATCTCTTATTTTTGGTTTTAGCTCACAACCTGGGAGTATTCGGCGGTAGTATCTCCAGGACAACACATCTGCATGTCTCAACATTAAGCAGACAATTGACAACCAACAGTTATATTGTTCTATACTGCTTGGCATTGTATGCCACTTTATTTTCACCATCACAAGAATTAACTAATATCTTATGCCTTATTTTTTCTTCTTCTCTTCTCTTTTTCCACTCCCACATGTCTGCCCTGTTGGGGTACCTTTTCCTCGGCAGAATAATCTCCTTTTCTGATCACGCTTGTGCCAAAACATAGTACTCAGTTGTCTGGACTAACTATTTTCCATGGTCTAATTATGCTTGATGATATCACCATAAACCTGTGCAGAATAAGCTTTATAATACATTTTGCCCAGTTTGTGGCTTTTTGTCTTAACGTAAATGAAGAATCGATCATTAATTGGACATGAGGGATTTAAATGCTGGAGCACTTAGGTTCTTAGGGAGCAGTTGCTCTAGATACAGCATGTATAGACTGGCTGAGAGAAACATTCTGATTATGTTTCATTTCATAAGTATTAATTGCAAATGAAGAGAAACAGACTGATCTGTGTAGTTATACAACTTTCTGTCTCTAGAAGGAAAAATAGTAACACTGTTTTCAATGGTATGAATGTATATATAATATCACCATGCAGAAAATGCTTTAAGGAGAATACAACTGTTTTGGTTTCCATCGTCTATTTGCTTTGTAAAGATTATCTTTGTACTTTAAGCTTGATATCATAATCTTTTTCTCTTTTTTTGATGTGCAGATTTCCTTGCTGTTTTTTAACCTCTTTTGTGTCAGGAGTCATGTTTGAGTCACCAACTAATATGTGAAGTAATGTTTAATTTCAATATATACATTGTAGTTTATTAGATTATTAAATTGATGGAAGGTGGAAGCTCTTTAAAAGAAGATTTATACAGAAGAACATTTAACAATTCTACAAGAAAGTTATCGCTGTGAGAAAAAGAAAAGCAAAAACATCACTCGCCTAATGCCGGGGTAGCCTTGTTGAAGCTGATCTGTACCAGAACTACTTGAAATTAAAATCTTTTATAGATAACTTTTTAAATAAAATTTATATTTCAAATTATTTGTGCGTGTGTGAGGTTGTGTACGTGCATGCAAGACGGTTCTATGGTGTACACATTTTGATTCATAAATTGTTGAACATTGTCTGTAAATACATATTTGGATGGATTTTTACAATAACACATCGATTTAGTGTTTGATGTCCTTTTTGAGAATACCAAAAAGTATGCCTCCCTACCTGTACATTTATTGTAGTTATCTGAAATGTAGACAATTAAATGATTAGGAACATGCCGCTTTTGTATGTTATTAGCCTGAATGTATCATTTAATTTAAGTTATCAGATTGTTTTATTGTATCAAACTAATCGCTTCATATGTGGATTCCGGGGTTTCTATAAATTGTAGAAAACACTTAAAATCTCAAATGATCTAAACCAAAAAAAAAGAGTTACATCTGACCTTTTTGGATGGAGGTAAGGAAAAGGGCGAACTACAAAAAACTTCCAGCCAAAGTGTGCGGTGCATCCTGGGAAATTAACTAACATTGGTACGTGAACCCATGCAAGGCTCGCGCGGCTCCTCATGACGGGAGACCAACGCAAACACCGAAATCACTCAGAAGGCTAAAAAGGTGCACTCTTTATCCAGGATAGCGCGCGACCTCGCGGAGGCGTTTCGCGGGCTGTTCGGCGCTCTGACGGGACTGCCTGCCCCGGGTCGCTCGGTGGTGTCGGATCCGGTTGCTGCTACGATGCGTGTCCGCTGCTCCTCGAAGCTCCGTCGGGGAAGTGACTCTTTCACCGGATGATGGACAGGAACTACCCGACCTCCGGCTTTGCGGACGCGCTGGCTCCTCCAGCACAGACCGTAGCTTCTTGGGCCTATGACCGCAGCGCGGCGAGTGTCAAGCCAAGGTAAGGGATGAGGGGAGAGGGGCACCTTCCGAAGGAAATGTCGGTGATGGAGGGCCTAGCTTTGCCGGTGGAGAAAAGTGCAGCGCTCCTTGTTGTTATCGGGAACACTGGAGCAATTTGAGAAATGTCGGAATTTTATCGGCTTTGACTTGTCAGTGGTTCCTTTGCCGTTTGTTCCAGTCACGCACCTTGCTAGTTTTCGCTAGCACACCGTCTCCTCAGCGTGGCCGTAAACAGAGTTCGTCGTGACTCGAGAAGGAGTTGTTTCATACATGTAACATGCTGACTAACTAGACGGCTTAAATGAATGTTTAACCGTCGGGTTTCTTGACCCACAGGTGCTCGTAAAGGCCCAAAACAGGATAGGTAACTAGTTAGCTCCCAATGCTAGTCATGTCAGTTTTGCCACCTCAAATTTATGGCACATAGCTAACGTTATTGGTGTTGTTACCCAAGAGGTAAGAGGCGACGTGTCCACGTCTGTATTTATTAGTTCTATTGTTTTTAGTAACGGAGATGGAGGTCCGTTGTCATCTTTGACATTATTTTAACTTGTTTTTATGTTAAGTGAAATAGACAGAATAAGTGTGACTGCGAAACCTTCCACGGTTTTAGGGCTCTAACTTAATCAAACTCGAGAGTGTTGTGTTATGTTCTTCTCCATCTTGTAATAATAGAAACGGTGTGCTCACAAGCGGAACAAATATGTACATATTATTATACATCTATCCCTCTCAACTCGTGCAGAGAAGGGCCAGAGTAAATTAGGTCAAATGATGAAGTACATTAGACCACTCGAATGATAAGTTAATCGATTTGTTGAATGGTTAATCATTGTTATGCTCCAATCACGGGTTACAGATGGGTTATTAGAGGTCGTAATTGTGTTTCATTAAGACAATCTGTAAACTAACCCAACACATGAAACATCTCATTCAATTTAATCGACAGCTCGGCTATACATTCCCCTTTTAAAGATAATAAGTTGATGTTATTGAAGTTTTATTTTGCAGTGGTGTTCTACTGGAATGCATTATATTGAAAAATGTGTGAAATGCTTCGTCCAACGCCTTTAACAAACATGAGGGAGGAAGAATATTCAAAACACATTTCAGTATAATGCAACACAATCGCTGACTATGACCTCAGTATGAAACACACTGTTCTTTTATATCCCTCTGACCGTGTCAAACTAAATTAACATTATAAACTTTACAAATTTAGAAAATGTGGCAAATCTATTTTATTGGAATTACATGGTTGGGCATGGCTATAAATCAATTTATAGTTAAATAGCCAGGAAGAATTGCATAACAGAAGATGTGAGTGTGTGTGTTGATGGGATGAAAAAGAGAGGCTGATGACTCCCTTCAGTTCTGTGTATTTCCACAGATGATTACCTTCTGGCCTAAAGGGAACACTTCTGATCAGGCTGGCTGCATTGAATTTCCTCTGAATTGATATCCGTTTCCTCTGATTTTTCTTCAGAGTGAAGTCACGTGTCAGATATTAAACTGTTTTTTGAACGTTTTATCTCGGACAAACACAGAGGAAGAGTTCCTTATACCAAGAAGAGCAATCATGTTTTGTGTTTGGACATAAACAACAGTGACTATTCACAAACCACCTTTTTACAATGTTATTCTGATTCTTACAAATAGGAACAATGAACTACTGAATATTTTTGGTTATTTGAGTTGTTGATAAAGAAAACAAATGTTGCTGACTGCTAGTTTTTTCTACTCAGAACGATATTGACTAAATCAATCTTTCTGGGGTTTTTTACAAAAAACTGCAGATTTCTTATCTATTTCTAATTATAGGTAGCCTTAAAGGGTACCTGTAGTCAAAAACAACAACGTGCTACATCCATAAGGCGCATCAAATAAATCATATTTTCCCCGCCGCTATTGTCAACAAGTCACGCATAGCCCGAGGATTTACATTTCTTTGTCAACATTCCGAGTCCGTGAACGCTTCAGGGCGCAGACATCTTGCCAGTTATTTACTCATGTCAAAGCTAACTATGACGTTGAGTCGTTGAAAGGAATTCAGCCAATCCGGAGCCACTTCTACACGCGTTGCTTCTTGGGATAGATCGGTGGCCTCAAGAATTACACAATCTATATCAGGGGTGCTCAATACGTCGATCGCGGCGACCTGCCAGTCGATCGCGGCGTAGTATTGGTAGATCGCATGACATAAAAAAAATTGGCCCGCCCCCCTGTCACTTTATCTATAGCGCCACATTACAGCAGCAGCATGTCATTTCTGTCTCTACGTGTTGCGTTGACAGTCCTCTGCCCGCCGTCTCGTGCGCCGCGGAGCTCCCGACACCGGTTTGCGCGCATCGGGACGGACGGAGCAAAGAAAAGTCACTAGCACCCCCGAACATGTCGGCCGAACATTGCATCAATGAAAGACATCTCCAGCGCTGGCTTATGCGCGATGTAGCTATCAAGCTCACGCTTTTGTGTAAAGCAGATTAGGTCTAATGTCACTATATCATCGGACATAAGTTTGTGTTCTTTACAACAAATGCACTCTATGTCTGTTTTTTGTGGCACACATTTCCCACAACTGCACCAAACGTCCGCCGACTTGCGTGCACGGTCCGCACGGTGAAGCATCTTGACCGGCGGTCCTTCGGCATCAACTTCATCAGAATCATCGCTATCGCTGTCACAATTAACTAAATGGGGATAGTCTGCTTTTAATGGTTCATACAAGTATCCAGTTGCTGAATCTGACAATCTTTCATCGTCCATATTTCGCCCGTTTTCTATATTATTATCAAGTTCTCAGCATTTGTTTGCGAGCGCTCGACGTTGTTTACATTGGTTTCTGAACACATCCGCTGTGGTTGGCTGTCGATCTATCAACGATGTGACGTCACACCACCGGCGCCATATTCAAGCACCAGTGCAATGAAGCTTGTCGGAGTTGAGGGACTTTGAACAGCCTAAACTACGTATTGTTATTGAATACTGGACCGTCAGTGCATGAATAACCTTTAGAAACACATTATCTTTTGATCTGGCTACACATTCGAGATCACAACAGGTACCCTTTAAAGGTGTACTATGTTTTGTATGAACGTCTTGCCTACCAATAGTACGGTGTCTTCATCACATTTCTTCAGAGCATGTCTCATAGAGCTATCATTACATTTTCTATCGGGTTTTTGTCACTCAGTAGACCTCCGAAACTTTACAAAATTAAATATTTGAAAAGAAACTTTGTGATAAGGAGTAATATACTTAGTTGTGGGCTTCATTGCTGCTTGTGAAGATGAGATCTTTCATGTGTGTGTGTGTGTGTGTGTTAATACAGTTCCAGTTATGGAGCAGCACACCTCGATGCAGAGCTCCTGCACCAGCTTCCCACCTACACTACATCGCACCTTCCTGCAACAGCAGGTGAGTTATGAATGCTATACACATATGTTTTTTAAAGGGCCAGTTCACCCACATTGCAAATAATTACTCTGTTACTTACCCATAATGTCATCTAGTCATGGAAATATTCTGGATTGTAATGCTTTGGTTTAAACTCAAATAAAAATTGGTGAATGTAAAGGATATTTTCTTTCTGATACTCAGAAAACTCAACAGTGAGGTTTCTGGATAATACACAAGCCCAGCTGCAGTCAGTCTTTAGTTGGGCTAATTAAATTACGACGACTTCCATTGCGAACCGACATTTTAAATCGTTTCATACAGATTGGCCCTGTCTATTTATCTGATAAGTGTTGTAGATATCACCAGAGGCAAGTGAGAGATCGGTTTATTGTTTTGCAATTTTGGTCGACTAACCCTGTCTCTGCTCTTATTTACTTGGCAAATGGGATTGTGATGACTTTTTTGAGCGTTTCTGTGGTTATGTTTATTTTCCTCTTTTACCCTCAGGAACACTCGACTCGAGCAGTAATTCTTCTGAGACCTCAATCATGAGCTTCCTGTCAGCCATGGAATCGAGAAGCCTTCAGGCTGGTCCTGTTGGTGCCTCACTGCTGCCTCCTTTTCGACCCCTATCATGGCCTGCCGGTGAGAACACATCCACTAATTATGTGTTATATTTACGCTAATGACTCATCCCCTACTGTGGTATAAGAGGTTTTTTTAATGCATGATACCTTTTTATTCTTTTTTAACATCACCTGGAAAAGGTATGGATTTGAAACGTGTCGGAGTGGTGAATACTTACGGTATCTTGTCAACATGGCTTAGTTTAAGTATGGTGTTTATGTGTATTTGTACCAAAACATATTGACTGATCGAGCTTATCCAGGAGTCTAATAATCTACAATTATAAGCCCAGAATACTATTGTGTCCTAGACCAGATCATTTTACATGACCCCTCATAGAGGTTGGACTATAATTGTTTTTAAAGAGTAAAATCACAACACCAATGACCTATAAGACTTGCTGGCAAATAAAGGAAGTCTGCATCATTTGATCTGATGAAAGATTGTTGTTGATATTCTTGTCAATTCTTATTGAAGAAGAAAAGGCATAGCTCTTAAAAGTACTTTTCGGAGAAGCATTTACTGAACAAAAATATGTTGGTTGGGGATGTCAGTATTTCCACAAGTTCTATTAAATGTGAACATATGTTTCATCTATTATGATTATTATCTTATCTCATCGAGTTGCCTGTCTGGTCCTTATTTTGTCTATTTTGTGCAATACAGGTACCATCTCCAGCACAGAGCTGTATTTGACTGGCGCCCTGCCTTCTACAGCCACGTTCCCCTCTCCTGCTGCTCTGTCGTCCTATCAGCACGCTGGTGCCTACCCTTCCCGGAGTTATGCTACCAACCCATCCTTGGCTCTCCAGGATCCTGCCTTCAGCACTTCCGCCAATGGCCTGTTCTCTCACCATGACCCCCTCATCCATCTCAAATCAAGCCAGACTCTGCTTCCCACTGCACTGGCATTCAGTCATCTCTCCACGCCCGCGTTGGGTTCGGCTCTGCCTGTCCAGTCCTCGACCTACCGCTCAGCTCAGGAGTCGGCCCCGCACCTCTTGCAACCCCAGTTCAGCCTTCTCCCCTCTGCCCTGCCCGCCCCTCATGGTGCGCCACAACCCTATGGGGCCGCGGTTTTCTCAGGCTCTATTGAAAGAGCTCTTCAGCGTGAATGTAGTGTAATCAAACACCACCAGAGGCCTTCCAGCAGCCACACGGCCTCCGAGCAATTGCCCAATTCAGAGCACCCCTTACAAGGGTACTTTGGCTCTGGCAGTGAAGTGGACGTGTCCTACCAGCAGGACCCGTCCCGTCAGACCCCCGCGTCCTGCAGCCCTTCCACAGGAACCAATTCCTCCCACGGGATCAATCGGGCTCCACAACCCAAAACGGACTCAGTAACTCAAGCTTATTCTTCCACCTCTGTGCCGAAGGCTAAAGACGGCTCTTCCAAGCTGGCTCAACACCCTCTTGGGGACGAGGAGAGTCACGAGCACTCTCAGAAGCTGGCTGGAGGGTCTCCCGACCGCTACTCCTCCCCGGGGCAGAAGCAGAACTCTGCGGTTGCTAATCAGCAGTCAGTCCAGCTCTCCAGCCTCATGTCCACGAGTCTGTCTCAAACCTACATCAACTCCCAAGCCCCGTCACAGCCCTCCCATTCCACCTCGGAGAAACACTCCCCCCTTTACAAGACTCTGCCTTCCCTCTCGAGCCAGTCGGACAACGTGGAAGCTGTTAGTCAGACTCTGGTTTACTCCTCCAGTCCTGGGATGAGCCACGAGCAGGAGATCCAGTATGGCGCTCAGGTCCAGGGCTTGTGCCAGGGGAATCCCTCTGAGAGCTACCCCTCATCCCACTCTCAGGGTGCCCCGAATGTGACTTTCACTTCTCTGTCACAGGGGCAAGTGTCTGTGACTCCGAGCTATGTCACGGGACAATCCCTCAACGCCTCTTACCCAGCGACGTGTGTGCGGAGTCTGCCCACATCCGATTCTTCACAGGACTACAGCCTCATGCAGTCGTCCGTCGGGGTTAAAACGCACGACGCACTGTCCGGACAACAGACACAGCCCCACAAATACGTTTTGTCCCCACCGTTGCCTACCTACTCTTCAACTGCTCAAGCCTTACAAAACAACATCAGATCCTCAATACAGGACATAAAGCCAACATATGGGAAACATAAACTCGGAGAGCTTCCCATCCAGGACGTAGACGCGCTCCAGCAGGCGTCGATGGACGCGTCCGCTGCAGCCAGTGACATGGCCGCTCACAACAACGTCATCTATGTCGTTTCAAAAATGGACGATCATCACAAAACGCAAAGCGTCATCCGAAGCTATTCACGCTCTGAGGACCAGCTCATGGGACTCGGGCATACGAGCTCGGCACAGATAAAGGATGAACGGATGGCTCCTCTGAGCCAACAGCACATTCATCTAAGCAGTGCCAATGGTCAGGAAACTGCCAACACAAAAACGACTAACTCCAGTATTCTATCTTCACATGTACCACTTGGCTCAGAGCAGCTCAAGCAGCACCAACTCAAATCTCCCGACTCACATCAACAGAATCCCCAGAATCACACTCAGTCCCAGAGCCAGACCCCCGTCGCCCACCCCCAATACATCACCGTCCCCAGCGCTCTTCTCGAACCCAGCCAGATGATTCTACTTCAG
The DNA here is from genome assembly GCF_029220125.1 of Pseudoliparis swirei. Taxonomy (NCBI): domain Eukaryota; kingdom Metazoa; phylum Chordata; class Actinopteri; order Perciformes; family Liparidae; genus Pseudoliparis; species Pseudoliparis swirei. Next base: position 9,168,917 of record NC_079391.1, read on the forward strand.
CAGCCCCTCGTCCACCACGGTCAAAACACTTCTAAGGCGGTGTCTGTGCAAGGTATCCAACCCGCCCAAGATCTGGGCCCTGTTCACGTCCAGTATCTTCAGATGAGCCAAGAGCTGCTGGGGCCCGGCGTCACCGAGGCCCAGGGGCAGCAGGGCGTGTCCGAGCAGAGCTCCGGATGCCCCGATTCCTCCAAACACTACGGCCAGTCGGCCAATCGGCAACCGGACGACGCCAAGAACCACTTTGCTCTCAACTCCATCTGCTTTCCCGACTCGATGCTTCTCGCGGACGAAAGAAACATTTTGTCAAACGTCGACGACATCCTGGCCGCCACGGTGGCCGCCTGCGGTGTCACGCCGCAAGACTTCGCCAAAGCGGCGTCCTCCGCCGAGGCGGAGATGGCGGCGATGGCGAGCCCCGCGGATTCCAAAGGCCACTTCCAGACCGTGGACGTAAGGCACATGTCACCGAGTTTCTCCTCGGCACAACAGGCAATCATGACCAACACGAACGCCCACAACATGACCATGACACTAAATGACGTTCAGATGGCCACAAACTGCCACGGCCAGCCCGTTCACCACAGCGGCTCTGAGCTGGACACTAATGGAGACGGAGGGAGCTCCGAGAGTGATTATCACTTAGCGGGTCAGGTGTATGACCCCCCGGGTTTCCAGGGCTTAGTCAAAGGGAATGCGAGGTGTATTAAAACGGAGGACGGCCTCGTGGAATGCCAAGGCGGCGACGACTTTCCCAAAAAGAAGGCTCGCTCCAAATCCTCCACCAAACCCGGTGGCCCCGAGGAGGACAGTGGTCAGGCCAGACCGGCCAAGCGCAGCGGGCAGGCGAAGCGGCAGAACTCCCGCGGTAGTGACGTCAGCCCGCCGTCTGCCGCGCACGCCGTGTACGACGGCTGTCCGCACCAGGAGAGAATCAGGCAGAAGATCCGAGAGGTCGAAGAGAAACAGCCAGAGGTGAAAACCGGCTTCATCGGCTCCTTCCTCGACTTCATCAAGTCCGGCCCCAAACATCAGTACTCTCCGAGTCCGACGCGGACGATCAACCGCCCGAGGAAGCCCGGCGCCACTTCCAAGCCGCCGCTCGGTCCTTTGCCTTCTTTGCCGCCCCGACTGCAGCCTCTGCCCGGGCCCTCGATGCCCCAGGAGAGTCGAGGAGCGAGCAGCCAGCAGAAGCGTCTGGATGAAGATTTGCAAAAGAACTTGGAGACTCTGCCATCGTTCAGCTCCGACGAAGAGGAGAACACGGGGAGGAACCAGGCCCTGAGGAACCGCATCAGCTCGGCGCTGTCGGCTCTGGATGAGTCTTCAGATCGGAAACCAAGGGCAGGTAAGAAACCTCCAATACTATCATCATAGCATCAGCCTACAATCTTTTATATTATTGCTTCTCTATTGATTGTTTTTTTCGATCACTTACACACTTTAGAAAATACATACAAATTTGAATTTGCCATTTAACCAAGATTCGCATCATTGATGAAACTAGGACAATGAAAATCAAGTCTTTATCATAAGTGAGAAACACCAAACTACTGCCTGTCTCCACCACGCTACGCAACTGATGACGTTTATTTCGATGTTTTTTTTCCCAATTTGGTTATAAAGTTGGTGTAAAATGTCTACACCAACTTTATTTTGCATGGCATTCAAAGTCAAACTTTGCGTACGCTGTAGAAACCCAGCAACAACGTAAACCAAACTCAACAGTATACTTTTTGCTGTGCTGTTTTTTTTTATTTTATCATGTATGATATCCAAGTAATCCTCTTATTTCTTAGATCTTCATATCCTGGGATGTGAAAGCATTGTGTCTGTTTCCCTTTTTATAAATGTTGTCTAACATGTCTTTATTTCATGTATACCTGAGGGAGTTGACATTCTCATGTTTCCTTCTGAACATCCTCTTCTCCAGACAACCCAATCCCTGGTTTGATGATGAAGACGGACCACGTTCCCAGCATGCCCCACACCGTCGCCGAGACCTGTTTGTCCCGCGTAACCACGCCGACGCCGACGGCAAACGCCATCACATCGGGGCCCGTGTTTGCGGCGAAAGAGGAGTCCAAAGAGGCCCCGCCGGGCCAGCTGGCTGCGCGGCTGACGAACGTGGCCATGGAGGGACTGACCGACGAGGAGCTGTCGGACAGCGGCGGCGAGGGGATGTACCGGGAGAGGGACGAGTTCGTCGTCAGGAATGAAGATATCGAGAACTTGAAGGTACAGCCCCGAAGAAAACAGTCGGGTCATAAACGCTTCATGTGAGATCTTGTGTCCATGTTGAACATTCGTGTGTCCAGGTGACGATGAGAGCGGGCAGCGAGCCTCCAGCCATCTGGAAGGTCCAGAAGGCTCTGCTGCAGAAATTTGTGCCCGAGTTGAGAGACGGAAGGCGAGTCTTCTCGGCCACCAACAGCGTAAGTGGAAGCCGACTCGGCGCTCGTGTGCGCCTGTACGAGTGTTTGAACACTTCGAAAAAATTATTTTTTTCCTTTTGTCTGCGACAGGTCGTAACATGTTGTTTTTCTTTGTGTAGTATCTTGGATACTTTGGTGACGCCAAGACCATGTACCAGAGGGTGTATGTGAAGTTCTTGGACACCGTCAACAAAAGGGAGTACGTCCGCGTCTGCAGCCGGAAGCCACGCTGCAAGCCGATGAACTCGCTACGGTACGCCGGACCCTCCTGACCCGTGGGACGCCATTTATGTTTAATGATGCCGCTTCACTGGCGTAACTGTCTCTGTTCTGCCACCCAGGGGTGTTCAGGTGAAAACTCTGCTGGGCTTGACCTCCGACCCCTCCTCAGTCTCCCAAAGCCAAAAGCCTCGACACAAACAACTCAAGTCCCGGGCAGAGGCCCCACCGAAGAAGAGGAGGAAATGGAAGGAGGAGTTGTCGCCGACTGCCTCGGGATCATCTGCAGACGAGGAAGGAGAAGATGATGGTGAAGAAGCCTTTTGACTATTCTCATTAAATCTGGCTTTGATGTCATTTGATATGATTGTATCTAAATATCTTTCCTCTCTCTCTCTGCCTCTTCGTGATTTTTGATCTGCCACACTCTTAGAATTAAACCCTCCACTGCCGTTTGCTTCACGGTTACTCAACACGCGCACCATGAAGGAGACGTTCAGGAGCTTCGTGGAGCTGCTCGTCAGCATTGCCTTAGACGAAGATGTAATGACGGCGCTGGAGAGGGCAAACGGTGAGTGCATTTATTATTATTTTGAAACACCATTAGCTTAATCATTGGTCAGAAAATGGATACAAAAGTATGAAAACAAGGGGACGATGGGTAGTAGACTGAAGGTATGTTGACTTGTTAACTTCCAGATGATCTCCTGCTGCCACAGATGAAAAGAGTGGATGGGATTATCACCGACAACAGGAAACGCCTGCTTCACAAACTGCACATCGGGCAGGTCCTAAAGGTGTGTGTGTGTGTGTGAGATTTTTGTATTTGTTGTGGGAATTATTTTCCCTCCAAAAGGCTTAAAAGGCATCCCAGTAACTCCCCTGTCGTGTCCTCAGGCGGCTCTCGACAGCTTCCCAGAGCTCTCAGTGGTGACTGAACTGAAGAAGGATGGGGAAACCCCCGCCGTTAAGGTGCGTCTCAGTGGGAAGGCCTACAACAAGAAAACAATGAAGCCCTACAAGATGCCGAACAAAGTGCCTCAGGTAAGACGAGAACGTGGTTCCGTCGAATTCACGGTGCTCGCCATCTGTCCAGCAGAGGGCGCCATTTAGTCTCTCTCTGTATTCTGTGGAGCACTGCAGCCACTGTTCCCTTCCCTGCCATTACATAGGACTAACTGGATATCAAATGGCTTTGAAACGCGTTTACTTTGTCCCTTTTTTTTTAGGAGTACACAGTGGACCAGCAGAAAACTCCGTGGTTCTCTCTGTACCACTCGTTGCAGCATTACAAGTACCACACGTACCTGATGTGTAAGGACGAGGTGAGACGTTGTTTACACGAGCGCTGCAATATTAATGTTAACCTCTGACGAGTAATGTTTTGTGGGTTTCATTTCTGATGCTGATTATTCAGGTTGAAGCTTGAGAAATGTTTTTTTTTCCTCTGCTTGTGCCCTCCAGATTGCGTCCATGCGGGTGCAGACGGTGGACCTGGGGCAGGAGGAGGCGGTGCAGAAGTGTCTGCAGAACGGAGCGTGGGTCGAGGGGCTCTTCGACCGCTTCGGAGAGCTCATCAATCAGGTGCAGCAGGCCTGCCGCTGATCCCGTCTCGCTTTACAACTGAATCGAGCAAAACTATAAAACAAAGAAGCTCGACGCGTTTAGAAACACGAGGACGCCTCCGGTCGCGACGCGGCAGCAGAGAGAAGGGCGGAGCGAGTTTCTCCTTGGAATCAGGGACCCGTCGGCTGACGTGCCCGGGAGGCGTTTGGGGCCTGTGGTGTCGGCGAGACGGGAGCAAAGGTCAACCCTGCATCGCTTGCAGCCACTTGGCCAAACGGAGGACACGGACATTTCTTGGAGGTCTTCCACGTCACGCTTTTCAGAGCCTTTGTACGTTTTTTGTAGTTATTATCCCACTTTTTATGGGTATTTTTCATAGAGGTTTTTGTTTTTCAGCCCGTTTAATGGCAGATTATAACCAGAGAGTATGCACTAGATAGAAAGCAATCTGCATAGGACGTAGAGCACAAGAAATACAAATGCAGAACAGTTATAACACACCTGTGGCAATCATTGGATGTGTAGGCTCACAGACTGACGACTGATTTATTGTAAAAACTCACAAATGAAAAAACTCTATATTATGTATAACCGTAGTTATATATTGTTTGTAAAACATCCATTTTTATAATGGAGCGCCAACTTATATATATAATGTACATTTTGTATAAAAAACCGGGAGGTGGGAACTGCAGCGACTCTCTTCAGGAGGAATTCCGTGACTCCACACTGAATCTATAATGTGGTTTAACTTTAGTGCTTCAAACATTTGCTTGTCAGATGCAAGTCAGTGCTTTGTGCTTTTTTATGAACTTTGCTAATCAAATATTGTGACCGTGACTTGCCAGAAGGTCAAATGAAATAAATAAAAGTTCTCTTTATACTCCTTTACAGATTTAACCCACATTTTATGACAAATAGATATATATTTTTCACATACGTAAATATTGTTCTAAGACACTTTTTTCAGCGTTTTTTCACAGTTTTACAAAATTGACTCTTTGTATGTCAGTTATCAATTTCACGCTATCAAAAAACAATCTTGTTGTTTTCAGTTTGTAAATAAAGTGCGGCATGTATTAGATGTTTGCTTCGATGTGTTTTGTCTGAGGGGTCAACGTCTTCAGATTCCAGATTCAGAAAATGCTGTCTCAGCATAAAAGTGTCTCGTAACATTTGACGCTGTCACACTTTTACACTTTTTGGGGGGGAAATTCGGTGCTCGTCAAGGAATCTAAATGTATTTTTTTTCCAGAGAATCCAGTTTTTAACGAGAGCGGTTACATGACACGGGATCTGATGCCTGATGGAGGGAGAGAGAGCGACATTATCATATTTCATCCCCTCCTGTTGTGCCGGCGGTGACGCATTGCGCCTCCAAACGCCTCAACGGTGACGGGAAAGTCCAATCGTCGCCGATTCGGACCCGTTGATGGTCTCATCGCCGCGTCCTCGCCTCACAGGCCGGTCAGTGTCGTGTTGGAGCGAGTGTGGCGTTTGTATTGGCTCGTGTTCTTCAGACGTGGTCGAGACGCTCGCCCACCATGCTCTCACGACCCGACCAGTCGACTGTGTCTCGTCTGAGAGGCTCTCCAGCCTGTTGAATAAAATATGATTGTCCGGGCCACAAGGCAAAAAAATGACTCGCGACCCCCAAACGACAAAAGCGTCTCTGTGCTGCAGCGACGGCTCCGTGAGGGAGGCCTCTGTCCTCTGGCCTCTTGTCCTCTTGTCCTCTGTCCTTCTTTAGAGCTGCGGAGGAGTGGCGAGCGTTTGAGATTCCAGCACGGGCACAACCAAGAGACAGATACTGAATGTATGCTCTCCAGATGAGAAGCAGATGAATTTTAATGCGCTGCAGTGTTCCATACGTGGGAGAGAGAGGGGACCCTGGAGGCGGAGCACCAGCTGCACAGCTGTGTGTCGCGCTGTCGGCTTTGGAACACCTCATGCACCGCTGGTTTAAAAAGCTGCTTCAACCAGTCACGTACTCGCTGAACATCTGCATCTGGGCATTGGTCAGTTCTGGAAATTAACTAAGTAGATTCACTCTAGTGGTTTACTTTTTAAGTGTCATTTTAAGGTACTTAACTTGGTGGTTCTATTTCATGCTACTTAACTCTTATTCCACTTTTTATTGATCAGGTTTAGTTACTAGATCCATTTCAAATGGCACTACTTTTAGATAAGCAAATGCACGGTTTGATGAACTTAGAAATTAAACCAGAGGTTTCTAAACTTTCTGACTTGTGATTCTTACACAAAAATGCACTTTGCAGCCTCTTGTGGCGTTTCTGATGTCTCATTTACACCTTTTTCCTCCCCTAAATTTCTGAGATTGTTTTATGAAACTAATTGAGGCAAAACTCTCAAATATTTCACAAAAAAAGATAAACTTAAAGAATATAACAACAAATAATATAGGTTTGTATCTGAGAAGCATATATATATACATATGCCCAATTATATATGTACAATAGTGAACTAGCTACAACTGTAAAAGGAGTCTTACACTAATTACAATTTTTTTTTTACAAAATAATTATTTTGCCTTTGATAGTTAAATTATATATTTCTGCATATATTTTTACTGCAATTCCCATTTTAAAAGTAGTAATTGTATACTTCCACACAAGGATCAACAAACAGAAACTGTTTTTGATCATTATTTCTCTTCCTGGTGAAAATTCCTTCGTCATTAGAACTGAAAACAAATTAGGGCTTGACTAACATTGCATAACTGAAAAGCATATGAAGGAGAAAGAAAGAGAAATATGCAGGACACGGACCCATGGATAGAAACAGGAGAGTAAATATTGCTTTGACCTTGTGCACCGGAATTTCTGATTTCATTAACCAGATTGCTCTCTCTCTCTCACTCTTTTGCTCTGCCTCACTTTCTGTGTTGTTGTGAAACATGTCTCACTCTTTAACACTGAAGTCAGCGTTGTGGTGAGTTGACAAAATAGCAGCACAGCAGCCTGCAGAGCGAGTTGTAGAACCAGTCTGTCCTCCAGCCAAAGGGTTCTCACGGAAGCAACCTCTCGTTGTGTTTATTGTGGTTCCACTTGCGTGGACGAGATGGCTGCGTGAACATAAACATATCTCGACGTCATTTACAGTTACAGAAAAGGTGAGTTTACAGACACATACAGCACAATAAAGTGCTTTATTGTTATTAATAAAGTGGTATTGCTAAACTTGTTTTTCTGTCCCCGGGGTAGAGAAAGGTTTACTGTTGTGACAAACGAGATTCAATTCAGATCTGATATATTTTATATATCAGGGAAAGTGATTAAATCATAATGCAAAAGAAAACAAGTAAGAACATTTATTAAAACATGAAAAAACAGTAAAAAAGCAAGAAATAGAATAAAAGCAAGAAAGTGTTATATATATATATGTATATACAGGACTGTCTCAGAAAATTAGAATATTGTGATAAAGTTCTTTATTTTCTGTAATGCAATTAAAAAAACAAAAATGTCATGCATTCTGGATTCATTACAAATCAACTGAAATATTGCAAGCCTTTTATTCTTTTAATATTGCTGATTATGGCTTACAGCTTAAGAAAACTCTAAAATCCTATCTCATAAAATTTGAATATTTCCTCAGACCAAGTGATTTATAACAGCTGAGTGTTTGTCAAGGCTCAGGAAACCCTTGCAGGTGTTTCGAGTTAATTAGACAATTCAAGTGATTTGTTTAATACCCTACTAGTATACTTTTTCATGATATTCTAATATTTAGAGATAGGATATTTGAGTTTTCTTAAGCTGTAAGCCATAATCAGCAATATTAAAAGAATAAAAGGCTTGCAATATTTCAGTTGATTTGTAATGAATCCAGAATGCATGACATTTTTGTTTCTTTAATTGCATTACAGAAAATAAAGAACTTCATCACAATATTCTAATTTTCTGAGACAGTCCTGTATATACATATATATATATATAAAACGTTCTTGCCTTATTTTATTTCCTGCTTTTTAAAAATATATGTATATATATTTTTATACATATATATTTATATATACACTACCGTTAAAAAGTTTGGGATCACTTAGAAATGACTTTATTTTTCAAAGAAAAGCACTGTTTTTTCAATAAAGATAACATTAAATTAATCAGAAATACACTCTACATTGTTAATGTGGTAAATGACTATTCTAGGTGGAAGTGTCTGGTTTCTAATGAAATATCTCCAGAGGTGTATAGAGGCCCATTTCCATCAACTATCACTCCAGTGTTCTAATGGTACATTGTGTTTGCTAATCGCCTTAGAAGACTAATATCTGATTATAAAACCCTTGTGCAATTATGTTAGCACAGCTGAAAACAGTTATGCTGGTGATATAAGCTATACAACTGGCCTTCCTTTGAGCTTGAAGTTTGTAGAACAAAATTAATACTTCAAATATTAATCATTATTTCTAACCTTGTCAATGTCTTGACTATATTTTATATTCATTTGATAAATAAAAGTGTGATTTTTCATGGAAGACACAAAATTGTCTGGGTGACCCCAAACTTTTGAACGGTAGTGTATATTTATTCATATTTAGTCCATGTGATATTTTGGTATAGCAGTATGACATTTAATTCTTCTAAATGGTTCTGTTCAATGATGATGAATCTTTTTTTAACTCTGCCCTGCTTTGTTTTCTGAAATTATTTATTTTTGGGATGTTGAAAAAAAACTTTATCCAACAGCACGAGGAGAGCGAAGCAGCAAAGGTCAGCAGGCAGACTCAAAAACAGGGAGGTTGTGATAAGGGTCAGCAATCCTAACCCCCTATAAAGACCACAAAGGCGTCACTACTTTATATTATTCTTAAATGTAGTGCTGCGCTTACATAACATCGGTCGACTCACAAGTTGTAAAGACATCCTGACGTTTATTTCCTTGTGTGGTTCAAGCTGAAGAAACACCGGATCCTACATGGTGGTATCTTTTAGTAGACTCCATTCTAAATGCCCACTTCATTCAAACCTCTAGTTTATAAAGCTGCACTTTTCAAAACCACAGATGATAATATACAACTGTTTCTGTGATGGACTGAGTTGTATTTCTGAACTTTAAAGTTATGCACATCTGCAGCGCCCTGCCTTGCTCAAGAGCAGCTCAATCATATAGTGACCTGCTCACAGCTCTTCTTCTCTCATCAACGGGTTCAAAACAATAAATCTCTGCCTCTTGTTTGAATGCTGCACGCGCTCTCTCGTCACCTCAAAGAACATTGTCTATAGAACAGGTGAAGAGGACTGTAATCAGACCGGTTTACACGCCTCTACCCTGTTGCATCATACTACTCCTTTACGCTCCAGTTATTGAAACAACCTTTTCTTCTGACTCACAGAGTAGCTGCTGTTTAAATAGGTCGTTATCAGATCAGATTAAGGGAAGGCTTTGAGGGCGGGACTTTGTAAAGGAAAGATTGTGTGAAAACCTCTTGCATTTCTTGGAAAGGACTCAAGTGGGGAATATTGGCAATTCTTTATTTCCTCCGCATTGTCTTCAAATAAATAGTCATGTGTGGCAGCTTTGGTCTCACGTGGTAGAACGTGTGGTGACCGTTCCTCCTCCTCATGTCCAGTTTCAGCTCAGGAAGATGCTCCTTCCTTTCCAAGGAAGCAGTGAAAGTCTTGTTCTCCCGCTGTGCTGTGCGGGCAGGCCGCTGATTGGCCCGCGCATCCTGTCACTCAGGGAGGGGAGGGGACGGTTTCGGGGGTTGACTGCAGTTAGTTGCGCGTGCGTCACGTTGTGAATTGAAGACATTGTCTTGATGGCAGATCTCCACAGACACTGGAGGAAGTTTTCATGCACCGAACACCAGGTAGGAGAATACTCTTAAGAAATCCCTGAGACGGAAGAAGTCACGTTGGACATAATGTGAGCGTCTGCTTTATGTAGCTGGGATGGGAAGAAATACATTTCCTCTTGTCGCCTGCTGCTAATTAGTGTTTGACTGAAACTTCTGGTATGTTAGTGGAAATGTGCCAGACTGAAAGATCATTGTGTGTTACGCATACCGGGCGTCGGGAGAATTTGTTCTACTATTTCTAGTGGGACATGGAGTCCAGTGCTCATCGAAATGTCAAAAAGTATATATATATATATATATATATATATATACAATAACATAAATGGTTAGATCAGTAGAGAAACAGATTATCACTTCAGTGGTTCTTGAATGGCTCTTACTTATTGTCTTACTTATGGTATTACTTATGGTATTACTTATGGTATTACTTATAGTATTACTTATGGCATTACTTATGGTATTACTTATGGTATTATTTATCGTATTATTTATGGTATTACTTCTAGTATTACTTTTGGTATTATTTATGGTATTATTTATGGTGTTCCTTATGGTATTATGTATGGTATTATTTATTGTATTACTTATGGTATTACTTATGGTAATATTTATAGTATTACTTATGGTATTGCTTATAGTATTACTTATGGTATTACTTATGGTATTACTTATGGTAATATTTATTGTATTACTTATGGTATTACTTATAGTATTACTTATGGTATTACTTATGGCATTACTTATGGTATTATTTATGGCATTACTTATGGTATTACTTATGGTATTACTTATGGTATTACTTATGGCATTACTTATGGTATTATTTATGGTGTTCCTTATGGTATTATTTATTGTATTACTTATGGTATTACTTATGGTATTATTTATGGTATTATTTATGGTGTTCCTTATGGTATTATGTATGGTATTATTTATTGTATTACTTATGGTAGTTATTCGTAGTTTGGCTTTCTGGAGGAAATGTTACTTTCTTGATTCTTGTTGTTCTGAGTTTGTACTCGTGGTTGATGCACTTATTGTAAGTCGCTTTGGATAAAAGCGTCGGCTAAATGTAATGTAATCTCTATAATTATGTTATAAAATATGTTAACTGCGTTTATGTCGCCATTGTTTGTAAGTAAATGAGAAAGAAAAACGTCATGTAACAAGGATTTCTAAAGAGTTGGAGATTTATATCAATTCAGTTTATTTCATATAGCCCAATATCACAAATTATGAATTTGCCTCGGCGGGCTTGACAAACTGTTCCCATACGACAGAGAACTCCCACGAAATAGAAAAAAATCTTTCATGGAGAAAAATGGGAAGAGCAACAGAGGAGGATCCCTCTCCCCGGATGGACAGAAGCAAAAGATGTCACGTGACCAGAATGAACAGTCTTACAGAGTTACAACACATTCTATGAATATGACAGAAATGTATGAATAATAACGAGAGAATAGAGATTAGAGATGAGTTTAAAGCTTTGAATAAGAACAACGCTTGTGTTCTTTGACGAGTGTCGACTCAGCAGTCTGCAGTGCTTGTGTTGCCACCAGAAGAGGTGTATTACTGGGTTATAGCCGGCTCTGTGTGTTCATCTTGAGCCCTGGAGGATGGATCAGGCTCTGGGGGGGGAGGCGTCTCCCATGTGGTGACTGCGCGGCTCCCTCCGCGGTTATTTACCTCCACCGGTGTGTACAAACACCCGGTGCCCTGGAGACTTGGCGCCCTGGGCTGCGCTGCAGGTCGGTGTGGCCTCTTCTCATCGTCCTGCTTGGTGTTTATTTCTTTATCGCGGAGATCAAAGTCACAGGGAACCAGTCTGGCGTCAGCTGTGCAAACTGAGCTCAAAGCCTCAGCCTGGCTGGAGCAACCAGAGGCGACAGATCACAGCCGGGTTCCCAGGATTGTTCTGACCCCCACCCGACCCCCCCACGTTATTCCTTTTTAACAAGAGGCGTTCATGGATACTGATCAGATCCGGATTTATTTTGTGACTGTTATTCCAGGCGACCCCTGAGGGGACTCTCCAGATGGCCTATAGGTTAAGGATTTCTAATAAAGCAGTATATTCTTCTACTTGTTGTCCTGTACACAAAAGTACATTATTCCTGTTATATGCTGCAAATATAGCGAGTTTATACTGACCGACGTTTGCATAACACAGACTTCTTCTCGCCGTTATCTTAAAGATCAGTTTTTAAACTTGACTATCTATATTTGAATCAATTGCGTCATCAGCCTATTGTTTTCCCATGATTCCTCTCATGCATTCAGCCTCTGATCAACTGTTGCAGCCCCAGTTGTCGCCTCTCCGTCCCTGAAAGGCAAATCCCCAGATGAGGACGGTTCCTCCCCTCCCAGAGGGAGACACAGTCTGACGTCGACGCGTCTCATTAATCAGGAGCGGACCAAAATATCTGCCTCACACCTTTATCTTCATCTCTGTAGCGTTCATGAATCGGGTGGACGGACATCTGCTCGCTGCTGTTTGTTGTCTCGTCTTACAGATGGGTCTGTAATCGTGTTTGTCATGTTGTGTTATCATAACACGGAGCCTTGTGCGCTTCTGGCGGGGCCTGATTTATGTCCCTCGGCCTCAGTGAGCCTCTCAGATCCTCCCCTAACATTTGCTCAACGGGCCTTAAATGTGTCCTGCCGTGAGATGAAAGACACTCCATGTCACCACGAGTCCAGCTCTGCTCTCTAACGTCGGTCCGGCCGGAGGTGGGACGGACACGAGTCATTATCCTGAACAAAAGACATCAAACATTATGAGATGTGTTGAGAAATTGCACGATAGAGCGTCGAGCGTGTCGGTGTTTGATTTCATGAATCATCTACGGGTCTGTGTGCCTGTGTTCGTAGAAGCGAAGCCCAATCAGTGGGAAATACAACAGGAACATGAGGATAAGCTCACAATATGATCATTGTCTCTGTTTCCTCTGTGCGTGTGCGTGTGTGTGTGTGCGTGTGTGTGTGTGTGTGTGCATCAGGTGTCTGGTATGGTGGAAACATCAGGCACAGATGATGCTCCGCGTTCCTCTTATCGTCTTGACCCTATGCTGGTTGACCGCTCCATGTTATCTGTTGTTGTAAACAGCTGTTCCGCTCATTAGGATGAAGCTTTTCAGCATCAAGCAGGCGTCAAAAGAGGATGTGGGTGTGGTCAAAGCCCCTGTGAGTTGTATTGATCCTGGACCTCGTGCTGTTTCACCCACGTGCAGCGACTCAAATTCAGATTGTGATTATTCGACGTCACCGGGAGGAGAGGGCGTGCTTGCTTGGGGAAGACAGAAAGCTCAATTCCCTTCTGAGAAAGTGGAACAGACAATAGACAAAGCTAAGAATGTCCATTGTGGAATAACAAGTGGATCACCAAAAAGACTTGTACGCAGGCAAGTTGCATAGCTTGTTTATGCTTTCTTTTAAGCGTCTGCATTGATTAAAGTTTATTCTAATCTTGATTTTTCTTGCTGCTTAATCACACGGTTGATTATTATTGATTTATTACATTGATGAACAATACTCGGTCTCTTCAAACTTGTTTTATCGAACCAGATAGTCCAAAACTCAAAAGATGTTCAATTACAATGATGTAAATCACAGAAAATCAGCAAATCCACACATTTATTTCTTTAGCATTAGTAATACTGTGTGGAAGGAGGACCGAGCAAAGTACAAAGAGTTTCATTGTTCGTAGTAACTATCTGTTAACTGTGCATATGACAATAACAAATATCCTGAATCTTGAATTGGAGAAGCTTGAAAACAAGTGTATTAATAGTGTTTGATCACAATTCAAACCAGATGGCATTTTTATTTTATAGGGTATGATTTAAATTTATTTCTTATTTATTCTTGTCATTATCTACCGTTTATCTTCCTCGTCGCCAGTGTTTTGGTACATTTTGTAAAAATAAAAAAAAGATATTAATATTAATTAAATCTAAAATAAAGAGGTAAAAATGAAACGCCAAATTATGGTTTACATGTTTTACTACCGTGTTATTTGCCTTCATCATCCTGATGTGTTGATTGTAAAAAAAAAAAAAATATTTACAAATATTTGCTTGTTGGAACCTAGAAATAGATTTTGAAGATTGTTGCTGTTTAATTTTCTGTTCATTGACTTCAACTAATTATTGAAGTCAAGGATAGTCAGGATAAGATATTATCGTGCACCTGTGTATAAAACTGTGGGTATGACAGCCAGTTTATCCCCCCCCCCCCCTCCTCCTTCAGCCCTCATTCCCACGCCCCTGATTGTCTTCCCACCCTCCGTCCACTGACTCTCTCTCTCCTCTTCCCCATCATCAGAACCAGGCATGGCCGGGAAGCCGTTCCGGGCCACGTACATCTGGAGCAGCATCATCTCCAACCTCCACACGTGCGTGGAGGTCAAGCGGCGGCGCCACAACCTCAAGTCCTACCCCGACTGCTTCCTGGGCTCGGAGGCCGTGGACGCGGTGCTGGCACACATCACCCTCAACCGGTTCTTCGGCGACGAGGCGGTGCCGCGCTACAAGGCCGTCCGCCTCTGTCAGGCCCTGATGGACTCCAGGGTATTTGAGCCGGTGGGCGTGAAAGTGTTTTCCAAGGAGAAGAAGCCGGCCACGTTCGAGGACGGCAGTTGCAGCTTGTACAGGTTCCTCAGCGCGTCGGCCGGCTCCACGTCGCCGCTCGCCAACGCCAACTCCTCGAGCACCATCGAGAGCGGCTACGACTCCCCGAGCATGAGCAGGAACAAGAACGCCTACGGTTCGTCACACGAAAGGTACGGACCAGTCATAACATCTTACGATCGCATATTTCATTGGCTTTGTTCTGCTTCCACCGGAGCTAATCCCCAACATCTATAATGGCTTTAGACCAGAGTGTCTCTGGAGACTAGTGCGGCATGACTAGTCTCCAGAGAGTAACCCGCTCATTACCAGCGGGCTGCAATGAGTTTGAACTTGAGTTGTGAAATCAAAATATGAAACATGAATAAGATAGATAGATATATACTTTATTAATCCCCAAGGGGAAATGTGTCGTCACAGTAGCAGCACCAATAAACTAAACACACAAGAATAAAAAAATATATATAAAAAAAGAAAGAAGAAAAAAACAGGGATGAAAGATATAGGAGTATACAAAGTAAAATATAAAATAAAATATATATGTATATATATAACATATATGCATACACAATACACAATTCTAATGACAAATTAAATTAAATATAAAAATATTAAATATAGACAGTGTGCAAAATGCAAAGTGTGTGTATGTGTGTAAATGAAATGTGTGTGTATGTGTGTAGTGTAAATAAATGAGATGTGTGAAGTGCAGATCAACATAGTGTGGATATGAAGTTATTATTGTAGTTATTGCACTATGATGGCAAGAGGTGATCTGTTGTAGAGCCTCATAGCCGCCGGCAGGAATGTTCTCCTGTATCTGTCCTTGTGGCAGCGGAGCGTGAGGAGACGTTTGGAGAAAGTACTCCTCTGTCCGTAAGAAAAGAATGGTGTTGAAGCTAAAGGAGTCTTCAACACGGTTTCAGTGAGAAGACCGATAGCATCCTCTGAGACTGGAAATAGAGGGAACTAGTTTAACTTGTAACAAAGTCCCCCTAAAGCTCACTGCTCAAGGTGTCATATCTCGTTTGTTTCTGAAGTTAAAGCAACTATTTGTTTTGGTTGAGTACTTCCTGGCTGACCTCCTGGAGTCAGGAGGTCACTGATGATCACATCATGACTGCAGGACGTCACTGAGCTCGGCCAAGAAGTCGGCCACGGCTCACACCATGAACACATGGTCGTTTTTTAAAATGTTATTTTGTACACGATTTTAAAAAAAGAAGCAATATAAAATGAATGAGTGAGCATTAGAGGTGATGGTAATCCCCGGTTTCTAGTCTTATCTTCCAAAGACGTTTCAGCTCATTCTCAACAAGAAAGCCCATGAGTGTGTTTTCCAGTTAAATTCTCGTGAGACGGTCTCACACCCAGGAGGTGCGAACGTGTGGCCTCAGCAATTAGTGTTGCTGTGAGAGAGAAAAGCTCCCGACTGGACCAGATATCAGGCCGACCAAATTACAGAGACATTATGGAGGATCCATGTGCTCAAACTGTTTAAATTATACGTTTTTTTTATTTGCAACATGGGCCCAGTCAAGATTTCCTGGGAATAATGTAAAAAGAAAAAAGAAAAGACATGTCTTATTTAATGTTAATCTAAATTTGTTGCTGGAAATTGAGCATTTATTTTGCCTGTTTGGCCTGAATCAAAACAACGCTAAATTGTGACTTCCTTAGAGTTACTAGAAAACATTCACAGCCAGATGCCACATTTATTCCTCTCTAATAAGTCCGTTATTTCCAAAATATTGTCACTGATTGCTTTCATTATGTGGCTCTTCAGACAAGCGGTGCTGAGCTACTCCACCCACTGCCCCGTAAAAGCAGACAAATCACTGGAGGACTTGCTGGGAAACCTCAACCTGAGCTCCTCCATCACCCCTCAAATGATCAACCTCGGCCTCTCGCAAGAGCGTAAGTCGTGTTCTTCCGGCAGCAGATGGTTCGTCACACCGCGTGTCTGCGCGCCTGGTGACCCGAGTGGCCTTTTTTAACTCTTTGTTTTCACAGTTGTGGACAAGGTGTGGCACCAGCAGGCCGTGTTCAGGCTGCTGCAGCTGGTCGAGCTCCCCCTGTTGGAGAAGCTGTTAGAGGGTGGAGACGCGACGCCGCGGCCCCCCCTGCACGGCATGGACAGTGACCCGGACCTGTTGTATACATCAAGCTACCTGGACCGAGAGGTCCTCAAGGCCTTCAGCGAGGCACAGTGAGTCCTCTCAAACATTTACACATTCACAGTCTTCTTTAGAAGTGCATTTTATTCATCAAATCTATATTTCTCATGAGCTTCTCTATCAGTCCCACTGTGATGTTGTTTGCTTTACAAACTGCCCACACAATCCTAAATAAGATACGTAGATAAGAACTTTTAGTTTGTGTTTTTCCATGCTCTTTTATTAATAACACCACATTGTCTTATCTATTGTCCAGGTCTGCTAAATCATACGCTTATTGTATGCTTTACACTAAGTTTGTAAACCCCATTCATGCAAATAACTCCACACGGGTATCTACATCATTCAAAACTAAAAGCCTGTGTGTAGCGCGAAACACTGCCATTGAAATACCAATAATACAAAATGAATAATCACCTGCCCCCAGAATGCACTTGTGAAAGCATCTGTAACCAATCAGATCACGTGGAAATCTGACTGGGACACAAATATGATGCAGGTTATCTCTTTGACTTGGAGGCCAAACACTATATTTTGTTTACAATAAAAAGCAGTAATTGTGTTCATGTCAGGAGTTTTATCTAATGAAAATGTCAAAGACTTACGATAATAGTGTTAGACTTAGTAGCCTGTATCAGTTTGCAGTTTGAAAAACTACCAATTTTAGAAGAGTTTATATTGTATTGAATAAAGTTTTTGCTTTGACAAGAGATGTAAAATATTGTTTATGTTGTGTCTGCTTTTGTTTGTCGAGTTTCGACAAAGTGGGCCCTAATTTCAGTAATTGTGTTTTTAATAATGTCCCAAAGATGTACACAATAAACTACTACTTTGCTGTTCATTAAACAGTAATAATGATCCTTTATAACAGTGCAATTACATTTGATGCACTCTGACGTGTTTATTCTATTCAATTCAGTGTATTTTATATAGCCCAATATCATAAATTACAAATGTGCCTCAGAGGGCTTTACAATCTCGACAAATACGACATCCTTGACCTTTGACCTCACATCGGATCAGGAGAAACTCCCAAAAAATAGAAAAAAATTCTTTCACGAGGCAATTCAGTGGTGTTGCTACTTCTAATTAACTCATTTGAAAGTTTATAAAAAATCTACATACTCTTTCACCTGCAAATAGTTAATCCATGGTTTATCTAATTAATCTTAACCTCCCCTCCTCAGGGCCGATGAGTGGATGTCAGGAGCAGTGGACTGCCTGGAGTTCCTGCCTGATGAGGGGGTGGTGGAGGTCAGCCGAGGTCTGGCCGGTCACGCCGACGACCTGCCCCGCTGTAAGAGTCTGCTCTACGACATCCTGGCTCAGCACTACGGACGCGCTCAGCAGCCTCCTCTGCTCAGCAATCACATTTTCGACATCCACTCGGGCATCTCGGAGCTACTCGGTAAGGAGAGCACATCTCTGGGGCGTCCTGTTGTTTTCAGGAGGGTTTAACAGGGATTTCATCTAGCTTTCATATGTTTACACTACCGTTCCAAAGTTTGGGGTCACCCAGACAATTTTTGTGTTTTCCATTAAAACTCACTTTTATTCATCAAATGATTTGCAAAATGAATAGAAAATATAGTCAAGACATTTACACGGTTCGAAATCTTGATTTTTATTTGAAATATTAATTTTGTTGTTCAAACTTCAAGCTCAAAGGAAGGCCGGTTTTATAGCTTCTCTCACCAGCGTAACTGTTTTCAGCTGTGCTAACATAATTGCACAAGGGTTTTCTAACCCTCCATTAGTCTTCTACTGAGGCGATAACACAACGTACCATCAGAACACTGGAGATGGGCCTCTATACACCTACGTAAATATTTAATTTAAAACCAGACGTTTTCACCTAGAATGGTCATTTACCACATTAACAATAAAATGTATTTCTGATGAATTTAATGTTATCTTCATTGAAAAAAACAGTGCTTTTCTTTGAAAAAGAAGGACATTTCTATGTTTTTTTCTTCTTTTTCTAAGTGATCCCAAACCTCTAAACGGAAGAGTCTATATGTCTCTTTTATCCCGTTTATTTTCTGTGGTTCTGTTGTCAGTGAACGGCAAGCATGAGCAGGCTCTGGAGTCCCTGCAGCTGAGCCTCAAGCTGCAAGGCTCCCGCAGCCGGGAGGAGCTGCGCAGGCTCCTGAGGTTCATGGCCGTCGCAGCCAAACCACAGGAGGTCCGGCTGCACAAGGAGGTGGGCGCGCTGGGCCTCTTATGTGAGTCGATACATGTGTGTGTGTTTGGGTCGTTGTTAACTCCAGAACCTTCTCTGTCAGGTCGAGAACAGAATGGCGGTGAAGAGGTCGTTCTCAAGCGCCATCGTCTACAGCAAAAGACTCTCCAAAGGAAAGGTGGACCTGATGGTTCTGTTCATGATGGATAACCACTGCGATCTGTTCAAAGTGAGTCTTCCTAAGTTATCTCTTTGCAGCGTATGAGTATGTGTGTGTGTGTGTGTGTGTCTGGTGTGTTATTATTATTATCTTTATTTAAAAGGGACCATCTACATCAATGTCACCATTTGATGCACTGTACCAGATTAGAGCTATAACATCTATATTTGCATATCTCGTCCATTGACAGACCATAACAAACATGACACAATAAAATGCAGTACAGTTAAACCGTCACACCAGATATTACTCGAAACATAATTCACAAATCAAATTGTGTCTGGTGTAAGTTCACAGACAGCTACGAGCTAAGTAACTATAATAATTGTACTTATTACCTTCGCATTGAAAATGCGGAAGGTTACGTTTTGATCGCCGTGTATGTATTTATTTGTATGCGTGTTACTCGCATAACTCAAAAAGTATTTAACCGAATCGCATGAAATTGGGTGGGATGATTGGTTATTATCCGGGGACCGTTTGATTAGATTTTGGGATCGATCGGGTCAAAGGTCAAGGTCAAGGTCATGAAAAGGTCAACATCTTCTTGAATCGCATGACATTTGGTGGGATGATTGGTTATTATCCGGGGACCATTTGATTAGATTTTGGGATCGATCGGGTCAAAGGTCAAGGTCATGAAAAGGTCAAAATCTTCTTTTTACCATAGCGCGGTCAATATTTATCCAATTGGCATGCAACTAATGCCAAAATGTTCATAATCCAATGCCCAATCTTGTGATATGCGAAGGTATGCGCTCTACCGAGTGCCCGTTCTAGTTACCTTCGCATTGAAAATGCGGAAGGTTATGTTTTGATCGCCATGTATTTATTTATTTATTTGTATGCGTGTTATTCGCAGAACTCAAAAAGTATTGAACCGAATCGCATGAAATTTGGTGGGATGATTGTTTATTATCCGGGGACCAGTTGATCAGATTTTGGGATCGATCGGGTCAAAGGTCAAGGTCAAAGGTCATGAACAGGTCAAAATGTTCTTGAATCGCATGAAATTTGGTGGGATGATTGGTTATTATCCGGGGACCATTTGATTAGATTTTGGGATCAATCGGGTCAAAGGTCAAGGTCATGGAAAGGTCAAACTCTTTTTTTAACCATAGCACGATACATTTTTGTCCAATTGGCATGCAACTAATGCCAAAATGTTCATAATCCAATGCCCAATCTTGTGATATGCGAAGGTATGCGCTCTACCGAGTGCCCATTATAGTTGTTATTGTACTTGTATTAATATTGGATCTCCTCTTCTCCACCAGATTCCAGTTTCATTACACAAGATGGTCAGTGACAGGATCGTGAATATTGTGAAAGGGAAGGATCCAGATGTGATAACAGGTTGGCAGATGTTCCCATTCACATCTTCATCATCATACATTCAGATGTTCAAACAGCTGTTTGTGTAAACAAAGAACACTTTCCCGTGGTGCGAAGGAAGACAAACGCATCGTAACAATCGTTTCTCTGATCACTCTGTGCTGCAGGATCGTCATCGTGCGCCAGAGTGAGCTCCAAGGCGTACGCCGAAAACGCAGAAAGAACCACGAAAGAGGAACTTTGGTCGTTGCTGCGGAGAGTCCACGAGAACCCCAAACTGTCGGATAAAGAAAAGAGGAGGCTGCTGGGACAGTTTTACAAAGGCCACCCAGAGATCTTTGTTCAGTACTTTGGAAATCGATTGTCCAGCATCAACGTGTTGCTGCAGTGATGTTTATGAGTGTGTGATTTGTAAAGAGAGGTGTGTGGAGAACAAAAGCGAACGCAGTGGCGACTGCATTTGCTCGTATGTAAATAGTTTAGATGACTGAAAAAGAATGTGAAGACTCTGCATAAGCTGCGATATTTAAGTACGTATTTAATTTCTTAGATATTTTCTTTGGTGCGGGACGCTAACAAGAAATGTCCTCGTGTGTTTTAATGTATTTGAAAGTGTTCCCGAGAGTTTTGTTTTCGCACCGCGCATTCGGACACGTGTGCATGTGTATCACTTTTAAATGAATGTATTCTTTGTGCTTGTGCAATAGAAACATTGTTGGCATTAAAAATGTTGTTTATCATGTACGATGGGAGAAGCAATGTGTTGAGGAACCCTCACGGGGAAATTTCAACCTGGAGATTTGAAAGTCTGCTGTTGTAAACAGTCCGAGGCGTTCATGACAAACAGCCCTCTGTGTTTGTGTTTGTTCCAACAATTCAACAAAACAGATGTTTATACGTTCTTCGTATTTTAACTTTTAACCACAGCCACGTTTTAGTGGTATCTTCAGGGGTCTGTTTTAAATATGTTTGATGTATTCCTCCTCATCAGTCGAAGAAATCGCTTTTATAATTTCCAGGTGAGAAAAGCGGTCCCACATTAAGCTTAAAAACCCTCACATGTTGTTTGTAATTTGGCAAGTCGTAATAAAATTCAACTGGAATTGTTTAACATCCACACATGTAGTGTCCTTTTTTATGGTCGACACAAAACGTGATTATTCTGCTGAAAAGAGAACTAATGGTCAAATGATATTGGCCGTTGTGTGCAGTATTTTGTCTTGATGACCAGCCGCAGCCTTTCTGTCCCTCCCTCTTTAAACAAAGTGACATCATTGTGAAAGCTAAAACCTCTTCATGCTATAGAGGTTCCCAGTAGACCTACGGACTTGTGAAATTGTGTTTTTCACATACTGTTCTTTGGTTTTGATGGTGGCCCACATTATTCATGTCTTTGATGCTTAAAATCAAAATGATTTTCAGTGTTTTCTCGTTGTTATCAGAGGATTAAAATACACGGCTAACCTGACGAGAAGTAATTCTTGGTGGGCGCTTTTAGAGAAAATCAACGGGTATCATCCAGAAACTATTAAATACATGCGCTCAAAAAACCCACTGTTGGACATTTAGGTTGTTTGTTTCAAAGAGCAAGTGACAAAGTTTTCCATATTATGTAAATGTGAAAGGAACTTTCTACTCAGAACAAAGGCTGTGATTGGCAGACGAATAAGGATGTATTCAGGCCAATTTACAAATAAGCCAGCTGGCTGGCATTAAACATTCTCTACATTCCCAATCAAGCAGAGTGTGTCACTAAGTTACTCACTGGCCGTGTCAGCTCATGTGTAAATGTGGGAAAGCTGAAAGAGCATTAGTAGTTCCTATTTTCACGCTTAAATTCACATTAAAAAAACAGCAAACCTATTTCCACCAAATATAGACCGAATATGCTTTGAAGCTATCTATCCTGCTGAGAGGAAAGTGATCATTTGAATGGAGGATGTGTGTCAAACACTGCCGCCTAGTGATGATGATGATGATGATGATGAGGCCGGGCATGGCTGGACTAAAAGAGAAGTCCTCATAAAATGTCAAGACGGCTACAGAGACAGACAACAGTCAACATACAATACAGACAATACATGAAGCACGAGTACAAAGTCAAATAAAAAAGCAGATCTGGTTGAACCTTTTCCCATTTTTATTGAAAGGAATTGTTTACTCCAGTTATCTAAAAAAAACAAAAAGAAGAAGAAGCTCCATTCCACTTAGCCATCACTGGAACGTCACAAGGCCAAAACAAGCTGTGAAAGGTTGAATTAAAAATTTTGTACAATATAATGGTCAGTCTTTAAAAATAAAAACTGATCAACAAAAAAAAGAAGCCACGAGAACACTCAGGCGTACATACTGTACGCATGTCTCCGTGAGTGTGTGTGTGTGTGTGCATGTATGCTCGTCTTCTTTACAGAGATAATTGGATGTATAACCTGCCAGACGCACTCCGACATGTACATTTACCTCATGTGACCGCCTGTTAAAGATTACATTCTCGCGTGTTTTGGTTGGTTTATCGGATCCTTTTCTGTTGGCGCGCGCGGTAGACGTCGTGGATGGGCGGAGCCACGGCTCCTTTGTCGTCCTCCTCGTCGGAGTCTGCGTTTGGCCTCTTGAGTGACTTGGCGACCGCGTGGTTCTCCATGGGTCCGTTGCCTTCCCCTCCGGCGTCGGGCTGTCGGCCGGTGATCAGCTCCACGGCGGCGTCGACGGCTGGAGACGGAAAACACGTCGGTCACGAAAAGGGGGCGGAACCACTTGTTGTCGCACTGACACATTGTACACAAACACGTCGGACGGCGGTCTAGATATTTCAGTCTGGATCCAAGTGTTAGATTACTGGATGCCGGAATACCGGACTGGTTTCTAGTTTTAAAAAATTGGATTCATCCAAAGCAACGACAAAAGCAACTTACTGTCAGGAAGTGTGCATCTCCTGAACGTCTCCATGAGCTCATCCACTTGAACAAAGGGTCCCTGCAGCGAGAAACAATCAATCACAAACCTATTGCGCTCTCGTAGGAACCCCCCCGCTCCTTTCTTCTTATTCATTCCCAGTAAATATGACATCGGCCGCTGCCGTTACTCACAGTGAAGCACGAAGGCGGAGGGAGCAGCTTCATGAGGACGACAGCAGCTGGGGGCACTGGGAACACGCCACCGGGGACCGGGTGTAAACCTGGAGCTGTGGAGAGGCACACGAGAGGCGACGTCAAAGACGGATCCAGTCAGGAGGAGGAGAGCGGTGCGGCCGCACGGCGACGCCCTCATCCCGAAACACCGCGTCGCCGACTACGTACGGGCGAGGTGACGAGGCTGGTACGGGATCATCTGATTAGTGTCGGGTTTGGGGTACTCGGGTTTGCGGTCGGCTTCGTCCTTCAGTGCGGGCGTGGAGGGCGTCACCACAGCCTCTGGGAGCAGTGCTGACATTTTGGACCGAGACACGTCCTACAAACACACGGCGCAAATATCGGTCGAATGAGAAAAGCCCGTCGCCGCTTTAGCAGGAGGAGATCGTGAGAGAAATCTCGGCCTGAGGCACACCTTGTATCCCAGGGCCTTGAGTTCACTCAAAGAGCAGGGGTACAGGTCCATGAACTTGTATCGATCGACGAGCAAGGCCGTCTCCTTGCCCTCGTACTCGTCCTTGAAGGCGGTGAACCGCCTGCGCTCCACTTTCAGGATACTGGCCAGGTCTCCTATGTTGCTCTCGAAAGCCAGGAACCGAGCCCAGATCTCGCTGAGGGATGAAAGGGAAAAAACACAAATCAGCAAACGGAGATACCGACGGTGACGGTGATTCTCTCCGTTGAATCGATTCGCGACATTTACCCCGATTTCTCTGGTGACAAGCTTCCCGAGGTGAGCACCCGCTCAAACAGAACCCTGGTGTTGTTGTCCTCTGAAGGGGGCGAGGAACACGCAAGAAAAACAGGTTCATCTTCCAGTACTTTGACAATAATGACGGCGACATCTTTCATTTCATTACAGCAGGACACCACTGTTATAAAAAATATAAAAATAAAAATAAATATACACTTTTATTAATCCCCAAGGGGAAATTAGTTCTCTGCATTTAACCCATCCTTAGTTATTAACCCTTGTGTTGCCTTAGGGTCATTTTGACCCGAATCAATATTACACCCTCCCCCCGCCTTTGGGTCATTTTGACCCGATTCAATGTTTCACCCTCCTGTTACCTTTATATTTACTAACATATTTTACCCTTTGGGTTCAATTTTACGCCAGCAATTAAAACCTCCAGAGGCTGCTAAATTATTAGAATTAATATTGTTTTCCAAGTTTAAGTGTGAGGCACTTTATGTTTGTTTGTTGACTCCCGAAAGAACACCGACATTAAACATTGAATGGGGTCAAATTAATCCTAAAGTGGGGGGAGGGTGTAATATTGATTCGGGTCAAAATGACCCTAAGGCAACACAAGGGTTAAGGAGCAGTGGGCTGCAGTGATGCGTCCGGGAAGCAACTGGGGGTTCAGTGCCTTGCTCAAGGACACTTCAACTTGCAACTAATGGGGAGAGCGGGGATCGAACCCACAACCTTGCGGTTGCAGGACGGCCCTCTTACCCCACTGAGCTACACCGTTACCTCATTATCAAAGCAACTTCTCTGAGATGAATGGATGACGAGTAAAGAACACATGTCCTCCACAACAACACGCAACCTACCATTAAGGTGGGAGAGGTAATCTATGTATGCCAGGATGTACTCTGGAATGTCGCCGTATTTTTTCAAACCAAGCTCAAAAATCTTGAAGGCCACCGATTTATCCTGCGGAAGGGGGGGGGAGATGAAAAATTGTTTACAAGAAAGCAAAATACATTTAGGATGTATTCGTGTAGCATTGCACAATACACACACATGTGATTATGTGTCCTCACCTTGCTGCAGTAGTACTCCATCAGTGCTGCCGTCACATACACATGGTGACGCGTGCGCAGATCCTCCCGGGCCTTTTTGAAGATGGTACGACCCGACTTGATGCCTTCCGCCCTCCTGGCAAACTTCATGTACTGAATGTAGACCAGCGTGGGGTCGATGTCCTCAATGGTGAGCAGCTTGTTATAGATGCTGTGGACCTTCTCGTACTTCATGCGACTCTGAGAGCAAAGCAACAGACATCGTGCCGATCAGCGCTGTTCTCACCGTGCGCCCGGTGTGACGCGTGCTGCGCGGGCGACTCACTTCTTCGTAGTCTGCGAACGAAAAGTACAGCAGCATGTTCTTCTTCAGGAGAGAACCGATGGCACGTTCGTAGATGTTGGCCGCCTCGTCGCTAAACAGCTTGGAGTTATTCATATCCTGAGCGGAAACACGGACACAACAAAGAAATGTTGAGCCGAGTTGGACAGGATTTGGACTTCTGGAATTCACATAAATTCATAAAGGTTTTTTTTCTCTCACCCCTTTCTCCGCCAGCAGTTTGCTGGACTGCTCCAGGTACTGTGCTGCCTCGTACCAGACGTCTGGATGGTGGCCCAGGACCAGCAGGCACTGCTCATAGGCAAACATCACTGCAACACAGAGCGCGTCGGCACATTAACAACAAGTCACAGAACAACAGGACGCGTGCTCGCGTGACTGCATTTCTACAGGAGCTAAAGAGCCAAACATTGTGCTCCTCCATCGACTCACAGGCCTTTCGGGGGCGTGTACAGTCACGGTTTACGAATAGTCACCTCTCTTTGTGATGAGGGTCTGGTCCTCTGTGCGCAGTGGGTTGCTCTTCTCCCACTGGATGTACTTCTTCCACATCTCCACCTGCTGGGCTTCCTGAGGGGAGTTCTGCGGCGGTACCGAGGGTGCATTCCTGTCCAAGCCCTTCATCACAGTCTCATACTCCTGCCGAACACGCACCGTGCAACGGGTCGTGTTAGTTTACAACAGACAGGACCAGGATTCAAAAGAGGTCCGTGCAGAGGGGTGACACCGCCTCACCTTGGCCACTCTCCGGGCATTCATGTAGTCCCTATTTCGATCCTCAATCATCTTTTTGGCCAAGTGCACATTGATTCCCTGTTCATGACAAAGACAAGTAAGTATAGCACCCCATCACGCCCACATTTCAACAACTCTCTATGTGCAAACACGTACAGGTGGGTCACTCACCTCCTCGTATTTGCTATAGTCTCTCCAGAGTTGCTCGATGTTGATCATGGGGTTCACGCAGCCTCTCTGGTACACCCTCCGTACTGCAGTGATGCGTTGGTTCTCTGCATATGAGCCCACGGCCTCACTAAAGGAATGCACGACAACGTCAACATCTAAGAGTCGGCTTAAAAAAAGGTGAGTCTTTGAAATATTACAGGAAAAACCACTTACACTCCTTTGAGGAAGTTGATGTAGTCCACCCAAATCTGAGGTGAGGAAAGAAAAACTGTTAGGTAACAGCCATATAAGAAGTAACATACACACATAATATATATATATATATATATATATATATATATATAAAGCACTAGCTATGGTTGCGTAGATCTGTGTACCTGATAGCTCATAATTTCCATGCCAATTTTATCCAGGGCAAAGTCGTATGCCTGGGCCATCTTCTCCCTGAGGGTAAAAAGATGAAGTGATGTATGCGTGTCATTTTGTTCCGAGTACAGCAGAACGTCGACGTCCTGATCCCGCTGTGCCGCTTGCTCTCTTACTTGTAGCTGGGCAGCTTCCCTTTGGTCTCTCGGACATACGAGAGGTAACATTTCCACAGGTCGATGTGCAAGACTTTCATGAGGCACCTCTGAAACAACTACAGGGGCGAGAACACAAGATGCAAGAACTAGAACAGAGACACAAACACACAGTCACATGTGCGTAATCTTACCGGACCACCACCCAGCTGCAGCGTTTCATTTATTTGGCTTCATGCACACATGTTCAAAACTCGCATTTAAAAAAAAAAAAGTCAACCCATGTGTCAGATTTGGGTGCAGGTTCCAGGTTTTACTCAGTGCGGTGCACGCTAGTTATTCTGCTTCGTTAGACGAGCCTCAGATGTGCCCGACATGTCAGAGAAACTGGAATCCAGCAGTTTGGAGCTCGTCTGAGAGATGTGGGGTCTTCATGAGACATTCAGACAAAAAGCTCACATCATTAGTTTGTTTCAGGCAAGTGGAAACAACTAGTGTCCTAGAGCGATGCAGAGGTGAATGGCTTACATTTAAATATAAATCATGGTAGTATATATATAAAAGGTGATGCAACAAAGAGATGGCAATGATTATATATATATATATTTTTTTACCTAATAATACAGTCATGGTAGTTTTAACGACAAAGTAATAGCTATGGTTGCAAGTCAATATATAGGGAATCATCTCAAACTTCAAATGGCACACCGGGCATGTTCTCCCATCTGCACTTTTAGATGCTTCGTAAAACTATGACATTTAATGGACACTATAATAAGTGTCATTGCATATGGTTCCCGAAGTCACAAATAATCTTTTACAGTATTTACCAGAATAATTAGAAACGTTCAGCCAAACATTCCAGATCATTTAAATCTAGTCAGCTTCAAAGACTGTGATGGACACTTACCTTTTCTACCTTGTCATAGTTTTTAGCCTTGATCTGCAAATTAGAGTGTAAATGCAATGTTAATTCAACATCATCCTCTACTTGTATGGCTAACAGGAAACATGCATTCATGCAAAGGTAACACATCTCACACACACACGGGACCCTTAAGATCAACAAAGTGAAATTCACACAAGAATGACAAATAACTTTAAATGGGGGTTTATTTTTTTATATATAGATATCACCACATGAAACACCTTTGGAGCAAAGTGCTTACAGTGCAACGTCCGGTGTTCGATTGCAGCCGATATAAATAAAGCACAAATTTACAAATAAATGAAAGGGGGAAAAAAATAAATGCGTTACATAACCCAGAACCCAAATGTTGTAGAAAACAAATCCTGACTTACGTATATATATATATATTTTTGTTGTTGTTGTTGTAAATTAGTATTTGATATTTAAAAACTGTCTGTTTCTGAGATATTAGCACACCATACTTTATGTGCCAGACTATAAGTAAATAAACTGATTTGAACCAGACTGGAAGGGACACAAAGTCATGTTTACACGGGAAGTAAATATCCACAAGGCACTGAGCAAGTGCAATGTACAGCTTTTTTTCTCCAAGGGTTGATAATAATCAGACTGATCAATAGTCAGACTGGTCGAATGACTTGCTTATGGGTGCCCTGCTGGGTGAGGCCGTCACCTCTCAACTATCCACTATTGATTACAGACCCCCAAAACTACTAATACAAATGCATCCACATCGGAATGTAAAACGAAACTGCATAAAATTCAACAATTCAAGATGAAAGCCATATTGTTGATAATTATGCAATACACAAAAGTAAAGCAATGCAAAAATAAATTTGGTACGTCCTCTAAAAAGGACCTCTACGAAAGTTTTGCAAAACACCTTTAGGGTAACTTCCCAAAGACAGAATGACAAATATAGCACCAAACAGACAAAGCTCATGTGAATCTGAAATAATAATGGAGTCAAGAGGTGAGTTGAGAATATGCATCGACTGTTTATTTTTAGCCAGGAAAACAGTTATTTCACCTCCAAAGTATCATGTAATCCATGGACAACATGGAATGTGAAATCCTATTAAGCTTTCTTGGGATAACCAACACAAAGCAAGAGTAAATGTGAGATTAAAACATGATGGAATAGAATCAGACGGACTTCCAGAATGAGTCAAATCTGTTGTATAAATCGTAAAGCTTTTAAAACAACTGCTGCAAATCCTAGATGTGTCCCCATGTGCTAACCTGAAATAGATCAGCCACATAATGTGCAGGATTTAGACCACAGTAATGGAATAATATGCAGGGAGGATATAGATCTTTCTAGATGGTCCTCGTGGAGGGAAAGCATACTACATGTCTAGTGGCTGCTTTTAGGGCGAGTCTGGAGTACCTGGTGACATCACAGCCTCATGAAGCACAAACTCCACTGAAGATCACTGACAGACGAAAGAATCTACAACACACCGACATGATCCGTTCAGCACACAATCGGCTTACTTTAATATGAAATAACAAATTTCACTTAAGTTACATAATAAAATATAAACTCAGTAATTGGATGAGCGTGATCCAATTATCTCGGGTCCAAGAAAAAGACAAGAGTACTGTGCATTTGTTGATTTATATATTCTACATTGCACTTAACGAGTGAAACCGTGCACAAAGTCCAAATTCAAGAGCTCCGGAAACTCAACAGCATTTGGCTTCAGCCGGTGGATCATTTATGCAGAACAACATTGCAAATACAAGCAATCACAATTACACATTCCCTTTCCGTGAGAAAATGAATGTCAGAAAACTAATCAGAGTGCATTGTATCGGTCAGAGCCGACATTACCGGAAAAAGGCAATGACTGCCCAGTCGGCAACTTTCACTATGTAACATCTCCAGAGAACCAGAATCTCACACAAAGACACACGGTGCTCTTTGGGGAGCGTGCTTGTAGTCTATAAAAAGGGCAGAGGAAGAAGCACTTCAGACGTGGGTTTTGGTCAGTACGTGTAGTTCTAACCTACATGTCGTTTCAATGGAGGGGGGGGGGGGGGGGGGTTAGAGCTATTCCACATACTTACCAAATAGGGGAATGCATTTAATCTAAATAAATATTCTGCCAACATGTCTTGGTTTAAAAAAAAGAATGACATCACATCATGTTTTTTAAAGTATATATTATTTATAAATTAAATAACTTAAACCTAAATCAAGTGTCCAGTCTCGCATTCCAGTAAATATAAACCGTAAGTACCTTAATTTGTATTTTGGGCTAAATTGTGATTTAGTGTTAAGCGGGGAGAGGTGGCGACTCAATATGTTATATTTTAAGGGGGTGGCCTATTTGAATTGTGATTAATTAAGTGTACACAATAAGACAACTTCTCATTTAGACTAACATCGACTAAACCAATGGTTCTCAAATGGGGGTACATGAGTTCTTTTAAATATATTTCATATACATCTTTTTTTTCACCCGCAAATGCTTTGCGCAGGCGGGGTACTTAGCTGAAATAATTTCTCGCAATATTTTAATCATTGAAAAAGGGTTGAGAACTGCACTAATCTAATATTTTCTTGATTTTTGTTGATAATTTCAATAAATGTACATAGATCACTCCAACAAAACAACTGGGTGCCAATATCTGTGTGCTATAGAACTTAAATAGTTTTCATCCTTTGAATTTTCCTTGAGATAATTACCCAACTATTAGTCAAAAGATGTACCTGTATAAGGTGTTAAAAAATATACATATATATCTTACATAATACAGAACATTGTTTTAAAAAATCTGGGTAATGGGTAACTGTCATACCAATTATTAAATCTGTAACCTATAAAAAGTATACTCGTCTGCCATTACATTCGTGTTTCGATGTTTGAATCTAAATCGCCTTTCTGATAATCTTAAGATCCATAAATGAAACATCCAGAGCTGAAGTCACTGCTTGGCTTTGGCATTCAAAGTTGTTGCAGACCGTCAACTTTAAGAGAGGAAACTATGCTTGTGATGTGGAGCAACACTGATGCTTTATTGGCCCAGGTAGTTGGTGCCATCCGTAAACTGGAATTTATCATTCAAAAAGGACCGTCTCTGAAAAGCCTAGTCCATTTGTTAAAGGCAATGTGTTCTTTCATAACATATGCATGTCCACTTCATTAAATTTAAAACCCCGGGCCTTTTTTTCTACAGAGTAATCCTAATGGATGACGACCACGGGCGAGGGGATAGCTTCATCCAGGGGAGCAACCCCACAACAACAAACCACAACAACTACAACCTCAACATACAACAACGTTCAACTCAAGGCACAGAGGTAATCATTATCCAGAACTACACCCTGGACTTCAAACTAGAAGCCAAATCTTGATGCCTGATAATGCTGTGGCACGTTGTGCAAACAATGTGTCTAACACCAAGTAGTCATCTGCAGAAATGGAGGGCATCAGAAAATGCACTTCACCGGGTTAGGACAAATTATGATGTGCAAAGGAAAATTAATCCTCCTATCAGTTGCTTATTGCCTAACCGCAAAGCCTGTTGGTTGCATCAAGGCAAATGGGTCACTGGTCGTGGAGTGAGGAGGCATGTCTCAAGGAAAGAAAGGGCCACACAATCAAAATATTTGTTTATAAAATTACCCGAAAGAAATGACACAGGAGGCAAATAAATTGACACGACAAGTGAATAAAAAGGCTAATGCACTCCGATACCATTAAAATAGTTTTAATATTGTTGCAGACCAAACATGCAACAAATGCACTTTACCCCCATTTAAATATGTAGATAATATGTATCGTTTGAATCCTATGAACAATTTGCTGGAAAAGAAATGGTTAAAGCTAATCTCCCCTTGGCTCGAGTTAAAATGCACAATTCTTACGGAGTCTATTTAGGGCCAACAAATCAAAAGTGCTTTAACATAACCCTACATCTATGTTCATCACATGTGATGTCACGAGTCTTAGGCAGGTAGATTCTTTCAGCTGTCAAAATAGTTTTACATTATCTTAACCTTCAATAATAGACGTAGTCAGGCCAAATGACTCAAGAAGAATTGTGACTTTAAACTCAAATGAAAAACGAGACATTTTGGTTGTGTGAAAATCACGTTGTTGATCATGTTAGAAAACCCCCAGCCATGCACACTAAAGAAAAGAAAAAAGTATTAACCTCGGCTTCAATGAATAGTTTCCAGAATCTGCCAGAACTTGGGAACTGCGTGACAAGTCGTTCATATGTCTTCCTTGCTTTATCTATGGGTTGGTTCTAAAGAAGGAGAATGCAATCACATTCCACACTATGAAAATCAGTCATATGGGAGAAAAAAATTAAGTGCTTTGTATTTTAACAACACGTTACCACTTATTCCCCCCCCCCCCCCACACACACACCCGTAAACCCAGTTTGCTTTTAACCCCAGGAATACAACTCTGTGTCACTAAACCTGTGCTTCTCGAATCAGAATGCTCCATGCGTCAAGGTCATATGGGTTCTCTTCCAACTTCTTCTCTGCCTTCTTCACCTTCTCTGGAATATACTCTGCCGCTGCCTGCAAGACAACACAAGGCACAGGGAAGCAGGGTTATGCTGCTGGACAGACTCGCAGTTGCACTTGTAAGGCGGCGCCGGGGGGGGGGGGGGGGGGTGGCTTTGGGGCTCGATGAGGTCCAACATTACGCTAAATATGAAATTATTAAATACGCTAAATATGAGATTATTAAATAGAAGTGGGTCGGGTGTCGATCGATGGTGATCTACGTTATTGGCAGCGGCCATGCAGTGTGTGGTATGGAGGGAAAAAAATCCTCGCGGGCAATTCAGTCATATGCAGTTACGAATACAGACACCCATCTAACGAAGTGTCTTCGTGCCTTGCACGATGGAGAAACTTTAAGCACCGTGAAAAAGACGACTAACATTACCCGGAGGCCACTAGAGGAGAATATTAATTTGAAATGCAGGTGGGGCTGAGTTACCTATCGCGCTATTGTTGGACAATAAGTAGCGACAGGGCTACAATTAGCCAACACGGTGTGCGAGAGGCTAAAGTGAAAAGCTTTAAGATAAAACCTTGCAGCAAGTGTGTAATATTGCTTTGTACTGACGTATAACCCACAATATAACGCATATGCACCAACATGGATTATATGCTAACGTTATCGATATCGCTACATACAAGCTAAATAATATGCTAGCGTGTCACTGAGGGTTAGCTTCCCCCTCAAGTAACGTTAGCTAAGTTACCTGTTCGGCTGCTCCCTCGGTGGCCATGGCAGGAAGAGTAATCTAGGTTAGAAATGTTACACCGGTTGGGATTAACGCTCAAATGATAACGTGATGGCAGCCTTAAAAAAAACGACTAAATAATCGGCATAGCTTCGAAGTGTCGATCTGCCCTCAAGCAACTAACGCTAGCTAGCTGCTCGATTGCTGGCCGTTATCTCAAAATGGCGTGAGACTTGTGTTCAGTTGTGCGCCGACACAACGGCAGCGACGACAGCACTTCCGGCGCGAATCTTTCAGCAAAATAAAACACCAAGGTCCACGAAATGAACCTGACAAGAACACATACACCAAGTTGCAATGTAATTTAACATATCATTACACTTTTAGGGGAGTCAGAATATAGGAGATGTGTGTTAGAATTTACCGATATGATTGCCTCTTATATATCATATGGTGCATTATGTTGATTTTATTTTGTATATTTTATTGGAAGAGTTGGATATGAAGGATGTTCTGTTCTCTATTCTTATTGGTCATATACTCATAATCCATTCTTTAAAAAAGCTAAAGAAGGAAAATAATTGCACTGTTTATGCATGTCGAGCACGGGCATTCAGGTGGCTCATGAAACTGGCAACCACGTTTCTTATTTTGGCCGATAGGCGGCTTCTTGAAGTGGCCATGAGACAATACAGACCTTTAGCTTATGTAGATATAAATATATAAATATATTTATTATTATTATTTTAATTAACGTATATATCCGTGAGGTTTGTCTTATGAACTTCAAATCGCTTTATATGTAAGACTATACGCTATTTCAGCAGCAGTACAACAAAACTACCCGACGCTCACCAGTGGGGGGTGACACACGATCACCCGCGCAACGAGAGCGCGCGCTCGTGTGTATCTGGACAACGATTTAAAACAGACCAGAGCAAAAGACAGTCGAGCAGTTACCTGATCACAAGCGAACAAGTGTCTTCTGCACCTCAAACAAGAAAACTAATCGTTCGTGTGTATAATTACTCATACAATAGTAGTACTGTAACAGAACAGTACTTTTCTTTTTCTAATACATGTGTTTATACTTTTCTGTGATTGGGTCTAGGTGGACAAAAAAGGAAGGGAAA
The DNA here is from genome assembly GCF_029220125.1 of Pseudoliparis swirei. NCBI lineage: Eukaryota > Metazoa > Chordata > Actinopteri > Perciformes > Liparidae > Pseudoliparis > Pseudoliparis swirei. The sequence continues at coordinate 9,203,443 of NC_079391.1, forward strand.
CAAAAAAGAAGCTTGTGCTGGCAAGATCATTGGATGGTGTGGTATTATAAGTGCAGTTTTGTAGGTCACTGTTGATGAAATATTCTATAGTCTTTCCTGACTAGGTTGAGCCCGGGAGGGACAACATGCTTGCGTCCTCCATGATAAACTAAAAGGACTAAAGTGGTCTTTCCTGGGCTACTTTGCTTTCACTATTATCCAACTGTGTTTACTCATAATGCAACAGGTTAGACAAGAGGTGTTCACACCTGCTTTCCAACTGGTGGTTTGTTGTCTGTAATTGGGGTGGGGACTGGGGAAAACAATCGCATTTTTGGTGGATTAGATTACAGCAAGTGTTCTCAGACATCGGGGGTTTATGAGCAGCTTTGTTTGTCAGCTGGGTGCCTCCTGGCTGTCTGAGCAGCAGATGTCCTCCCCCACCATTAGACTACTCTGATGTTGACACATTGCCCAAAAAGACCGAACATAAGTATTTTTGTTTATTATCATTAGGTTCTTCCATTGCATTTTAAACACATCTCTTATACTAACTGATGGATTCACCCTCCTATTGTACACTGCCTAATATATATATATACACTACCGTTCAAAAGTTTGGGATCACCCAGACAATTTCGTGTCTTCCATGAAAAATCACACTTTTATTTATCAAATGAATATAAAATATAGTCAAGACATTGACAAGGTTAGAAATAATGATTAATATTTGAAGTATTAATTTTGTTCAACAAACTTCAAGCTCAAAGGAAGGCCAGTTGTATAGCTTATATCACCAGCATAACTGTTTTCAGCTGTGCTAACATAATTGCACGGGTTTTCTAATCAGACATTAGTCTTCTAAGGCGATTAGCAAACACAATGTACCATTAGAACACTGGAGTGATAGTTGCTGTAAATGGGCCTCTATACACCTATGGAGATATTTCATTAGAAACCAGACGTTTCCACCTAGAATAGTCATTTACCACATTCACAATATTTCTGATTAATTTAATGTTATCTTTATTGAAAAAACAGTGCTTTTCTTTGAAAAATAAAGTCATTTCTAAGTGATCCCAAACTTTTGAACGGTAGTGTATATATATATATATATATCATTTTTAAAGCACATGTGTTGTGTACTTTTGAGCAATCAGTTATCACTGCCTCACTTTTGTATATTCCTGTAAAATAAAAAATGCAGTTTCCCATTTCGTTGACCCCCTTACCACTCATTGGCATTGCCTTATATATACATATTGCTATTCTAATGCATAACTTTAAAGGTTTGGTTTATTAAGGAGAATATCTAGAGAATGTAATTGTCTTGTCTTTCTCTTTAAACTAATTGAATACAAAAAAAACACAGACTTATAACTTTAATGTGTTTCATTCACAAGTCAAAATTGACCACTGCAATGTACGCCTTATTTCTGTCATTCTTTTAAACATACACAAATGTTAACATTTCACAAATTATTTAGGCGTACAATACGTGTATATCCTTATAGGCGTGCAAGCTACATCCACATCCTAAATCGTTGTGGCTGTATTTGATCGATTACTCTAGTCTGGCCAATGCCGTCAGTTCACAAACATTCGCTTGCAGTTGGTGCGAGAGAAAAAGGACATGATAGAGGCAGCCAGGCCCACGAAACAGCACGCCAAGACGGGGTAACGGACCCCTTACAGAGATGGGCTACTTCGCCCAAAGAGGAAGAAGACGAATTTGAACTGTGTAACTACAACCTGGACTCGGCGTGGGGTTTCTAGACGTTCATATGCAAGAGTTATTCATTGTTTAAAATGTGGGAGATGGTGGCGTTACCAAGAGCGAGCTCTCCCTTCCTGTCGTCTAGGACAAGATGGCAGCAATGCAGGCGAACTGTGCATGGTATGGATTTATAAGTCCATAACATGTTCAGAGAAGCCCTGGATTATACTTATATTGACTCTCTGTGAAGGTGAGTGGTGGATAGAAGGCCGTCAATGGGGATATTTCTTTATTTTAACCTTTCAAACGATAGTTTGACTGTGACGTAATACAAAGTCATAACTTGGATGCAAACTTAGCTAGCGAGGCTTTTGCTGTATACGGTTTCAACCCGTTCGACTTCTCGCGTTTGGACGTATTGGTGAATTTACTCTATTATTAACCGGTGGCGATGACGTTGTTGGCAATTCTGAACACGAGGGCACTTGACACTGTTGGGTTTGTTGTCACGGCGACCCGTTGGTTTCTATTTTACGTGTTGCCCTAGTTAGATCTATTGACGCTTGCTATGTTTAACTAACACTAACGCACCGTATTTGGACAACTTGGACCGAGCCACTACCGCTAGCTAACTTGTGAGTGTCTTATTAACATCAGCGTTACTTCATACGCTCGTTATGTGTTAGCTTTCAGTTGACCTAGCAAAACATCGCAAGATCATGTTTAACACGCAAACAATAATTACAGCTAGCAAAAATTCGATAGTCCTTTTACATTTTCATAATAACACATGCTGGATTACACGGTCTACATATGTACGATATGTTTCACCTGACATTAAACTAACGTTAACTTCTAATCATACTGTAAATATTTTACATAAGTAAAATTGTAAAGTGGTATATTTATTTGTTGCCATTTAACGTGGGAATATAACGTGTCGAAGCTGCGTACTGAACTGAAGGTCGGCTAGCTTTAGTTCCCTTGTAAGCCTCTTTCGGGGTGGATGTTGTTAAGTATTTCGCTCCTGAGGCCGGTTCGTTGATACCATGCACTAACTACAACCTGTATTTCTAGATCAAGTCAGTCCTGTTCATCGCCTACAATCTCACCCTAGACTGTTAACAGATATCAAAGTAAAGCCGAAACGCAATGTTTTATTAATATCTGAATTAATATTCAGGTAATCGTTCTAAACAAAGCTGTAATAACCTACTTGATCTTTGACCACAATGCAGTTGGTGGTCCCGGTTTAACTATGAGGTAAAGGGTCATAGTGGAGATTTTATATGAGATTGTGGACATCAAAACCACCCACGAGCAAAAGTAAAGTACCCTATATAATTTTAGGCAACATTCTTTTCAGGAAGAGTCTTTTTGTGGCATGAAACCATCACTTTGAGTTTCTGGTCCCCTGAAAAAGGGTGATTCTGTATACTGAAAATTAAGAATAGTTCTGTGGCCGACAACTTTCCTCTCGGCATGTCTGCCTTGTATGATGTTAATGCAAGTATTTACTTAGTTTCACTAAAACTAAGGAGTAACATATTGTGGTTAATTGTTTTGGTTTCCTCTATTAGGGGGAACATGTTGGCAAGTTGGGCCTATGCATCAGGCATGGCTAGTTTGGTCCAAATAGTATCGGCAAATGTAGCTGCACTCTTCTGTAGTTTTAGGTTTTTCTTACCTTTTCAACGATAATTGCTGTTTTACTTTTGATTATTTGGATTGTATGCAACACTACTCTCATACAAGTATCATGTTATACAAGACCATTTCAAACCAATCTTTCTAAAACACATATATGGTGTTGAAACTGTAATTCGTTCCAAGCAGGTAATACTGTGAATCTTTTCAACGACATCATGACTCTTGAGTACATTGAGGCTGCTGCACTGTTTGTGTGAATCCCTTTCGCTTTGATGCTTTTGCCCGCTGTCCACGTATCACATTGGTTAACTTATCATTAGCAATGACTCAAAAGCAAGGTTGTGGGTGGTAATGATACCAGTAATGTGAGAAGGTCAGCACACTGTGGCCAGTAAATAAATGGGTAAACAGTGTTGTTCCATACAATAATTGGTATTACTGGGTAATGTTGGTTAACGGGTGGAGAGGCAGTACGAATTGGGAGCATGTGATGTGATGCAACACGGGATGTGCTTTTCTAGGGGAAGCTGGTTATCAGTATTACATTGTGGCCAACTTAATGACTGGTTTCCAAGTGATGTCATCTTTAGATGCGCGTACAGATATGAGGCAGCAAACAACAGAATGATTAAAAATGGATGGGTAGAGCACTGACAAGAAGATGTTGTGCATATCTTGCATTAGTCGCCACATCGATGGGTGGAAAACATCCAATATCCCAAGAAGAAAACATCTATTCCAGCAACCGGAACATAATTACCAAGACGCATCAAGCAATTTGATCAGAGCCCAGGATTTCAAGAACATGGTAGATGCTTTTGTGTGGAAAAACAGGAAAACAACGTCAGTAAAATGGCTCGCTCTGCTACTCTGTTCATGGCTTATTCGATACTGATTTAAGTATGTGTTACTCTGATCAATTCTTTGCTGATTTGAATGCTTGTTGGGGCTTCTAGTATTTCAGCATGTGCAACATGGTGACAGCTGTTAATATATATTTGATATAGGGGATACAGGTGGCTTTGAATGCAAAATGCATTAACTTGGTAGACATGTTAGTATTAGTGAAACTTTATCGATAGATATTAGACATCTGAAATGTGGTTTTACGATTTACATCTGGCATGCATCTAGTATATTCTCATAGTTTCCTCACAGAAAGCAATAATGACGTATCAGGGGTGATGAGGCCTCCGTCTTCTTAATCTGTGGCCATCTGGGCTTCTTATCTACATTTTCATAAGTATATGAAAAAGTGATGGGCCCCATGCTTTGCACCATGATGAGCAGCATGTTGAGTATGGATAACGTGTGGCGCTTATTAAACAGCATTAACTTTATATCTAGTTTAATAGTCACCTGCAATGTAAAAATGCCTGTCATACAGGGAGACGACTTTGAGATACGTTCACTGTGGTCACCAAGTGGTCACGTGTTTTGGAATACAGAGGGCCTTTTTATCTAATGGGCAAAGAAGATTATGTTCACGAGACGCAGGCAAAGCCCCGCAGTGTCGAGGTCGCTGCGAGTCAACGCAGCAACCTCTGCTTAACAATCAAGGGATAGCAACAGCAAATCAAGCTTGTTCTTCATACGGTAGTGCATCATTAAGACCTAACCCTTTGTTATGTTACACCAGGGGTGCTCCCACTTTTTCAGCACGCGAGCTACTTATAAAATGTCCAAGTCAAAACGATCTATCTACGTTTAGTTTAATAAAAGAACAAAGACGTGCTGTAGAGAAAATTTCAGGGGGGCGGGCCAATTTTTTTAAATGTCATGCGATCTACCAATACTACGCCGCGATCGACTGGTAGATCGCGATCGACGTATTGAGCACCCCGGTGTTACACAATTTAGTTCAGTTAAAGCAAAGTGAGATCTAAATTAAAAAACTATTGAAAAAATACAAAAAAACATGTTCTTCTCAAAGTATTTATTTGAATGCGGCGATACAGCGATGCACGAAGATAAATCAGGTCATGTTTTTGTAGATGTGAAAACACATTCCACCAGAACTGAATGTGACCCACGCTTTTGGCCCGTCTGAAATCGACGACTCAAACATCCTCAGCCGGAGCCTAAAAGTCTATGTTTACGGGGACATGCTTAAGTTAGCCAAAGATATGGCTCTTGCCACCGCTGCAAAACAAAGGATTTATGCTTTGTGAATAACAAGTCAAACATAAAGCCTTCTCCATGTTGTGCTACTGGCTCTATCCTGTCTTGCCAGAAATGCAAGAAATAAATAATTACAGCCCGAGTTATGATCAGGCTGTAATTATTTACAACTTTCTCTTCTTAGTTTCAGCCTACTGACAACCCTTAGTTTAGGATCACACGGGGCAAAAACAAATGTTTCCTGACGACGTAAATTATTGAACTTTGTGTTTTGGGACACTTAGTGAGAACGCATGTTGCGAGATTATGTTATCGCCCAAGTTGGTTTCTCGATCAGCTCGCCTTTGACTAAAATGTGAGCGCACAACGAGGCGTCTTTGCTCTACAGCTCACATGTTGCAGTTTAGAGGCCAAGTCCCACTGATCAGAGCAGCACCGTGTCTCACTTTTAGCCGAGAAGGAAAGCCACCTGGCTATGAATAGTTTCTTCAACTCCTAACCGACTTACAGCTTTGAGTTTAATTGCCTCTCACCTGTTACTATTACTGATGGAAAAGAAACATTTAGGGATGAGCAGTCATGTTGTGGTGCCATATTCCACTGCTTTTATTGTAAACAAATCGCCCATCATTTCACTGCCCCCTCTCGTCCGCGGACGGGGGCTATAGGTTTGCTTGCCCCTCCCCTCCCCGTCCCAAACGTGGTTTGTCTGTCATCGCCTTTTAATCCTCCCACGCATTACAGTAATATTATTTCTGTGTCTCAAGGCTATTTCTTTTGGCAACCACTGCCATTTGTTCACCGTGGACGGGTGTTTTATTTTCTTCTCTATTTAATTTTGAGAAGACCAGGGTCACAAGTTCAACTTTGTGCAATTACTTAGCGGTTCAAGGTTGCTGGAAATATTCTACAACAAGGCAATGTGATGCCACGAGAAGGGCCCGCCGGGCGACCAAGGGAGTATCTGGCTTCAGATGGTAATTATAGCAGCAGCTGCCATACGTTGGAAACAACAAAGGCCGTCTACTCCACATCCTCGTGTCAGACTTCTTCGGGCCATTTAGAGATTGTGCTTGCGTGGCAAGGGAAATTAACCGATGCGCAAGTTTTATTTTGAAACTGAATTTGGGTGTTTTGTAACACCAAGCGAGTAATTCAAATCTGAACATCTTGATTGCTCAGTTGGAGAGCGGTACAGGCGGCAGACAATTTCCACTGAAATAAAACAAATGTGTTTCATATACAAGTCCTATATGACTTTGTTATATCACAAAATAAAATGACTACGGAGTATTTATTCAATTAGATTAATGTTTTCTTCTCGGTCAATGATTTATATTCAAGCAACTACTTGAAAATAGTGCTTGAGACTCCATATGGTAACGGTCCTGCATCGTAGCTCCACGTCTGATTAATAATTAAACGTCGGTGGGGAAAGCCGGTGGCGTGAACGCGCGGGTCGGCCCTTCTGTGTAAAGTTTGCATGTCGGCGGGTTTTCTCCAGGTCCTCTGGCTTCCTCCCACAGTCTGAAAACACGCAAGGAGATGTGGATGCAAACCTGATGGCGACCTGTCCAAGTTTTACCCCGCCTTCGCCCAATGTCGGCTAGGATTGTCCCGAGCCCCCCTGCGACCCTGACTAGGACAGCGGTTACAGATAATACAGGACTGTCTCAGAAAATTAGAATAATTTGATAAAGTTCTTTATTTTCTGTAATGCAATAAAAAAAACAAATGTCATGCATTCTGGATTCATTACAAATCAACTGAAATATTGCAAGCCTTTTATTTTTTAAAATATTGCTGATTATGCAGGGTGTCCGCGGGTCCTTAAAAAGTCTTAAAAAGTCTTAAATTGCTTTTCCTAAAAATAAGGCCTTAAAAAGTCTTAAATTGTCTTAAATCCAAATTGGATTGGTCTTAAATTTTTTGGGTGTCATGTCCAGGGGTTTTCCTGGGTCAAAATGGGTCTTCGGTGCTCCCAAAAAATATGTTGGCGCGCACCGTCTATTTGTGCAGGTCGGGCTGTTGAGTGATCAGCAGCTGTCCGCTCGGTCCATTCGATTCGCGCACCTCACAGTTGCGTATTGATCAGACAAGAAGACACGCTTATCAACTCCAGTGTTTCCCCTATAACACGGTGAAATCCCCCCCCCGCAAACAATTCTCGGCTCGCGCGACAGAGCGATGGGCGCGCCGGCATCGAAGCTCTGCCGTGATGCGCGCACACGGGTGAGCACCGCGTATTCGGTCCTATCAATCACCTACAACGTGTAGTATCGGCTACTTTAGAAAACATGGCAGGATGCAAGTTCAACAACGGCTTGAAAAGAACGAGTGTTTCTGGTCACGGTCGGTGAAATGCTTCTGAAGCTGCGTTATGTGTCGCGAGACTTTCCAGCGGTGGAATCTCACGTGCAAAGCAAGAAGCACAGAGACTAGCGAAGGCCGCCAGCAGCCCGCAGGGCTAGCTGCTGCTCCGCCGCTAGCTCCTGCTCCGCCACTAGCTCCTGCTCCGCCGCCCGCAACGACGTCAACTACAACGCTGGAGGTCACCGGAGGAAATCCAGCGCCTTGCAACAAAGAGCTCATCACCGAAGACCAACGCTGCAGTGCGTTCTTCATTCTGTTCCACGAGACTCTGGACCAGACCACCGCGAGCAGACAGCTGGACTTCATGTGCGTTATTGGTTAAATGACCACGTCCAGTCAGGATCCTGTGGAGCTCATGGGCCATGACACCAGGACCTACTTCAGCATCTCAAAGTAAGTCTAACATAAATATATGTATTAACTATCCTCTTGTATATGAGTATGTGTTTCATATAGTTAAGCTTTACTCATGTGTCAAGTTAATAACAGCTATGCATAGGCGCACTACACATTAATTAGACTAATTAAAAATAGTTTTAGAATGGTAGTAAGTAGAGTGGTGTTTACCTGTCAATATGTCTACATAGTGTTCACTAGGCTCAAGGGATGGCTCGCGTTGCTTAATTTGTAAAAATAGTATTCATTCCTATTTATCCAGCCTGACATTAATCTGAAGTGGTGGTGTCATAAAGAGATGTGGTGACTGTTGTTTGGCTAATGTCTGCCTTTTTTCTTTCTTTTTTCCAGGAGAATGGACCAAATGTCAACTGGAAGTTTTTATATTAATACAGTTTGAAAAGGATTGTTTTCCTAGTATATTCACAAAAGCTCAGGAGTAGACATGAACCTGTGCACAAACATCCATCACATAGAGACATGAGAACTCTCACTCACACACACACATACATTCTATTATGTAAATGAATTTGCATTTTAAAAGCAGCTGGAAATGTTATTTGTTATTTTATGGATTTTTTTGTTCAAAAGGAACTATGTTGCATGTATTTTTTAAATATATTTACTTAATTTTAGAGACATTTTTTCATGGGACTTAAATGTTCTGAAAATGTATTAATAAATATAATTTACAACAGCAATGACATTTGTGTTATCCTTTTGCATTACACCATACTGTTAATTTTGAACAGACATCAGTGTGTTTACTTTGAATTAATTAATTTAGATTAATGTATATTTCCATCGTAAATTAGGTCTTAAATTTTATTTAGACGTGGTCTTAAAAAGTCTTAAATTTCACTGGTTTATTCCTGTAGACACCCTGTTATGGCTTACAGCTTAAGAAAACTCTAAAATCCTATCTCATAAAATTTTAATATTTCCTCAAACCAAGTAAAAAAAAAATTTATAACAGCTGAGTGTTTGTCAAGGCTCAGGAAACCCTTGCAGGTGTTTCGAGTTAATTAGACAATTCAAGTGATTTGTTTAATACCCTACTAGTATACTTTTTCATGATATTCTAATATTTAGAGATAGGATATTTGAGTTTTCTTAAGCTGTAAGCCATAATCAGCAATATTAAAAGAATAAAAGGCTTGCAATATTTCAGTTGATTTGTAATGAATCCAGAATGCATGACATTTTTGTTTTTTTAATTGCATTACAGAAAATAAAGAACTTCATCACAATATTCTAATTTTCTGAGACAGTCCTGTATATCGATGGTTGTTTGGAGAAGAGAAGCACTTGTAAACCCCTTTCATGCCTCTCCTCTTGTTATTGCCATGACTAGTGCAGTGCCCGTTTAAAATAAGCACGCCTGTTGAGCCAAATGCTCGGCCTGAGATATTTCAGCTTGCAGTTTCCTAATGGCAGAGGTTTGTGTGTACGGAGCACGGTGTGTGAGAAGCATAGCACCTGCCATCGTCTTTATGCACGATCCAAACCCCTCTAAAACTATTTTAAGATTCAAACACAAACCCAGCATGTGTTATTTGCCTGATAATTGCTTAAGTTTGCATTGTGTGTGTGTCCTAAATGTTTAAAAAAACATTTAATTCTAGGAGTGACCCGAACAGCAAGAAATATGAAGTCCACGAAAAACCTCTCAACTAGCTTAATCAAGTTATTTGCTGCTGATCTATAGACCATATTCTAGTTGTGAACGTAAACATCCCAAGTGTCTCCCGGTTCTTATTCTGTATGTGAATGACGCACAAGCTGACGGACAGTAAACTACCCAAGTTGTTGTCTCGCGCTGCAATGTCATTGAAAAGCTCTGCATGTTCCAAAAAGTCATTATTCTTAACGGCATCGTCAGATGCACTGTGTGCTTTATTATTATTTATTTATTTATTTATATAGCACCTTTTAAAAACGATGTTTACAAAGTGCTCCACAGAGAGTCAAAGCAAAACAAGTGGAATAGCAAGAAACCAATATTACATTTAAAAGTAAATATAAAAAATAAAATGCTTGCACTGTTGCCTCATATTTCTGGAGCTTTGAGGGAAGTAGCTCGTCAGTGTATTTAGCAATGTATGTATTGGCTCGTGAGAATAGTTTGAAACGTACCGGCTTGTAGATCAAATCCACGACACACACAACCTGCTATCTGGGAGTGTCATTTTTTGGAAAATTCCATTTTGGTCTAAATTACACCCATCGTGGCTGTAATGAATAATGGAGGCAGGGGTTTTAAATTACAGACAACACACCATAAATGTAGGTACTTTATCAACTGTCCCAACAACAATTAAGCGAATCCCATCATACACTGGGTGAGAGGTGGGGTACAGTATCGAAATGCCCCAGTCTGCAGCCATCACATGATCATTGCATGTTAAAAGTATTAATATACACCATACAGTGTAGTGCAGCTATTCTCAAACAATGGCCACATTAACAATCAGAAGTGGGTCTTTTTTTTTTAGCTCTATGGGGTGTAGAATAGATAGATAGATAGATAGATATATACTTTATTAATCCCCAAGGGGAAATTTGTCGAGTCAGTAGCAGCAACACACAAGAATAAAAAAAAAAAAACACAAAATATAAGAAGGGTTAGGGTGATCTGGCAAGAGGTGAACTGTTGTAGAGCCTCATAGCCGTCGGCAGGAATGTTCTCCTGTATCTCTCCTTGTGGCAGCGGAGCGTGAGGAGACGTCTGGAGAAAGTACTCCTCTGTCCCTGTAGGAGGTGGTGGAGAGGGTGGTCCGGGTTGTCCAATATGGACACCAGTTTCTTCAACCACGTGTTCCAGGTGCTCCAGCTGGCAGCCGATGATGGAGCCAGCCTTCCTAACCAGTTTGTTAAGACGGCTGGTGTCACCGGCTCCGATGCTGCTCCCCAGCAGACAATGGCAAAGTGCAGCACACTGGCCACAACCGACTGGTAGAATAACTCCAGCATCTTGCTGCACACGTTGAAGGATCAAGCTTTCTCAGGAAAAGAGTCGACTCATCCCTTCTTGTACACAGCGTTGATGTTGGCCTTCCAGTTCAGTCGGCTGTCGATGGAGACGCCCAGGTACTTGTACTCCTCCACCATGTCCACGTCCACTCCCAGGACACTCAGAGGTGTAGGAGCTGTCGCCTCCTGAAGTCCACCACCATCTCTCTGGTCTTGGCCAGGTTCAGCCGCAGGTGGTTCTCATCGGCCCACTTTACAAAGTCACTCACCACTGCCCTGTACTCCTCCTCCCGTCCATCCCTAATACACCCGACCACTGCAGAATCATCAGAGTACTTCTGCAGATGGCATGACTCCGTGTTGTACTGGAAGTCACTGGTGTACAGGGTGAAGAGGAAGGGAGACAGAACAGTTCCCTGTGGGGCTCCAACATCACTGACCACCGTTCCAGACAGCACACGGCCCATTCTGACAAACTGTCACAAACGTCTGTCGCTGTGTGGTGGCTTCTACACTAGGCTTGGACTATTTATTATTTTGTAGGTGTCTCAGTGTGGCCAGTTTTCAATTCCCCATTGGGCACATCTAATTTTGTTTTTATTCATGACAAAAATGGTTGTCCTTTTTAGTCCAGCTTGAGATGATTTGAGCATTTGTTTTGATTAGAGAAGATGGTAAACAGTGTTCGGCAAACGGTAACACAGGGTGTTATTGTGCAGAGAGCTACGAGGGAATAGATCGACCTTATCTTGCTGCTCAGAATAGTCAAAGGGGTGCTCACAGCATTAGTGTTGTCACAAGTGTGCTTTCCACTGGTATTTATTATAGGCAACGCTTATTTTGTTGGTAAACATTGTTCTGATGACTGTTGAATACAGCATGAAACTCTTGGGGGAAAAGCTGCTTGTATCTCAGTGAATTTGCCCTGTAATGAAAGTAGGTCATCGGCTCCAGTGTGGCACACAGACGGTGTCTGATGAAGTCACTGTGCCGGTTTTAAATATAGATTTGAAAGATGATCATGACAGTTGTAAATCAACTTGACTGCTCTTTTTCTGTTGCACATACTGGAGTTTCAGAATATGTCATCAATACATCCACATGGGCATTAGTGCCACACACACACACACACACACACACACATGGGTAAATTGGGAAAGTAAAAAGTAAATCATGTCCAATGTAATTGGACTTGTGGGCCTGGTGATGTGTTGTGACTTTATTTGTCTCTTTTTGTCTGTGTCTTATCCTTTCTCTATCTCTACTGGTTGCCTAGAAACCTACAGTTGGATGCATAGAAACGGGAGGAAAAGGTCAGGCAAACCTTTGAGAAGTTACTCATCCACTGTGTGGAGGTGTGAGTGGGTAGGGCAGCATGGTGAAGTGGTTCTTAAGCACTCCACAACATGTTATCTTGCCCTGATCCATTTGATGTATGAAGTTGGGGTGACTGGTGTCTTAGTGGGGGCACTTGTCGTTGCAATGTCATCAAGTAGGAGTAAATAAAACAACACAATGGGATTTGGGCTGTCTGTTTGTTGTTTTTGGACTCATTGTAACTTAAAACTCCACCAAAAGCAAATAAAGACAGGAAAACACTGGTCAAAACTAGATAGGTGTTTGTATTTCACAATATGTTGTTTAGTATTTAGGTATAAGTGTGCTACATTACATACACTTTCCACAGTACCGCATAGTCAGTACGGTTTATTTAAATAGTCCCATTTTTGTCTCATGCTAAAAAGGATCACAACTAATGACCCGTTGCTTTTTTCTCTTGCTCTGCAGGTATGGCCTCACAAGTCTTGGTCTACCCACCACACATTTACCAAACCCAGACAAGTGCCTTTAGCAGTTTGAAGAAACTCAAAGTTGAGCCCAGCAGCTGTGTGTACCATGAGAGGGCACAACCGCAGACTCATCTGAACAGCAGAACCCTTGGAACTGTGCGGCCGACCAAACAAGCACACTCGTTTGTGAACCGAGACTTGGCAGTGGGCGTGAAAGTGCGCGGAGGACAAGGAGGACACCCGGTGCAGACGGTGGTTGTGGGAGGTGTACAGAGACAACAGACTGGTAATAGAGGAGGAAGAGGAGGAGGAGGAGGAGGACGACGACGACAAGGCCCAGCTGCGGCCCAGCAGGGGCAGGACACAGGGGTTGTCCACTCGCAAGGCAAGGAGCAGCAGACGGACACAGCAAGTGGGGGCAGCAGTGGAGCACCAGGGGCAGGAGGAGGAGGGGGGGGACGGGGAGAGGGCTGCAGTGGAGGAGGAGAGGAGGAGGGTGACGGAGAAGAGGACCGTGGAGGTTTGTACTCGGCCGACAGCTCTCGGCGATGTGGACTGAAACGTAAAAGCGAAGAGCTGAATAACAAAGGGAGCGCCATGCAGATTGTGGAGGAGCTGTCAATGATGCCCGCCATGATGCAAACGACACATGTAGGGAACGCAACCGTTGGGGCTGGAGGGGGCCCCTCGACACATGACGGCGGTGCAGCAGGAGGGGATGGGGACTATCAGGTTGTGCAGCATGAAGTCCTGTGTTCCATGAAGAACACTTACGAAGTGCTGGATTTCCTGGGCCGTGGCACGTTTGGCCAGGTTGTGAAGTGCTGGAAGAGGGGCACGGGGGAGGTCGTGGCTGTGAAGATCCTGAAAAACCACCCTTCGTACGCGCGGCAGGGTCAAATCGAAGTCGGCATACTCGCTCGCCTGAGCGGGGAGAACGCAGACGAGCACAACCTCGTCCGAGCCTTCGAATGCTTCCAGCATCGCAGCCACACCTGCCTGGTGTTTGAGATGCTCGAGCAGAACCTGTACGATTTCCTGAAGCAGAATAAGTTCAGCCCGCTGCCCCTGAAAGTGATCAGACCTGTGCTACAGCAGGTAGCGACAGCGCTGAAAAAGCTGAAGAGCATGAGTCTGATTCATGCCGACCTCAAGCCGGAGAACATCATGCTGGTGGACCCCGTGAGACAACCCTACAGGGTTAAGGTGATCGACTTCGGCTCAGCCAGCCACGTGTCCAAAGCAGTGTGCTCGACGTACCTCCAGTCTCGGTACTATAGGTGAGTACAAACCAGAGAGAAAGTGATGACCAAATATATATATATATATATATTTTTGTAAAAGATTTATTTTTATTGACAACATTTTTTTTACAGGATATTTGTAGTGAAATAGCCAGCATTTACAGTTTGTTATACTGAAAGTATTATTTTACAAAAAGAAAATACACAAATGTATAACCTTATAGAAACACCACACAAGGATGATGTTTTTTTTTTTTTTAACATAAGATGAAAACAAGGAGAAAACAAAACGAGACAAAACAAAACAAAAATATTACACAAACTTTTCCCCATCCCACCCCCTCCCCTTGTATGGCTCTGTTTCTTTTCATTTATATATCTACACAGTCTTTATACAGTTTACATACACCCATCCGTACACATTTATATCTACATAAACCAATACAGTATTCACAACATATACTATATCATTGTGGACCCCCCAAAACCAAACCAAAAAAAAGAACCTGCAGCGGGCTGAATTTGATGCCGGTCCAGGAAGGCTCACACCACCACGATCAGCCAAATATGTTTTTAACAAAGCACTTTTGAGTTCAGTGCAACTCAAACTAATGTCCGTCTCTGTTTGAGTCCAGATAGCCATGGTTGGGTTAAAAATGTCCTTCCTCTAGCAAAACAAGGAAATGTCTCCCATACTGCACAACATCCTGCCTGTTTAGGACCCACAGAGCACAAACTCTGAAACAATGTGACCCTGCACTGTTTACCGGCAGATTACAGACTGGCATGTCTCTGTGTTCTGCAAGACTTTAAAACATTAAGAAAACATGTTTTGGTTGACTTTGTGGACATCATTTTCTTCTATTATTTGCATTCAGGGTGAAGCCGCGTTGCCTTAGTATGATAGAAGAAGGATGGATAGGCACCTGGTGGAAGACTGACATTAATACATAGTGTGTATAGTTAGATTAAGTCAAGAAAGGTTGAGATAATTTATTCCAATTGCAAACATAAATATGCTGTCGGGTATAACTTGGCAGTGTATGCAGGAGCTCAAGTTTATGTTGGAAGGATGCTGTGTTTCTAGTCTAGAGGTGCAAACAGCGTTATATAATGGCATTATATGATGAGTGCTTTGGTTTGGTTAGACAAACAGGCCTGACATGCTTTCAACTGTTGTGACCCAGTTCACTGTTTGGGTTTTACCTTTCCCTGTTTTACATAGAGAGTATAAAAGATATAAAGTAAGCCAATGTTCTCCTCGGATGATGTCCAGTAATTCATATGAGGTTTTGTGCAGACACATAACTCAGCAGTGTTATGACTAATAATGATTGCTCAATTATTTTAATTCGAAGCTTTGTCATTAGGGTACACTCTGTTCATTACACATAATGATTCAACCACATTGTATTATAAACAGCAACTAGCTACAACACCATGAGGCGATACTCTACTTCCTTTGACCTGTTCTAAAACACAAGGAACTAGAACGGGCACTCGGTAGAGCGCATACCTTCGCATATCACAAGATTGGGCATTGAATTATGAACATGTTGGCATTAGTTGCATGCCAATTGGATAAAAATTGACCGCGATGGTAAAAATAAGATGTTGACCTTTTCATGACCTTGACCGTTGACCCGATCGATCCCAAAATCTAATCAAATGGTCCCCGGATAATAACTAATCATTCCACCAAATTTCATGCGATTCGGTTTAATACTTTTTGAGTTATGCGAGTAACACGCATACAAATAAATAAATGAATAAATACACGGCGATGAAAACATAACCTTCCGCCAGGGTTTTTCCTGCATAGAGAACATTTGGGCGCACGCCTACGCCGTTTTCCCGAGCGCCTATGACAAATCCCGAGCGCCTAAGCCAAAAAAAGTCCGCGATGAAAAAAACAAAAACAAAAAAACAAACTGTGTTCATCACGTGCACGTCAGCGAATATGTTCTCAATAGTATGTTTCAAGTCGGCTACAGCCGAACCCTCGTTCTGTTTTGATCAATAGTAATCGAGTTAATAAGCGTGTCTTCTTGTCTGATCAATACGCAGCTGTGAGGTGAATGGACAGAGCGGCCAGCTGCTGATCACTCAACAGCCCGACGTTCACGAATACACCTGGACTATTGTCAATAGAGATGCACCGATCTGATCGGCGCCGATCCATATCGGCCGATATTCCCATTATCGGTTTTGATCGGCGTTCTCAAAACGGCTGATTAAACTTGGCCGATCAGATGACGTAACATGTACGAGAACTATCAGACGTTTCAATCGCCGCGCACCGCAACGGAGACAATGCGCCCGGCGAGGGCCGCAGAGTGAGAGGACCACGAGGGGATCCTCACCACCGAGCGGCGTCCCCGTCCCCCGAGTTGAATCTCTGGGTCGACTCAGCCGACTCTCACATGTCTGAGGCCCTATACAGGACTGTCTCAGAAAATTAGAATATTGTGATAAAGTTCTTTATTTTCTGTAATGCAATTAAAAAAACAAATGTCATGCATTCTGGATTCATTACAAATCAACTGAAATATTGCAAGCCTTTTATTCTTTTAATATTGCTGATTATGGTTTACAGCTTAAGAAAACTCAAATATCCTATCTCTAAATATTAGAATATCATGAAAAAGTATACTAGTAGGGTATTAAACAAATCACTTGAATCGTCTAATTAACTCGAAACACCTGGAAACACATTTTCAAATGTTTGATTTTGTTTTGCTGTTATAAATCTTTTTTTTTACTTGGTCTGAGGAAATATTCAAATTTTATGAGATAGGATTTTAGAGTTTTCTTAAGCTGTAAGCCATAATCAGCAATATTAAAAGAATAAAAGGCTTGCAATATTTCAGTTGATTTGTAATGAATCCAGAATGCATGACATTTTTGTTTTTTAAATTGCATTACAGAAAATAAAGAACTTTATCACAATATTCTAATTTTCTGAGACAGTCCTGTATACTGATGTTCACGGTAAACGCATTCGATCAGGAGCGCGCGAGGGTTTTGATAAGGTTAGCGGAAGGATTTAAGTGACAACATCCGGTTTTGCAAAGTTAGCGGAAAGAACCACGTGAAACAACATCCGTTTTTCAAAATAAGATGACGACAAATCATACACGAACATATAAAAGTAAACAATGAACTGATTTAGTATCTTTAGAGATCGTTTCTGAGATTTAGCTTAAATTATGCTAACATTAAATTTTTTTACTGTACCAAGGAAGAGTTTATAAAAATAAGTCAGACTTTTGTATGTTAAAAAAAGTCCTGTATATAGACTTCCCCAAGAGTTCCAGGAAATGGATGATGCAGATGTGTTCCATACATATCTGAAATCCCCAACAATAGCAATCAAACAATTTTAATGTATCAATTAGGACATTTTTCAAAGTAAAAGTCCTAAATGTTGAAAGAAATCTGTAATTTCTTTAATGTTTGAGGTGCTTTATATATGTATTTCCTCATAGTCCTAGGCAATAATGCTACACAATAAATAGAATGCTTCAATCGACACCGTGATCGGTGATTGGTATTATCAGATCGCCAGATACTGATTTCAGTGATCGGTGATCAGCACCCCAAAACCTGATCGGTGCATCTCTAATTGTCAATCTATTAGCCGATCTATTTTAGCAAAATGATTTCCTCAAGCATTGCCTCCATTATTTATGGGGGTAAAAAAACCCAAAAAAAGATACATAGATGTCTGCTAATTACGGTGATATGGTAATACAGACCGCGCGCGTGCAGCGCGCAACATTTTTTTTAGGGGAGCACCGAAGACCCATTTTGACCCAGGAAAAACCCTGGATAAGCGTGTCTTCTTGTCTGATCAATACGCAACTGTGAGGTGCGCGAATGGACCGAGCGGACAGCTGCTCAACAGCCCGACCTGCACAAATAGACGGTGCGCGCACAGCGCGCCAACATATTTTTTGGGAGCACCGAAGACCCATTTTGACCCAGGAAAACCCCTGCCTTCCGCATTTTCAATGCGAAGGTAATGAACGGTGTTACTCGCATACAAATACTAAAAAGTATTAAAACGAATCGCATGAAACTTGGTGGGATGATTGGTTATTATCCGGGGACCATTTGATTAGATTTTGGGATCGATCGGGTCAACGGTCAAGGTCATGAAAAGGTCAAAATCTTCTTTTTACCATAGCACGGTAAATTTGTATCCAATTGTCATGAAACTAATGCCAAAATGTTCATCATTCAATGCCCAATCTTGTGATATGCGAAGGTATGCGCTCTACCGAGTGCCCGTTCTAGTTTTATATTCAGCATTCATCATTCTGGAAATGGCTTTGCCAAAAGCAAAGGTGTTAAAATAATTTGCTTTACTATTATTAACATGCATTTGCTCGGGGGAGCCATATGGGTTGCTCTCTGTGAGCCGCCACTGTTGTTGCTGTAGGAATAAGTGATTGAATTAGCAATACAAATGGAGAATAAAATACAAGTAGAACTTGTTAAGATGATGATTCAGGGTCCACTTACTCAAGTAACCTCGCTATTCTTTGAAATCTGGCCTAATCCAATAAATTGCTTAAATATTCAACATGTATGGTGCAATAGAAAATCGACCGGATCATAAAGATTTCTAGCAAGACCGACGAGCGCGGTCTACTGCGTCGCGGTTTGGAGAAGCAATGCTACGAGTTCCACTAAAAGTGTAAAACGGTCTTATTCCCTTCGCATTGAAAATGCGGAAGGTTATGTTTTGATCGCTGTTTATTTATTTATTCATTAATTTATTTGTATGCGTGTTACTCGCATAACTAAAAAAGTATTAAACCGAATCGCATGACATTTGGTGTGATGATTGGTTATTATCCAGGGACCATTTGATTAGATTTTGGGATCGATCTGGTCAAAGGTCAAGGTCATGAAAAGGTCAAAATCTTCTTTTTACCATAGCGCGGTCAATTTCTATCCAATTGGCATGCAACTAATGCCAAAATGTTCATAATTCAATGCCCAATCTTGTGATATGCGAAGGTATGCGCTCTACCGAGTGCCCGTTCCTTAAGAGGAGATCAGCTCTTGTCCTCTGTCGACCACGCCAGTGGGTCTCCCTCTCTGACGATGTCCTATCAGAGGTAAGACGTCGACTGCAGCAGCTCGATGCTGTGGAGTGATTCATGCAGTTTGTGGTTTAACTGCCTGATCACTTTGCCTCTCTTCAACTCTCACAAACTCCCACGCTGTCAAGTCGGTATCTAATTCCCATGAGTTGTGATCTTGATCTAACATGTCGAAAGAGAGACAACTGTTTGTTAACTGCAGACCTACCTGGAACACATACGTTTGTAAAACACGTTGAAAGGGTAACTTTTTAAATCTAGACTTGGATATTTTTTTATTTTTTTCACTGACTATTGCAATTTAATGAGGCAACCTTTCCACCAAGAAGGTCTTTGTTCGGCAAACATCCTTCTGTGAGAAAAACAGACAATACGTACAAAGAAAATAACAACTCCACCGAGGAGTTTTACGCACAACTTACTATCACACACTCTTTTTTTCTTGCATTTAATCACAGACTTGACTTGGATATTTAATGACCCTGTGTGTACTGGAGGAGTATGCGTATTGGACAGCAGATCGTAAAACCACGAGGCAGCTATATATGATAATTGTTGGAAACATTTAGGATTTGGTATAACACCGCAGTGTGTGTTATCTGTGAAGCTTCAACATGTGCTGTTCCTGTTCTCAGTGAAAACCACTGGGAATGTTCGCCATGTTAGGTCTCCAGGTCACAGTTCCTTACAGCTCGTCACGGTTCGGCAAAAAAAGCTGAGATCTACTCGGATGGCATTTTAAATATTAAAATCTAGGGATTTTGTTGCAGAGATTTCTTTAATGCTTTTCTTGTCTTCAGTCTTGGTTTCTAAGTCTGGGAATTGGTTACACGGATTTATGATCCCCATTTGGGTCAATGCCGGCTGTTTTTAGTGAAAGACATCGACATGGCATTTAAATAATTCATTGTTTTTGTGAATATTGTCGTGCTGTACGATGCACTTATTTCAGGAAGTCGCTCAAAATAGAACTGCCTTGCTTTGCTGCACTTTAGTGGGGGAGGATGTGAACCGTGCGGCTGCTTCAACGCAGTTTGTCAGTTCTTTTAACCTTAAACTTCTGGTGACCGCTATTTTTTTCCATCCGTAACTAAAAAAAACAACAAATTATACATTCCATATTCTACTTCGGGATGTCATTTGGGTACGATTATGTGGCGTTTTCATCAGTCTGTGTTTATGTCAGTGGACATTTCTAAAATATGTTTTATTGTACAACAGACGTATTGTCAGATTATGAGCAGATGGATGTTTTTCTCATTTTCTGTCTTATTTATGTATTTGATATAAAAGGGAACCGTGCACAGTTAAAAACACAACTGTAGCGAGTTGATACACCTTGTAGATTATAGTTTTAATGTTAATTTACATCCCTTGGCAGGTCAATACGACTTAGGACAAAGTTGTTTTCATTCCAAAACATGAATGGATGAAAAAGGCTTTGTTAAAATGCCTTTCTCTGTTGCGTGTACCCCCTCAGACAAGAGTACAGAAAGCATAATGTGAGGCATTGCTGAGGCTAAGAGTGGAGGGTGGCTTAAAATAGCTCCTGGGATGCCGGCCAGTGGGCTTTGACTTCTATAGATGGTGAAGCACATAGGCAGCAGAATGAAATAGGGACTGCTTGAAATACTAGAGAGCCCTCACTTACTCAATTAAGGTCAACCAGCTCTAACATCAGCTGTGGTCATTTTTGTATATGTCTGTTTGTGGCCGTTTGTTGGCCAGTAATCTAAAATGATCCATCTGCTTTTCAAATCAATAATTTTGACAGATGCACCAGCCGGTTCCACAATTTACAAGCATTGACCAACCGGATTGGCACAGTCAAAGTCAGTCAGCTCAGTTGGAGCTCAAGTTAATGGAATTGGCGTCCACATTTGTACATAGTTATATATCTTCAACTCAATTATTACAAACGACATGTAAAATACTCTGTCCAATTCAGATTAGCTGGAAATGAGACATGGTTGCAAATAACTTGGAATATGTAGTATCCTTTTTCTTATTACATTTTTTTTTTTAATGTCTCTTAATTCTTAACGTTACGCATTAATTGCACTCGGCCAAAGACTGCAGCGTTATTACCGTGAACCCGTGGTCTTGGTTTGTGTTCCTGTGCAGCAACGCAGCATGGACACAATGAAACGCTCTTCTCTAGATTGCCCATGCTGGACCAGTGTCTTTATGTAAATGACGAGCTGCTGTTCATTCTCTATCTACGCATTGAATATTTGGTCTAAGACTATTGGATTAATTTACCCCCCCGTAAAGTAAACCCCAGAGAGTATTGTAAACCTGTTGTGTGTGTGTGTGTGTGAGGGAACTCTTTGGCACAGGAGAGTCTCCCCTTTATGAACTGTGTACTTCTCTGGGCTTGTGGGTAATGAGTGTTTCTCGGTGTTTACGTGGTCAAAGTAGCTTGCAATCTATCATTTAGCAAGAATCTGAATAATAGGCTATTTCTCATCATGGTGTTTTTGCACCATCTTGTATTTTATTAACGGGCTGTCAGTTCACTTTGATCCTGTGTCAAATCGGTATGAACATAACAATATTTAGTTGAACAGAAGGAGCTCCCTTAATGTTTCCAAGAATATTGCAAACTAGTGCTCACATGATAAAGACTCACCGCTGGTTCAATCCAGCTCGTTGTCGTGCCGATCTGCGTCACATGATCACATGCACTGCTTCATGTTTACAGCTGCAACTAATTACTTTTCTGGTGTTGTGCAAACGGTCACGTTGTTTTAAGATAACATGTGTTTTACTGATGAATAGCAAGAATGTCTGCAGTTAACAAAGCAGGTAAAAGTGAGTTTTTATGAGAGAACATTTTGCTATACTCCTGCAAAAGTGTTGTGTGCACCCTCGACTTTTTGCAAGTGTGTTATACTACAAATATTGCGAGAATAATCCTGCAGAGAACAATTCCAACATGATGTCAGCAGAAAAGGCTTGAAATTCTGAGCTCAGTGTTGTATTCCAGAAAACGTTCATATCCTTATTGGTGTTTTCATGAACTAATGGCTTTGGGGTGTAACGTTCATGTAGAAGTGTGATTTCACCTTGGAAATGGCATCCTTCATGAATAAGACATGTAGTTGGCAAAGATTGTCAACTCAAGGCTTCAATTTGCTAAGCATTCGAATAAATGAAAGGCTTTAAATAGATTGCAGTGCGTTCTTAAGCCGTGGCTTGTCTTTCAGCTTTGTTTTAAAGTTAATATCGCAACGATCTCCGTTTTGTTCTCTTTGACGGCACCAATGGCGATGAATGATAATTGCAGCTGTGTTTTCAGGATCGTACTTCCCAGAGACCCAACACGCTTTGCCTTTGTTCCCAGTGATGTCTCCACAGACGCCCAATTCATAATGCCCCGACTGCAAGGGCGTTCATCAGAGGGCTGTGGGCTCGGTAACATTCAAGGTTACCTCGTTGAGTGACTTGAAAGACATTTATTTGCATGAACATCTTCAGGATTATTACTTTAATATCGTCACAATAACTGGTGTCCTCATCCAATAACAAAACCATTGACGTCAACAAAGTAATGAATTGCATATCCTCAATGGGTTAAACTGGGCCAGCTACTATCGAATCTTTTACGTGACATCGGTCAAGGAATTTCCATATAGGCGCGCAAGAAAACATAGGTTTTATCTTGTTTTTTGAAAAATGTTCCCATGTATTTTGAATAACCCTCGGGTAAAGGTTTATTGTTATCTTGGGAAAACAAAGTGAGGAGTTCAGTCCACCTGAACTTAAAATAAGGTATTTCTTTACACTGGCTCCATGTCGGCACTTTGAATGGTGAACATGTCCAACGCCATGTAGCCCTAATCTACGGTCTGGGCGGATTAGAGTGCAAGTGCTACTTCCGCCTTTGCTGCTCTGCCTCTGTGTTCCACTGAATAATGCAGAGCACCCGGAGACCGTGTTGAATTCCAGTTCCTGAAAGAGTCGCGCAACAAAGCGCCATTCTTCCATCATGGAGTCACCACGAGTCAGTTTGTTGTCTTGGTGGCTGGATCCAGGCCAAATTAGTTTATTAGAACAGGCTTTCTTAAAGTCCTTGTTAATCATACGATAACATACAAGTGCAGCCACCTTTATTTGCTGTTCTTTGTTTCAGCTGGTAGGATGACGGAGCAGGAAGGATCAGAGAACTACTTTTGGAGGGACGATAATGGCCCTGGATAGGACATTGAGATGGATATCATTTATCTGCACTGTTCTTTTTCTTTTTTTCACCGGAGATAAAAATAAGATGCAACAAAAGAAAAAACACTTCCCAGTCCTGCATATTAACCCTCCTGTTGCCTTCGGGTCATTTTGACCCGATTCAATATTTAACCCTCCTGCCGCCTTCGGGTCAATTTGACCCGATTTAATGTCTGTGTTCTTTCGGTAGTCAACAAACAAACAAAGTACCTCACACTTAAACTTGGAAAACAATATTAATTCTAATAATTTTCTGGAGATTTTAATAGCTGGGGTCATATTGACCCCAAGGGTAAAATATGTCAGTAAATATAAAGGTAACAGGAGGGTTAAACATTGAATCGGGTCAAAATGACCCGAAGGCAACAGGAGGGTTAAAGGAACATTGACATTTTGGGAAATGTGTTTGTTTGTTTCCTCAGTTAGAGAAAGTTAATATAAATACTGAGTATATTTAGTACAGTATTGGGTATATTTAGCCTAACTTGACACAAATACTGGAAGAAAAATGAACAGTAAGCCACTGTGACTGTTGAAAATACACTTTCCAACAACCCCAGAAGTGTCGTATTAAATGTACGACAGCAAGCCAGGCGCCAATGCAGCCATCAATCAAATGAGTTAGGACAATGTGCAACGCTCGTGTCCTGTTGACATATGCTACTTAGAGCTGTATTAAAAAAATAATTAATAGAATTCTTTTATGCCTATTTCTGTTGTCCCAAAGCAACTGGAGACACAACTGAACTCAGAAGGTTATGAACTCGAACCTAGTAAATGTTTTAATTTAATTTGTTAAATGGTGACATAAAACTGCAGCATATGTTACATATATATATGTTTTTATGTTGATCTAACACCTTTTATATATGATATTGGGCTGGAAGAGACAATTCATTACCCTTGTTTGAGGAGTTTGTCGTAACCTGTCAGTCAACAATGTATTGCACACTGTGTGTTTTGGAAACTGGCCACACATCATGTTTGTGTTGGTTCTACTAACTTAATGTCTTGAGCCTCCGCTTCTTTGTGGATGAGAGGCAGACAAACAAAGAGGGAAGAAAAGAAGATGTTTGAGGTGAAGGTGCCAACAGTTTAACCTGTTGACCACAGACATACTTGTTTTCATTAGTTGACCACATTGTACCATTGCTGTTGTGATTGTTGCTGAATATCACACTTGCAGGGTGGCTGTTTTATACTTGTATCCCCCAAAATGAGCTGGAAAATGTTGCGGGTGAGAGTGAAGTCTGGGTGAGCCTGCTGGGTCTGCTGCCCCCGCGACCCGACCCCGGATTAAGTGGATGACAGTGGATGGACGGCCACCGCCGAATGCAATTTTGGTATTCTCAGTCGGGCCTTGTTCTGGAGTGACCACACCAAAAGCAACCGTTACATGTTGCACCATCTCAGTGTAAATCCATTCAGTAAAATCTTAGGAAGCTCTAGTTGTTGAAAAAACGTATTTAAAAGTTTATTTGATCCATTTTCAAACTAATTAGCATCTCTAGAACTCAATGGTACACGGTGATAGAAAGGGCGACGCTCTAAAAGTGAGCTGTGAACTGGGGAGTGTCAACATTGCTGCTATCAGGCACAAAGGCACGCGCTCCGAAGACGTCTTTCCCCCCTCTGCTGCCTCTGGATGTGTTTTTCACCGATAACACACGAGGCTCTATGGGAACCTTTGAACACAGATATTGCAGACAACTCCAGTCAGTAATTTCCAAACCTTCAAATAGCGCAGTAGTATCAATCAAAAGACCAACGGAACAGAGTTTGGAGATTTGTCGCTGAGGATTTATTTTGTTAGCTTTCATACGAAGGATGTCATATTCATACATTTGAGAGAGAAGTCCTGCATCAACCGGATGTTAAGCAGGCCCAGGCAAACAGCCACCATGTTCATACATTAATTCTTCATCTAAAAAGCTGCTTATGTTTAGATGCTTTGTGCTATAAATTATCTGAGTTTTTCCCTGTTCAGGAAACATGTATCGTCTATATACCCACATGTTCCTTTTCACTGTTATATGGAGCAGGAGTCTGGATGCACGGCAGGATACTCGTCCATCACATTGCTCGTCTTTTTGTTTTACCTTTGTTTTTCCTTTGGAACAGTCACAATGCGTTGGCTCCTGTAGCATTCAGTGGCCCCGCAGCTTGTTCTTCATATCCACCGCTATCCCGTGGAACCAAATCTATCTATGGATAGGCTTATGTCGCGTTGATGAGGACGTGCAGCCATGGCAACATGGACTTACCCTCCTCTTAAACCAAAGACAGGGAGACCTGGTGGTTCCTGTTTGGCTCTTTTTATTTCTCTCTTTGACTTTTGGGTATTGTGCATGAAGCAGGGAATGCACAACACCCACAAGTCAGAGAAAGAACAAAAGCATGTGAAGACAATCTCACAATGTACCTTCCCTCTCTGCCCAGAAGCACTTTGCATACTCTTTGGTAGCAGAAGTTAGCTCATGAGGTGACTCTTGAATGTTGCTAGACTGGCATTATTGTTATTGGTCTATAAAAGGTTTTTATCATGTTGATTAGAACACTGTTTTTCTGAAAAAGACTAACACTGAATTGTGTTGTCATAGTAACTATTGTTTGCATAGGACCCAATTAGCAGGCTTTTCTTTTGACTTTAATAAATGGAGATGGATTCTAATAAATGCTTACTATGCATATTGGGAGCCTTAACCCTTGTGTTGCCTTCAACAATTTGACCCCGATTCATCAATAACCTCCTCCCTTTATATTTATATTTTATATTTTACTTTTGAGGTGAGGTCAACCCTCTATAAAAAAAATCAAAAAAATAATAATTATTAATAATATTTTTTTAAGTTTGTTTTCAAGTTTATGTTTGTTTGTTTGTGTTTTGACCGACAAACACATTTAAACAATTAAATGGTCAAATCCATTGACCCGAAGGCGACAGGAGGGTTAAAGGCTTTCAACATGGCTGACGGGGCGAACACGGTCTACCTGAAGAGGAACCGGAGGGGCGGTGCTGCCGAGTGTCCTGAGAGCGGCCATCATCTCGCCCGTGGGGCACACTCGTCCGGCCATCTATGTCAATAAAGCCAGGAAAAGCTCCGATAACACACTCGGAGCGAAGGTGACTTCATTCTCTGAGACATTACTCCACTATATCTTTACATATAAAAATACTAGTTGTTAGCTGCTCTTTAATGCTCTTAATCCTGTATATTTGACCTTTTTAAATAGATTATTGAGGTCTTTATCTGGCACTGATGGAGGTTATGCGTTGGCTGTTCAAAGGGCTAGACTGTCAGGTTTTGGTTTCAGAGTAGTCTCTTAACAACTAGACCAACCCGATGATGTCATTTTTTGCTGCTCATGCTGTACCGATCAGCAGAACTTTATTTCCGTTGATTAGACTTGTGCCCTGAGGAACGCGATGCTGTGTTGATATGTTGCTTCTCACTCCTGCAGGGAAAACCTGCTCTGTATAAATAGGACGTGGCTGTGAGGTTGGAACGGTTGACATTACTGCCTGGTTGGTTTTCTGCTGCTGTGTAGCCCACTGCACCAGCTGCTGCATGCATTTGTATGAACCATGTGATGAATAAGTCTAAAACTTATTTTAGCAGGCCTTAAATGTGCTGTTGCTATCCATATGTCCGACAATATTCAGTCCCAGATGCTCCACAGTCGTCATGGAGTCGATGTCCGCTGGATCCTTTTAGATCCGTGCAGTGTGAACGCTCACGAAGGCCTCAAGTGTCTGCTTGGTGGTATGTCCAGCTTTCTAAAATAGCAATCATCGTCACTTGAGCTAATTGTGTTGAAATCTCACCCTTGCGTTGAAATCTCATCCTATATATATATATATATTGTGTGTATGCTGAACAGAAGTGAAATTATATTTGCCAGTCACATGGGTGCAATAATTTTAGGCTTAGCTATTTTGAGTAATATCATTTATTTAGGCAATAAGGACATCATTACTATTCAAATAATAATCAAAGGCATATTCTGATCTTAATATATTTGCATTGATAACATTAAGATTTTAATCAAACCTGTTTAATTATGACCAGCCCTGTTGTTTTACGCATACTGGAAGAGGACAGTTTGACCGTCTCAACATACAGCCGGGGTCATTTTAGCCAATGAGTTCTTGACAGGTGTCAACATGCCTTCCCTTTATTGATGCCGACAGGCCTGTGTCACCACTACTCATCCATGTAATAAGCATTTTTGCTTCTTTGTTTGGTTTTCCTTAGCTGAGCAGCACGCACGGTGAAGAGATAGTTTCTCAGTTCTGATCAGCCGAGAGCAGAAACAACAGCCCGTCAAAGCTTTGATCCCGGCCTGACTGACCTGCTAACCCACTGACTCGGCCGGCTGACACTCGACTAGACTTCTCTCAAGCACAACACTGACTGACAAGTCACTTGCCACTGATACACATGTACCACACATGTAAAGCTTCTATAGAAACACTTGCAATACGTATGGAAATAAAAATAAAAGAACTGCATCAAAGTTATATGAATGGTTCTCATATTTATTTTTTGGAAAGATGGCTGTTTTCCCATGTTATTATCGTGTGACTAACATTTGTCTGTTTTTTTTTCCTTCTGTTCCACAGGGCTCCAGAGATTATTTTGGGATTGCCGTTTTGTGAAGCCATAGACATGTGGTCCCTCGGCTGTGTGATAGCTGAGCTCTTTCTGGGCTGGCCCCTGTACCCGGGGGCCCTGGAGTACGACCAGGTAAACAACCGTCTTCCCCCCACTTCGCACTCTTGCCTCTTGCCTCATCCTTGTTTGGGAAGTTTCCAACTTTCAGTCCCTCCTGTGGGCTTCCTGCTGTCCTCTTTTTTCCTGTTCTATATGCAACTTATCCCAGCATTGTCTTTGGTATATTTGATAATGGACAGTGCAAATTAAAAACAACATTTCTGCAAATGTGCCAGTTAGCCAAGAGGCTATTTTTCATCTGTAGTCCTGAGAGGCAGATGTCATAAAACAAACCTAAAAACACAAGATTACATACATCTTACAATGTTTGTACAAAAATTACGCTTTCCAATGGGTGCACAAACAATTAATAGTGAGAATAGTGAGTACTCTTAGACATTGTCAAGTACTAACAAGACATGCAACAAGAAGACTCACACATTCAAAACAGACAAAGCAAATAAAAAAGCATTCACTTCTAGTCAGAATGTCTATGATTAAGCCCCTCCCCTCCGTACCGTCTCCCCATGGAAACTGGTTTCTTCTAACACAGTGGGCCTTTTCTAAAGCCTTTTCTCCCACAGGCAACCCATCGTTATTATATCCGTGTTGTGGTCTAAGCAGCATTACACCCTCCGTTTCCACCCCAACCAGTTATTTTTCTGGTCTCTTTTATTCTTTCTTGTCAACTCCTCTTTCCATTAATCCCACACTTCAGTCATGGCAACAAACAGAGCAGTTGGTTTCTTTCTGAGTTGCATTCACTCCAGCTGTCTATGACAGACTTGTCTTTGGGTTCCTGACTCAGAAGTGGCTCCTACTGTTGACGTTTGCAGGATATGTGATCGTTAGTAACGGTGGACGGGGGCATACAGCAGCTGAGTTCAGGACAAATGGCTTGAAACTAAGACAAGAATGCAGCATTGTCATAGTGTGTACAGTAGGGCTGCAACTAACGATTATTTTAATACTCGATTAATCTGGTGATTATTTTTTCCGAATAATCTGATAAAAAAATTAATAATTTATTTCCAACCCTTTATTCAAAAACAGAATTCACAAAGCTTTACTCACGTGAGTTTACTCGCCCGACTATTTGTGGTTCATCTGCGCCTGAAAGGGGGCGTGGCTTATCTCGGTGAAAACTGTTTTCATTTCCGCCATCCACCGTGGAAGAACTAACCACGAGTTCTGCTTTATACTTGTTGTGGAACTCACACAAATGTCGGAACATCTAACGTCCTCGTGTTTGGGTTCATAACATTAATCAAAGCCTAACGTGTTTTAACGGGTGCTGAAGGGATTTTCTTTCCCAGGATGAGATGGATAGGAGGGAGATGACGCAATTCAGTGATGGGTTGAATGAAGAAAGACTGATGGCTCAAGTGACTTACAGTAACAGATTAGTGCTTCCTTGGTGACGTACATACCCTGAGGATTGTATCAGCTGACGTCTGTGACGGTGAGTAAGAAGGCATATTATTAAGATTGATGGTATGTCTTCTCATCCCAGTGGAGTCCTCACAGTGTCTTCCCAGGACTAGACTGATATGGGCTAATGCTGAGCTGCTTCCCTCTGCCCTGGAGTCCTATCTTCTCAAAGCCTTCCAACAGAGCCTCAGTCTGATCCTGCTGTGTCCCGTTGCAGCACCCTCGGCACAGCAATCGGCCCCACTGCATACTGCAAAGTATTTTTAAGGCCAGGCATCATTTTTCACTCTCCCCAGGACTGAGACAAGGGAGATAACTCAACACCTCCCAAAGAGATTTGAGTGCAGCACCAGACGTCTAAATATGACGAATCTGTTTTTGCAGAGCCAGTCAGCATGCCACATTTAGAGTTATCCTGGGAGGAGCCTTTTCTATTTGCTAAGGGACTGCTTTGAGCTGATGGGGTTGATACAGGTGGATGGCATCAAGTTGGCATATATAAGGAGTGTGAGAGACAATGAAATACAAAAAAACAACTAATTTACCACCCTAGACCGTTTTAGGAAAACGGTTTTGGTTTGAAGTCCAAAGCACACCCTAAGATGATATCGGTTTTTGCCCCTATGCCTTTAAGGAATAGACTGAATTCCTGTTCTGTGACTGAGCTATACTTTCACAACGACTCTACATCGGAAATACTGTCTCTCTTTGCCATGCTGGCCACTGGCATGCAAAGGTCTCAATGTGGTCATGGAGTAGGAAAAGCAGCCTGTGCAGCGTGCTGAGTACGCAGTGTTTCCTACACGTAAGCTGTACTTGGGTGAGCCCCCAAGTATGTATTCCCCTCTGGAGAAAACCCTAAAAAAAACCCAGAAACCTACCAAATGAGCAATAATCCGAATAGCACGGATAACACATAGACAATTAAAGTTCCTTCAAATAAATCATCTTTAGTTATCATGGTTTTAATTCAGAGAAATGGTATAGCATTAAGAACACAGACTAATACTCTTTCTCTCACAATCACCCTCAGCTCAATCAGTGACCGAAAAACATGATGGTGTTTTTTTTTCGCGCCCTCAAATCTGTTGTCAGAGTAGACGTTGGAATGACACGCTCCTAAACCAGATTGACAGAGATTTTCAGTGTGTGAAGGCTGTGCGCCGAGATAAAAAACAGATGACACCAAAGTATGTGGCAAATCACTGCTGGCAAATATATTTCCTTCTGTAAATAATAATTTACAATAAATACAGTCAGGACCATAAGTATTTGGACTTTGCAGTCAATGA
The DNA here is from genome assembly GCF_029220125.1 of Pseudoliparis swirei. NCBI lineage: Eukaryota > Metazoa > Chordata > Actinopteri > Perciformes > Liparidae > Pseudoliparis > Pseudoliparis swirei. Next base: position 9,234,462 of record NC_079391.1, read on the forward strand.
TTGCCTGAAGTCTTCCACTCATAGGCGCCACCAAACGCTGAGTTCCCTCCTTGAGATGCTCTGCTCGAAACTTCCTGCAGCCTCCTTCAGGTGCTGCTTGTTTGTGGGTTTTTATGCCTTCAGTTCTGTCAGAAGTACAAATACGCATTGTCCTGACTGTGTTAATCATGTTAGTGCGGATCTACACAGAGCTTTAGGCTCTGTCCCATGGCTTATTTTATGTAACCCTTTCTGTCTAATGATGTGGCACAACCAGACACACAGACACATTGAGCAGTAAAGTTACTGTGAGGATTTACGGTGCCACACTTTGTTTGGTTTAGTCGGTGAAGGTTGCTACTAAATTCCGGCAACTTCCTCATCATCGCAGCGGCATATTTTGGTTGCTTATAAACGGCAGGCGCAAGAATAAGTTGAGACGGTCCGTCCAAAAGAGATGCATTGGAATACCGGTTTTCCAATGCAGTTCAGTTTACTGTGGCACCTGTCGAAGCTTTGATGCATTGTGGCCTTACTGGCGTTACAGAATTTCAGAATGCATCTTCAATCATGAATTGGCCTCCACGAGCAAAGCAAGAGTTTGAAATTGATTTGAAAGCTTGAAGACATGCCCCTACTGACTGTAAAAAAATCAACGAGGCGTCTGACTGCCGGTGTGAGGTGTCGTCCAGAGGCCACGGGTGTTCTGGCTGCAGCTGACTGAGTTTCTGCCACCCTCCTCATCCCCCCTTTCTTCTTCTTATCTCTCTGCACGGGGTCTTGTTCCATGTCACACAGCAGATTGTATTTATAACTCTGGCTCCTCCCACTTCCTTCCGCTCTTTTAGCTCTCGCCTTTCCTTACTTCATCCTCCAGTCACACCATTCTGTATTCCACTATTGGAGCTGGGGGACGCTCCCCTCATTGAGGCGACAGCCCTCACGATGCATTTCGGCTCATTATAAGTGGTTTTGATGACCCCCGGTGCGGTAGTCCATTCCCTATGACTTTCTTTGTGTCTGTTGCTTTCTCCGGCACTGTCAAAGGGATGCAGCCATGGGGCCAACAGTTATTTGTGCTTACTTTTGTTTTCTATTTCTGGGCTCGACCTAGCTGACAACCTGGGGGATTTGTAAGAACACGAGGATGTAGGCAGGGTCAGTGGAAGCAAAACATAATGTGGGTTCTTGTGGTTTGAAAGTGTCAATGCCCCCCAGGAGGAATTGTTTTGTCTGTAAGATGGTCCAAGCTACTATAGCCAATGTTAATAATGTAAAACGATATTCATTGTACGTAGGACGGTGTGGGTGCAATACTCTAAGCTGAGATACACTTGTATTTATTACAGTGAGGATGAAATGGGTCTTTTATGGTCTTCATTGTTTACTAGACTGCTATAAAATATATGATGCCTTTAGCTTCCTGTCTGCTCTGCAGCAGCCCCAGGCTCACGAGATGGTTGTTTTGTGGAGCTGTGGCTTTGCACCAGTGATCTCACTGGTTTGTGAGAGACTCACCTTACAGGAGAAATAAGGGTTTTCCCGTCACAAGAATTTTACCACCTACACACACACACTGGCTGTTATTTTTCAGAACTACATCACTATTATTAATGTTATGCATATCTGTATTGTATATAATGTACAACATAATAATACAGCAACTACAGCTGTACTAAATTTAGTCAGTGTACTTTCAAGCAGAAATTTGCTAGAATAAACTTTCAATAATCCATCACTATGTTATGAATAGTGAATGAAAAGACAGAAAATCTGAAAAAGAGAAGGAGAGAGTTTATGAGTTGATGTAAATCTTTATACATGGGAACTGATTGAAGGAAAAAGCTAATTCTAAAGGGATAAATGGACAGTGACATAATGTGATTTATTATTATTTTATTATACGTGGATGTCAGTGTGCCACCGTCCCATCTAAATGTCCTAGCAGATGAGATTACACTCATCGTGTAAACTGTCAGAATCCCAATGAATGCGTTGCTTGATGGGTCCCACCCACACACACACACAGACACATTGCAGTGTTTGCACCTCAGCAACAGACTGATACAAGCCGACTGCTTAAGCATCACATTGGCCAGCAAGAGCACCTTGAGGATCAACACATAAGTCGCCTCCAACAAAAACATGTTCAGTCTCCATAGTTCACGAATTAGATTTGATGTGCTTCATGGAACTACCTTGTAACCTCACTCATTCACATCTAGCATACATTGAGGACATGTCTTCCTTACCTCTAGGTTTGTGTATTTAACCTTCCTCCTGTGTTAGCTTTCTGTTACCATCTCTTATGTGAACGGGTCGGTTTTGACCCGTGTCTTAAATCAGCTGTAAAATACACCAACAACAATTATCTATCATCCAATTTGTTTCTCATCTCTTGGTTACCTTGTTAGGCTTCCTTATCCATGAAAATATTGGTTTTAATATTTTTGGTGTGGGCTTCTGGGCCTTTTCTTTGTCAGTATACCATATTTCAATTTTAAAAATGGTAAAATGAACCTCAAGAGAATCATTTAAATAAATAAAGGGTTGTTGTGTTACCTGACTATTACTGAGGGGTATTAGAACACATCTCTGAAATATATTTGTTTTATTTATTTTTTAATTTTAATATTATTAACTATAGTAACATTTATGGTGTTAGGGTCAATTTCGACCCATATATATTTACTTCAAGAAAAAGGCTAAAGTATTTTTTTCAGCAATAGAACTTGAATACAAACACAAAATAAAAAGCAGAAGAAGTCATAACACAAAATATAGATTTGCCAGGTCAAACAAACAACCAATCAAGCAAATCAAACCAATAGAAATCAATTACTAGTTTCAAAACTAATAAAAATCGAAATCAGAGTAAAAGTCTCTGTGTGCAAGAACTTGCATGTGTATGTGTGTGTTTAGATGCATGTGTGGCAAAAAGTGACACTTTTAGTGTGTTCTTTGCAGAGATATTTCTTGCAGTTGAAGCACAATACGTGTGTCCTTCTGTCCTGCTTGGGCAGACCTCACACCTCTTTCTTTGAGAATCAGGTGGCCTGAGTCATAGCTGGTAAAGAAATTGTCACAAGTGATATTGTGACCCTGCAGTCCAGTAGTCATATCGAGGACCACATGTATTCCTTTTTCTCAGGGATGCCACTCGCAGCTTTGCCTGTGTAAATCTGTAGAAAACAATGCAAAATGAGAATCCCCTAAAGCTCACATGATTGGGAGAGGAGCTGGCTGTCACTGTGTTGGCTGACAGTGCACTTATGATTTCAGGTTTGGCTCTAATTATTGATTTATAATCTTATTTTTATAACCGGGTCGAAACCGACCCTAACAACACAAAGGTCATAATTTCAACCAGAGCATTTTATAATTTAGTGAAACAAAATGTTTTATTTTTATTTTGTTGAAATAGAGGTTCCTGACAAAGTCAAAAAGCCTTGATGAAAATAAACAAATTTATGTGGTTCTTTTATGCATTTAAAACCTAAAACGGGTCGGTGCCGACCCTAACACAAGAGGAAGGTTAAGGGAGAGATATAGCTGATTATTTTTAATCTATCTGCTTTATTTGGATGTGTCCGGCGTCTCTAAATGTGTGGCTCTTTGCTTCCGACTCGCGCTGAATCTCTAATGATCGTTGTCCTTTACACTTGGGTGTGATTGACGTCAACCAGGCTCTTCACTGGTCTTCTCTCAACAACCTGTGGGCCCCTTAGCATCTGACTGACGAGCCTTATTGCAAAGCATTTGGCATTAAGACTGGAAGAACATTTTTATTACAGTTTACACGAAAAGACCCTGACACCTTTCAGAGATCATAAACTCAAGCTACACCCAGTTCAGGGTCTTATTTGGATCTTGCCATTTGTCAGGTACGTGTCATCTTCAAGGTCTCTGCAGCTGTCAGCAGTATGTGCACGTCCACACTCAGATACGTTTACTCTGAGGGACTTGATGTCGTGTGATGTCACTGTGAATGACCTAACATGGGTGTAATTATCGGAACATAAAAGAGGGTGTTGGTATAAAGTGCTCCGATGATGTGCTAGAGGGTGCGAAAGCTCCTTTTAAACCGATGAAAATGTCCATTTTCTTCTTCTGTTCGTAATGTTTTTGTCTTCCTTCTCTCCTTTTGTCCAACAGATTCGCTACATTTCTCAGACTCAAGGTTTGCCAGCGGGGCAGTTATTGAATTTGGGGACAAAGACCACGCGGTTCTTTTGCAAAGAGTCCGACTCACCGTACGCAGCATGGAGACTAAAGGTGAGGAGTATTAACACACCTGTAATATAGGCCTCGATTGGCTTCACAGTACGAACCTCTGGTTAAAGTCATGTCCGCGTGAAGTCAATTAGCAAACCTTTTTCCAGAAGCAAACTCACACATGAGCAAACAGTTGAGATAAAGTCTGATCAAAGATTTAAGCCAAAGTAAATATTATCCTCAGTCTGCTCGTCACCTTGCTTCACGTGGCCAACTGGGCATCAGCTCAGGGTTTGAAGTCATAGAAATAACCACTAAAAAATTGTCTTTTTCTGTAGTCAACAGATGAGCATGAGACGGAGACGGGAATGAAATCAAAGGAAGCCAGGAAGTACATCTTCAGCTGTATGGATGACGTAGCGCACGTACGTTCACCCGCTCGGACCACAATGTACCTTCAGAGGAAGTTCAACATCAAACGTTTAGAGGATCTAGGCTACTCTACCTGAGGAAGTTCACCCACAGCTGGACGAACAGAATACACACATGTCATTGGGAAACGTATCGGAAAGGCTCAGCTTAACTTCCCTTAAGTTAAATGTTAAAAAAAGTGACGGTTCACGTTTCTCTTATGATTCTGTTGACGCACACCACGGGTGGAAATTCCCCAGGCAACCGCCAATAGTCGTTCAGGTCTGTTTGTGTGCAAGTCAGAGATTCTTGAGAATTCATGTTCCTGAGTAAATTGCTTTTCATTCATTGTTCGTCATTCTTAGGAAATCGCCATCGCATCACAACTTGTCTTGATTCACCAAACACAGAACTTAGTGCATTGTAATCGTGCTCCCTGTTCTTCTCACGTGTGACTCTGTGGATGAACGGTTCTTGTGAGCTGTGGCTTCAGCAGTCACTTCTTTGTATTCCAGGTGAACTTGGTGATGAATCTGGAAGGCAGTGACTTTTTGGCGGAGAAGGCCGACCGCCAGGAGTTTGTGAGCCTGCTGAAGAAGATGTTGTTGGTCGATGCGGAGGAGCGGATCACCCCCGCCGAAGCTCTCAGCCACCCCTTTGTGACGATGCAACACCTGCTCGACTTCCCCCATAGTAACCAGTGAGTACCCGTGGCCTCAGATTTTCCGCCATGGTGTCAGTTTGACCGTCTATAACATGAGCTGTGACTCCTTTGTCTGCAGCGTGAAGTCGTGTTTCCACGTTATGGATGTTTGCTGGACTCGTCCAATCGCATATGAGGCGACCAACCGAAATATAGGGCCTTTCATCAGAGCTGTACCCGGAACAGCTGCTGCCGCCGGCAACCACCCATTCAGCAAGATTGCCAGTGTCCACACTCAAGTGAGTTGTTAGAGATGCGTTTGGATCATGATTCGCCATTTCTGTGAACGTGTGCTTGGGGATGTTATTACACGGAGCCACATTCAGCTTTCTATCAGGGAATTAAAACATTTCAACACTCGAAGGTCTCTGAGAGCGCACACCTCTGCCAAAGCCGATCCTCTCCTATTTTTTTACACACCTTTCTTGTTTCCTGAACTGAGAATTGAAGAAAATATGACAATATCCGAATGATTGACTAATCACAGATGGTGTGTGTCACTGCCATGCAATGTGTTGTTCAGTTGATCTGCTCTCGTGAAGACGGATCACCGAGACAATCTCCTCGACTTTATGACGTTCGTGTGTCTCGAGTCGCCCGTCTTGTTGCGTCCTGGCACTGCTGTCATGGCAACGAAATGACGTCATGTTTCCGAGGTTATGGGAACGGTGCAAATTAGCGTTGTTGCTGAGGAAAAAAAGGAGCTGACCCTTTTCTGGTATTGGATCTTTATAATGCCAAACATCTTAAAGTCTATACACGCACACACACACACACGCACACATATACACACACACAAATGCGTGAATCATTTCTGCAGAATAGTAACTGGTAAATCTTTGTTCTTCAGAAGAATTTAACAAGAACATGTGGTAGCTTTTTTTAGTATTACCCTCTGAAAGGCTGCTTTGTTTGTGCCATGTATATGGGGGATGGGCTACATGCAGAAGCTGCAGCAGAACAATATAGGCCTAGTTCTCGTTATTCAATAAATGTAATTATAGCCAGGCACTAGAGCAGTAATGAAGCGGAGGCATATGCTTCGTGTCTCAAAGAGTGAGTTCAACATTGTCTGACGCCCTTTCAGTCATCCAACTGTAAAGGAAATCTAATCTTGGATAGCCCGTATGAATTTGTTCAATTTGAGCAAAGCTATCAAAAGGTTTCCAATCATGGGCAATTTCAATAGATTACAAGCAGCATTTTATAAAAAGAACCTATGAAGATCTATTAAATACTCTGCCTTCGCCTAATTTAATTCTTAAAGCAGCTTATTAGCAAGAAAGTGGGCCTTGAATACTTTTCGTCTCGCACCCTTAACTTCCTCTAGTGAAGATGCGTGTGTGTGTTAGAGGTTACTATGGTCATTTACTACAAGGTGATGCACAGTCAGTCTTTTGATTGATAAGACCGTGTTATCCCTCAAGGGTACTGACTAACCCACTAATCTTTCAGTACCGACAGGTCCCTGGGCTCTGTCCAGCTGGAATACAGACAACTCTTGACTGAGATGTTGCCCTCTACTGGCTTTGTGGAGCTATTGTTGATCATTGTGGTTCAGAAAAGTCCAGTCATGTCCCTTCTTAATTTTTTGTAGGGATTAGCCCCATCAGGCCAATCAGTGATGCACCCTGGGATACCATTGCAGACAGGAAGTGGTCAGTTTGGATGCAGCGATTCATTTCAGCAGGCGCTCATTCTATGTCCCCCAAACATTCAAGGTAGGAGGTGTACATCCTTATTTCACTTGTTTATTATTCTGGGTGGCGATTAATCCCAATATCCCAAAGTCAACTATGTCCTGTCCACTGTCCCCGCAGGAATCCCCACCAACACCGCTAAGCCAGCAGGCTACTCTGTTCGAATGGAGGGCTCCGTGCCTCTGGTGCCTCCCATCCAGCCCATACAAATCCGACCTGGAGTCATCACACAGGTAAGGAATGATGCGAATAAAGCTCAAAGAACATAGGATGAGCTGGAGGCACAGCGTGGCCTCATTAGCGAGTGTAGATCAGGCAAATTCATTTAGTATAAAAGTAAATTGAATGAAAAACAAGACTCATTTACGTGGCTGAATGTTATTACAGTTGAAAGTGTGTCTTTGTTGGCTGATAAAAGCGTCGCATGGATGTGACTGCTTTGCCCCTCTGAACTCCAACAGGCTTGGTCCAACCGGGCACAGCAGATCCTGGTGCCCACTTGGCAGCAGGTGACCTCGGTGCCTCCACCACCAACCTCTCTGGCGTCTGACCCGGTGGCCGGCTCGCAACGATTGGGTGACTGGGGGTAAGCAATTCGTCTGTTCCTGGAGGTTACAGCAGAACATCGGTTTGATGGATTGTCCCTGTCCGTTCTTTATGTTCTATATACTTCAAATATGCCATATTTCCGGTGCTTTAAAAAGCTTGTTCTTTATTACCTATAGTGGTAATGTACACCCTTTGGGAGGGCTGTGCTGCTCTGGTACAGCACGCTCGCTCCCCTGAATAATAATGATCGATGAGTCATACGTGTGACGGAGACTGTTAGTCATGGTGCGAAAGACTTTTGGCTCAAATGGCAATCTTCTGTTTCTTTACTGCAGGAAAGTGCATCCCCATGGTAACCATTACAGTTCCATGATTGCACATTCCCAGCCATTCTTAACCAACCAAATGACCATGTCCACCCACCAGCCAATCAACATAGGCATTGCACATGTGGTGTGGCCACAGCCCGCTGCCAACAAGAGAGCCAAGCCTTGTGTGAACAGGTAAGGCATGCGAGTCCGTTTGTCTGCAACTCGACTGCAAAGGCACACACACTAACAGAGGTTCTTCCATGAGATAGATAGATAGATAGATAGATAGATAGATATATACTTTATTAATCCCCAAGGGGAAATTTGTCGTAGCAGTAGCAGCACCAATAAACTAAACACACAAGAATAAAAAATAAAATATAAAATAAAGAAAACAGGGATGAAAGATATAGAAGTATACAAGTAAAATATAAAATAAAATATATATGTATTTGCTGACGGTGACTTGTTTTCCTCAATAGGGGCAGCAACTACTCCCAAAACACAAACGTCCAAAATATAGCATGCCAGTCCCCAAAGATGGCCATTACAGCAAAGAATGTGCAGCAGGTAGAAGCCAGATTCCCAGAAGGAGGGCGTACTGCTGGAGAGGAGCAGGGAGCCGAGCGTGTCGAGGAGGACGACGACAACTGCTGCAAAGCGGAGCCCGACTCCGGGGAGCGGTCGGCGTCGCAGGAGCAGCGGCAGGCGATGGTGATCTCTGACATAGCGAGCCCGACTGCGAGCGTTATCAGTATCAGCAGCGATGAAGAGGAGAGCGCACCAAGGCACTCGATGGGGGAGTGAGTGCCGACCATCGGGTTCCTTCTGACAATCGTTGTAATTTCTTTAAAAAAAAAGATGTGTCTTATTTACTTTGACTCTCTCTGCACACAGGTGTAAGGGTCGTGCCGATTGCCAGGCGTGTCAGAGCACCGTCAGTATGGAGCGAGTCTGCTCCCTCAGCAGTCCGGACAGCACGCTCAGCACCAGCTCTTCCGCCTCGGCCCAGTCCAGCACGTCGCCCTGCAAACACCCCAACAGGTATCGGCGACGCAATCGATTCAGACACTTGGCCTCCTACAAATGTCGCTCCTGGTTCCGTTGGCCGTAACGTTCCCCTTTCGTCGGCGGCCCTCTCGCAGTATGTCCGACGACGAACAGGAGGGCGGTTGTGACGCGGTGGACGGCTCGCCTGCCCCAGACGCCGCCGGTCACATCGACGGGCCCTTCGCGCAGCAACGCTTCGTCGCCGACCGGAACTGCGAGCCCCGCATTGCGTGCGTTGCCCCGGAGACGGACCCCAGCAAGCCGACCGTTCGCACTGTTGTGGTGCCGCCCATGAGAGTGCACAACAACAACATCTACCCCGCTGTCAGTGACTTGTATGGCAACACAGGTAAACCTGGACATATGATGCGTTGTTAATGCAAAGCCTTTCGGTACGTTACGCATTTAGGTCCGACCTCGAGTTGACCTCAACATGTATATTAGGTGTCGAGCGCAATCTGAAATCCGTGCTTTGTTCCCAAGAGCTGCTGAAAGTGAGCAGGGAACTGCAGCCGGGCTATCGCTAAGCCAAAACGACCACATGAATAAAGCAGATGACGGGACGTCTTTTCTTCTGCACACTCGGTTGCTTTGTGTCTGCAGCACACGCTGATGGCGTTACCCGCTCGGAAGACTTATCTATTGCACGAGTAGGTCATGCTAGCCCAAAGATCCAGTCACACCACTGCTGCTGTCTGCTCCACAGGTCACATGGTCTGGGATTACGCTGTCTTTGTAGACCACAGAGGTTCTCACAGGTGATTATGGGTGACCTGCCCTGAAGTATCCGCTCTGAACTCTGGAGTGGATATTTGTTTGCTGTCGTTGCTCCTCACTCTGGCTCCAGACTGACTCTGAGTGGCCCCTGTACATGTGTCCACGTGCACTTTTTTAAAGCTACATAAGACATGCGTAATTGCCCCACACGGTTTTAATGTCTTGAATAAAATATTTAAACAAAAATTGGATGTCAATCAGAGAACATGAACACATCTGGTTGTCATAAACAAATAAATGCTTGATACAGGATTCTTTCTGGAGTTACGCATGCTGTATGTACGCTTTATTAACAGCTGTGGTCAGCGGGATATTTAAAAGTGGAGGGTTCAACTCTAAATCCTCAGAACAAATCATGCAGAGTCGTATTGCAATTCATGTCAAAGGATGCCCCCTCCCCCCCCCCCCATCCCACAAACTGTTGCAACTAAAGTCTCACATAAAAGGGCACAGTTTGCTATTTTGGTGCTACCAGGTGTATTTATAGCTGGCGGTCTGACCCCACTGTAAGCTCTATGAACGAGCTTAGTTAGCAACTCCTCCCAGATCCCCCCCAAACATCGCTATTTATAATCACCTAGCTCATATTCAGAAGACAGATGTCACTATGTTCAAAGGTTTGGACCTGATCAAACAGCTGAAATCACTGATCCTTTTACAGACGTTGCCATTTTCTGCAGTTGTAATTGAATCCGATCCCTGGTTGCATTTATTGCTTCTTTGTCTTTTGCCTGCCTCTATTTCCACTGTGATGTTGATGGTGGGTCGCCATGCCTGCGTTAATACGTGGTCTCCATCTCCTTTGTGTTTCTCCACCCCTCTCTCTTTTTACGTGACCTCCCACCTCACTCTCAGAGTCTTTGTGCCAGTCCAGAGGGCGAGGCATTCCTGGTCGACATCATCGCCAGTCCACACCCCTCCTCAACAGACAGCAGAAGATCACCCCTGCATTCCAGCCCCGGCAACAGCAGCCTCTGGGCTTTGGGCAGGTGAGCGCATGCAGTCACAGACGCGTATTACACAAACACGTGAGTCAACAACATACGAGGGAAACATTGGAGACTGTTGGCCCCCATTGATCAAGCAGAATATAGAGTATAATCATTGTTATGGCCGAAGAGAGTTTGTGTTTATGAAAGATTGTACAATATATTTAATTGTATATCATGTCATTGTATCCTAAAGGTGCGTTCACACCAAAAGCGACTGAATATCCCATGAAAAGTCAACGTACACGCGTGTGGCTGCGATAGACGTGATATTTTTCCGGGCGACGCGAAAAAATCACGTCGCTTTTGGTGTGAACGCACCTTTCGTCTGGCACGTGAAGCAGCTTACAAACTGTACGTTTGTAAGTGTGTGTTACCACACCGTGTACATTTAAGTGATAAAAAGCACATTGGAATTGCAGCTATTTCCGTTTCATAGCCGAGCAGCAGCCAAGAGCACTTATCATACTGCGACGGGAGCTTTTGTCGCTAACAAATCATCTAAAATGACTCGCAGTTGGCCATTTCATTTCCAACTGTGTTCAAGGTCGAAGGCCTCTCACTGCGATACCGCTAACTTAATGTGTTGCTGCTAAGACAAAGGGAATGAAGATGCTATTGTATTGGTATACACAGAAATTAAGATGAGATGAAAGTCAGGATTGTTGTCGGCTGAATAAAGACACAACATTGACATGGAAAACTGTGGAAACAGCACCACCTAGTGGCTCATTACGATGGTGACTCTTATTGGCCGAGGACTCTCTCTCTCTCTCTCTCTTCTTTCTTCTTTCTTTCTTAGGTGCAGCATTTCGGATCCTGCCACCAGGAATGGAACGGCAACTATTCCCACCGGAGACCACAGGCCTATATTCCTCCCACCATGCATGGGCACACGTTCACCCTGTCCCACAGCAGCCCAAATCACTCTACGGTCCCCCACCCCCACCTTGGGGGCCACCCGCACCCCCAGCCCACCTTACTGTCCTACCCGCCGCCTGGGCCTCTGGTCACGGCTGCACCCGTGGCCCACCTCCTGGCTTCCCCCGTAGCCTCCCGCCCCGTCCTCCAGCCCACCTACAGCATCTCCCACCCGGCAGGCATCGTGCATCAGGTCACAGTGGGCATCAACCCCCGGCTGCTGCCCTCCCCCACCGTGCACCCCCAGGGCCAATTCAAGCCCCTCTATCCCCCGCACTCCTACATTGCCTCGCCCGCCTACGCCAGTTTCCCTCTCAGCCCCACCAAAATAAACCAGTACCCTTACATCTGAGCATGATGGCCCAGGTTCCCTTTATACCACCCGAGGGCTAAGTGAGCGGGGGGGGAAATCTCTCTTCGACCACAAGCAACATGGTTCTCATTTCCACAACCATGGCACAACCACAGAGAAAGCAAGCTATTTTTCTGAATCATGTAGACTTGTGTAATTGAACTTCAAGCTTTAAAAAAAAAAAAAGAAAAGAAAAAGAGTTCCAATGGCGGAGATGATTTGGGCAAAACATTAAGAAGGAAATAATGTGCGAATGATTGAATGAACGAATGAACGAGTCGTGAAACTCACACTTAATGTGTATTTTGCACATTTGATATATCTTTGCATTGGATCTTCTACGAATACTCCTCAAACAGGTAAAATAATTGGGGTGGTGTTGAATAGTTAGACTTTGCACCCCTGATCCCAGCTATTTTTCTATATTGCCTTCTTACGTGTGCAAGACACATCCGTATTTGTAAAGCCATCCCAGTCTCTCTCTAGGTTGACCAGTTGTCCACGGTGTCTGTTGTACTGCGTTGAAAGTATTTGTACCTTTTTCGGTGTCTTTTGGTGTTAGCAATTGTCAAGTCGATTAACCGCGTCCTGTCGGGTTGTTCCTCACGCTGCATGTGGTCTTGCATGAGCAAAAAAAATGTAACCGGAGAGACGCGTAGACGTTGCTCTTATTGCTTGTGTCACAAGACTCGCTGCATTGTATAACTGTCCCCAGCCATAGTGCCTTACATATTTGAGGTTGTTAATGTTACTACTTATATATGACTATATACATGGATATTAATGTACTGGACTGCAGCACTTGAAATTCCAATCGGTCGATGCATCCTATGTGAGTATATATATGCACTCGTGTGTATGTCAATGCATAGCCTGCATGGATGTGATAAGCGGTGCTTATCTTTTTGGAGTCGGTGTGTATATTTCAGTGTGTCGTGAGTTACTTTTCTGTTCTCTCAAGGAGGACAGCATGCTTTGCTGTTGCGAATGCTTACTGTTTCATTACATTTGTTTTCTTTTTTCTCCGTTCTCCCTTTCCCCCGAATGAACTAGTGTACAACGTGCAAGTACTGAGTATTGCTTAATATTTGATAATCACTTTCTATTTAGTGAAACTATTATTACAAACAGTATTTGTACTGTTTGATGAACACTGCAATACAATCTAAATAGTTGTTGATTTTTGTTTTTGTCTTTTTATTTAGAGTGTTTTCACTTTGTTGTTTCCTAGACGTGGTGGGCATGGCTTTGATTAGGTAAGGAAAGAAATGCAAATTAATTCACGGTATGGAATTTTCTAAGCCTGAGCGAACCATGCAGTATTCGATATACACACATATATGGACATATATTATAGAGCTAGACTATTTAGTACAGATGCTTGGTAAGGTGTGAGTTAATTGTGTGCAATTCTCTCATTTATGCATGTGACAAAGTTAACTTTTCCCTTTTACATTATACCATTTGTTAAAGGCTTAAGGTTTATCGCTGTCGACTGCTTATTTTATACATTCCGTCAGGGAGGATATATATATATATATATATATATAAATTATCTGTTCATTTAACTAGTTAAGTGTGTATTTCTTGTCTTTATTTTCAAATGAAGTTGCTTGTGCAGCACCAAAGACTGTAATTCATTTCCTGAGCAAGGTAGCTATTCTGTTTGCTTAGACCGCCGTTATACTGTAGTTGTAGAATGGGGTTAAATTAAGAAAAAAAGAAAAAAATAGTATTTTAAAAAAACAACAAAAAACGGCAGAGGTTTTGTCTCGCTTTTTGGGCAATTAATAAGTCATATCATTTCTTGAATGTATCCTAGATAAGCTGCTACATGATGATTGCCACTTCGATAGCTGTGAAATTAGGGTGATTTTTCTCTTGAGTTTAAACCTAGTGTTGCTATTTTTGTATCGGTCCCTAAAGATCTGAAATAGAAGTGGTTTTGATTTTTGTGTTTTGCGTTCGTATTTGGAGTGTCATTGTAACTACTGTATTGCTGATGATGACCATTAGTTGCATTTGTTGTTTCTCGGGGTGTGTGTTTTTTTGCATCAGTATTTTATCCTTATTAACCTTTTGGGCTCATCGCTGCATATAAATGATGTATCGTCGTAACTTAATTTGTGTATGTTTTCATATTTGATGTTTTGTACACATCTGAAGCTGCAGCTTGCAGGATTGATTTAACTTTGTCATTGTACGCGTACACACGGTATCCTCGCAGTCCTCTGTGTTACTAGAGCACCGCGCGATGCCAGGAGGAGAAAAAAGAAAGAAAACACATTATGTTCATCGAATGGCTTCTGTAATGTCCCCGCCAATTACACGCAAACACCATCGGCACTCACACAGGTGGGGTTACGTGAGGCGTCGATTAGACCGTCTGAAACCAAATCAGCCCGATGTTTCTGTTCCAAAAATAATGTTTTACAACTTGTTTTGCTGTTAAATTGATTTGAACAAATCCGTATTGCGACCGTGTTAAACCGCCCGATGGTATATCTGGCTAGAATATCCGTTTCGCAGTTTGTTGTCGTTAACGGCCTCGTGTTCAGATCGCTCTTGGTCAACGCAGACCTGTGGTCCTTGTTAAGTGTTCCGTAACGAAATGGAGACCGTGTGAGCAGCGCTGCGTTTGTGCCTTGAGCTTCAGAAAGTGAGGATTGGAGATGGCGATTCCTCGCCTCGTCTTGGAACCGCCCGTTACCGTATCGGGGGAGGCAGTCGTTTTAACGGCCACGTGACCAGGAATACATTTCTTTTTCTTCAAATGCCACCAAAGCCCCTGTGATAACACACACACACACACACACACACTCTGATAGATATGACACCATTTTTGGATGGTCACTCTGACTAAACAGTAGATGCAATACGTTCCTTCGGCCACTGCACCCCCAAGTGTTCTTAGATAACCTCCATGCTTCACGTCGCGGTGCACGTACACCTACGTTGCTTCACGCCGTCGGCCCAGAGCGCCGTTTCCACCGCGCTGGTTCAGGCGGGCCGGAGCGCAGTGGACAGCGCTGGCCTTTAGGAATCGGACGGGCCGCGCTTCGAGTTGATTCTGTTCTGGATGGAAATGGCTCCGTCGGTCACGAGTTCAATACTCCACATGTAAGCACTTGCGTTGATGTGGTTGTGCGTCTTTTTGATGGCTTCGTTCTCCCCTGTTTGCGTCGCTGATCGTACTCGCGTGTCATTTTGGGATAGAGAGCTCGTGACAACAAGGCATGAACTTGTCAGATAAGTGCTTGAAGTAGTTCCCCAATAATAAGCATGTGAAATGTAATGTGTGTTTTTGATTCCTCCGAAGGTATTCACCAGCAATGCGCCTGCATAAACTCTCCCGTACGTGTTAGGAAAAGAATGGATGCAAGAGGAAATCGATCTTAAAACCGTTTTGATTTTCCACACGATTGACCCCTTGGGCTTAAGTTCTCTTTTTTCTTTTTGAGGATTCATGTAACGTTGAACAGATAAAAGTCGTTTGTGAAATTACTACAATTTAAAGTTCTGACTTTGGTATCGGAAAACAAATCCTCCGCTGCGGTATTATCCTTGAGAGATGTTAATCCGGGTCTGTTTTGGTCTCCATGTACTACTGTGTTTCTCTGATTTGATTTGATGAGGTTTGATTTCTCAAGTGCTTATTTTTCTGGTAATCTGTCAATTTTAGAGTTAATTCCCACTACAAGTTATGGAATCATCTGTTTAGATTGCGCATCAAAAAGAAATCTGAACTGTTACTGTTTTATAATACCTGTATACTTTTGTGGCTTTTTGTTCTTTCGTTTTTATTTCATTTAGCTTTTTGATTTTGTGCTACACTAGTTTGCCATGTAGCAATTGCACTGTGCAATATTTACAGTATGAGGACTGGGAAAACTAACTATGGATGTGATGTCTCTTTACAGTATGCGATAGTGTTTCCTCTCTAGTTCTCAGTGATTTAGGTGTGACCAAGCCTTCTCTATTTTGTCACATTAAGCGGGTTTTTCCAGGTGACTCTTTTGGTGACTGTCAAAATAAGACTTTATGGTGTATTATTGTTGAGATTCACTTTGCATTAAAAAAAATCTATCGATGCAGCTCTTTTTGACTTTTGGTCTGTTTTCACCGCCATGCTATATTATTAATTCAGGTGCTCTTCTCATATTTAATACAATAACAAATCAAACTGATCATATTGCAACTCATCCACCACATTCTTAATTAAAGCTGGTTGGTAACTCTGGCATATGGGACTCTAGTGGTTTTTAAACTCATACATGACAGGGCCTGCTACTGATGAATACATTTATTCATTTTGTATTGATTTGATTTGAATGTCAGAAACATTTCGGGGTTTAAATATAAATCCCGTAGTTTAAAAATCTCAGAAAATCACCCCAAAATGTTACAATTTAAATTTTACAGATGGCAGCTCTGAACTATAGACCGTGAAAGACTGCAAAACTCACTTTAGTGAAAGGGGAACCAGTGAATATTTGGTATGTTTGTCTAAATACATATTGTGAGGGTTCATTGACTCATTTACTCATTTAGCATGAATGCTTCACAGAAAAAAATATAACATTAATTAATTTCAACTGCAAACTTCATTTGCTGATCACCTCTCAAATGAGTAAGATGGATGAGTTATAGCCTTCAGTGTGCACCAAAAAGACCTTGTTGGTGGTGACTTGTTTTCTACATCGCCTCCAACTCTCATGAGCCCCCTCCGGGCCCCGCAGCGCCGTTTCCGGGTCAGTGCTGCCCTCTGCTGGCGGAAAGGGGGAAGTGGCCTCCACTAGTCCCGCTCTCCACAGTCGCAGGTTCACTACACAAGCAGATGTGCAGGCAGCGGTGCAGCGCGGGACACGTCGCCGGCCTCAGTGGAGGGAGAGACGACTCTAAATTGTCCCTTTTGAAAAACAGGGCCGAGGCCGAATCCGCCGTCTGCGGGAAGACGGAGCTTGTAGCCGGCTTCACGTGGAGCTCTGCCCGGCTCCATTCACCCAGCAGAGGTCGCCCTACAGACCGCTCGCCTCTGCGCTCTCCCGACAATTAACAGCAGAGAGGCTAATTCTCCCAGTTTGGCCAGGGAGGGGGAGGGAGGGGGGGTTGACTGCACATCAAAAAGACTCGGCAGCTTCCTTCTCCTTTTAGATCTGGATAAACGTCCCCCGAGCAAAGCCACATGTCTGTCATCCATCTTGAGCAGGTCTGCGCGAGGCCAGCAGCTGAATGTCAAAGCTTTGGCAAAGTGTGCGCGCCTCCCTGCGCCACTCGCTGATGAGGAGCGGACCGAGCGGACCGAGCGGAGCAGAGCGATAGGGCGGATTTCTAAATTTCCTTCTTTTTTTTTACCACGCCGCTTCTCTCTCCCCACCCACCCCCCTCCCCCTCCTCCCACCCCACACACACAGCCCCTCCAGCCCTGGCCACACGACCGTGGGACCGCTGCGTTCCCCCCCTCCCCCCCGTTCGCGCACGAGGATTGATCCGATGTATTATTTAGGACCGAAACTTCAGCAAGTTGTCCACCGGATATGGCTCCCGGTTTGAAGGGTCACCTCGGAGCCGGCCGAGCGGCGCGAAGGACGGACGCCGGACGGGAAGTGAGGCGCTCGAGCGCGGGGCGGCGAGCCGCAGCGGCGGGGATGCTCGCCCACTGTCTGCTGTCTGCGGGGATGCTGTCGCTTCTTGTCCGGTGCGCTGTGGCCGCAGAGGGTGAGCACACACGCACGCACGCACACACACACACACACGCACGCACGCACGCATACACCGAGCTCTCTGCTGCAACGAAACACATGCCCGATGTGTTGCAGCGTCACAAGCACATTGCGAGTGATGAGTTGGGAGCAGATTGGGTGGGAAATGGTTTCTTTTGTTTTGTAATCTGCACATGTCCTGCTGCTCGGTGCACGAGGCACGCACGCGCTCTGTGGCTGTTTTAGAGAAGCAAAGAAATTGCGTTGGAATATGCGCAGTCGGGGATAACGTCTACCCGGTTATTATCCAGGGTCCCCCCCCACACACACACTGGCCGCTCTGGATGCTCTGGTGTGAGAGGTGGTGCTGATGCTGCGCTGCGGAGCGATTGCTTGTATTTGATGTCACTCTGTTACTAATCTGTTGACCTGAGCCTGCCGTATCAACTCTTTTGTCTCGCTGGTCACAATGCACTACACACACGGACACACACACACACACACGGACAGCTGTTTCTCCTCCAGCAGCTGGGCTCATTATGAGGGTCTTGACCTCAACTTTGCGTCCCACCTGAACTTCACTT
Source organism: Pseudoliparis swirei (assembly GCF_029220125.1). Lineage (NCBI taxonomy): Eukaryota > Metazoa > Chordata > Actinopteri > Perciformes > Liparidae > Pseudoliparis > Pseudoliparis swirei. Next base: position 9,252,705 of record NC_079391.1, read on the forward strand.
CACATTTGTTCTGCATTTCATCGTGGTTGCATTTCCACGAGAGAGGTTATAAACGTTGCTATTCTGTGTAATAAGCTGCAGGGAGCTTTATTCTGGGAGTGGAATGCAGCCACAGGACAGTCGGTGTTTCAGAGCATCTGGGTCAGCACTAATGACACACACACACACACATACACACACACACTCACACTGGAGCCCACTGGAGGTCCGTGTGTGAGAGGCAGATTGGCCAACATAGCTGCCCTTCAACCACGTTGAGAGAAGACAATGAGACTCTGCTTTATTGTCCTTTATGTGACTGGTTACACCGTCTCAGCGCGGACGGCTTTTCAACCTCTTGGACCCGGAACAACACGAGATGTTTCCGTGCAAGTGTGAAGTGTGTGTATCTAACAGTAGTCCCATCACCTCCCTCCAGTCTGCTGATGCACTGCTACAGCAGCAGCGTCTCCCCCCCCCTCCTCCTCCTCCTCCTCCTCCTCCTCCTCCCACCTCCACCTCCCTCTTCTCACAGTCAGCACATCCATTCTTAAACACATGAGCCCAGCAGCAACGGCAGCACCACCTGTGATGTACGTTACATATTTGTGAGAAGGCATAGAAGTACTTCTAGTTGTCTTTTGTGTAGCTGTATTTGTGGCCATTTCGACTGGTTGTCTGAATGTTTACATTCATATGCATGTTTTTCAGTGGTGTTACTGGTTTGAAACACGGAGTGTGTACTTTAAGTCACAATATGTCTCTTTTTTAAATCGGGTAACGTAACGGCTCTCGACTAAGCACACATGGAGATGTTTTTTGAAGTCAATTGTGTATTTATAGTTCAGCTATTATTTTTTATGTAATTTAAAATCTTTGGTTCATGCCAAATCTCCACCTTCCATGGTTCCTTGTGTATCTTTAATGGGATACATTATTCATTGCATTAGGGATGCAGCCATTCCAATGCACTGGATTCGTATTGCCGCAGATACTGACCTTATTAAGTGGATCAAGTATTGATTATGATGCAACTGATGCACATTAATAACTGTTTGTCTGTGACAGTGGGCCATGCAGTGAGTTATATATTTTACATTTGGGGGAAAAAAGAGAGCAGGAGTATTGGATAGATGAAGGGATAAGAATGAACATATATGAGAGGTCTTCTAATATTGACCACATCAAAATATGCCTTTAGTGGGGAAGATTTCATGTCAGGCTGTCCAGTTGATGTCCATCATAATGGATTTAAGGGTGGCCTCAGGCTTGAAACAATTCCACGATAGACAATCCATCAGAAATGATGAATAATACATTACAAAGTTTAAGTGTGCACTACTCCTCCATGTATCTTCACAATGTTATTAAAATACAGTCAGGCATTTACTTTTAATCTCACGTCGGCTGCTCCTGAACTACTAAATACGAGAAAATTGTGTTTATGTGTGTGTGTGTACATTTTTAGTGAATTGAAAACATCCTCAGTTACTGTGAGCTGGTAATATCCTGACTCACTGCTTCCTCCCCTTAACCCTTTGACCGAATCAATATTACACCCTCCCCCCGCTTTAGGATTAATTTGACCCCATTCAATGTTTAATGTCGGTGTTCTTTCGGGAGTCAACAAACAAACATAAAGTGCCTCACACTTAAACTTGGAAAACAATCTTAATTCTAATAATTTTCTGGAGGTTTTAATTGCTGGCGTCAAATTGAACCCAAAGGGTAAAATATGTTAGTAAATATAAAGGTAACAGGAGGGTGAAACATTGAATCGGGTCAAAATGACCCAAAGGCAACACAAGGGTTAATGCGTGAAACCAGTACAACATGTCGTTACTATGGGAACGACAATTTTTCGTCCAACAAAATAAACATTTCCCGCCATTAGACCCTTTGACGGCCAGTAAGGTGCAGCGCGGGGTGCAGCGCGGGGTGTCCTGAGTAATGTGGATGGACAGATGAGGCTTTGTGATGCAGTCGGATTGATCTTGAACGCACTCGCAGGATTTCTCGCCTTGTTTATGGTTTTCTTATGAACGCGCGAGGACACGCAGCGGAGCGATCAGGCAAAAGGCCGCCGGTCCCTCCACAACCACATCGCGTTGGAGTCAGCTGTGTTTACTGCGACGACCACACAGCCCATCCATTGCTTATGAATGCCGACAGCTCGGTTTCAAGGGGTTAACCTCGCAGACCTCTTGCTGTATGAGATGCAATCCCTGAGCTGTTGCCAGTCATCACCTTCTGCTAAAAAATTCATTGGAAAGAGACGTGACGGGAAGATTCAAAGTAGATTTGTGTGGTTCTTTTCTCCATAGAATGACTGGTAACAATTGAACGCATCACACTGTTCTCTGTGGCTTATTCCCCCGGTTCTTGTTTTGTGTGGTTCAGTATCTTGCTGTTTATAAATTAAAAGGCTGTCACAATGTTTAATGTTAAAATGACTTCCAGAAAGTGGGCTTAAAAACAACAACGATGACTCTCCATTGGTCTGATGACCTGTCGGAGTTCTCAGGAGCAAAGAGAGGACACGGGTTCCCTTTTTATTTCCCTCGTTTCACCTCATTGCAGTGATTTAATGGACAGAAGTTCATAATGTTGTGGGTAAAGCATGTTAAGATGTATGGATGTGTGTGTGTGTGTGTGTGTGTGTGCACAATCAAGATAGATGATGTTGATTCAGCTGAGTCTTTCACTTTTCATTTGTATTCAGCTGTGGCGCAAACATTTGTCTTTGTAAACAAACATTGAAATATCAAATAGAAAAGTAAAGTTACAAAAGAGAATTATTTATATTCCACTCACAGACATCCAGCTGTTTTCTTTTGTATGTTAGGCTCATGTTTTGACAGGGAAACCGTGTGAGTTCTAATCAACATTATATTATATATCAATAGATATGTTAGTATTGGCCGAGGAAAAAGAACATTCGTAGAAATCCATCTCAACTCACAGGACTATTTTGTGTCAGATCTCGTCGAAAGTCAAAAGGTTTGCAGTGTTTTCTCCATCAAAGCAGGAAGCACGAATAAAACACACAATGAAATGACAGCACTGAACTATAGGAGGGATAATGCTAGGCAGATGGTCCAAAATACTAATTAGAAGCCTGTTTGGCAATCAGGGAATTGTGTGTGTGTGTGTGTGTGTGTGTGTGTGTGTGTTTCCCTCCAGTATCTCTCTGTACCTTTGCGTCTCTCCCTCTGTGTTTAGGCTGTTTGCTGCAGGTTGATGGCAGACAAAGACTTGGCTCTGCTGCTACTTGAGAAGGGAAAGACGCAAATTATGGGCACACACTGGATAATACACCACACTGCTCACACAAGGCCATCATTCATCACGCCACGGCACACGGCACCAAAAGGCCTGATTCACTGTGCGATTTAAGAGTGACTCCATCTCTTTGAATGAATACATAACACATTTTGCGTCTACTGAATTCTCTTAAAAAGGCCGGACCGAAGTAACCAATACATAAAGGCAGTAATTGGAAGATTGCTATCTATCTGTTTGAAAGTGTAAATCCACTCAAATAAAACTATATCAAAACGCAAACCCAATAACCAACCTTAGAATACATCGGGATCAGTGCCGGTGGCCTTAAGGGACTTCCCTCCCGAGAACATTATTCAGTACAGTTATGGGACTAGCTCTATTTACGGTTTAATTTGTGCAAAGACATACAACAACAGAAAGGAACAGAAGGACACAACTGGGACATTTTGTGAAAAGCATTGTCTTCAACTCCAGGCTGATTATATGTGTGTTCAGGTGGAAGGTGGGCATAGCTACACTGGATGTCACCAGACTTCATGTAGCAGTAAGGTTGATAAAGGCGTTATGTGTCTCATCTTAAGGGTCAGGTAATGCTCAAACAGGGGTGTGTAGCACATATACAAGTTATTTAACATGGTATTTAAAGTGTAATTTATAAGACATGGTTCTTTAGCCTCTGGGGCTTGACTCTGGTGGTTTTTGTTGTGTTTGTCTGTAACTTTGAGTGATTTTTTTTGTTTGTTGGGCAAAGTGAAAGATCCATCCATCCATTCTCAGCCGCTTAATCCGGGGTCGGGTCGCGGAGGCAGGCTGACCCAGACTTCCCTCTCACCCGTAACACTTCCCAGCTCATTCTGGGGGTTCCCGAGGCGTTCCCGGCCAGCTGGGAGGTATCATCCCTCCAGCGTTTCTTGGGTCTTCCCCCGGGGTCTCCTCCCAGTTGGACAGGCCTGGAAAACCTCTAAAGTGAAAGATGTGCATGTTTTAAATTAAAGAAAATGTTTACGAGTCGTGGATGAGGATCAGACCAGGAATTAGGTATATGGTAACAGAGAGAGACATTGTATCATATTTAGTTTTTGTTTACTAATGTTATAAATGTAAATGCTAAGTGTAATGTAGCTGTAGGCTTTGCATTTTCCCGCCGATGCCTCTGTGGACTGTTGATCCCTTTGAACCGCTGGAGGAGGGACTGTGAGATCACTGATACAAACTCATTTATTACACTGACCCTCCAAATTGTTACTTGCTTAGTTAGCAGCAATGTGTGTGAGGCAGAGGGGTCTGTAGTGTATATAATGTCTCTGAAACATCAGTGTTCCACCAATAGTTCGTTGAGAAGCCTCTGATTTTAAATCCGAGTGACATCACAGATTCAGGGACTCGCTCTGTGATTTCTAGCTTCAGTGAGGCAAGTTTAGAGTTGAGGAAAAGATGACAGCGTCAGTGAAGCATCAAGAGTACTGAGGAGGGCGAAGCTGAACTCTGAGAGCATTAAAGGAAATCATCAACAGTTCTAGAAGCCTATCTTATTAATCATAAGCAATGTGTGTGCAGGCGCGGTCAAAAGCGATAGCACTGACAGCATGATAACGTTTAAAATGGTGCAAGAGTTTACACGACTGCAAGCTGGTTTTACCTGCAAAGATTTAACTTTTTTGATTCAATCTTGATGAGCAGCAACGTTTGGCCTCGTTGCGGGAGAGATTTAAGTTGCATACTAATGAATTGGAAGTTGGGGGCTTAGTTGGAGGCAGTTCATTATCCTGGCAAACTCGACTCTAAATTTCAAACGTAAATGTGGGTTTGTAAAGTTTAGTCTAGATTTGCATGTCGGCAAAATTGTGTACCAGTGCCACAAAAGCTAAATCATCAGTAAACATGTTCTGGAAAACTCCTGGAAAATGGTCTCTAGAAGAAAGGTGCTAACTCTGTTTTGTAGATTACAACCTCTAAAATCATGATATTTTTAATCGAGATATTTCCAACGTATTATATTTTCCTTACATTACAGTTTCTTTACAAGTGAGGTGTGTCTTATTAATGTCTACAAACAGCATTTGTCTCTATACACTACAGCTACATATGTGGCTGGGAAAAAAACTAAAACACGTTAGCTAAAATAAGCTGTCAGAGGTTGTACGTTTTTATCTGCAGCAACTTCTCACACATTTCATGTAGTCATCTGAGACAATGATAAGATAGAAAATACCAATGAATGGTACATTGTTAGTCTGTGAACCCTTTTTTCAGCGTGAGAATTCTGACCAAATCTAGCAGAGCATTTTTGATATTGTCATGTAAATGAGTATGCCCCTCTTTTGTGGGCTCTAATTGGATTGTATAGAAGTTGGTAATAACCGGGAAATAATTCATTATCCATTGACCTTCAAGAGTTAGTGTGTAACATGTCAAAAGTGTTTTCTTCTGAGTAAATGCGTAACAGTGTAACTGTTCATTGCACTCACCGTTGATTTTATCATCACACGTTAAATGCAATATTACATGCAATGTCCCGCCATATACTTATTCCCAGTTATTAATATCAGATAAATGTTCAAATTGTAAAATTAGTTTTCAGAATGTATTCATAACAACCACAAATATCAGTCTGGGACAACTCATTCAGCAGTGACCCCATGTAGTGTCCCCCAAGGCAGAGAGAGGTAGTCTGTAGTGTATATAATGTCTCTGAAACATCAGTGTTCCACCAATAGTACGTAAAGAAACCTCTGATTTTAAATCCGAGGGACATCACAGATTCAGGGACTCGCTCTGTGATTTCCATGAGTCTGTGTGCACTCAGGTTAGAGTCCCCACCGGGCTAGAAGTACAAGAACACACACACACTCTTAGTAATGCACTTACTTTTCAGCAAATTTATAAATCCATACCATGAAGCATTTGGAGGATTTATGACCTTTAATGCGCTGAAGTCACCCCTCTTAGAATAAGACATGCTGTACCCCACAGGCTAATTCATTACTGGGATAATCCAAGTTATCTGTCCTCAGAGACGGTCCCTGCAAGGGCAAATTCATGTGTTTGTTTGTAGAATTTGTGTCACAACATGTCACTTTCATCACTTTATAGAGAGAGGGAGAATTACTTTTGTTGCAATATTCAACATTTGAAGATAATTGCGGCATGAATATAGTGGACGTTCAATTTGTCTAATAACTTCTGGACCACATTTTCCCATGTTGTCGTGTCTAAGTGACTATTAGGGACACCATTTTTTAAATTATTGGTCGAGTATTAAGGGAGTACATTGCAGAAGGCAGCCGCCATCTCTCAATAAGATCCCATTTCAAAAACAGTTGTACCGATTAGTCACATAATTGGGGAAATAGGGTCCAGGTAAAAAAATACCAGTTACCTTTTAACATAAATTGTAATGTGTCAATATATTTGAAGCTGAAATACAGTATGGCACAACACATGAGTTATTGCACAGGAGCCTATAGAGCGTATTCACTCACGTGACCACAACAACCTTTGGCGGCCATGTTGGGGTCCATGCACGGCATTGTTTTGCTTTATTTTATGCCGCTCTTCTTTAGAAATGACCATTATATCCTGAAGGAGACACAATTGAAGTTCAAAACGGTGTGCCTTGTGATTATGGTGCTGTGCCTCACTGTTAGATGTGAGACTAATGATTCAGAATATAGGTTTATCAACTCAACAAGACAGGCTATTACTTCAACTTGTCATGCATCTACTTCGGCTTCACTCGGCGTCTGAGCGTTAGGACTGTTCTCATGTGTTTCTGTTGATACATCGGGTTGTGGGCACGTTTCCATTGACACATTCGTCAATAATCTCTTTTTGCTTTTTTCGCCGAGCGAAAATCAATGTCTTTCACTTGCGCAAAAGGAACTGTGGATGGAAACTTGGGAGGAAGCCATGAACATGGCAACTCCGTCGGGCGATGTCTGCCTTTACTCTGTGATTCATGTTAAGGTAAAATAAAACACTGGCTCCATGGGAACAGCATCAGCACGGCCACAAAACAGGCACTGCTGGTCCTGAAGGAGCTGGAAGCGGCTTCATCCAGACACTCGTCCTGGAGGCGGAGCTATGCGACTACGGATCATATATGAACCCAGACACGGGGCGCTTTATGTTCTGACTTTTGTGGTATTTCCACAGCAAGTATAACGCAGAAATAGTTGTTGATGTCCCATGGTTGATAGCGGAAATGAAAACTGTTTTACAGGAATGTGACCGGGCTCTGTGCTGGTAACTATGGGGAACTAGCGAATTAACCACATAAAGTGTTGAGCAAGTAAAATCAGGTAAAAAAGCATTGCGAATATTCAATTCCATCCGCTGAAATCTTTCTTTGGTAATGCAGAAGGACATGAGTTGGCTGGGCTCTCGCATAATCAAACAGCGGACACGATAGCCAGGTCAACTTCTTCTGACATTTCATAAGTGGACCCCAAGATGGCGCGATTGAGATGCTGACGTCACGTGAATACGCTCTCTAGAAATCCATAATGAAATTACAAAATGCAAACCAAATTCAAAATCTTTCTGCAGCGACTGTGTGCGTTTCTGGCTCAGTGGCACTATGAGCCCCGTGAAGGTCGAGAGCGAGTCCGTAGGATTGGATTACGGCGCCTCATGGTCGTATACATACATCTCATTAATGATATTACCTAGGAGACGGGCCTTTCCTTGACAGTGGACAACACTTCATGGAGTCATGGATGGCACCCATTAAGTCGTGTGTGCTTAACTTTGTCATAGCAGGAATTTAACTTGCAAGAATGACAGAATATCCAATTAAAGAAGTGAATCTGGACAGAGGACAAAGTATGGAGCGTAGGGTCGAGACGAACAGGCACACTCTTTGGCGTAAGAGGTAGATTCAAACTAATGGAAGAAAACTTTGCATCTTTCACTCATCAATAAATTAAGAATAACGTTGTTATTTAAATGTTATCTTATAAAGATTACTCTTACGAGATCACAAGTGGTATTGAAATAAATTGCACACAAAACAAACAAAAAGTAAGAGGGGGGCAGAGAGAAAATGTTACATACATATTATTTAAACTTGTAAATTCCATCTTTGTGCACATATACATGCCAATAAAGCTGATTCTGATAGTTATTTCCATTTCATCTGTCAGTTTTCAGAAAAGAAATGTAAAAAAATGCATCTCACCTTTTTATGCATACAGTTTAATTCATATAATACATCAGACAAATGTCCCCATTGTGATGTGTGCTGATCTATCCTATTTGTCATTCTGAGAGAAGCGTGCTCAGAGGAGGCTTCCTTTCCTTTTTGTGTAAACCATTCCTGAGAAGATGGTTCCCGTGGGGGCGTCCATCCTCTTAATAGTACCTGTCTCCTTGCCCGTTAAACTTGTCGAGAATAAATCTGCAGCTCAATAACTCAGTCAGCTGCAGTGAGTGGATATTCAATAAAAATTGAAAATGAGGTAATCATATATATTTTTTAATTTTCTGCCAAAGAAAACGTGAAGTCATTCTATACTTTTACTTTTCCAAATGTTTGCGTTATTTGTCCCCCCACATCTAGACTGTTACCTTGAAGTAAACACTTAGTTTGTATTTTGAAAAAAAGTCTTCGGCTCTCGGCAATAAACACTTTCAGTGTTGTCTCTGACAGCTGCATTTTCTGACAGTGAAGAAAAAAACCATTACATAATATATTGAATTTCTCAAAGGTACATGTGAACTTTGAGACTCAGTCCAAGTGTTGACATGGAGTTCTGCTTAACCTCACACAACCTGCAGAGCGCAGAGTCTTAGCTGTCCATGTCTTAGCTTTAGGGAAGTTATCTCTCACAAGATTGACATTTTCCACCTGCAACAACGATTTTCAGTCCTTTTAAATCCTCACACAAAAAGGGAGGACTCCATTCTCAACCCCTGACTTCAAAAGAAGTGGAGCTTTGACGGTATGTTTTGGGGGGAGGCCTCCTGATAAGCACTAGTCTGAATCAAGATATGTACTTCTACTTCCTCAGAGCCTTTTAAAAGAGAATGTGCAGCCCAATGACGCTCTTGTGCGTGGTCCGTTTTACCAGTTTGAATTGGCTGCTTTGTTGTGGAAACGATTTCAACCACCCCCCCCCATCTAAAAAATCTGAGCAAATTCAAAATATACAATATACCCACAATAAATCATGGAGACTTCTCACTGCTATGTTGGCTTAGCAGTAATGTAGTATTTGTAGCAAGTAAAAACAATGGAATGGCCTTTGCAACTTATCAATTCATGTATAGTTACTCGCATATTACTAAATACCGGCACACGAGACTCAATAAAAACATGGCTGTCAAGTTCATAGGTGTTCTTCCTCCTATTTTTCTGGTCGGTTGATCAGGTTGAAAACCTTCAAAACGCAAAAAAAAAAATTATACAAAAATTGTAATCAACTTTCATTTCAATCTAACAAATGAATTCAAACAAGAAGCACATCACAACATCAATGATATAGAATCACTTCCAACACACACTATAATCACAACAACAGTCCTGTTACAGTCCCAGTGGCTCCTTTGGTTGCACCATGAGTTGAATCCTCGCCTCTCTCTCTGCTAAAATGTTTTCTGAGTGATTCGCTGAGAGACCTTCCATTTGCAGGTGTTCCAACTTAAAGTAATTAGCAGTCTGCACTGGCCTGCTGATGGTGCATTATGGGATTTGCAGTGTTTTAGCTCAAGTCAAGTGAGCTGATCTGACGAAATGAACTGAAATCAACTGAAAATGAAACTTGAATGAAACTGAAATGAAACCTGAACAATGGCAAAATTGGAGAATTCCACCGTTTTGTCTCAACAATGGCCGCCGTCTTATGTGGAAACATGGCCGCCGTAGCTGCAGTGTGACAGCCGTGTGCCTGCCGGTGGTGTGTTGAGGATAGAGGCGAGGCCTTCGTTTGAGAGCTCGTCCATCGTGTCGGAGTCGGTGGTGATTTGATTGCTTTGACTCTGTGAAGTTTCAAGGTCAGAGGTGTGATTGCTGTGATGTGAAGCATGAGCAACAGCGTTGTAGCTGCTCCGAGATGTCTCCGAACAATTTCTCTGTTCTTGTTCTCTGCGGCTCCAAATGTGCCCAAAACATGAAGTATACGGTCACACTATTATTCTCAAGAGAAACAGCTGTATGTTTTAATCCTTGGATATATTTCAGTGATATATCTTGGCCAATTGATTTCATTTTATTTCTCTCTGACTCACTGATACTAAAATGAACCAGTGGCCATATAATTGGGGCGACTGTGGCTTAGTGGTCAGCAGGGTCGTCGTTCAATCCGAGGATCGGCGGTTCGATCCCCGGCTCCGCTAGATCACGTCGATGTGTCCTTGGGCAAGACACTTAACCTCACATTTCTCCCGTAGCCTATGGTGTATGAATGGTGACTACTAATCAGTTTATGAATGGGTGTTAATGGGTGAATGATGTCATGTAGGGCTTTGAGTGGTTGGAAGAAAAGCGCTTTACAAGTACAACACCATTTACTATTCTTGGATAGTGTGGACAGAGATGAGGTAGGGCTGCCCTTTACGATAATGTTAATGATCAGTCACTTGTTTTTTAGAATAATTGATTAGTTGTTTCTTCAAAAATATTATCCAACTGTGTGAAATGCCCATCGCTATTACCGAGTGCCCAAGTAGGCTCATGTGAATGGTTTCATTCGTCAACAATATTCAGTTTACAACAGCAGAAGGCAAAATCAGCAAATCTTTGTGTCTCTGCCGATTAGCCGTAATGGTTTACAGTTATGCTACAGCAGCAGCTAGTATAAAAACTAAATAGCATTACATTGTATTTCAGTTGCTATATGGAGTACTATGTGGACCATTAACATCATTTAAAAAAATGTTTTTTTATGATGCAGTAAAACAATAATAGTCCTCCTAAAAATCCTTTTCAAGAACTGTCACTTGTTAAAACATGAGCAACTTAATTTGTGGCCTGCTGCTTGTTGTGACCCCCAGATTAGAGAGCCTTGTGATTGCATTACAGACATTTTGACATTCTTGTGCTTGACTCTCAAGTGTGGATTTCAGAGAGGATCCTGGAAGCTTAACAGGCTTATCCCTCCTCTGGCCTCCTCACGCCTTATCCCTCCTCCTTATCCCTCATTGTCCTCCTGCCTCTGGCCTCCTCTGGCCTCCTCACGCCTTATCCCTCCTCCTTATCCCTCATTGTTCTCCTGCCTCTGGCCTCCTCTGGCCTCCTCTGGCCTCCTCACCCCTTATCCCTCCTCCTTATCCCTCATTGTCCTCCTGCCTCTGGCCTCCTCTGGCCTCCTCTGGCCTCCTCACGCCTTATCCCTCCTCCTTATCCCTCATTGTCCTCCTGCCTCTGGCCTCCTCACGCCTCCTGCACTGTGGCCAGAGTCATCTGCTTGCTTTCATATTGGGTTCTGTTGGCGCTCCTCACCACTCTGCATGTGCGGTCAAGTGAGGCCAATGTGTCTTAGTAATGTCACTTTGGAGCCTTTTTTTTTAACATTGTTTATGTAAATACACTTAAATAGCAATTTGGTTTGACACGAAATGCGTGAATTATGTATCGCTGTGACGGAATCAGAGTCACTTTATTCACTAAATGCAGAGATGTTCTGCCTTGATGACAAAAACTAGAGGTGCAAGAAATGAATTAACTAAGAGAAGAACATTTTTGGTTCGTTAGTTATTACTGTAAAACAAATTTGACTTAGGAGGTTTTTGGCTGCCTGCATTTATAAAGATGTTCTTTAGGATCTGACTTGCGAGACATTTGAACAAAACTATTATGCCTTTAGCGCACAAAACAAGCTGTTAATGTTATTACCTTCGCATTGAAAATGCGGAAGGTTATGTTTTGATCGCCGTGTATTTATTTATTTGTATGCGTGTTATTCGCAGAACTCAAAAAGTATTGAACCGAATCGCATGGAATTTGGTGGGATGATTGGTTATTATCCGGGGACCATTTGATTAGATTTTGGGATCAATCGGGTCAAAGGTCAAGGTCAAGGTCATGGAAAGGTCACAATCTTTTTTTTACCATAGCACGATACATTTGTGTCCAATTGGCATGCAACTAATGCCAAAATGTTCATAATTCAATGCCCAATCTTGTGATATGCGAAGGTATGCGCTCTACCGAGTGCCCATTCTAGTTCAAACTGTTTATGTGTTGTTTGTAGCTCTTATCCTTCCTCTACAAAGCAGTCACACAAAGAGGAATGCCAAGAAAAAACAGGTTGCAACAAATTGAATTTTGCTAAATAGCAGTTGAATTATTTTAATATACTGCACAAAATGCTACATATTCTACATTTGAGTATATTGCCGTGGGAATAGAGCCACCTCACATTTGTGCAGGTTAGCACAAGACATTCAACATCGTGTCAGCCAGATGAGCTTTGGCGTCCTCTCTGAGGGCCCAATTACAAAGTCCGAGGCGGAGCCATGTGATCTTCCCAACAGTGACCCAGAGTGCTTTTGTGGAGTCGACTGCCACAGGTGACCATTCCATTACCTCACCTAACCTACCTGTGATGCACAGTATTGGTCTTTGAAAAGCAGACTGCTGGTCTCAACCCATCGAGGTCACTCTGCAGGGAACACATCTTTCTATTCTTTTTGTTAGTGCCCTTTAGTTTGTAATAATGTATTATGTGAAAGTACATCTGGACATCCCATTTTGTCCCTACCCTTTTTCACCATTTCTCCAATTATTTCCCAAAACAGACTATTACAGAGTCTACATACAGATAAAGATCAGCAGTGTTTGTTTATGAAAGTGAATCTCTCTCAGCTGGCCACTGATCCGGCCCCAATTTGTGCAAATAGGCCCTCGACTTTCTGTTCCCATACTTTTCTAATTTAGGTTGAGTATAATCATACATCACGAGCCCATCCGGAAACAGCTGCAGCATATGACATTTCTATTGGGCTCGACCACTGAGCAGTATCAGACAGCTTCATTGTGCTAAATACACAGATACCATTTTCTTTCCTACAAAACCAGAGGACATGTGTTGTCTCTAGATGTCAGGATTTGTCTCTTTAGAAGGTGACCTGCTGAGTTTTCTGTTCCTCACCTAAGTTAATTGTAGGTATCGTTGAGCCCTAAGAAATGTGTTGAATATATTTCCTTTCTCATAAAACATTAGCAAGGATTTTTTAAAATCCTGTCACGTTGACGTTTCATGTTTATGAGGTTACAGTCTTTCCTATTTGCTGCTTGGAGTATTCCTGCCACCTGAATATCAGAATAGTGTGAAGCCCGAGGCAGGACTGTGGATAATATATGTGCATCATTGTGACACAAAACAGGGATCCACTCATAGAAAAACACCTCCATGGTAGAGGTCCAAAACTCCTCAAGGAACTTTTGCTTGTGTTTGTCACTCAACCATAAAGCTCAAATCCTAATTTGAGCTTTATGTGTAAGCAGAGTAGGACAATTATCTCGGCCAGTGGTGCATGCTTTCTGCTTTCTGCTTTTTGCTTTCCACCTGCCGGTGACTCCACTGCTGCCTCTGGGCTCGGGGCTGAAGTGAAAGATGACTTACTTTGTGGTCTTCTTAATGAGCGACTGCTTGCAGAGCTCCGACTGAGCTGTCTCACTCCCAGTCACGCTGTCTGCTCCCCACACACGCTCTCCATGCATCAAAGGAATATTTCACCTTTCAAATATTCTTCCATTTGTATGTATCGGTGCATGCGGAATGTTATTTTGTGATGAAATGTACCCAGTTTCCCTTCATTTAACCTGTCTATTTCTCATTCAGGAAACAATTATTCACAGGTTATGGAGTAAAATGATTTTAATTATTGCGGAAAACACACCAGTGTAATTATTAACATAACTCATGAGTGAGCTCAATTAACGAGAGGGGGCTATTGTTCATGCTGACTACTGGGACATTTCATGGAGTCGAGCCATGGTTAATGTTATTAATTCCTTATAGTGCTTTTCTTTCTATGACAAGCCACACAATCTGCTGTGTAAAAAGTAATTAACATAAATGTGTAAAAACTGACTTCCACATGAACGAATAGCTGTCGTACCAACTATAGATCATCACTGGAAAGGTCCTGGAAAAAATTATCTGAATTTTGAAAATAGTACCGTTAAAACTGAATGATCTATAAACTTATTATTATGCATGCTAAATAATTTTACTGAGAAATCTCACATTTATCTTTTCAACTGAATCTTGTGCTTCTATTTTTGCTAAAGTTATAAGATGTCGGAGTTTCTCTCTCAACACTAAAGTACAATGCAATACGAAGGGTTAAGCAAATTGAACTTCTTTTCGGCCATCAGCACAGTTACCATCGGTGATTCTTTCTCCTCTAATGGAAGTGTAAAACAGCTTCATATTTTATTTCACCGCTGTGCTGCGGATGCCATCTAGTATTAATATTAAATCAGCCACCCAACCATTGCCTTCCCTAAAAGTACAAGCTTTTTCAGAATATCTTTCATCACAGCTACGAATACATGCAGAATGTATTTCTTCTAGAAATGTTATTTGATTACTGATTAAAGATCATTTATGCTTTTCCATATTTTATTTTCAACAATAGATATCTTACTGATGATACAGTGGATGTTCATGTAAAGTTTATTTTAATGCTTCTGAATCATCCTTGTGTTATTGTGCTATCATTAAAATGTCCCCATAAATGTTTACAAGTTGCCTCGCCTTAGTATACGTTTCATTGTGAAATTACAATAGATAATAGTTCATTAATACAGTATAACATAGTCAGCACTTTAAAAGTAATTAAGTAAAGACGTTTGAAGACGCTCAGTCAGTTCCGGCCAGTTAGAGGGAAACAATTAACAAATGTGGCTTGATGATAAGTATACTTCTGAATGATATTAACAGATGGTCATTTATTTAGTAGCATACCTTTTATTATTTGCTTATATAGAGCTATACATTCAGCACATTTAGTTCCCCATTTAGCCACTTACTCACTTGACGTCTGCACATATCATATGTACTTTTGAGTTTATTTTGGAAACCTTTTGTGCATTATTTATATAATTCAGCAATATTACAGTGTGTTGAATATTTTCACATTATATCAAAATATGTCAGCAGAATTGTGTCTGAATTATTTATTCACTAAATTGTTGTTCCACCTTAACTTCTGACTTTACATGATGAGGCTCAAACATCGGTTACGTTTGGCCGCCGTTGGTCCATTCGGTTTGAGCCAGCAGATATCTGATCCGTCATGTGAGAGCGGGGGACTGTGTCCCCTGTCACCTTCCAGATAGCTTGCTGAAGGGCCTAAAAAATGTCTCTATGAAGTGGAAAATACAGACTCACGATGGAAACATTATCACTTTTGATATATATATAGGTGAGATACAGGAAAGATGACATTTCATGTCTAGTTTTGGGCTATTTAGACATTTCAATGTACAGTATCTTTCTCACACAAATCATTATAATGTCACTGCGTAATATCATGTCACCAAATCCTACATGAGGATAGCTCAGACACAGGAGCAAGGACAGTGGAGTGCAGCCTGAGCAGTAATACGAGTGGACGCAGTGCAACAGCATAAGCCGTGACTACAGCGTCCTCTGGGCGGAGTCGGGACAGAAGTCAGACGGTGTTTCTCAATATGCGTACTTGTGCGTACTTTCCTCTCCTTGTGTCCTCGTGACTCGTGAAACGTCATCAGTCTCAGCCCGAGTACATGTTCCAATTCAAAGTTCGCTTCTCGCAAAGCACGGTCAAAATGCCCGGATGTGACTTGATCCTCCCACTTTCCGGAGGATGCATCAGAGGAGACTTGTGCGTACTTTGGCCAGCAGATATCCCAGAATGCATTTCACCAGCAACCGGAAACAGTAGCGGAGGAGAAAATAAACAACTGACAGATGACTTTTTATAAATACTACTGTTGTTGAGTCACGGAATGTAATTTTAGGATGTTTTGTTTATTTGACTGTAAAAAATAATTTACAGTGAATAATTAGAGTAAACCCAGGAGCAAGAACAGCTGATGTGATGACGTCATCAAGTCAGCTGCTGTTCCAATCGCAGAAAGACCGTCCTCCCGTTCTCCCGTCCTCCAGTCCTCCAGTCCTCCGGAGTCTGGACTCCCAAGACCAGACTCCCAAGTCCAGACTCCAAAAGAACACAAGTCTGTACTCGTGTACTTTGAATTGAGAAACGCCGAGAGTGTAGACACGTCGAGCTGGAAGAGACCAAGAGCCTTAGCGTCAGTGGATAGGATGACTTTGATTTGGAGAGAGAGACAGACAGAGAGAGACAGAGAGAGACAGAGAGAGACAGAGACGAGGATTGAGAGAAAATATGGGCGGCGGCAGAGAACTCCTCTTCCCAATTGTCAGTGGATTTTCTTTTTTCCTTTAGTATTTGTTTCCCGGCATTTTACCAATGAAAAGGGAGAGACCGAGGGCAGTCTTAACATTATTGATTGAAATGTTTCATATAGTAGTTGTTAGTTGTGCGCTTTCAGATTTACACTCAGTGGATGGAGAGTGCATTCCTCCACCAAGGCAACACAATCTGTAGAATTTGTTATTTTAATAAGTATTTTGATATCTGCTAATATACATGGTTAAAGACAGTCAACTCGATTTGGTGCATGCACACAGAATGGTCCGAGATGAATAGTTGAAAATGTATTTATTACTATCTTAAGAAATACTTCAAAGTGAGGCTATGCAACATTTGCTGAAACGGTGCCTCATGTACAATCAAGTGGCATTTACAACATAACAGTACATGCTGGAATGTAGTGTATACGGATAGCAAATTCATCGTGAGCAAACTGCCTCAGTAATATCAATAACACACAAACATTGATCCAAAGTTAGCTTATATTATCTAATAGTTGCCACCATGAGCTACTGGTCATACCAGACCAAGTTCATGTTGAATAGAGGGAGCAAGGGTGTTTTATTTGCTTTTAAGTAAAGTCATCTTTCTTTTCTTTTTTTATTGTCAGGAAAACAGTTTATCGTTACTTCTTTTAAAAACTTACTTCAAACTACTCTTGGCATCACTTCACAAACACATGATATGGTCACAGATGAAGTCAAGCTGGACCAAAAACACACTGTTTGTTGTCAGCGGTAACAAATGAGTGGATGAAGGAATAGATCTCTTTTAATACCATGGACATGTTTTTTTCTGTACACGGTTCTTTTCTGCAGGGTTGCAGGGTTACGTGTTGTCTCGGCTGTGGTCCAGACAACTCATGCTTGTCTCTGTTTGCACCCACTGATAAAAAAACAAAAGCATGGGGTTTGGTGTGTGTGACACCCCCCCCCCCCCCTCCCATCCACACTGTCACCTCAGCAGGGCTTGGCATCACTAGCACATCCTCCTCCAGCTCTGAACACACACAATCCCTCTAAACACACACAGAATGTACGTGCAATACATGTTGAGATACTTTTTTTTCCAATTATGATTCTCTCCTCCCGGACTTTCCTCCAACTCCAATACTGGAATTCTTAATTCTAATTTTGAGAGAACAACAACAGCTCAAAGCAGTCGTATGCATGCTGCCTCCTTCCAGAAACGGCCAACACATACTGGGAGGGACTTCTGAGGCGCTTTGCTCAGAGGCAGTTGACACGGCTCCTCATACATTTTGTTTCTCTGCTCCTCGTGTTCCACCCAACTCACGATTGAATTATACCCTCTTGTTTATGTTCCTCACACAAGAGAATAAAAAGAGCTCAGAGCAAAAGGAGAAGCAGTGTCAAATAAGAGTGGAACAGCAGGAGCCCGGCAGTGTCATGTCTGTGTCCTCAGATTGTACTGTGTGTGTGTGTGTGTGTGTGCGCGTGTTGAAGAAGTTTGAGAGACAAGTCACGATCACACAGCTGACTGAAGAAGTCCTATTTTATTGATCATAGAGGCTTGGAGTATCACTTTCTTACAGGACGTTACCATCTCGTGGTTATTTAACTCCATCAGCAATCCGTTTTTGTAAAGGTTACAGGTAATGGAACCCAAAAGCACGACAAACACAGGAATGCAGGAGGAGGCAGTTTACTCAATGTTTCAGGCAGGGTCAAAACCGGGTGGTCCGTCAAACAGGGCAACAAATCCAAAAAGGGGCAGGCAAAAATCTCAAGTCGGGTTAACAGGCAAACAGGGTCGTAACAGGCAGATCAGAACTAGTACTAGGAATTCCCTGGAAAGTTTGGCGGTGACACACAAGACAATCTGGCAGAGGACAAGTGGAAGTGAGGGAGCTAAATAGTGAGGGACTAATGAGGGGATGGGCTGCAGGTGAGAAGGGCGTGAGGACCAGGTGAAGGGAATGAGGGACGAATGAGGGGATGGGCTGCAGGCGAGAAGGGCGTGAGGACCAGGTGAAGGGAATGAGGGACTAATGAGGGGATGGGCTGCAGGTGAGAAGGGCGTGAGGACCAGGTGAAGGGAATGAGGGACGAATGAGGGGATGGGCTGCAGGCGAGAAGGGCGTGAGGACCAGGTGAAGGGAATGAGGGACGAATGAGGGGATGGGCTGCAGGTGAGAAGGGCGTGAGGACCAGGTGAAGGGAATGAGGGACTAATGAGGGGATGGGCTGCAGATGAGAAGGGCGTGAGGACCAGGTGAAGGGAATGAGGGACGAATGAGGGGATGGGCTGCAGGTGAGAAGGGCGTGAGGACCAGGTGAAGGGAATGAGGGACTAATGAGGGGATGGGCTGCAGGTGAGAAGGGTGTGAGGACCAGGTGAAGGGAATGAGGGACTAATGAGGGGATGGGCTGCAGATGAGAAGGGCGTGAGGACCAGGTGAAGGGAATGAGGGACTAATGAGGGGATGGGCTGCAGGTGAGAAGGGCGTGAGGACCAGGTGAAGGGAATGAGGGACTAATGAGGGGATGGGCTGCAGGTGAGAAGGGCGTGAGGACCAGGTGAAGGGAATGAGGGACAATCAGGTGAATATGCCAGGATCTGGAATGACAGGAGGATGAATCTAGCTAGGAAGGTGGGGAATTCGTGACAGATTTCCTCTTTTATTTCTCAAGAATTGGCTTTAATGTTGGAAATAATCATCTGATTCCATACTGCCTGATATCCTTCACGCCTAAAGCTTTTCTGTATCAGAATAGTCCAACTCTTTGCTCATGTTATATGATGTGTACACAAAGGGAAATATTCAAACCCAAGACTCGGTGTTTCTTTTTACTGTTGTCAATATCAACTGGAAATAGAAGTATTTGCAAAATTCAGCCTGACATAATTGGCATCTTTGGAAACTGAGATTAAAATTGTAAATGAAGGTTAATGGGTTTGAGTAATTAATGTTTGGCTGCAAAGCACAAGTTTTTAATAAAGACCAACCCACCAGTAGCGGCCCCAGGAAGTCCTCTTTCAGTCCGATGGCCAAGTGGTGTGACTTACTCGTGGCCTTAAAGAAGGACACGCATCCTTTTGTCATCTAGCTCTTTTTTGAATACATGTCCCATCTTCCCACTTTAGATTACTGTTTTTTCAAAGAATGGATTAAACAAATTGTGGTATAGCAATTTCACTCATCACATTTGTGCACATAAGTGATTTATGGAATAAAAGGAATTATGCGGTATCACAAATACTGCATAAAAGGGCTGACTTTAAGAAGTGAATGGTCTCGGTTAATGAAATTCAGAGATATATTTATCAAGCATTATTATTATAAGCATTGTCCCAGTTCTCTGGGATATTGGTGACATTTAACAATTCATTCAGAGTTAGTGACCTGGGACATTTACTGATTTTGCAAGTATTGGATCCTATAATGGTTTACATTAAATCGTGAGGAAATAAAGACAAAATGTGTTCGGATAGCTTCACAGTGCCGGCGTGTGAGTACACGCTGCCTCAGGCGAATCGTCATATGCAATTTAGAAAACTTGAACTCAATGGTCTCCTCGATTTCCGCAGCTCGACATTTCTCAGAAATGTACGGTGTATTATGTTCTGGGTGTTTGTATTCAATCGAAACGTGAAGAATAGAATACGTATAAATGACTATCTTTGATCCTTTTTGCAGTCCAGGTACATGTTTGTCATCAGAAGGTTCCCTCCAACACAGAAGCGCTTGTACGGAGTGCTAGCTGGGTGCACTTCAACGAGAGACACATGCTGAGGGGGTGGAGGTGTGACAGGACTGCAAAGCTTTACAAATGGAGACAAGAACCCCTCTGTGGGTACGTCGAGGATGTGCTGAGAATATAAGGAGAGACGAGGACGGGGTCAGATGAGACAACGCCATGTCTGTCGTCTCCGTGAAATTAATCACCTCCCACATCTGCACCAGAGTTACTTTAATATAAACCTTTCCGCTCTCTTTCTTCTATTTTATTGAGGCAAAGGAACTCAACACTGTAACACGAGTCTGTTATCGTAGTTATACTTGGATGCATGAATAAGCTTTTTCTATTTGTTCCACTGTGTCTCTCTTTCTTTCTTTTGGGAAAACACGTCTGCCCTTGGAATACAGAACTCTTTGGGACTATTAGAAATATCTGTGTGTGTGTGTGTGCCTCCATAACTAGCGAGTGATTTTTTTTTTTACTTATAGGTTGAAATGATTTCAACTCAATCGTCAGTTAATATATTCTGCTCAAAGGTCAATATAATATTTCTATGTTCTCTTTCATCCGACACCGTCAGTATGGATCCAGCTCCAGCCATCTAGTAAACGTGTACTGTTTGAATCTGGTGTCTTACATCGTGGTACCTGGCTATTTGTCATGGCTTCTTCATCTGTCATGTTTAGATAAGGTCATTTTTGTGCTGACAGACACACGGCAAATGGGCTGTCAGATGGTACACGCTGCCAGTTAATAGAGCAGAGCATCACTGTCATCTCATACAGGCAAGAATGTGGTGCCACTTTTCTATCGAATACCACTGGTATAGGTTTATGAAACGTAGATAATGGCTTTAATAAATCATTCACCAATGCTTTCTCGATCCATTCTGAGCCATTGATAAGAATAGTTTTTGGCTTGTCGGGTTGTAGGAACATCCTTTGGCTGGTGTTTATCCTTTTCTAGAACGCCATCTGCTTTTTCTTTTTTTAACTAGGGAAGAACCGTCTGGCTATTTCAATATTTACCTTGTGGCAAATTGCTGCAGAGCATCTCAATTAATGTATTATCATTCACAGCTGCAGACTGGATGGATTAAATAACCTCCCTTATTGATGACTTACTAATAATACATAATAACACTAGCTTACAGTTTTCTAGCACCTTTCAAGGGACCCAAGGCAGAACAGATAACACATGCATGTCGATGGTTAGGAGGAGAGGTCTGAGTACGGAGTATGGGGGGTGTAGGGCTTACATTATTAATATTAACATGTCTTTTACCTTTATTTTTCTGTTCATAGAAAAATCCCCCGATGATGCTTCCGGCTCCTGGTCTTTCCCAGTCACCGCTGCTCCTGCTTATCCATCGGCTGACCTGCCCGTGGCGGAGGAGGTGCCTTTCTCAGTCGTCCATTCAGATGGCGACTCAGAGACTGAGGGCAAAGGTTTATCAGGGCAGCCGGCCTTTTCTTCCGTCTTAACCGTCATGGCAGGAACTGTCAAACGTCCAGTGAGCCTTGATCAAAGTAGAACCTCGCCGACCATCACCAGGGACGAGATCCGCACCACCCAATGGCCTTCGCATAGTTCCAGCCACGGCTCAGAGATGTCCTCCTCGTCTTCGCCTGTGGGAGACGTGATCACCCTCACCACCTCAGGTCTGACTTCCAGCATGCATCTCCAACACACCACACCCCCTCCGGCTGTTACCATGACATCGACTGTTTCAAGGCCATCACATGTGTCCTTTATGGATGGCAACAGGAATGGCTCATCATTGACAGGATTATCGTCTTCATTGTCATCATCAATGTCTTCATCAGCTCCATCCACTTCTTCTGTATTATCCTACACTAAAAAAACCGATTCAAGCCCTTCTTCGAGGTGACACATTTAAATATTGTTTGATACATTTAAATAAATCAATTACAAAACGAAGATATTTATATTGAATGGGTGTAACACAAAATGTATGAATACTTTCATTTTTTAGATTTATTTAGGTTAGATGGTGCGCATATCAACTCAAAATAAATGTGTTTCATTGAGGACTACTCTTTGCGCATGCGCCAGCTGAAAATCAGTTGTTTACAAGGTGAAGACACTTTCAGGGCTGTACGGTGGTGTAGTGGCTAGCACTGTCGCCTCAAAGCCAGAGGTCCGTGGGTTCAATTCCCAGTCGGGGTGTTCCTTCTGTGTGGAGTTTGCATATTTTGTTAGTTAGTTAGTTAGTTTATATTTTGAGTTGGACAAACACAAATTAATTTAATTTAATGAATATCGTGATTTTATTTGAGATGTATTTGATACAAATGAGTTGGACTAACTTAATTACATTTTATTGCACTGATGTGCTAAATTTGAGTTGGAGTTGCATATAATTATTGGATGGAAAACCTGCCAACAATTTAATTGAGTTCATCCAATGAGTCATTTCTTTGAGTGTACGTAGTGTCTCTATTTTCTCTATCGTCTTCTGTTGGGTGGATAAACAAAGCTCCTTCATCTCAAGGTCAAAGGAGTGTGTCCAGCCTCGCCCCTCAGACAACATCGCCAACAGATTCTGTTGTCCGGACTGACAGCCGTATAACAACCGCACACTCCACGAATTATTCAGGCGTTGACCTACGAGCTGTTACACAGGGACTACCAAGCACAGGAACCAAACCATCCCAGTTCCCAGGTGAAAGTAGCATTAATAAGAGCACTGAAGTGACACAACAGGCATTGGACGCCTCAGAAGAAAGCCTCTATGGAGCGAGTGGAGCATACATAAGGATTGCAAGCACAAAAGTGATCAAGACACCAGCAACCAGCACGTATACGTCATACTCTGGAGAAAATATGTTTACGGTGTTACACAAAACTACTCACCCAGGGATACACTCTGCATCAGCGAGTGATATTGAAATTAGCACCTCATTTCCCTCCAATCAAGAGAAAAAAGCTGTTCATAGGCAGCAGGGAGCTTCACTAAATCCCACATCAGCGCTGCAGTCTGCCCGTCCTAAAGGCTATTCAGTTTCTAATCATGTTACACAGCAGATGTTAAATCCGTCAGCATATGCGGAAAAGGGAAACAAGAAAGCGGAAGGTACTCAGACTTTTGCTCACGAAAGCGTTGGAGGTACAGTCATGTCGCTTCTGAGTTCCCATGTAGATCCAACTGTATCACCAGCAGTAACACTCAGACCCACTGAGACTCCAGCAGGTCAAACGTCTTCCTCTGAAAGTGCAATCACCGAGGTAACACCAAACCACTCTGGCATGGTGTCCTCAGAGCATGCATCTAATCCTGGTGATTTACTGATGGCAGCAGGGCACGGCAGCCCCAGAGGTCCTGCCACCATCAATATCGATTTCGACCAGGGAGAGGTAGCAGCAGCAGCGCAGCTCAAAGCCATGTCCACTCAAGCGTACCCAAATAAATCACTTTCACTCCCGGGGTCGAGGCCGGAGTCCGAAACTGGTTCCATCCTCAGTTCAATCACCAGAACGGGAACAGCTTTCATCCCATCAGAGTCTGATTTGCCTCTGTTGCCAAGTAACACAGTCATAAACGTTCAGGAATTTGTAACGCAAACAGAATCTCCCGAGTTCATAACTCAGGAGCGTAGAGGACGGACGATGCCAAAAATGATATTTACCTCCAACGGTAGGACAGTGCCTCTGTCTGATTCAGCGTTGCCAGCTAGGTTTACGAAAGATCCGACCTATGAAACCAAGTACGAACGTCGCTCTCATCCCACTCGGCTTCCGTACGTATTGCCTTTGTTTCTCAGCCGCAGCCCAAACAACACTGAGGATAACTCTGGTCCGTCTGCAAATAGTGACGTTCATTCTGCAGACCAACCCAAAGCCTCACTATCATTACGAATGACCTCCTCACAAAGACCGTTTCCAACAAGGTCTTTGCTTCCGTCTTTCCACAAGTTTAATACAACTCAACCTCTTAACACATTTCACCAGACAGTGTTTTCAGCTGAAATCTTTGCTCGTGTTATAAAACCCGAAAGAGCGAGTACACCTTCGACCTTTGAGGTGGAAACGCACACAGGCAGTTTTAAACGGCCTTCTCTTTCCTCCTGGTCTGAAATGACCCTGATACCAATGATACACTCTGCCTATCGCTCTAAGAGACCAATCACCAGCGTGAGGAGTGATGGATCAAATTTATATTTAGGCAGACAAAGAACCATTCCTTCCGCTGCAACGACGTCCTTCAGCGATGGACAAAACAGCAGTGGATCTCTTAGTGCTTTTTTCAGCTCTGGCACCAAACTAATGGCACCATATACAAAGTGGAAAACCACCAAGCCTGTGTCTTTTCAAAGCACTGCCTTTGAATTAGAAGATACATCTATTGGCTTTGCAAATTCTAATTTCCAAGCAGATGGCCCGCTGTATGAACTTACAAAGCTGGACGATGGACAAGAGGGTAATGTGCAGATATTGAATTCAACAAATAAAACTGTAGTTGCCAGTGATCCAAAGTCCTTGTATCCTACAGTGCATTCATCGTTTACACATGTTAAGGGCACGTCAGAATATAGAAAAGAGAAACTGAATTTATCCCCAGCTAGTCTCAGATCGGCGGTGACTGTCAGTGAACAGCAACGAGCCGCGTTACACACTGCATCGGGTTCAGATGGCTCTCATACAACTACTGACTCCAGAACATCTTCAAAAGCGTCCTCCCTTGCATCCGTGTACAAGAGCAAGCACAGCCCCCCACTGAAGGGGTTAACCCCCCCAACGGAGCTGCGGACACCATCCTTTTATTCTTTATCATCATCGTCATCATTATCAGAGACTTCCCCGCTATCATACAGCAGTAGAAACAAAGCTTCTCATTCATCCCCCTTGCGTGTGATTCCTCCCACCTCAGTGTCTTCTAAACCTTCATTGGCATCGTCGTCATCATCGACGTTACGTACAGCCGGTAAGATCCGGTCAATAAAAACAACCGTGCGCACAGACACTGCATCTTCACCCCTGTCTGTAAAAGCTACGTTTCCCTCCTCTTCACCAAGTTTGACCGCATCAATAGGTCCTGATCATTCAGAGGAAGTGATTGAGATGTTTGTTGTCCATACAGGGGCGGGGTCAGAGGAGTTAACTGCTGGAACATCCAGAGCAGTTGCGCACACTTTCGCCCCCTCCCACTCAGCCAGAATCCCCCTCTCTGCTGGGCCCACCGAGAGGACACCTCAGGTATCACCTCTGCACCCTCGCCAGGACCTCGCCACCACAACTGTAGCTTCAACCGCCAAAACTAAACGCCCCACCACGCCCACGCCTTCCCCAAGAGTCACCGCCGTGAACACACAGCCTATCACCACCACCACGGCGCGGCCTGCACCCGTCACCAGGAGGACGACCACCACAACAACGAGGACTCAAACCAGCAGGAGGACATTCACGCCAACTTTTCCCAGAACGCACCCTCCCAGGGAGACCTCCGGCATCTTCGTATCCCCTTTTACCACCACCACAGAGGCGCCGCCACAGCAGTGTAACATCACAGAGAGATTGTGGGTGAAAACAGGTGAACGATGCTTCTGCCACAGTCTCAGCTGAATTATTTAAAATGTATAATTGTATTATTCCTAAAACACTGTTTTGTCTGCTGTATGTCTTGTTTTCTCCCACTTTTGTCTCTGTGTCTATATCCTTCTTAGTTGTTTCCATTTATGTGAGAAGAAACAGGCTGGACAGCATTCAGAGGCAGAACCTGCGAAGGGGACTAAGTCAAGGCCTCCAGAAAGCTCTGAATGATACTTCTGCCCAAGCACAGGTCAGACTGGTGATCACTCGAATAATTGATATACACTGAACATCCATATATCTGTTGAGTCTTAACAAACAGAGTGACAAGTACATGTGATGTTTCTCAGCTAAGCTGATTTTTCCTAATATCTTTTATTCAACTGCAGACTGTGCCTCTGCTCTCCTCTCTCGTGCCTCCATCCCTATCCCACCTCATATAGGGCAGAGATGCTAATCAGCTGATCCCCTGCAGCTGATGCCAATTAAGCCTCTTCCCGGCACCTGTTCCCTGAGCCTAACCACGCCCCATCCACCACATACACTCCATACTAACTAGTGAATGGATTGCATGCTTTACCTTACTCTACCAATGGTTCATTAGTGTTTCTCTTGTGCTCTTCACGCATGCACGACATACCAACAACTATACAGACATTTTAGTGGTCAAAAAGTCCACAAGGTGCCTTTACTATGTGGTAACTTCACACATGTATACATGAGTTTAGCTGTGAAACAATCGCAACTCTGATACTAATAATGTCACTCAAGTGAATTTGAGCTGAAGGACGTATCCTAAACTAAAGGTTTTTTTTATTATCTCTTCAGCATTAATACACAAACACAGAATAAACAGTTTGACTAGTCATTTGTAGGTTTTAAGACAAATCAATACAATTCACAGCTGCTAATCTGAATATAATGAACAGAACAAACTGTTGCTCGATCCTGGCTGAATAAGCAAGTTGTTTTCTAACACCGGTGGACAGTGAATGGTTCCTAATTGTGCCCTCGCCAGAAATCTGGTTTATTAGCGTGAAGTGAATAAGACACTTGCAGCAAGGACCCTCATGTAAGCTATGTGAGAAGAGATGAGGACTAATATAGAAATCAGGTTGACTGCATGTGTCCCAGAAGGCAGTGGGTGATGTCACATATTTGAGTAACTGTACCAACACACGATGTAGATTAGGACTGTAGCAGAGCTGGAGATGACAAACTGTTGCTCTTATTGTGTATATATGTGACTTATTTATTTACAACCAGAGTTGTCACATTTCAGCAAAAGGCAATTTCACCCCAGTGGTAGAAACACTGGATTTTTTGGTTTAACAAAAAACTCAGGAAGAAACCAACCGTAGCATTTCAGAGTGCCTTCTAAGTGTTGCAATCTTGAGCAAGTGTTAAGTACATCTGTGTATGCGTGTTTCTCTGTGTGTGTGTGTGTGTGTGTGTGTGTGTGTGTATGTGTGTGTGTTCGTGTTGTATATCCGCAATCTGGTGAAAGGGCTCGGCGTGTTGTATTTCTCCAACTGGAAGTATCAAATAATCAAGAGTGAGACCTGCGTCCTGTCCATGTGAAGGTCAAAGCTCTCACATGTTCACCCTCACCTTCTCTGTCTCTCTCACCCTCTCTCTCTCTCTTTCTCTCACCCTCTCTCTCTCTTTCTCTCTCGTTGTAGTCTCTGAAGGTGTCTTGCCTCAGTGCACTCCTGTCACCCATTTCAACATTGCTTGGGTTCCTTTTAGCAGCACTGCTCTCTCATCCAATGGGAAGCAAGCTGTCGGCGAGGGAAATTGCTTCTGTGTTTAATTATAGGTTATAAATGGTTGGGAGGAGAGCGATGTGCAGCGCTGATGCTAAAAAGATGACGAGAAATAGACTAAATGAATTGAACCACAAGGCCAAAACCATTCTGAAGCTTCAATAAATATATAAAAGTAAATTATTCCTGTGTCTTGTACTTAAGGCTCTCCTGTGACTTAAAACACCTGGAAAACTGACTGTTGGGTTAATCTGCTGGCGGTCTTTCGCACTCTTTGAGATCAGAGTAAGTGGAAGCGTTACCAATCTCTTCATAACACCTTCACACGGGTGAAGCCTGGAGAATGACGTGATAATAAAGGGCTCTTTTCACAGAGCGCTTAACAAGGCTGAATTGTGCGGAGGCAGAGCGGTGACTCCAGAGAAGATATAGGCCCTCAGTGTTCCAGCCAGTGGATCTCCTTGTCAGCGCAGGCTCTCAGATGGGGTTAGATAGCTGACCTGAATGGTTTCACCTCACCAACACACACACACATATTTTTTGCTACATCTGTCATCAGCTCTTTTTCCGGTTTCCGTTTACATCCACCAAAAGGTAAAACTCTGACTGCCTCACACACAGTGACAACACCCTCACATTTCACCGGTGATCTTCATTGATACCTGGCCTCGGTTAGAAGTGGAGGAACATACGCCTCTTTGTCCCAAAACTCCCTATTTAACAGTCTCTCCCATGTGTGGCTCATCTTTAGTCTCCTCTCTCTCTCTCTCTCTCTCTCTCTCCTCAGAAGCCCTTCAGTCCCTCCTGGTTTTCTCTCCACATATCTGTATTCCATAATCACTCTCTCCTGTTGCTTTCATTAGCGAGTGGTGAGAATAAACACTTAAAATGCTCTAAACGGTTCAATATCCTGTCATTCATCTCATTTGCTGATAAATGACTGATTGACTCTGATCCTGCCTAAAGGACCATAACAGGAATATGTTTATTGACGATTAACTATAAATATTTGACATCACGGTTTCTTCCAAAGAATGCTTAACATTTTGGAATGATTTGTTTTCAACCAGGGAGGGTGTTATGACGTTGTGGGTCATACGGTATATTGTTGTTATTGTCACATCACGAGTGTGACTGATGTTTGTGCTGTGTTACCTCCCTGCCTGAAGGTGGTGCAACTCACCCTGTTTCTGTGTTTTCAGTGTGTTGCATTGTAGGGATTGTTAGTGCCGGCTTTAAAATGGGACCTGCCGCTCCAAACCAGTCTGTGCTGGTAACTGCTAACTGGGTCACTGATCCTAGGGTGTACTGGCCTGGTGCACAACTGTAAAATGTCGTCTAAAAAGCAGTCCCGGTAGCTGTAGGGGTGATATATATAGTATCACCCCTACAGCTAAGAAACAGTATCACCGTGATACTGTTTCTTAGTGAGGGAGGTATGTAAGCTGCCAGTATTTTGTTTTATTTTTGGTTCATTTATTGTCTTGGGCCAACTCACCCTGAATAAATCAATCCTGTGGACCGGTTGGCAGTCGTATTGGTCATTGTTGGGAGCGGGGGATAGAGGAGGTCACTGTTTAAAGCTGCAGTAACATGGGCAGTGAAACCAGTGCTGAGTTACTCTCTAATATCTAGTTTGTCTGCTTTTAATTTATTTTAATTTATTTTTAATTTTTAATTTTAATTTTAATTTTAAATGTAATATTGGTTTCTTGCTATTCCACTTGTTTTGCTTTGACTCTCTGTGTAGCACTTTTTAAACATTGTTTTTTAAGGTGCTATATAAATAAAGTTATTATTATTATTATTATTGCTCATTCATTGTGCAATGAATTTGCTAACATCGTATAAACTACCTCTATGGTTACATCTAATTCTCTTCTCTACTTTGCCCTCTCAGGTGGAGACAGTATTTGGTTCTCCCAACATGACGGTGGCTTACCATGTGACTGGAGGGGACATGGTTTACCCTCCCTCTGTGGTGCTTGAAGGCTTGGACGCTTATGGCCGTGATAAGCTGATTTCAGACCTGCGACAGTACCTCCCCATGGTAACAGCCCTGCCCCTCCCAGTTTCATTATGGAGATCCAGACCAGCCACTGGCTTCCAGCTGAAAACAGGTCAGGATGAAAGAAAAAATAAATAAGTCAGAGATCAGCATGAGGCTTGTTGTTATTTGTCCCTGCTGTGATGCAACTGGGACAGTTTCAGGGGAAACTAGGTTTAAGAAATAATACAATACAATAAATCTTGTGATTCCTCAATATTGCATGTGTAGAATTTCAGCTACATAAGAACTAAAATAATGTGTTTCATAATCCCAGTCTTACCAATATAAAAAATGCCGAAAGGCAGCAAAAAATGTTAAGCATCCTGAGGAATTCTTATAAAAATGTCATTGATAGTTTTGCCAGTGTACAGTTTTGTGAGCTCATTTTGTCTTTATGTTCTAGTGCTACAGTTTGTGGGAGCAGGCGATAATCCCCGGTCCTGTCGCTTCTCTCAAATGATGGAGCAGAGGCTGGAGAGGGTGTTTTCTGAAGCTCAGGCCAAAGTGCTCAACAGCAACAACAGACTCTCTGTCCAGGTGCTGTAGTGTCATAGTCCTGGAGCACTTTATATATGTTTGCTTACTGTTACAGTGGTGAAGCTGTGATGTGTACCATCATGCCAGTGTTGAAACGTGTGCAGCGTTATGGTGTTTATTGTACCTCAATAGATCAAAACAATCCAAGTCTTTGATATAGATCTGATGTAACCTTTTTTGGGGCCGATGACGTGTCTGCAGAACCATCCAGCAACCCAACTAGAAATTAAACTAGATTGGGATTACTTGAGTTTGTTAAATATATGCAAGTACAACAGGTTTTTCCTCTATTACATATCAATATTATCATGTGGTTTTTGGTGATTTGGCAGCAACAAATAGATGCAAACTGTGTGCCTTGTAAACAAGGGCAGTTTCTGAAATGTAAATTAATCATGTTTTAGGAGGCAATTCATTTTAATGAGCTGCAACATTTAAAGTGCACCCTATATTAATGCTAATTTGGCAATTATGCATGGTTGAAAAAAATTAACACTCCAATATCTTTGCACTCTTTTAATGCCTTGCCAATTTCTTGAGGGTTTTCCTCTTTGTTGAGCCAAGAAAAAACAAACAACAACAACTTAATTAATTTTGTTTTAAAAGATGTGTGCTCATCTTTTCTCTGTGCACATTACAGTAATGTAATCCCGAGCATCGTATGTGTTCATGCTTATGTATTTCTGTATCCTTTTCTGACTCTGGGCCTGGACTCGTCCTGTCCCCCCTTCCCAGATGCTGAGTGTGTCCCAGGCAGCCGGTTCTCCCGCCGTGTCGTTGGTCTACACTGTGAGGAATGGGACTGTCTATCTTAATGGCACCACGGCCTCAAACCTCCTTGGTCAGCTGTCAGCTGAGCTGGTGGGCTACTTCCTCTTCTACCCACCACTGATGATTGCTGAGCGTAAGTTACAATTTGTACTAAAAAAACATGTCCGTTAGTCGGGAGTAATTCAACAACCGGACGAGAAGAGACGCCAGAAGTAGTTCTCGTGTTCTCTTGGGATTGATTTGTTCTCCAAAAATAAATTAGATTCATCATAAAAACCAAAGTGCTGTGCTTAGACTTGTTTTTTCTTTATGTTGAAACCTACAAAGAGGTTCTTTCTACGCTTTTCAGACTGTGTCTCATGACGCCAATGGTCTCATATCTTTTGTTTTATACCTCTGGGCAAAGGAACTGATACTCTCTATTGAGTGACCATACAAGACTGAATCCAACATTAGAAGCTGCAGTTGAAGTGAACGTAGTGGTTTTCTGAGCCTTGTTTTGCATTCAGGGACCGCTTTGTCTCAGAAGGTGTATCTAGACAACTAGAACTCAGGCTCATCACTAAGCCTGACAGCCAGATCCTCAGTAATTGGTCGTTTGGGACTGTTCTTCTGCTTTTACGATCAATGCTGTTTTTTCATGATTGAGTCACTAAGTTATTTCGATGCAAGGACACAACTAAGCCCGTGCCTTTCATCTTTGCCTTCTTTTGAGGGCACACTCTGAGCCAAGCTCAGAGCAAAGCAAATGAAGAGTGACAGGGAATCAGCAGGAGTCTAAACGGCAATCTTAGTAGAATCCCAATGTGTAGCTTTTGTCGAATGTAAACTGCTCAACAGAAAAAGATATAGGGATAGCCTCATCTGGGATGCAACGATGGAGTCAGCTCTCTGTAAAGATGTGAGTCTCCAGTTTCCTGTTGCTCAGTTGGCCTGAAGTCTTATTGCATCCATTTTGTTTACCTGCGACCGGACATCAGCCAAATGTAGGCTGGGTAGTAGAATAGCAGCAGAAGGTCCAAGGGTTAGCTACGCTCCCATCCCGGCTCTACGCCCTGTATTTCTTAAAATCCCATTTTTAGATGCCGTTTGGCCCGGCTGGTCTGGCTGAGTGGTTGGAAGATGCTGTAGGCATTGATTTTCTGAAGGTCCACTGTACTAAGTCCAATCCCCACGCTTCCTTTTCTGATGATGAGAATACCTCTGTAATAAAGGTTATCAGGATGATACACCGGAGGCTGATGGGAATGCCGTTAGTTCTCCAGACTCGTATATATGTGCAAAAGGAGCTTCGGTGTCTCACCTTATGTAATCTCTAAACTCAAGGAGACTTGGTGAACATCTATATGAAGACATATTGGTTCAAGCGGACTTTGGTAGTTCAGAGGCAGGCACTAAACTGGTCGATGTCTGGAAATTACACCCTTGGTTAAGCTTCGGTTCATGCCGAAATAAGTCTCACTTGCTTAATTTGAATGGTTTCTAACCAGCTGCAGTGCTTACACTCATCCAGACTCTGGTCCGTTTAACAAGCGAGAGCTTTGGATCATGCTCAGCTTTATAGCAGAGGTGATGTTTGAGTGAGGTATAAAGTCGGGGGCTTCCTTGAATTTCCATCTCGCTGTGTCCAATCAAAGCACCTTTTTTTTCTTTCTTGTTCTCCCTTCAAGAGGCCAGTGGGGAAATGGGCTACAAATCTTCTCTGACTTCCAAGAATGTACCAGCCTGGACCATTTTTAGCAGAATTAAGCCACATTTGTTGTTCAGTCATTTGCTGTTGAGATTAGAATATGGAGTACGTTAGATAATGTCCGTATTTGGAAAGACGCACTGTTTTACAATCCAGGGGCTGGACGTTGCTTTCCTCCTCAATTAGACGTCGAATCACAATGAATGTTATGTTAGTGCACTCTAATACCCTGTGAACTAATATTAGAGATACACAGATGCTACTTACAAGATCAAACAGTGGAGATCACAGCCTCGCCACCATGACTTACCTCCCTCAGTGCTTTTTCATTTGTCCAAATGTGATCTATGTAAATGTGACCCATGACCAGCTGAACCAAATACCTGGAAGATAAAACTGGGTCATGTCATATTTCATGACTTCACAAGTGTATGTGGGCAACCTCAATGACCTATCACATAATCAACCAGGCTGCAATGGATTATGGGATACTGAGGGCCACAGCAGATACAGATAAAAGATTTACAATCTAAAGGTTGTCTTCCTCTTTCCGGGGGGTTGCATCCCTGAAATCCAATCTTCGAAGGATGCAGCTTCTGAATTTGCCCTTCAAACACAAACTGGCCAATCGTAGCCCAGAATCAGCCAGATCGGACTTGGGTCCGACACAGTTCTGCTCCATAGGCTGGTGCAGACATGTCTGGCTGATTTTGAGGCTGGTTGTGCAGCATCAGTGTCACTAAGGGCAGCTCAGACTTTTAATCAAGATTAATAGAATATCTGTGAGCGAGCATTACATTAAAACTCTCTTTGTGTTGTCGTGATTGCATTTAGTTAGAAAGTATTAGTTACCCACGGGTAGGATGATTCAGTTAAGGAACAGAGAAAGAGAGGGGAGCCAACTAAACAGCGGGATGGGATTCCAAGAGAGCATACATTGCCACAAATCGAAAAACAAGGGAGTCCGTAGACTAAAACAATGAGTGTGTGAGAGAGATGAGTGTGTGTGAGAGATTTGTCTGTTTGTTTAGCAGGCTCGCCATTCGTGGTGTTACACTGGTCGCAGGAGGTGCGAGCGCATGCTGGCAGCGGCTGCCACCTCACTTCAAAAGCAATTACCACAGTAAAAAACTAGAACGGGCACTCGGTAGAGCGCATACCTTCGCATATCACAAGATTGGGTATTGAATTATGAACATGTTGGCATTAGTTGCCAATTGGATAGAAATTGACCGCGCTGTGGTAAAAAGATGTTGACCTTTTCATGACCTTGACCTTTGACCCGATCTATCCCAAAATCTAATCAAATGGTCCCCGGATAATAACCAATCATCCCACCGAATTTCATGCGATTCGGTTTCATACTTTTTGTGTTATGCGAATAACACGCATACAAATAAATAAATAAATAAACTAGAACGGGCACTCGGTAGAGCGCATACCTTCGCATATCACAAGATTGGGCATTGAATTATGAACATTTTGGCATTAGTTGCATGCCAATTGGACAAAAATGTATCGTGCTATGGTAAAAAAAAGATTTGGACCTTTCCATGACCATGACCTTGACCTTTGACCCGATTGATTCCAAAATCTAATCAAATGGTCCCCGGATAATAACCAATCATCCCACCAAATTCCATGTGATTCAAGAAGATTTTACCTGTTCATGACCTTTGACCTTGACCTTTGACCCGATCGATCCCAAAATCTAATCAACTGGTCCCCGGATAATAAACAATCATCCCACCAAATTTCATGCGATTCGGTTCAATACTTTTTGAGTTCTGCGAAAGATTTTGACCTGTTCATGACCTTTGACCTTGACCTTTGACCCGATCGATCCCAAAATCTAATCAACTGGTCCCCGGATAATAAACAATGATCCCACCAAATTTCATGCGATTCGGTTCAATACTTTTTGAGTTTTGCGAATAACACGCATACAAATAAATAAATAAATAAATACACGGCGATCAAAACATAACCTTCCGGCATTTTCAATGCAAAGGTAAAAATGAATCGTGGGGGATTCTCATAGCACCTTGGGCTTTGCGCTGATAGAAAAGGCCAGAGATCTCACACCCCTCTGCAGTGTCTGTCGCACAGAGCACTGGCGTGTTGTTCCTGTGGCGCTTGTGGAGGTTGGGCGGCTGCACTCAGCTGTTTTATGTCATTAGACCGTAATAATCACGCAGAACTATAACCGCTGACCTAAAATATGCAATATACTTTTATTAATAGCTTTCTGTGTTGGAAGCGTCCGCTTTTTTCTCCCTTAGGAATAACTTATAAATGCTGGACAAACGTATCTCCCAGCTTCTCGTCACACACGCAGGCTCATGTGAAACCTCCTCGCCGACTAATATTCCACTCGCGGAGAGACAACCGGAGAGCTGGAATATGTCTTTGCTTCTGTGTTTGTCCGACATTTAAAGTCGATGAGGATTTAAAGTGAGATTTCAAGAACAACTGTTTCCCCTCTCCACAAGAACGTCCAGATGCTTTTATACATTTAATCCAGGTTTATAAACACATAACACATTTATGGCTAATAAGACCACCACATTGATAACAGTTGTTATTTGTTTGTATTTTGTTAGAGTTATAGAAAGACTGCAGTTCTTTGTTGACATGCTTTGTGCAATTTGAAAAGACATATGTTAACAAAACTGAGGCGTGAGAAGAGAATCCTGGATTTTGAATAAATTGTGCTATTGTTTTGTTCAATTTCACTTTGTAACAATCAGTTTTTTAATGATATTCTCTCGCTACAATACAAATAAAACAATTACATTTGAATATTGAATGAACATTTCTCCATTCAATATAATTCAAGGAAATAAAACAGTTTTGTGAAGATTGGAAGTCAAGTTTTAAGTCATGGAGATTAATGATCAGGGCAAACATGATTATGTTTTATGTCCTCGCAGCACTGGAGTACCACAATCTGAACACCTCCATCGCCACGAGAGACCTCTGGGTTATTACAGGTAGGTGCATCATTGTTCCTTGTTTGTTTACTTCATAATAATAATAAACACAACTTATGTGTGTTATGTTGTATGATGCACACATTGTAATGCTGCAGTTAAATGACTATCGACTCACGAATCTCAAAAGTACACATTGTTTTGTTAGTTTCTTTTCTAATTTATGACACAAAAAACACTGCAACAGGATGTACTATTGTGAATTTCATACAGGGCACTATTTATGGAAAGTTAGACAGGTCTCCTTCACTGGAGCAATTAGATGAACCGGACTCCTGGATGGTTTACTGTTAAGTATTTCCATATATTTTCCGCGACATTAATACATTTCACAGTTTTCAAGGGCGCACACACTTCTTTACTGTATAATAGAACGGCTGTGTGGCTGCTCTTACTGCAATGAGAGGCTGAGTCAGTTCAAGGTCATCTCCTATATGATGGGATTTACTCACACTGAACAAGATGTACAACCAGGGTTAAATAGCTTTTCATCTGTTGATAACAGTGAACAGATTACAGTTGTATTGGGGGATGTCGGACTAATAGGGGACGGTAAGACTCCAAAACAAATGTTCAGGAAGCAAAGGCCGCATGTGACGTTAGTTTATCAAGTTGTTCTGGCTTATATCAACTTGCCATCAGACACAGAACAACATGAGCGTCCCATACGGCTCATATAGCCTATTGTAGGGCTACTGTTGGCTGGATGGCATAGATGACGTCCACAGTAGCTGTTATTTCACATTAAATGGGGACATACTGGATCCTAAAATATGAAAACGGAGGACGCTCAAGTGGGTTTTCGTCTCACGCACATTTAAAATGTTCGCCTCCTCTCTTTCCTCCCCAATAATAAATTGTCCCTCTTAACAACCACATGGCCGTCCTCTTTCTTTTGTATCCGTTTGCAGTGATCCAGGATGTGGACAACGCCAGCCTGGAGGGACAGTACCAAAGCTTCGCCAGTGTCATGGAGCAGCGGCTGGCAGAGCTGTTTGTGTTGGCAGGGCAGCAGGGCACCCGGTTCAGACGAGCCACGGCTGTGGGCAGCTACACTGTTCAGGTAAAGACACACGGGCACGGCAGCCATGATGGGGAATGCCAAGTGTAACTTTCTCTGGGAGACTGTAAAGTAGTTCTGAAACTGGGCACTTCGCAAATGATGGAAAACAGGCTTCCGAATTAAGTTATCAACATTTAATGGCAGGAAGGGTAAAACAAACTTTCAAGGCCTCACGATCGTGATCTTCATCGGCTCCTCCGCCCTCCTTCCGGCGTCGAGAATACCTGCACTCAAAGAAATGACTCATTGGATGAACTCAATTAAATTGTTGGCAGGTTTTCCATCCAATAATTATATGCAACTCAACTTCAAATAGCATGTGCAATGCAATAAATGTAATTCAGTTAGTCCAACTCATTTATATATCAAAAATAAAAAAAAAATAACGATATTCATTAAATTAAATTAAATTTGTTTGTGTCAACTCAAAACTAAAAAAAAAAAAAAAAAAAAAAAAAAAAAAACAAAAGACCCCCCCGACTGAACCCACACAGACCCACCTCTGGCTTTGACCACACAGCTACACTGCACACCACTACAGCACTGAACAATGTCTGTCATCCACCAAACAACTGATTTTCAGCTTGCTGGCGCAGCAGGCGTCCATTAGTCCTCAATGACATTTGATTTTTATGATGATGCACACCATAATAAAAATATAAAATAAATAATGAAAATAAAAATACATTTTTTGTTATTAAATATAAATATCTATTTTTTTATTTTTTATTTATTTATTTAAAAAAAAAATAAAAATATAAATGTGTAGAACTAAAGAAGAAGTTTTTTTGAGTGTGTGGAAGAGACCCGATTTCTCTAATCCACGGAGTTTTATACTCAATGTCACCGGCACCGGTCAAAACGTCACTTCCGGTCAAACAACGGTCTAAACAAGTATTTTCACAATAAGAGTCCCGTCTTGTTATTGTCCACATTAAAGTCACTCTCACAATAAAAGTCCCTTGTTATTGTAAGTCACTTGACGGAATTCAACCGGCCTAGTCAATCTATAATACGAACATACAGTCACTCTCATGCAATATACATTAATTCTTGCCATTTACATTTGCAAAGAGTAAACATTACCCCTATGCTTCATAATACATTAATAACAATATCAATATTCTCCCTAATATTTTCTATTATAATATCTTTCTATATGTATTAATTTAAAACATAAGACCTCTGCAGATGTTATTAAAATAAACTATTACAACCTAACAACCAAAAAGTCTTGCGATGCTCAAGGTTAAAGAGGCTTGTTCGTCAGAAGTCCAATCAGCGCATTAATCCAATAGTTTTGTTGGCTCATTTCTTACACTCTACATATTTCATGAGCTGTACACTTTGATGTGCCCTCATCTGCACATGCGTGCATGATTACTTTTGGTCAGACCTTGTTAATTAGGGAGCTTCTCAGCTCATTATCTGCTAATCGCTCATCAAAACAAGCTAGAGGGTGAATGTTTTACGAAATAAGTGCTCTCTTCAGTCCATGTAGCTCGTCCTCTCATGAGACTCCACTCCTAAATGCATGTTTTTTTCTTTTTGTTTTCTGAAATGTAAGCCTCTTCAAAGCCATTCAAGTCATTAAATAACAGCTGATATTGACTTCTTATCGTATCAGATGGTGAGCATCCGTAAGTTGTCAGTGTTGAAGAATCCAGCGGAGATGACCTACTACGTCCAGCACAATGGCGTTCCTTTATCGGGCGCATCCGCTGCCAAGGTCCTGAACACGGTGGATTCTCAGACCATGGCGCTCACCCTGGGCTACTTCGTCCAGCTGCAAGCGGAACGTAAGCCCCCGAACCCTTACAGCATTGCACACATGGAGGCTGTAGCAGCTCTACTGCCGCTACCCGTGGGTTTCCCCCAAAAGCTCCAAGGATCAGCCAGGCACCATGAGGTTTCGTTAGACGACATATTTATTCAGATATACAAACACACTCAGCAGACCGCAAGACTGCGCCTCTGCTCACTTGCCTGTCTATCTCCAGCTCTGCTGCCCTTTTATATCAGCAGCATCGGCTGCTGACTGATTGCCAATCAGTCAGAGCAGCTGACTGATTGGCAATCAGCCAGCAGCCGAGGCCAGATTGGGGACAGCTGCCACAGAGGAGAATAGACAACCAAAAACACACGACTGGGGTGAGGCCAGAGGAAGAAAGGGTTGAGGATGCTCTTTGCTCTCTCGTCTCTCTCTGGTGCTCCAGGCAGGACCCTGTTTGTTTGGGCTGCAGTCTGCTCGCTGCTAAGAGAGAGGGAGAGAGGGAGAGAGAGAGAGAGAGAGAGGGAGAGAGAGAGAGGGAGAGAGGGAGAGGGAGAGGGAGAGTGAGAGGGAGAGAGTGAGAGGGAGAGAGGGAGAGAGAGAGGGGCAGAGGAAGAGAGAGGGGCAGAGAGAGAGAGGGGGAGAGGGAGAGAGGGGCAGAGAGAGAGAGAGGGGCAGAGAGAGAGAGAGGGAGAGAGGGGCAGAGAGAGAGGGGGAGAGAGAGAGGGAGAGAGGGGCAGAGGAAGAGAGGGGGAGAGGGAGAGAGGGGCAGAGGAAGAGAGGGGGAGAGGGGAGAGGGAGAGAGGGGCAGAGGAAGAGAGGGAGAGAGGGGGGGAGAGAGAGAGTGGGAGAGGGGAAGAGGGGCAGAGGAAGAGAGGGAGAGGGAGAGAGGGGCAGAGGAAGAGAGGGGGAGAGGGAGAGAGGGGCAGAGGAAGAGAGAGGGAGAGAGGGGGAGAGGGGGACAGAGCTGCTTTGGAGAGAGTGATGGAGAGGAAGGGTGTGTGCTGCATTCTCTTCTAGGTCGTTGCTCCACCAGCTGAATCAGGCGCATGTCTCCCGGGTGGAGCTGTGTCCCTGCGCGTGTGTGTGTGATGGATGCGTGTGTGTGTGACGGATGCGTGTGTGTGTGACGGATGCGTGTGTGTGTGATGGATGCGTGTGTGTGTGACGGATGCGTGTGTGTGTGACGGATGCGTCTGCATGTCTTAAAGTCTGCTGTGCATTATACTTCCAAATGGATGAACTGTTGTGGTGTTTCTGGATCTGTAATGAAGGGACGACGGTGACAAAGTATTTCTGTTTTCAGCTGTGGTCAAGAACCCTCCTAATAACCTTTGGATAATCGCTGCAGTGTTGGCTCCCATCGCCGTAGTAACACTCATCATCATCATCATCGCCGCTGTGCTGTGCCGGAAGAATAAAAATGACTTTAAGGCCGATGCCATCGGCAACCTGAATCCCCGAGCGAAGGTATCCATCTGTTTATGTGCACATCTGTCTGTAGCGAAGGAGGTTGTTACTGCAACACATTTAATGATCAATGTTCAATAATTGTTCTCTCTTCTCAGTTGTGATCATTAAAGCTGTTCTTGATTTTAAATCAGTGTAAACTGAATGTTTTGGACTGATCACCTTGAGATCCGGGAAATTATATTTGGCAGATTTGACTATTTATAATTAAAAGGATTAATGGTTATACTTTATTGAGGTCCTCGTAATGAGCGTTAATTCGTAGGAAAGCCCTCATAAGTCAGTATAAGCTTCTTATTAACATTATTATGTGTTAATACACATGCTTTTCAAACTTAAAATGCAATACATGTTGTCAAGGTTGATAACATGTGAATAAAGCATTACATATAAATACAATAACACATATTTATAAAGTAAAGTATCTTAGATAAAGTGATTATAAATGTTGTAATAATCCAAAAATAAATGTGTTATGAATCAGAATCAGAATCAGAATCAGAATCAGTTTTATTGGCCAAGTAGTTTGCACAACAAGGAATTTGTCTTGGTAAAGTGTCTCTGTGCTTACACAAAATGTACATTACAACACAGAACAAACAAAAACAAGTAGTGCAGAACAGAACAAACAGTGCAAAACAGTGCAACGGTCTAAGAAGTAAAGTGACTTAAGTATATACAAGAAGAAGTGGAGAGTGCGAGAAGAGAAGGGATAAATATATATATATAAAGATAAATATATATATATAAATATATATGAGACTATTATTAATACGTATATAATCGTATTACCACATATTGTGAATAAGAAGGTCTTATTACCTATTAACTTGTGCTTAACAGTTATGACAGGGACCTTAACATAAAGGGGGTGGGGCGTTATAGCTCGAGTGTAAACAACGTGGTTCAGTATGTGTCAGTGAGTGATGAAGATCTGCAATGATAAATGTGCAACATACCTTTGTATACATCATTTTTGTCGTATTGTTTTGTTGTCTTCATTTTGTTTCCGCATAATGCCGTCTGTGAGACCTGTATTAACGTGTTGGTAGAATCCTGGAACACACGCACACACACACTGTTTAAAACATTTTCTTTTCTTTTCAGATGGCGTATCGGAGAGACGTGGGCTATTTTCACCAGGTATCTCCCTTTCTGCATTTCCCGTCATTACCGGTCTGTGTTTTCATCTCCACGGCTTCACTGTGCCAAAAGCGGGATTTGAACGTGATTCTGGGCGGACATCGCCTCTGATACATTTCAATAAATCCTGCTGTGCCGATGGAAACTATAGCAACAAACACCTTTCACAGTGAGATGTCCTTG
This sequence comes from Pseudoliparis swirei, assembly GCF_029220125.1. Taxonomy (NCBI): domain Eukaryota; kingdom Metazoa; phylum Chordata; class Actinopteri; order Perciformes; family Liparidae; genus Pseudoliparis; species Pseudoliparis swirei. The sequence goes on from NC_079391.1 coordinate 9,294,049, forward strand.
GATGAAAGGCCAGTGTGGCCTATTCTCCTCGTAGAAGTCTCCAGATAGCAAACGGCCGAGCGTACCAGAGGACGGTTATAACGGAGCTTGTTTTTAAAGCTGAATGAGTCGCTTGTCTGTTATGTCTGTTATGTATAGATTGATGGTTGAAAACAGTTTCCACTATTATTGCCTCAAGGATTTCATCACAATGTCAGAATCAATGTTCTCTCAACCTGAATGTATGTTGTTGTATTTTCTACGATAGATAAGGGGAAATGCAAAGTATAACACTCGGCACATCTTTTATTCATGGGATTTAATTGGAGAGAACGTAATACAATCTTCTATATTAAGCTGTGTAAGCCACTTCAGTGATATGTTCCGAGCAGTTGTTACTAAACAACATCTAAAATTGTAAATGAAATGTTTAGGGTTAATTTAATTATATATAACATATGATTGGGTTGCTTCTGACAAACCTTTAGATTACAGGCAAATATCGGGCCAATTCTTCCGAATAAGTCATGTTAAAGCTAAGGAGAAATTATCGAGGTGCTCAAAGAGTGACTTCTAAAAACGAGTCTATTGCATCGCCTCGTCTATGTTACACCGTCTGTAAACCAATCACGTTCATCACACACCCGTGTTAGAGCTTAGAGTTTCCACTGTTACTTCCCGAGCAAACTGGATCCAAAGAAAAGCGTTCCTCTCTCCGTGTGTGTGTGTGTGTGTGTGTGTGTGTGCTACAGGAAGAGAGAGGATGTTCTTCAGTCGGGGGGGGGGGGGAGTCACATATTGATTTCACACCACGGCTTGTGAACAATATTTCAGTGTGTGTCTAACGACTGTGGCTCAGCAGAGTTGTCCTTCAATCAGAAGGCTCGCGGATCCCAGATTGCCCCCGTCGCTGTGCCAACGGAGTATGAATGTGTGCATGAATGTGAGTTACTCCTGGTGGGCACATCTGCCGCTGTCATCAGTGTATGAATGGCTGTGAATGGGTGAACGATGACACGTATTGTGAAAGCGCTTTGAGTCATCAGAAGACTAGAAAAGCATTATACAATTATTTATTAGTTAGTTTATTAGTACATCCACTGTAACGCACTTGACATCAGTGTTACAATATTTCTGTGACAGTCTGTAGATGTTATCTTGTCACCGCCCACTGTGAGTTATTTATTTGACAAGAATTTGGGTGAAACTGACAGATGATACACGTTTGAGCTATTTTCAGATGTCTACTCTTCTTGAAACTTCTGGTTCGCAAATGTTTATATATATACACACATATATATATATATTTATATACTGTACATATATTTATATGTATATATATACAGGACTGTCTCAGAAAATTAGAATATTGTGATGAAGTTCTTTATTTTCTGTAATGCAATTAAAAAAACAAAAATGTCATGCATTCTGGATTCATTACAAATCAACTGAAATATTGCAAGCCTTTTATTCTGATTTATTGCTGATTATGGCTTACAGCTTAAGAAAACTCAAATATCCTATCTCTAAATATTAGAATATCATGAAAAAGTATACTAGTAGGGTATTAAACAAATCACTTGAATTGTCTAATTAACTCGAAACACCTGCAAGGGTTTCCTGAGCCTTGACAAACACTCAGCTGTTATAAATCTTTTTTTTACTTGGTCTGAGGAAATATTAAAATTTTATGAGATAGGATTTTAGAGTTTTCTTAAGCTGTAAGCCATAATCAGCAATATTAAAAGAATAAAAGGCTTGCAATATTTCAGTTGATTTGTAATGAATCCAGAATGCATGACATTTTTGTTTTTTTAATTGCGTTACAGAAAATAAAGAACTTTATCACAATATTCTAATTTTCTGAGACAGTCCTGTATATATATGTCTTTGTTTCTCCTCTCAACTTTATTGAACTGCAGGTATGTGAATAGAAATGAATCTTACTTCAAACTGTCTTCTGTTGTCTTCCTCCATGTTTCAGCCGGTCCAGGGTTTTGACTACGCCAAGCAGCACCTGGGCCAACAGGGAGGAGATGAGGAGACCCTGCCTGCCAGTCAGGATACCTTAGTCATGTCTCTACAGATCCGGGACACACCACGCTCACTAGAGAAGGCTTTGCAGCAGGACGGAACTGTCAGCAAGAAGAGCCTCCCCTCTGACAAACACAAGAGGTATCGTCTGATCCACACACTTTTTCATGTTGTAATGTGTGTCACCGACACTTTAAAAATGGTGAACTCATGAACCACGACACTTTTCATATTTTATGGGACAGCATACTTAAATGGAGATCAAAAATACAATTCTGGTATTATAAGTTAAAAAAAACCCATCTTGACATTATTTCGATGATGTCGGCCTTTAAATAGATTAAATATGAGCATCTGGATGTACTAATGAAGCAATAACATTATGATATTCAGTCAAACAGAGGCTGTGGCTGATTTTATTTTGATGGGAAGATTAAATACTGTGCATGTATACTATTCCGGTGGTGCACGTTGGTGTGGTGGATAGCGCTGTCGCCTCACATTGAGAGGGACATGGGTTTGATTCCCGGGCTGAAGTCGGCATGTTCTCCTCGTGTCGGCGGGGATTGTCTTTCCAAAGACGGCTCCATTGGATGTGCGCATGAATGGTGGTCCGTCTCTGTATATCAGCCTGCAGAGAGTCTGGTAGGCCTACCTTTACAGGGCGTATCCCGCCTTCGCCCAAAACCAGCTGGGATTAGGATTACATTATATATATATATATATATATATATATAATGCTATCAAGGACGCAAAACACATTAAAACCCAAGGAGACGGTTTGAATACACATGTGCATTTGTCTACAGACGTGTGTGTGTGTGTGTGTGTGTGTCTGTTTACTTGTGCACACAGAGAGTTCCATTGCAAATATCACCCAAAAGTAGATTTGTTTACAAAGTTAGTTTACTGAAGTGCATTTGAGGGTCGAAAGGAAATTTGTATTTGCCACACTTTTATGTGGAAGACAAATATAAATACTATAATAATACTGCAGGCATTGTGCATAATTAGAATTAAGATTGTTTGGGACATAGCTGTAAAAAACAATGGTTGCTCGGAGATGTGCCGTCACCTTCTGTGGCGCACTACTGAATTCTGTCTATTCGATGATCGATGATATGCAACAATGTTCATCTCTTTAATGGCCCACATATGATGAGCTATCGTCTACTAGCTATTTAAGACAACACATAATAATAATAAAGAGCACCAAGCAGCTAACTGGGAAGCTGCAAACATCTGAATATAAATAATCCCAACATTCATGTTCTAACCTGGCTCATGAATGAAAGATTTTAGAAAACTTAAATCCTTTTAAACGTGAGGGTGGCACATGATTTTGCTGAAATCCAAAGTATTTATCCTCAGCAATTAGGATATCTCAACCTCTGCTTACCAGGCTCAGCTCAGATTTTCCATGCTCAGTTGTCATGAGTCCGAGCTGTATTTGTCTTCATATTAACACATTAGCATGTTTCTTCAGATCGGCTGAATGATCTCAATTCATTCAAACATATTTAAAAAAATTATCCTTCAGGCAAACATCCTCCCACATGCTTACAGTGTGTATGTGTGTGTGTATTATCCCAGCAATTGCACCACTGCTGCGTCAGAAAGCTCTCGGGTGGCATCGAGAGGCAGGAAGGTAGAACACGGAGATCCCTGCAGCCCGTTTGTTTGTCCTTGTTCAACCCTGATGCTGAGCGATAGGCGCTAATTAACAGAGCTGTGTGTGTGTGGGCAGGTGAAATGGACCATTTTCCTTTTCTGACAGTCAGTCGCGCTGTTTCAGAAATGAATTGCCATGTTAAATCATGCTAAATGATTTAATCGAGGAACGCAATAGGGCGTGCTTTTTTAAAAGCCGTGTCGGGTAATGAGATCCAGTGAAATGTGTGTGACAGAACAGGACATCTTTATACTGGAGGTCCTGCAGTAATGATTCTGCAGAGCCCTGAGGCAGCAATACTTTGAATGTGGTATCCATTAAGCTATTGTTCCTAAAGGTTCTCTTCTTGTTATGAGATCAAGTCTCAAGTCGTCTTCATTCCTTTATCCAGTTTTCAATAATTATTATTATCCCCGGACACAGCAGGCGTGTTCTTTTCCCCCGGATTTTTTCAGAAAGCCCACAGAGAGAGTGACATCGAAAACGAAAACCAAGTTGGAAGTTGGATATTTGGCAACACTACACAGTACTTCTTCTTTTTTTTAATTAGCTTGAGCTTGGTTGACTTTGACTAGCTGCACACGAGTATCCTACATCTCAAAACCTCACATCCCATTCTGAGATGATGGAATCTGGAACAAATGGCTCGTGAAAAGGCAGCTTCATTTGACTGTTGCCCTCTCCAAGTGCTGAATACAAGTCCATTGGCAGACGAGCAACTCACTTATTCTAGTGTGGACTCACAGTTGTTGTTGTTGTTGACATTATAGTGAAGGTGTGACCTCATTTACCTGTCGTACATCCATTTTGAAATGACCTCGGTCCCAATATGCCTGTTGAGTTCTGCAAGACAAGCCAAACTTGTGGGATCATGCGTTAAGGTTACATTTTCACAAGTTAGTTTTATTTATCTTCAAAATATATATATATTTTAAGGATGACTAACGAATTCTGGTGCTGGTGTGCCTGTTGGCTACAAACACACTTAAGAAAACACGCACGCAGGTCTGCTGTACACAAGCTGCTCTAGTTCTGCTTCTTCCTCTCGGAAATCCCTCCAGTTGTACACACAGGTCACACTTCTGTTCGCCCTCAAAGAGCCAGCGTACATGTAGCGTTCTGTACTCACTCTATTCGTTATGACTCACAACACGTCTTTGGCTGCAGCGTGCAGCTGGCGCTCTGCATGTTCCTCTGTCTCGTTCTGTTATCATTTTTCACCAGACCATTATGGGACGGACCGCGGTGCTTTGATGTCGCCGTCAGCCTCGTGGTCCTCTGAGCCGCTGCTCGATCAGCTCTGATTCCAACGACAGCGCAGCTTTTGAAGCTCGTGAAACACGAGTTGGATGAAGCTATTGTTTGTGCAATTAATGCTTCACACTATGAACGCATGCCGGGTTTTGAAACGCGCATGGCACATGGGTGTGAATACAACATTTAATTATTTATGAATGAAAACATGCTGGGAAATGTACAAAATACACACGTAAATGTGAGGGAGGAGGGGGGGGGAGGTTGTTTAAGGGAGAGATGACATAACCTGGCTGGAAGCCCAGCTTCCGGAGAGCTCACCGCCTTTTTCTGTTGCTATGGTTACTCACTCGCAGCAAGTTGCCGAGCGAGGACGGTTCCGTCATCAGCAACGAATCAGAGAAGCTGAATTCCAGCCGGAGCTTGACGGCGCTGAAAGTCACAGCGCAGCAGAAACGGACCAAGGAGGAGACGTGCAAGAGGGACGGTGAGAGTCACGCCACGATGAAAATACTAATATCTTTTTTTCTTTCTTCCTCCAGCTCCTCCGCAGACGACGGTCGGGTGTTTCACAAATGCAAAAACAATCTCTTCCCATTCTCTTTGTGTGAAGCCTTTTCCCATCTTTGTTTCTCATGCACACAGGAACCATAAGAGAAAATGCACTGCAGCTATTTTTTCTATTTTTTTTGCAGCCGGGAAGGTATCCACTCAGCAGTAAGCAGACACTTTAGCGATGAATATGCATAAGACAGACACTCTGCTGACATGATACAGTATGTCAGATGAGTTGATGCTGTGACACTCACTCACACATTCTCTCAGACAAGAAAGGAGAAAGATCAGAAAGTGAAACGTCTCGTGCACTTCGAAGATGCAAAAGCAGTTGAGGGAAAAGCCGTTTTCCATTCTTGTTCACTGTCACTAAATGTTCCACGTGTGTTGGCTGCGAGTTATTAATGTATAGACCCTGGTTTGTAAATTGGAGCTTGCTAGATTAGGGTTTTCTTGAAAAATGGATTTGAATAATTCATCCGCTGAGTTAAGGGGAACTAGAAGCAGTTTGTCTGATTGTCGGATAAGAAATGAAAGTGCAAAGTCTTTTCCTTTCATCTATCACAGAGATACGTTGCCACGAGCTTTTGAAGACATCGCTCCATCTTTGTGATCCGTCCTCTCCGTCCACGACTTAATTTTGTCGACACATTCGATGGACGTTTGACATAAAGCCCACACTGTCAGCCACAGAGGGAGATGTTGATAAGGGGGGAGTGTGGGGGGGGAGAAGACAGAGAGACAAAGAGGGAGTGTGACAGTCTGTTCCCCCATTTGACTGACAGCGCAATGAGGTATCTGTCGTCTCTTTGTGAGTGAACTCCCTCTCTGTTCTCCAGATCCATATGACACCTCCTCCGGCTCCGTGCAGCTCGTCTCCATAAAGCCCGTGGCGGCTCAGCCGCACTACGCACACCCCGCGTCCTCTGACCGCAGCCAGGACTCGGCCATCGCCAACGGAGAGGTGATGCACGTAGGCACAGATCCATTTCGAGAGATAATACACCGACTTTCTGGAAGATAACGTTGGCTTGTGCCATTGTGTGATTCCATCTGATTGAAGCTCTGACCTCTAGTGACCACAAAGGAATCAAATCCGGTGTTTAAAAAGTCTCACAATGGGCATTTCCTGTGCGGTACTATAATGATAAGCATATTCCTGTAGTTCCCTTATTTAAAATGTAATATTTTTTATATATTATAAGCTCCTTTAAGTGTTTATCTCCAAATAATTACATAAAACAGTAAAGTGACAATGTTCAACTGTAAGAATGAACTCAATAAACAAACTATGTAATGAGCATGGAAAATAACAATAGTTGTGCCTGTGATTACTGTGATGACAGTTCCATTTCTTTTCTTCCATGCGACCCCTCTGATCTTTTCACATCCCTTTTCACACAACGCAGAATTAAACCACATGCTGCAAAAAAAGGCGCCCGGGTGCCTGTTTGTGTTCTCGTGTTTCATCGCATCCTGCACTTGTTCTCTCTGCAGGTGAACTTGGCTCTGAAGCAGAAGTCAGACATTGAGCACTACAGAAACAAGCTGAGACTGAAGGCTAAGAGGAAGGGCTATTATGACTTCCCTTCCGCAGACGGCGGCAGCGGCGGCGGTCGAGCCGCGGTGCCGAGACAGCGGCACGGCCACGAGAGGGCAGCCGGTGAGCATGGCAGACCACTGGAGCCTGATGATGAGCGAGGTTCCACTTATGTCAAGTCTCACAGGAGGTGAGGGGAGAGGGGGAAACAAAGCAAGTGGAACCTGGGTTGGGCTGAGGGTGAACACACAAGAATGTGAGGATACCATTTTTAGCAATCACAAAGAGACGCAAGTGACATGACAGTTCATATTGGTGGGTTGGGTTCTCCATCCTGGCTGCTCCCATAACCGATAGATATGTACCTCTGTCTCCTCTAACGATGTCATTATCCTGTCTTAATCGGCAGTGAGCTATTCTGATCCATTTGATCCAAGTTCAAGAGCTCCCATGATGGAGATAAGAGGATTGTCATGGTGTTGGATGCTCTAACTGCTGGTTCTGTCCTGCGTCACAGATGCACACAGACATGGAAAGAGTCTTTTGGTGATTAGACTCAGATCAACATGGAGCTGCAATAGCTGCCATCAGAGCGGAAAGCAAAGATTTGAACGTCGGCATATGTGTTGACTCAGAGTAGCGAAGAGTTGAGAGGGTATTTTTTATTATATCCCACCATGGTGAGCGAGATAAAGATTTTAGCACAACATGCTTTGCCTAATTAAGTGACCATTTCAAAGCTGGTTTGCTGAAATGCATTGATTGTACATTGTAGTTTTGTTTTAGATGCTTTATCAGTGTTGAATGTGCTTTGCAACAACTCACAGATATCCTGACACGTGGCATATGTTGTACATTATTTGTAAAACTGTTGATTCAGCTCTCTTACTTGATGTCCTTATGAGATATCCCATCATTGTGTGTGTGTGTGTATTTGGCCTGCACAGCAGCTTGATGTACCTTTTTTTGGTAATGGGGAATCAGTCAAATCCATTCTCCCACTCTGTTCTCCACCCCCTCCTCTCCCACTTTCACCCTGAAACTAAGGCTGAAAAGTAAGAAAGCTGAATTAAAAATAATATCAAATGTATCATAACTAAGTCTGATGTGTATAAAATCCACCCTTCACTCCCTTTGACAGGCACTCCCAAGTCGGGCAGCCGGCCTATCGCAGCAGACAGAGTCTGAGCAGTCCCAGTCCTGGAGGAACAGAGATGGACCTGCTCGTGATGAGGGAGAGGCCCAGGAGAGGCATCCGCAACAGCGGCTACGACGTGAGTCACATGGCGTCACCGGCTGAGCCCGCCTCCAACAGGATGCAGTTCAACTTGCCAAAATAAATCATGTTTACCCATTTGGAAAACAATAGCATCTACTGGAGCAAAGTGATTGACAGAGACCACCTTGTTGGTGCTTTTTAAATAATATTAGGTGACATTAGTTTGGTTAAGAAGTTATTATTAAATATGAAAAAAGGTGCTAGATGTACTGTTCGAATAGAACTATAAGTAAATGTTTGGTGTCACTTCAGATGATAATAAATAAAAAAATGCCATGGTTTTAAATCTAGTGTGATGGAATGTAAAAATAGAAAAGATCATTATCAGTCAGAGCCTGTCAGTTCTAAATCTGTGCCTTAGTGCCCTATTTAAATCACTGTGCAGGCACTGAGCTAGAAATCAAACATACTCCACTTAGGTGTGGTAGAAAGTACGCAGGGAAGCGGTTCATTCATAATTAAGTTAAGAGTTAAGATTTATAAGGTCCTGTCGTTCTGATATGCAATGCGTCTGAGGATGGCGGGTTTATACCTCTTTTTTCCATTGTTCCATTAGGGCTCTGTGTGTGTGGCTCTCTGTCATGAAGCCAGGATACGATTAAGTGAGCTCCTGAGAGTAATCGAGCAGGCCGTTCTTAAAAAGTGTTTTCATTCTGAGCCGTCCTTTTGTAAAATATATGAGCGTGAGGAGGGAATATTTCACTGAACTGCCAATGACCTGCCAGCCATTTTGTCACAGCAGAGAGAAAAAACACCGTTCTAAGTGGCTGTGGTGTTGTTGTGAGGCTCACCGGGACAGGAAATAGATAACCGTATTACATGGAGCCGTGCTCATACTATTGCAAGTCAAATGTCTGCTGTGAACATCTCGTGCATGTGATACAGACGTGTCAGACTCTTGGGTGGTGCAATGAGCAAAAGGCCACATGTTTAAACATGACACCGCTTCAGAATGATGCAACAGCTGAGTCTTGACACATCGCTCTTCAAAATGACATCACCCAGACAGATTGGTGTTCCGTGATTCGGACGTCCTATTGTCTTGGCTCTTGTATTCGCTGTAATCGGACTCTGTTAAGCCAGCTGTTCAGCTCTGTTGAACATCTGGCACACAAATGCCAGTACAAGCTACACAAAAAAGTCCTTTTTCATAACTCCTGGCCCTGTGGAGTACAATGGGACGAGTGTGGCTGCAGCCTCCGTCATTCTGTGCTGCAGGGCGGGCTGATTTACGAGGTGCACTACACTAGGCCTCCTGTGGCTACCCTCTATTCACACAGGAAGTAGGCCAGCCTCAACTTGTGTTCATTTATCACTGAATATAAGGACGGAATAGATGGAATAAGAAGCTTGGAGATGGAGAAAGAGTCCAGGTTATGGACAGGTGGAGACTTTTTTTTCAATAGTGAGGAAAAAGGATGGAAAATTTGAGGGACGTAACGGGTAAATAATGAGGTGAAATGTCATGATTATATATGGGAGACAGAGTGTATACTGTAGTGGAGATAAGAAAAGAGACAACAAGGGGATATTTAGAAGAGCATAAGCACACATGTAATAGACCTCCAGCAACTGCTTACATATTGTTGGACTGCTTCTGAGTACAGAATGAACGGCCTGGTTCTGGATAGACCTTCTGTGACCACGCTACATTGATCAGCCTCTTCTAGCTCAGCCATCACTTTGTCAACAACCCACTGAGAGAATGACGGGAGACTTTATCAAACGTGTTCCTGTCCAGGATTCTCAAGGTGCATCTGTTGATATCCTGATAACTCACTGAGGAGAGGTTTGATATTCTGATTTTGATCCAGGTGTAAATCATGAACATGACACACACAAGCAGGCACGTGCACAGACATTTTGGGGGGCAGGTGCTCAAACCTGAAAAAAAGGGCACCCATTGCCAAAAAATTTTTTCTGACAGTTGAAGCATAACACCAATGATGCTGTCCTCGACCTGCATTTCCTCTGGGCAGGATTAGACCGCTAATTTACATTTTCTTTATGAATAAAGATGAATTATTATATAGCAACAGTACAAGCGTTCTGATTGGATAATGGGTCGTCATGCCAGCCACGTATTGCCCTCCTCGCCGGTCTCATACAGATCCGTATTGCCCTCTGACCTCATTTTCAAAATGAGCGATATTGATAGACATCAACAGCCAAGAGGAAATTCAGAAGCAGCGAAAATGTGTTCTTGAAAGTGATGAAGACGAGAAACTATAGTTTGGATCACTTGTGTCGTTACTTTACTGTAAATTAAAACTATTTTAGCTGAGCCGTGTTGTTCGTTTTCTATAAGATTGATCGTTGTAAGACTGGAACAGACAAAACAAAGAGATAACACATAAAACAATGATGGACACAAGCCATTCCTGTAAAACTGTGATAGAATTTGAGTGCTTTCCTTAAAATGTTGTCTCATTGTCATATCCTTTTGTTCTTGGATATAAAAAAAAGGCTTCTCCTGTTTCTTTGCATTGTGTGTGTTGAGTCTCTGTCATGTCTTTGTATACGTTTTAGACCGAGCCGGAGTTGATCGAGGAGACGAATGTTGACCGTCTCGTGGGGCCACGGGGATTTATGTACGGCCAGGGCTTGAAAGGCCACTCGGAGACCTCCACGCTGAGCTCACAGCCGTCCATCGACGAAGTGCGACAGCAGATGCACCTGCTGCTGGAGGAGGCGTTCAGCCTGGCATCGGGGGGCCAGTCCACATCCGGAAGACATCACCACCACCACCACCACCACCACCCGCCTCCTGACCACTACGGCCCTGCGCCGCCTCCCCTCCCCTACGCAGACGTGGTGACCAGCGCTCCGGGGACGATGAGCTGTGGCTTGCAGTGGGTACCGTCCTACGGTGGAGAAATGTGTCAATGCAGCCTGCCCAAACCGGTGAGTGGGATGAGATCATTTCCCCTCGCTTAACAACCGTGGCGGAGTTTTTGTAACCTTAACTGCCTTTTCGCGATCTGTTTAAGGCCTTTCGCTTCACCCAGCTTCCTGAGATGGCCACGGGCTGTCCTCCCCCTTTACCGCCTCGTAATGGACCCCCTCCCGGGACCTCCTTAAGGCGGTAAGTCTGAGGCGATCTTACACACACACACAGATTCAGACAAACACGCACACACACACTGTCTGGAGCATCTCATAGCCCGTCGAATAGTTGAAATATTTTCACATTCAAATTCATGTTCAGGGACTTGATATCCACCGGGTAGTGCGCTGTGGCTGGGATGATTTAAGGCCTTGTTTAAATTAGAATTTTTAACGAGTGCAACGAGCGATGGCAAGAATGTTAATAAGGTTCAACTCTTCAGCACAGAGCGTGTCTGCCATCTAGTGGTGATGACCACATATTTTATTTTATTTTGAAAGTTATTAATATTGATATACAGCCTGGCGGCACAGTACAATAGAGGAAAGATATTTAAAATAAAATGTATATACATAATTTGATGTTCGTGATATTATTTTTTTATTTTCTAAGTTATCAGTAGTTCACATTTGCCTTTTATTATTATTTTTACGATGTCTCTTTCTTTTTCGTTTTCTTTTTATTTTATTTTTATTTTTCCTGTTCTGGTTTTGTTGTTGTTGTTTCTTGTACGACATTTTATGTTTTGATCCATATGTGTGTGTACTGTCTGTGTGCCTGTAGTCGTTGGGAGGGGGGGGGGGGGGGGGTTAAAGGGTTAGGGGCGGGGCCATCCAACTCCTCATCTCAGAGGAGCCTACAGACCTCGGTCTTTGGACGGTCCTCCATTCGCACATTTTTTCTGTTGTTAATGCCTGTCAGTATGTACACGTTATGTATGTACTTATGGAAAATAAATTACTTACTTACTTACTAGTAACTCTGTGTTTATGTCTCTGTCCAACTTAGTTCATCTTCTGACTTGGGACCGAAAGCGAGGAGCTCAGCGACGTCTGTCCCTGAGATGCAGAGTCAATATGACAACAACCCGTACGGGCCGACACCCAGAGCAGCACTTCCATCTCTCACTGCAGAGCAGCCTGTGTCCAACTACTCAGGTAAGCACCAGAGGACATATTAATAGTCATTTACTTTATTTGTTCACTTTTCATACAAGAAAAGCCGCACCTTGACTATAAAGCAAATAGACATATAACAAACATAAACACAGGGATAGAATTCCATTATTGATGGAAAATACAACACATGAGATGAAATAGGATTTTAAAAAATAACATGAAAGCGAATACATATAATACATAATATGGAAAATACAACCCAAATATAATATAATAATTATAATAGTATTAAGACTAGTACCCATATGTGCAGCATTCATACACATAAATAAACACAACAGCAGCATTAAAGGGTCTCCATTCACTTCTACCTTTTCAGTGGTGGTCGTTTAATATTTTTGGGATAAGTTCATTCCCATTTGGCACCAAGACCTCTGAGAATAAATGAATAAACACACACGAACAAACCTTTCCCAACGGACTCACGAGGGGTCTCCACTTTGCATTTTAAATTAAACCCATGATGTGCTTTGCTTCCATTCTAACATACATTTTTTTCCAAGAATAGTAATAAATGCATCCCGTGAAGTACATTCACCGATCAATGTCAGCCTCTCTTCTTTTCTCCGTAGGAAACCCAATAACAGCCGTCTATGCCATCCCAGCCACCAGGCCCGGCTACTCAGAGTACTTTGTCTCCACGCCAGCCACGTCCTACCACAGCCCCTCCTGGATGTCCTATCCACCTGAACCGGAGGACGTGCCGCCACAGTGGGCAGACTCCGTAAGGAAGACTATTTTAATTGGGACGCCGCCAATCACAATAAAAAAGCATGTCAAGCGGGGAGAGACCAGTTAGATGAAGAAATGATCATGTTTATTGATAACAGATGATATGAAATGATGAAGTCTCAGAGTCTGTGGCGTTGATGAGCTGATAGAATGATGAGTTGATGAAGCTGATGGATTTGTGAAGACTGGGTGGAGATGGGGAGGTGGAGGGGTGCGTAACAGCAACATGGATGAACTGCAGGTAGAGCGGCAGTCCTATTTTAAAGAGGCAGCAGCAGGAGGATTGTTTAGCCATGTCATTGTTTCCCCGTGCTTATCGGATAGAGGGGACCAGCTGATCTGCACAGCTGGTGTCATGATTGACAGCGCCGAACGATGACATCGTGTAAACAACGAGTGAGCATGTGCGAGAGATGATTGGCAGACGTATGAGGAATAATTGTCGGGCTTGAGGGGTTTGCTCTTCCGGTCTGAACCTGCGCTAAAGCTCCATATATACACTACCGTTCAGAAGTTTGGGGTCACTTAGAAATGTCTTTATTTTTCAAAGAAAAGCACTGTTTTTTCAATAAAGATAACATTAATCAAAAATACACAATATACATTGTTAATGTGGTAAATGACTATTCTAGGTGGAAACGTCTGGTTTCGAATAAAATATCTCCATAGGTGTATAGAGGCCCATTTCCATCAACTATCACTCCAGTGTTCTAATGGTACATTGTGTTTGCTAATCGCCTTAGAAGACTAATGTCTGATTAGAAAACCCTTGTGCAATTATGTTAGCACAGCTGAAAACAGTTATGCTGGTGATATAAGCTATACAACTGGCCTTCCTTTGAGCTTGAAGTTTGAAGAACAAAATTAATACTTCAAATATTAATCATTATTTCTAACCTTGTCAATGTCTTGACTATATTTTCTATTCAATTTTCAATTCATTTGATAAATAAAAGTGAGTTTTCATGGAAGACACAAAATTGTCTGGATGACCCCAAACTTTTGAACGGTAGTGTATAAATAACGGAAAGATGAACACGACCAGGTGTTTTGATTAAACTAGAACCGTTTTGAAGCATTCGTCCCCGTGGACCGACCACTTTTTTCCCTAATAATGAAACCTCAGGAAATAAACTACTCTCAGTCAATATTGTGAAAGGTCTCGCAGGAATGAAAGTAGAAGAGCATGAACAGGTTGAAAAAAAATAGTGTACCAAACGGAAAAGACCAGTAGGAATTATTATTTTAGACTCTTGCAGAAGGTCTTTTAGCGTGTTATTGGAATACCTCACCCGTACCTCCTGGTTGTCAGGCTATATTTCTCATAACTTCTGTTCACCCCACGGAGCCAGAGCCTACGCTACATCACTACAACAGCCAGGGCTAAAAAGTAATAATAATTACTCTGAAAAACCAGTCGGGAAATATATCTGTCATGGTGAGATTGCTCTGTGTATCGACACACAGTCTTTGGCACACCATCGCGGCACTGAACCAAGTGTGTTTGTGCTCATGTTCATATCTACCTTCAAACAGGACTGGGCCTCATCAAATAATAATCATCCTACCTCCTCCTCCTCCTTCATTAAAATAAGACGGGTTCCATTCATCCTGTCAGATCTGCTCTCCCCTGCCCTGCAGTCTCTTTTTCTAATTTTAAGGCTGTCGTTGAGTGGACACAACAAAATATCGAGGTAGTTGAGCACATTTCCCTAAAAATCGCAGATTTTTTATTTCTTATTATTTAAATTTGACCTTTGAAAACTTGAACATTTACATGTAGACCATTTTGGAGTTCAAACAATGTTTGAACCAAAGTCCATTTCAGTATTATCCACTCACTCACACAGTAGATCTCCACGTTTAATACTTTCCACGTTATTTCTTCTCATTCATAAGGATTTTTTACGAGATACAATTGTGTATATTTTTATTCATCACCCATTTAAATCTGTTTAAAATAGTGGTGCAAGAGAAAATGTTCACTCAGCAAAATAAAATAAGTAATAGTTGGATATACTATATCTTTCCAATTAACTAACTGGCTCATAATAAACTAATTTCCGTGAGTAGTAATGTTATAAAGTCACTTTATTACTGATTATTCAACTTCCCTGTGTTCCAGGTTCCTCTGCCTGGGTATTTCGAGGCTTTTCCTCATCCCCGCTACCCCCAGGGGAGCCCCACCAGGCTGCCCCTGCAGTACAACCAGGCGCTGGAGCAGCCACCCACGTCCTCCAGCACCGCATCCCAGCAGAGGCTGCCTCAGGCGGTGAAGGACATGGACAGCATGCCCCTGAGCAGCCTCTCCACCTCGGCACTCGTGCAGGCCATCCGGCTGGAGGTGGCCAAGCTGGCGAAGAAGCAGAACGACGTGTTTGAGTTTTAATTTGTATTTCTCCCCTCTTGTATGCAAGATATGGTAAAACTGTGGATTGGTCTTCAACAGTACACAACGTTTTTTTTGACCTTTTTACTGTAACAATACCCACTGATTGATTTTTGTTTACACACCCTGGGGTGTATTGCAGCTCCTGAAAAGATTGTTTTATTTTTAGAAGAAAAAAAATGCCATCCTCTATTGATGATGTCCAAAGTAACTACATGCAATTTTTCTTCTTTTTCTATGAGAAGAGGGGGAAAAAAAGTAGCATTATTGTCAGTACTAAGAAGACCAAATACTTTCTGTCAGATGCGATAAGTATAACCACAGTGTATAAGAGCATGTACAGTATTTGGACATCATCTATCTTTTCTTCTTTTATGAATCGTTAGCTTCAACAAAACGATCTAAATCAAAATCACTTCATTCAGGCATCCGTACCACATCAATCCACCACCAACTCTTCACTTTATTTCCACATCAGATACCAACACCATAAGAGCTACTTCAAATTGAGAATATATATGTATCTGCCTTTTTCATGTGCCCAATTGAACATGAAATCTTAAGTTGCACCTACGATGATGTCACTCATAAATGGACATTCTTGCATTTATATATCTGAAAATATAGAAAAGCATCTATCTCTCATATTTTTGGGTGCGCACAAAGTACATTGACTTGATTGACATCGCGTAAATACTTAAAAACATGACCTTTTAGAAACCCTTATGAAACAGTAAAGTTATTTCATATTTGCACAGAGTTTTATGAATAGCCCATGCACGGGCGTTAGGATGCAAAGATGATTTATTGCACATTCAACTCCAAAATCTTTTCTCACAAAACAAATGTCCTTTGCTCTTGTTCAGTTCAGCTCTAAACAAAGTGAGCCTTGTTTGTTTACTGGCCTTCAGGCGTCTGAATGGTCTCAATGGGTGCATTTCATGAATGAAGACAAAGTTCATGTAAACTACTGACCTAATGAAGGTCTTACATCAGTACTCCTGTTCTAAGAAGTTTTACGTGCACAAACCATTGTGTAACCTTGTGAATGTCTGCCTGAGTGTCGACTCTGAATCAGTGGACAGCACAGTAGTTTTATTTTCCCAAGAAAGGTTTCAGCAGCTCTTTGTTCAGTGTATCAACGTGCCCTGGAATCATCCAGTTTAAATATGCTGAGGTCGACGTTTACCTTCAAAAGCTAATTGATGAATTGCAAAAAAACTTTAAACTGCTCCTTCACATTAGAAATCAATATGAATTATGATAGAAATCATCTACATAGGTCATGAGAGCATCACCATTGAAGAAGCGGTCAAATTAGATGAAACAAAAGACTGCAGACGTAAATAAAATCCTAATGAGCCTTCTGATAGCTAAGGACATTTAGGAAACTCGTGCTTGCTCGTATTATTCCAGCAGCGGAGGTTAAATCTCTCATGAGTGGAAGATCGGGACAGTCATGATCCAATTAAGCTTTTTGATGACATGATTGAATTAATATCTTGAAGCTGCACATTTATCTGCATCCCTTAATTGGCCAGTCAGACCGGAGCCGCCATACCAGGCAGTGCACAACACTAAACTACAAACTATTCAATGGAAGAAAAAGTCATTAAATCATTGCACACTTTCTCAGAAAGACTTGCATTTCCCAGTGGCATACATTCCTTCAATTGTTTCCTGATGAGCCTGTACCTGTAGGCCTGTACAGGTGCTGTGATGCAGTGGTTCTCAACCCTTTTTAAAAAAGTGATGTACACACTCTGGAATTTTCTTTTTCAGCCAAGTACCTCCCAACCAGCGCAAGGCATTTTTGGTTGAAAAAATGATGTAATAGTTTATGAACACACACTTATATTTTATTGAATTTCCCCAGGGGTACACATACCCCCATTTGAGAACCACTGCTGTAATGTGTTTGCATAAACATTGAGATGCTACTGTTACTATATTATTGAAAATCACATGGAAACTGATGAGTAACGTCTAAGCTGGCATACGATAGATGGCAGTTGTGACATAAGAAAGATGTGTGAAAATGGCTTCATATAATTTCATTTCATTGGACAGTATTGTTATTATAGCAATCATGGAAGAATTTAGCCTTTTTGCATTATGGATCCTTGTCCTGTTCCAAGAAATTTTCTTTTATACTCATGCCTGTTGGTGTCTAAATAGGTATAAGGAAAAACTGTATGTCTTATACACAACAAGAACTTTGTTGTTGCTTTTTTTCCCAATATTCCTTTAACCCATTATTCAGAGGAGCACTTCATGTCTTAAGAACTGTACTTAATACAGTCAAACCATTTTGTGTTTACCAGAAGTGATGGATCATTGAAAATATTTTGCGATATTAAATAAAATACATATTAAAAAAATTATTCATTCAATAAAATGATACATAAAGTGAGCTAAACCTATTAAAATCAATGTATTTTTGTCTCCCTAACAGGATTCTCATTTCCTTTTCTCATGTGCTTGATCTTGTCATATTTGATGTTCCTCTGAGATTGATTTGAAAGTGAGACAAATGGAGAATGAAAGAAATATTAGCCTACATGATTGAAATTAAATAAAAGATTTTAATAGACAAATCAATCAGTAATCCGTGTCTTCAATATATTAATTTCTGCATGCCATGTGTCCTGATGAGCAATATCAAGAGAATTGCTTGAATCAATTGCTGCCCTGATGCTTTACTCAGCTTCCTTTCAGTTTACCACTTTATCATTTTGGACCAAATTAGTAGTAGAGGTGAAAATTATGACCATATATTTACACCACAGAGACACGTCCCTTGAGGCAGATTAGTGGTTGAAGGTGAAGGGATTCACAGGTTGGTATTTGTGAAGCGTTAAATGACCGGCTGTCAGCCGCGATGCCGGAGCTTCCATCCAAGGCTCGGCCTCTATCTGGCTCAGGCCGAGTATCTGCAACTACACACTGTACGGGAATCATTATGGTATCATCGCTATGGTGACACTCGTTAGATTTCTGCAAAAGCCCAAGCATCAGTCTACTTATATGTTACTGGACCACAGTCAATACAGAGGGAACACAGAATACACTTTTACACCTTTACCTGCAATTCATATCAAAACAAGGGCAAAGTGGAAGAGGTTTAAGTGGAGGCATGGAGGGAAGGGAGAAAGAAAGAAAGGAAGACAGAAAGAAAGGAAGGAAGAAAGAAAAAAAGAAAGAAAGAAAGGACCAAAAGGCATACTACACATACTCAGTGATGTTATAGCAAAATCAAAAATAACAAAGGAACTGCAGTGACATAAATGAAGTCACTGACTAGCAGGTGATGAGGGGAATGAGTGACAGGTGAAACTGGTCAGGGTGGGGCAGACAATCAAAAAAGTGGTCAAACCAAAAGACGAGAAATAAAACCAAACAGGACCTCTACGTGTTGCTATAGGACAGGTCATCGTGGTCAGCTCAGGCCTGTAATGAGTGCAGTAACGTTACCCCACCACATGGCCACGTAGACCACGTGTTCACATGGAAGGCTGAGGCAGACGGTCTGAAGTCACTGCAGATGCTCCATGTCATGCAACATGAAAACAGACATCAGAGTCGTCACGCCCCGGATCAGAACATTTGATAACAAAACAGCAAAGGAAAGACATCATTTATGAGTATGGCTGTGTATCGTGAAGTTCATTTTGTTCTGTTCTTTGGCTGCTCGCTCAGAAACCTTTGGTTGTACGTTGGAGTAATCAGACTAAATGTTGTACTGTTTGACTCGGTGGGTTTTCAGTTTTCATAGAATGATATTGTGCTGGTAGCATGACGTAGCAACATCACGAGCAGCACATGTGTGAATGCTTTGAGAGCATGTTTTTGTAGTGTGCTCATTCAGGTTCTAGGTGTTGGAATCGTGTTTCATTTAGAGGACAATTTGTTATCATGACCTGAGTTTCTTCCAGTTTTGTGGGCATGCAGGATGAATGTGTTGCTACACGTCTAACATGTCCTCATCTGCTGTGCCGTGTGCTCACACGGGTCCAAGCTGTTGTTCCTTGATTCTGACTATTGACACGTCTTTTTGGTGTACTGTAATTAATAGAGGAGAAATCATTTAAAGAACGAATTCTGTATTAATATGTCAATTGTTCTCGTCTTTTGATTCAAATTAAGCATCATTCCTCAACACATTCATACATACTGCAGCTTCCATCTTGGAGACTGGACTGCAAGGACGTTTCTGGATCAACGATTCTGATCCCTGGGGAATTTTTACTTTGTAAGTGAGGGGGAGACACACCGTGCATTCATAGAAACGGATGCTTCTCACAATAATTACTATACTGTTCACAGTAACTAAGCAAAAAAAAGCACAATATGAATATCTTATTTGACATTCATGGATTTATTTGTGGATCTAATCTGTGTATCTTCTGAAATTGGAATGACGAGAGTAAAATAAAAAAAAGGCATGTCCACTAAGTTGCTGCTGCTAACCCTCGAGGTTTCTCCTCCACATGGTCCTCTTGTGTCCTGTAAGGTCTCAATGTAAGGAGATCATTTTACTCTTCCTATTTTGGTTTGATTATCAAGGTGAAATCTCCTGAAAGCTCAGCGCTTCATTGTTATTGTTTGGGACTATTAGTTCTTTCTGCAATTTCATAATTTTTTTCAGGAAATGCAGTGGAACTAATTTGACATTATCGTATTTGAGAAACATCCATGAATGTCACCGCCACACTTAATATGCTAGTTAATTGGTTTTCTTGTTTTGAATTCCCCGATATATAACAAATAAAAAAAGGAAAATTAAATACCAATTTAATAAAACAAGGACACGAAAATACCATTTAGATAAAACAAGGACAAATAAATACCATTTAGATAAAACAAGGACAAATCACTTAATAGCTTGACTACTTTTTCTAAATTTGAAACTAACCAGTTAGCCTCCAGGGGATTTTTTATTTATCACAAGATCAAATGATATGTGTATAGATAACTGATTGTGTGTGTGACCGCCATATGTCAATATGCCAAAATCAGATCGCCCCATCTTTGTTTGTCTTTTCTCCGCCTTTGTGTACAAATCTGTAGTTCAGCATTATCCCACCAGAGCTCAGCCTAAAGCCATGCACACAAATGTTCTCCCTCAGTGAGGGGAAGCACTTTATTAGAGAGAGAGAGAGAGAGAGGCCATGCAATGAATACAAGCTGTTAGAAGCTTGAAATGTTTGACGGCATTATTTTCAGAGAGTTGTTGATTCTGTGGTGTTTATTTGTTAACTTTGCTGTATCAAAATGCATTTTATTAAATGGTACGCAAAAGTTTGACAACCTCCGGTTCCCCATGGGTGGACCGTGAGGGACGAGGGATGTGTTAGCGATGATGGGGTGTTCCACTGTACATTAGTGTCACTTTCTGGCTTTATCTGTTCCTAATCTTGTTGCCATATCTACACAATGATTCACTCTTAAATCAGATCTGTGTTGTAACACAACACTTTATGTCTGTGCATTTGTTTTTGTCATGATCCATCATTGTTACATCATTGCTTTTAAGGCATCTACACTGTACACTCCTCTTGGGTTGAGTCTTTTATTATCGTTGTGCTCCGTTATATCTCCTTATAAGTCTTTCTTTCTGGTAGTGTCTTCTTTTCATGGACATAACTAGAGTTGAAAGTGGCCGTTATTAGACGTGATGTAACTCTTGAGTGCCTTTTATTTCTAGGAACGGATCATTAAAGTAAGTATAGTGCAGCCTTCTCTTGTGCAGCCCAGGGATTACATGAGTACCACTATGGTCAGTGCAAGGACAGGTCAAGGAAAACACACTTTAACGTGAACAGTTCCCAGAATCTCATCGCATCACCATTTCCTCATCTGAACTGTTGCTTGGAAGTAATTAATCAAGATCTGTGAAATGTAGTGTAACCAGTCATTCTCTGTTTTGAAGGATCTAATGACAACAGATATGACGAATGATAACTCGTTGCTCTTCTCTCCGATTAATTCGATATGCTTTCCCTTTCCCTTCGCCAGTGGGGCGATTTCAATATGTGGACTCAGTGGGTGCTGGATTGAAAGTTAGACTCCAAAACCAGACTGACTGAGTCTCATTAACTCTGAACTGCACAGTGGAAGAAAACATTAATATTTTCTTACTGCCTGTTGTTGGCTCTGCAACCGTTGCTGGTTTCAAATGAATCATATATACAGTAAATAAAGCGTTGCAACTGTTTCTGCGTCAGGGCAGTTGAGCTTTAAATAGACTAACCTTTAGGGTTTTCATGAGAGCAGTCTAGTGTGGTGCAGCCGGCTATTTGATGTCATTCTATTGATTATTTCTCTGCCTGCTGTAGTCGGTGCATCTCGGCAAATTCCAGTGCACATAACTTGTCCACCTCCACAGCAAATGATCAGACCACTGCCATGACCTGATTACTGTGAGTGCAAAACTCTGCGTAGATTCTCAGCTCTACTGCACAATAGGAAGATAATAACTATATGCCCCCCCCCCCCCCCCCATAAACTGCTCCCTCTCCTCACATGTGTGGCTGTCTGAAGACACGAGTGGTTGTCCAAGATACTGGAGCTTTTATGCATGCTAAAAACCTACCTTGATTTTTTATTTTATTGGATCATAAATTGGATGAATGTCAGTGTTGTTGTTGCTGCTTATATCATTTAATTGTACTCAATTAAACTACTCATTCCTTCCCTCCCTCATTTAATCCTCGACTGTGTGTGTAAAAGTATATACATGTGGGGATGCTATGTGTGTCTGTGTCTGTGTGTGTGTGTGTGTATGTATGTGTGTGTGTGTGTGTGTGTGGGCCCTTGATGTAGATGTTTATGTATGTGGAGGTTGGCATGTGTACTCGCTGTGGGCTGGACTATGGATACAGATACTACTGTTTTGAGTGTATGTTTTTTTTGGTGTGTTTATTTTAGTGCTGTGAAAAATAACGCGTTAACTCAGTTAATTCAATTACAGGTTTAACAACAACATTTTTTTAACGCATTTAACGCATGCGCAGAATGAGCTTCCAATCCGTCTGTTGTTGGTCGTCGGGACGAAAAAAAAGTCACTTGCAAAATGAGCTTCCAATACACCACTTCAATCTGAACTCTGTCCGCTCTCATGCAGACGGTCTGTTCATCGGTAATGATCCTTCCGCAGGTTCACCTACGGAAACCTTGTTACGACTTTTACTTCCTGTAGATCAGGGTCTCAACACGTCGATCGCGACCTGCCAGTCGATCGCGGCGTAGTGTTGGTAGATCGCATGACATTAAAAAGATTGGCCCGCCCCTGACATGTTCTCTATAGCACGTCTTTGTTCTTTTATTAAACTAAACGTCTGTTGTTGATCGTATCTCCACAGCAGCATGTCATCTCTGTCTCTTCGCGTTGCGTTAACACTTATCGATCTCCGTCTCGCGCGCCACGGAGCTCCGTGCGCGCGCATCGGGACCGAGCAAAAAAAAGTCACTTGTCAATCTGTCCACCTGTCCGTGTCCGGGCCGGTGAGGTTTCAGCTTTGCAGCGGTGTCCCCGCCGTCCCTTTCATCACGGCCCAGTTCATGAAGGAACCACACAGTCAGTTTGCCTCAGCAGCTGCTAGAGGAAGACTGGAGGCCTTTAGATTGTATCATGGTGGAGTTAATGGTTGACAAACAAGAGAAACATGTTCTGTTTAACCCTCCTGTTACCTTTACATTTACGAACATATTTTACCCTCGGGGTCAATTTGACCCCAGCAATTAAAACCTCCAGAAAATTATTAGAATTAATATTGCTTCCCAAGTTTAAGTGTGAGGTACTTTATGTTTGTTTGTTGACTACCTAAATAGCCCTTTAAATAAATAAAAAAGTTGATATTTCTTATATGTTTGACACAGTGAAAAACAGCCTGGGGTCAAATTGACCCCAAAGAACACCGACATTAAACATTGAATGGGGTCAAATTGACCCGAAAGGTAACAGGAGGGTTAAACATTCTGTTTAGGATGAAGATGTATTAATGTTCCATATGGAAGAAAACTGCTAAATAACTGCTGAGTTGCAGCACCATTGTATAGAAGAATGTATAAATGTATATATCCGTCTTTTGTCATAAATCTCTATGTTCTCACATTAATCATGATTAATCCACAAAAACCTGTGATTAATCCGATTAAAAATGTTAATCGTTTCACAGCCCTAGTTTATTTATTTAAATGTCAAGGATTGCTCTGTTTAGCTGAAAATGCTCAATAAAGTTTTGTTTTTTTTAATTTAAAAAATGTGTCTTTCACCTGTCCGCAGTAGCTTTTTATCAGCAGTATGAAATCACCTTTTGATGAAGTTTCTTTGACATTTTTGTTGTTTTTTGTTTGACTGTCTATTAAAAGCTCTGCAGCACGACCTTTAAAGGAATGAAGTGACACATGGGTGATCTCTCTCTCTCCATGAAGCAATGAACCCACCAGCTGTTTGTTGACAGGAACGTTAAGATTTAACTCATTTCTCTGGGCAGATTTGCCATTAAACCCACTCTTTACTGACTATGCCATTTCTAGCAGAATAATATGGATGGAATATTATTGGATCATGTTTGGGAAAGTGTTCACAGTTTAACTTCTGGTGCTTGGTTGGTTGGTTGGTTAGTGGTTGGGTGGGTTTATTTGTTTTGCTTCTGACTGCGAGAGACACAGAAGAAGAAGAGGATGAGCAGAAGGAGTTGATGACGAGCAGAAGGAGGTGATGACCAGAAGGAGGGCGGGAGGGAGCTAGTGAGTGAGTGGTGGGTGGGTTGGTTAGTTAGTGGGTGGGTGGGTTGGGGAATGATGGGTGAGTGGGTTGGTTAGGAAGTTAGTGAGTGGCAGGTGGGTTGGTTAGTTAGTGGGTGGGTAGATGGGTTGGGGAATGAGTGGGTTGGTTAGTGAGTTAGTGAGTGGTGGGTGGGTTAGTTAGTTAGTGGGTGAGAGGGTTTCTTTTTTGCTTCTGACGGAGAGATATGCTGAAAGAGACGAAGATGAGCAGAAGGAGATGAGCAGAAGAAGGCGGGGGGAAGCAGGTGAGGATGTGAGGGCGGCTTGGTTAGTTAGTGGCTTTCTTTTTTTCTAATTCTGATGGCGAAGGATGCGGAAGGAGGCGAGGACGAGGGCTGGTGGGATTTATAGGGTTGATGGGTTGGTTAGTTAGCGGTTAGGTGGGTTTCTTTTTTTCCAGTTCTGACGACGAAGGAAGCAGAAGGAGGCGAGGATGAGCGGGCGGGTGGGTTGGTTAATAGGTGGGTTGGTTAATAGGTGGGTGGGAACCTCACCCTCTCTCTCGGCTGACGGCTTCTTTTTTCACTTCTGATGGCGAAGGAGGCGAGGATGAGAGGGCGGGTGGGAGTGAGTGGGTTGGTTGGTTGGTTAGTTCGTGGGTGTGGGTGTTTCTTTTGTTATGCTTCTGACGGCAAGATGCACAAAAGGAGACGAGGACTAGTGGAAGGAGGCGAGGACGAGAGGTGACCGAAATGACAACATATTTCAAATATTGGTTTATTTTTGTCACTTACATTTTTTTATTCATTTAGACATAAAAGTACAAAAATGTCAGACATAAACAAATGTATGTGTGTATATATGTATGTACATATACATATATACACACATATACACATATATATACATATATACACACATATACACATATATATATACATGCATACATACACACACATATATACACATACACACATACATACATACCCCCAAAAAACAACAACAAAAAACAAAAAGAGAACAACAAAAAGATAAGGATAAGCCTCGCTGCCACCATGAAACCTGTTAATGACAGTCTAATCTCTGCTTTGGTGAGGCCTGGTGGCACCAGTAATATTAATATTGGTTTATTATGTTTCCATGTGTGGCCTCATTCATCCAAAGATTATCACGTTATGTCCATTCATCTTCTGTTATGTTAATTTATATCTTCAAATGATGCCTCAGAGAGAACAAGTGGAATTGGTGGCAAAATATAAATATTGTTTTCACAAGATTCTAAACATCCTCTCTACTCTGGCGTTGACGTCACACGCTCTTAGTTGCGCAATACACACCCATTATAACACCAGAAACGGTCTGAAAAAAAGTATAAAACATAAACAGTGACTGTTCAAAAAGTTTAACAGAAAAAAAGCTTTCTTTTCTCCTCAGCTATAATAAGTGATGCTGTATGCCCGCCTGCGTGTGCAAGTACATGGCGGGTATGTCTTATACTGTATATGTATATATATATTTTTGTTCATTCTCCCAACAACATTTGACATTTGTATTTCTGACAGTATGGCTTCATATGCTATTTTATTAAGTTGGAAAGTAACCGGCTGTGACAACCAGAGATTGATGGCAGTCTAAGAAAAATGTAAAATTGTCAGCTCACTGCGACTTGAGCAAATGTCTGAGAGGAAACTGTTCATTATGAACAGGTGCACACACACACACACACACACACACACACACACACACACACACACACACACACACACACACACACACACACACTCTCTCTCTCTCTCTGTCTCGCTCTTGTTCTCTCAAAGAGCTGATGAGGCAAGGCAACTGAATTTATAATTCCTCCCGTGTGAACCTCTATAAAACCTGGTAAGCCCATTCTCTCATGCTTCGAGTGTCTGCTTGGGTTCAACAGACAGTGAGACGGCTGTGTACGGGCTCATTAAATAAAATAAAATAAAGCTCCTGCTGGTGAAGCCATCATGGCCCTTTAATCCAGATCCTGGTCTATACTCCATCATTTGCCCGCTGTTTTTACGACTTATCCCAGCGCTGGGGTTTTTAACTATTTGGCCAAACTGCAAACAGCCCAGATCTATAGTTCAATAGATCGTGGGCCAGTGAGGTTACATTTTGGATTCATTTTTAGAACTATAGGTTGGAAGCTATTTTGTGGTGTATTCTTGGTTTCTCCTTCGCAGCGTGGACATTAAATTACAACTCTGCCTTGGTTTTAATTGAAAGCATCTTTGGCTGTGTGGGATATGCAGAGCTTTGGCTAGGAACAGAACGGATTAGCTCTCTTATGTGGATTTATATCTCCAACACTTGTCTTTGGGGAAATTAATGGGTGTTACTGTAAGCAGCTTTCTTTCTTCCTCAAACCTTTTTCTGCTGATTTCTTATTTCCTTGACCCCTTCTGCTACCTCCTTTCCCCTCTCTCTCTGCTGTCCCTCACTCGCCCTCTGTAGATTAATTGCTATGTGATAGCATATGTTAAGGACTACTTTGAGTTTCCCCACCCAGCTGTTTGAAAGTGCAGGAGTCAGCAGGATTTGGCTGCTTGGTCCTCACTTGCTACTTCTTATGCATTCCCTCCTTTGTTAGAATTCTACTTCAAGGCTCCTCCTCTCGTCCTTTATCCCTCTCACGTATCTGCTTTCCCCCTGCTAGCACTGTCATGATGTGGGAAAAAAGAAAAGACAAAAAAAAGACCTTCAATTTTTCTTTAATTTTGCCACACAGATATTCCAGGGAAGATGCACTTCTTCAGCGTGCATTCTGGCAATTTTACAAACAATACACAAATGTAGGGTTAATTAAACAAGTAAATAAAAACAATAGCAGCACCCAACCTCTCCAGGAGCAGATTATCATGATGTAGGACACTGAAACATGAAAGATCCCAAGAAAACAACACAAATTATACAATAAACTGTAATGAACTAGGGATGAAAATGAGCTTTCAGCTATATCTCTATATAATACAACATTTTACAAGTATTACAATTGGTTTATTGTATGACGTCCCAGTTTGTTTATGCTGGTGTGAAGGCTGTCAATCAAACCTCAGTGTGGACAAAACAACGTTACCTTGATACATCTTGTTTTGGGTCCTAAGTGTTGAAATGGGAAATTCCTCATCACAAAGCAAGTAAACATAGTGACCTCACAGATACTATGCATTACATAATATTTTAGTGAACAAATATATGAATAAAATAAAGATCTTTGTGAAAGTCAAGAGCCAGTGCCACCAAACACGCTACCATGACGCCGGGTTCATGGTGCAGTTGTCTTCTCACCTACAGACACTCTGCTTGGCAGATTCCACTTTCCACTCCGTGACTTTTGTGACCGCTGCTGTCAATAATAAGGAAGTGAAATGAGGTGAAGGAGGGAATGAAAGCCAGAGAGGCTTATTGAATACATAAATCACTTCCTGGATAGAGGCTATGTTGTTTCATTGCTAATGGATCTCTGCCACTGCTCCGTAAATCACAGAACACACAGCCAGACGTAGTACTACTAGGAGGCAGGACACTGATGATAGAAGACATTATTCTGTTTGCTTTCTAGTCTGCCTCCTAGTCTGCAATAATCCATGATATTTAATAAATATGGAAGCAAATAAGGGTCAGACATATTTTTTGATCATGGGAAATGATTTACACAAATCATTTTTACAGTCAGTTCATTTGCAAATGAACAAAAATGCATGTATGTGACTGATTATAATACATTCACACAGATAATTTGCATGTGTCGTCGTAGGAACTATTTTGTGCATGTGAAATACAAATTTGTACAAGATTAATTTCAGGCGTGAGGTTTTCCAGAGGCTGATAGAAGACACGCACATTCTGTGTTTCCGTGTATGCGACACCGAAATAATCCTGTTTTTAACTCTGTTATTAACCCTCTATAAACAAGTCCAATGTGTATTGAGAGCATTGTTGCTGGTAGCAGAATTTCCGTTACATCATCCAAACTACTTCTCCTAGTCAGGGTCACTGGAGCCGATCCTAGCTGACATTGGGCGAAGGCCGGGTTCACCCTGGACAGGTCGCCAGACCTTGTCAAGAACCGGGCCGCACGGCCATGACAACAAAAGGGGCGTACGCACCAGTAGTAGTTGAAAGAAAGAGTTTTATTTAACTTAGGTGGCATAACATAATTTAGGTAGAACAAACAGTGGCATGTGGGGTCAATAGTTTCAGTGAGTGAGTGAGTGTGTGCGTGCCTTTGTGGTATAGTGTCGGGTGGGTCAAACCATACTATTCTACAACCAGCCAAACAGGTGTCTCAGGAAGAAGAGAGAGACAAAGCTCCTGAGACCAGAGCTCCTGTTAACAGCAGCACTGGCACACAGCAGCACAGGTGTTGCCAATGCTGCTGATTACCTCAGGTGTTTCCACTCTTCTGTTTACCCTTGGCCACGCCCACCTGCAGGAACACGAGCCAGTGGTAGAGAGGGTCGTCACACCATGTAGAGACAGACAACCACTCACGGTCACATTCATAACCTTCATGTCTTTGGACTGCGGGAGGAAGCCGGAGAACCCGGAGAACCCGGAGGGAACCCACGCTGCCACGAGGAGAACAAGTCAACTCCACCCAGAAGGAACCGCTCTGACCTGGAATCGAACCCTGCACCCCTTGCTGTGAAGTGACTGCTTGTCACCGTGCAGCTCCCTGGTAGCAGAGTTAATAAATACAAATGAATGTCAAGGTATGTAATGATTCTAAATGATGAATCATACACTCATACCTTTAATGCCGATTGGTTTAGATTCAATATTTGACGCCACCCAACTTTGAACATGCAATTTCTGTAAATATGTATTTTTCTTCGTGGCTTTAAGTTTAAGGTAGAAATTTAACACCTGAACATCTGAAAAATGATTTACTGCACCTGTGACTACAACCGATCACGATGTCACGGTGTACTGACACACCTATTACATCACTGTGACAACGTTCTTGATCTCATGCCCTTTTTGCTCATTTAATATAATAAACTGACGACTGCCTCTGCATTAGGGATTCGGTAAGGAGTCTGATTCAATCGGATGAGCATAGTTGCTGCTTTTTAAAGTTTGATGTTGACCCAGCCTGTGTCCTCTGTGAGGAGTGACTTTGGCTTGGTGCTCCTAGGCTCCTGACTTCTCATGCTTCACTAGCCGTACTACAGTGATTGCTAAAATCCCTCAGCTGGAAAGAAAAGCTTCATTAGAAGGGGAGATAGTTAATGAACTCTGATCCCATGCCCTCATCTGATCACTCACAGCTTTCACTACCTCTGGATCTTTCTCAGATAGATAAACGAGTAAAAGGTAATGTCTTGTTTTTTGTATTTTGGCTCCAAGGCACGTGGGCAATAAGGATGTTTGAATGAAGCTTCCCCACAGCCTTTCTAGTGTTTACCTTTCTATAGTGGGATGTGGGAAGCTGTAGGAGAAATACCAGGCTATTTTCTTTGGTATAGCTATTTTCTAATCAATTGAGTTGAGTGTGTGTGCTGCGTCTTCCCCATAGAGCCTGACAGGTGGCAGAGGTCAAATGTTTAATAATTTAATCACAAATTAGTAAAATTGTGCTCTTGAATTCCTTCCCTTAAATAACTGGATTCTCCCTCACATAAATAATTAGTTGTTTTTTTAAATCACTGTTTTATGCCCTCGTGTTGCTGACACAGTTGGTCTTCATTTAGTTGTTGGTTGTAGTTCACAAATATTTGTATGCCAGTTCTAGTGAGCGGCTGATGATATTTATACGAAAGCATGCAGTCTTCCCGTTATGTTTTTTTTACTGATAAGATTATTTTTAAAACCACTTAATTTCTCTTGACTGAGGAAATAATGATGAACAAAGCCAACAAAATGTAATGATAGTATAATGTGGGGCGAGGTGTGAATAATAATTTTCCTATCATTGTGAAGAAAACACATCAGTAATGTTGAGTGTTTATAAAAAACAACAAATGTAGATGAGCATTAACCACACGCAAATGACAACTTAATACTTTGAAAACACGATTACTGTCGGCTAATGTTTTTTACAAAGTCATCTCTGTTTTTGTTATTTCACTGTCGAGCATAGACACCAATTAATTCAAGTAAAAAAAAAACGTTCTTTTGGCCAACAACATTTTGAACCTTGCAATTAGTAAATGCAGTTGGCGAGAGCAGCACTGAGCCTCTCCTGCCCATCAAGCATGTTCAGGCTCTCACCCCTTGTGTTTTTGTCAGACTGGTACTGGTGACATGCACTTTGCTCTTTAATTTATGCAGAAACAAAAGCACCAGAGAAATGATAAACGAGGACACCAAACATTTCAGGACTGTCAGTTCAGCCTTATCAAGGTATACTGACGCTATCAGCTCTGTCCAGGGCTCTCGTTTTGTTTTCAGTCAGTGTCGACGTGTAAAAAAAAAAAATGTTGACAGCATGGATGTAGGGCTGCTCCCTGAAAGTCCATAGATTTATAAAGAACATTGTACTCTTGTAAATACATTGGTTGTATAGATATGAATGGTGATAACACAGCAAATAAAGTCCCATCCACAAAGCATGGTCAATGAGAGGGGTCCGTGCTTCAAGATGGGTCGGGTGTGTTGGAGACCTGGCCAAAGAGGACATGAGGACATGCACTCAAATGTCTCAACATTTCTTAAGTGAATTATTAAAAACAGATTGGCTTATAGTTACACTGTCAATATTTAATGAATAAAACATTCCCTCTGACCTTATTTGATTCGTCAGAGGGCAAGACATGTAGGGGGATGGCATATCGATAGCAACCATTAGTCTTTTTAAAGTTTTGATTGCCAATTTACTGCCTGTCGAACCAGATGGGATGGAACACAATGCATGAATGAGCCTTTTACTCTTGAATAGAGTTTATTATAAGGTGTTATTGACATAGAGACATCCTTCTAGTGAACTCTCTGCAGTCTGACCTTCATATCAGGACTAGGGGCCAATCAATATGTTTTTTTTCCAGGGTTGACCTCTATTAGTAATCAAGAAGACCAAAAACTGATATTTGGACATTTGTAGTAAAAATCATCATCCATTAGCAATGCATATATGTTTAATTAAAGGCTGCAAAAAAGAACTTTTCCACATTCCCTGTAGAAGGAGAGATGGGCATCAGACTGGATACAAAGCCTCTGATGACGACGCCTAATGTTGCTCGACACTTCTCTGGTGAAGTGTATCAACTACACTGCAGACTGGATTCACTACTAACAGTGACACATGGAGTGACAGCTGACTCGTATGAATGGGTCCAACACAGGTTTAATATGTCTTTTGGATGAAATGTCTGTATCCTCACTGGTCATGGGTCACATCTCCTCTTCAATCCCTTTTCCTCTCCTTGCTGTTCTCATACGGGATAACATGCATCTGGGTAACAACCATTTTCTTCTTGGGATTTTGCTTTTGCCAACACGGCAACACTTTAACAGTGAAACACCGGTTGTTTTTCAAGCTTAGAGGATTGTTATATTCATTGCAACTTCAGCACAATTCCATTCCTCATGTTTGACAACCAGCTGTGCTCACTCACCGGAGCAGCTACAGTCTGCGTTTTTTCTCTCATGCCGTCTATAGCTCCGTGGCGTTTATCGGCTGTTGCTATAGTCATGTATAACCATTTGGACAGTGCTGTGGACATTAAGCAAGATGCATTATACATTATTTATTTTTTAAACAGCAGAAATGCTGAATATTGCAGCCGATTTTAATCCACGACATTAATAGG
The DNA here is from genome assembly GCF_029220125.1 of Pseudoliparis swirei. Taxonomy (NCBI): domain Eukaryota; kingdom Metazoa; phylum Chordata; class Actinopteri; order Perciformes; family Liparidae; genus Pseudoliparis; species Pseudoliparis swirei. The sequence continues at coordinate 9,326,065 of NC_079391.1, forward strand.
TCGACCCTTAATCAGGACTTCTAAATTCTAAATATGTTCGATACAACAAAGTGCAAATCTTCTGAATAAGAATTGCATACTCTTTTCGATAAAAACAAGACTGTAATCTGTAGGTGGGGTATTGAAACTACCAAATTAACCCGCCACCAATAGCTCTTCCATTAAGGTAGAAAGGCTATTACAGCATGTTGTTGACTTGATGGGAAAACATGTGCATGGTCTCCAGGTGGTCTTGCCCCAGTAATAAGATTGCACTGGGATCACTGCCATATGTACGAATGAGTCCATTTCCCCATTTTATTTGTAATGTTAGTTTGCCATGTAAGAGATGGGCTCCAATTCCAGAGGCAATTCTACGCATGAGTGCTTTTTTCTTTTCTTCCCGACATCTTGTCCGTTTGAACCGAACTAAAATGGGAGATAGCTTTGATCCCTTATGAACACCTTATTTTCATCATTCATTTATTTCCCCTTTCTTCTGTTTGTGAAAAAACCGGTGTTCCTGTCTCAATAGTTTCATATATAGCTATCTTCTCAGTGCAATAGCATTTCAGCAGTTGCAGGTTCAGTGAGGCAGTGATTGGTACAATAGGTGGCCTCTTTCCATAAGGAGAGGAATGATTCCTAATGTCAGGAGCGCCTACAGCTTGGAAATTGCACTTCTATCTCACCTCCGACCCTCGCTGGTAAACACTGACAAGCCCATATCTTCCACTCAAACAAAGTGACATCGTTGAATAGTGTCGAGAGGAAGGCATGTAGATATGTGAGAGATTTGTTGTATAAAAGGAATGGGAGGACATTAGTTTGTCCTTGTGGCGCTCTTAAAGGCTGCATATTACATGTCAATGCCCCTTAATCATCCACTGTATCCTGGTGCTGGCTCTTCATGCGCTGTCACTTTCTATCCAGGGACAATGGACCGGATTAAAGTCGCCTTCAGCCACTGTTTGGGCATATGGTCCTAAATAGTGAAACATTAGTACTTAAAGTTGAGAGCATGGAACCGTATTGATCACACGGACAGACACACAGACTATTATACATGACTTAGTCATAAAGTGTGTTTAAAACTTCATGTATACTTCATTTACGAGGTGGAAGTTGTACGTAGGTCTGTTGCAATAATCGCCTAATTACAATTTTTTGGATTCCACAATGCAAATGTTACAAATGTACACACATTTAATTCCATCAGCTGGTTTTAAATCTCTGTGAAACCACATGGCGTAAGAAAGCTTGGCTGTCTAGATCACAAGTCAGTTTCTCTCTGAATAAATACATGAATACTGGCTTTGTGTTTCTCTGTTGCATATTCACTTTGAACATCGAGCCTCCTTTAACATTAGGGAACCACATTTTTTGTTAGATTGGGTCACCCTACACACACACACCAGGTGTATCTATTTAAAATAAATGTGTGTGTGTGTCAGCAGAACTAGAGGTGAAACATTGTTTTAGCAAACAATTGATCAAATTTCATCATGTTGATAAATACCCATTGGAATTAACAACATGAAAAGAGACAATGAAATCATGAATCGTAAAATTATTTGTATGACAATTAATTAAGTAAACAACAAATTGACTGCCCTAGTGGAAAGTTGTTAAACAGATAGTTGCATGAATGAACACACACTTCAGAACAATTCAAGTCACAGTTTCATTTTTTTTTATAGTTAGATATTGCATATATTGTTTTTCAACATTTTGTTCTACAAAGCTGTGTTCAATTTCCCTGAAAATCTGTAGTCTTGAATAACTGGCTTTACACATTAAGATTAGCATTCACTCTTGACTGCAGTCAAGGTCACTGCTGAGATCCTCTCATTCACCTGAGATCCACCATATAGACCCCCTGGTTACTATGGAACAGTTGGAGTCTTTAATTGCTTCGTCCTCTGTTCTCATTTTCTCATGAATATAATTTCGGATCTCAGTGGTGAAGAGGAAGGAGGCTGTAGATGACAGTGCACACGCAGAGCTCCATTTTATGAGCTTTGAAATGGTACATGGAGAGAGATGGCGTTTAAAATTGGTGTTTGCATTTACAATCTTTTTATAACCAATTATTAAAGCCGCTGACCGTTCCCATATTTACCTGCTTACAAGAGTACGGTGGCAAGTGGTCACTATGCCGCTATATACTGGCCATTAACCAGTCTACAGCTCTATACGTAATGCTATAGTTAAATAAAGTGCCAAAAAATAAGAGCGTAAAAGTTCATTATGGGATCATCTTCAAAGTCCTGAATGAAGATCTTTTGATTCTGGACCAGTCTGCTTTGGGCCTGCCAGTCAGCGTTAATAGTGGGGAGTTGAAATGTCTGTAACGTATGCTTGCAGGCATATGTGAAACATTATTTGTCTCGAAAAAGTTTAAAATTATGGTCAATTCGTCACTAAATTACCAGTTTACTTGAGCACAGAGCTGAAGTTGTTGTACGTTTTAGATGATGCTGTAAAACTCTGTGGAAGGAAAAACATGTAAAGATACAAATGAAGCAAACAACACGAACGTCTCCCGTCAAGATATTCCAAAAAGGCTATTACATTTCCCTCCCTCCAGCTGCAGCTCTCCTGATGTTTGAATGAGCGTTGCCAACTGCAAAGCCAGCAGGAGCACGACATCGTGCATCAAAATGAGTCTGTAATGACCACTTAGTTTTCAAAAAGAAGTCAAAGCGACTCTGCTACTGCAGGCAGCGAATGCATCTACAACTAATTTGATATCAACTTTCTCTACATAATGAAATTAAAATATGGATGTCCCGACTTGCATTTTAATGATGTTCTTTACTTTGGATTTTTGAAGTGAATCTCATGTGGTTTTCTGGATAGATTTGACTGTTTTTAAACTGAGCGATTGAGTTCCCCAAACTTATTCCAAAATGCCATCTTGCTGAGCTGCAGACATCATTTTTCAGCAGGCTGATCTGTCAGCAGTTTACTGCCATCATGTAACAATGTTTTGCACTCAAGTTTGAGGTAATATCACTATAAATAATATAAAATATCATGTAGGTGCAGGTGGTACTAAGCAACTTTCAGTAAAGTGTTTGACTGCCTTTCCTTCTGGATCCCATGTCAACACTTGTTTGCGTCTGCAAGGGAAACACTTCCTCTGTGAGCACTGCTTTGTTTAGTTCATATTTTTCCCTATAGCCCTCAGCCTTATTTTTGGAAAAATAGAATACGCTGGCAGTTATAAATGTTTTTATTTTTTATTTTTTTAGGGCTGTGAAACGATTAAAAATATTAATCAGGTTAATCACAGGTTTCTGTGGATTAATCATGATTAATCACATTACCGATATTCTCGGTATATTTTTGTGAGAACATAAAGATTTATGACAAAAGACGGATATATACATTTATACACAGGGGTGCACATAACTTGCTCACCAGTGTGCGCGCATCGCGGCTGAGCTCTATATAAATATATATATACACAAAAATATGTGTACATATACATATGTAAATATATATATTATATATATATATATACATTCACACTATATGCACACACATAAGTACATATATACATAAGTGGCACCCTTATTTCACCTCCTTATCCTGCTTTCACCTGAAGTGGCTGTAGGGCGATACTCGTGTTCGCCAGTAGGGGCAGTAGCGGGTTTTGCCATGACTGGCGCCGTCATTCTTGTCTTAAACAAACAAGTTAGACCAGCATATCACAGGTCCGCGGTTTTTCCGCGGAATTGGGCTACTTTTGAAGTGTTGCCGCGGGTTGAATTTTTTGTCCGCTGGTTCGGGTAGACCTATTTTCCATGCAAATTACATGGATATCTTGAAATAAAAATCCATATTTTAAATTAACTAATTTATTAATACCCAAATCCTACCAAACTGACTCCAGATCAGCACGTACACGCCGACACATCCGCGCACACAGGACTCTCACTAGCACCCCCCCCCCCCCCCTCGTCAACAATGCTCGCCGTGGGTCACTTTTCTATCTCATCATGAAGGAGTTATGCTTAGGACACCAACATGGTTAGCAGCGGTACTGGACATGGACTTTAAAAGCAGTGTATACGGTTTGGCACGGGCATATTTTGAGTTCTGATATTGGGCTGGTATTTGGGCTGGTTTTATTGGCCATTGGGCTGGTTTTGGGCTGGTTTTGATTGGCCATTGGGCTGGTTTTGTCACACAGACCTGGCAACCCTGCAGACTGACCAGCTATCAAGTCACTTCTTGTCAGTGCCTTCGATCTCCGCGACCTTGTCCGTCACCATGGAAACATTGTCACGTGACATCTAAGCGCTTTGGTGCTCGTGACGTCACGGAGCCCCGGACCAGAGTCTGTAAGTAGAAGTGATTTCCAGCAAAGCAGCAGGGATTTGTGAATCGCACAGGAGCGGTGGGCGATAGGCGGTTCAGAATCGCCTACACGGGAGGAGCGATTCATAGGCGAGTATGATTATGAATCGCCGACCTCCCCAACGGGGTGGGACGGTTTGGCGAGAATCACCTCGTGTGATTACTCCTACACCCCATCCCGGGATGGGTTTGGTTCTGTGGGATTCACAAATGGGGCCCTTTTAACCCCTTAGTTTATTTTATTTTATTTTAGTTTAGTTTAGTTTATTTCGATCAGAAAAATATACAACAATCAGAATTCAACAAAAGAAGAAAGTAGCTGACCGAAAGGGTCGAGGCTGAAGCTATCAAGCTTATAAGTGCCCTAACTTTTGATTTCTCAAAAAAACTTATTTCAAAGAACCATATATATATATATATATATTAGGGCTGTGAAACGATTACACATTTTAATCAGGTTAATCACAGGTTTCTGTGGATTAATTATGATTAATCACATATTACCGATATTCTCGGTATATTTTTGTGAGAACATGAAGATTTATGACAAAAGACGGATATATACATTTATACACAGTGTGCGCATTGCGCGCGAGCTGAGAAGAGTTGTTGACGAGGGGGGGGGGGGGATGCAAGTGACTTTTTTTCGTCCCGATGTGCGCGCATACGCCGAATCGGAGCTCTGCGGCGCGCGAGACTGAGATCGGAGTAGTGTCAACACGACACATAGAGACAAAATGACATGCTGCTGGTTAGAGACGACCAACAACAGACGTATTGGAAGCTCATTCTGCGCATGCGTTAAATGCGTTACATTTTTTACTAATTAATCCTGTAATTTAATCATAACGCGTTAACGCGTTATTTTTCACAGCACTAGTTTTTTTAGATGAAAACACGAAGAGTCATTGATGGTAATGTTCTGATTGAAGGTAAGAGAAATTTTTATCAGTTCAAACACGAGAGGATCTATGAAGTAATACTTTGAGAAATAGCAAAGCATGTAGGCCCATTCCACACTCACTGATTGAAATGTTTCCTCTTCACCACAAGAATGTTCTTGGATTCATTAGGAACAGAAGGTGGAACATTGATGGAACCCCATGGTGGCTAAAGGAGAGCACTGATGTCAAGCTCGGTTTCTTGGTCTTGATGAATGTCTTTGTAATGCATGCTTTGAAACTCATTAGCACTCTTAAATGAGTTACATGGTAACCCCGCTGAATTGGTTTAAAGTAATTAGTTCCACCTTAAATTATTCAGCAGAATCCATCAAGGTGGAGAGGGAGAGACATTGAAAATGCACACAGGCTTTATATCGTCATGATCTGGGGCTTAGGAAAGCCGTGGAAATGTTCTAAGAATGTGTGACAAGACTATTTGCTATTGTTTGCTAATGCTACTGCCTGTTTTTTTTATTGACTTTTAAAACTATACCTGTTACAGCCGTATGTAATGGTTCGTATCTGGATCCGAATGCAATCACATGACTCCAGGGATATTTGACCCTTCATTTAAAGCTCCTGTAAACAGCTTACAGAGTAAAGGTCACACAGAAGGCTGGTGGGTTCACCGGGAGTCGGGCTAACGGGTTAAACTGGAACAGGCGGGGTCGGCAACAGGAGATCAGTCCGAGAACAAGTGAGAGTCTGGCATGAAAAACTGAGACAGAGAGAACAATCTGTGCAAGGTGTGCCTGGAAGGGAGGAGCCTAAATAGGGACTTGATTAGTGATCAGAGGCAGGTGAGTGAACAGGTGAAGGGAGTTAAACTGACGAGGTGGGAGTGGCTGAAATAGAGTGGGGAGGGTGTGGAGCTGTGACATTATCAAAACTATGAAAACCAGACCCAGGTTGGTCCGACCTCCCTTAATTGGAAACATCTTCGAACTCGATCTTCATCCTGATTTCAGGGATCATTTGTCATCGCAGTTGTAAAGCATTTGCCACGCAAAAAAAAAAAAAAACAGTCGTATTTTATTTTACCTTATAATGTGATTCAAGGCATGTGAGCAAAGACACATTGACAAGAGAGGTGCCAATTAAAGGCAACACATATTTCATAAGCAGCAAGATTTCACAGGGAGACATCCTAACATAAACAATGTAAACGGGGTAAACACGGTCCATCGTCTTTGACTGTTAGACGTACATCATGGATGTAAACAGACTCCGCCTCCTCCCAGCTCACTGGAGTCCTGCGCTCTATCCTGTGATCTGCCCATCAAGTCGAGGTTGATTTGGGAGATCACGATGGAGCCAACTCTCTGTAAAGATGTCACCGACTTCCCTTTTCTGGTCTCGGCAGAATGTATCTACAAATTGCCAGGAGCAGATTGGGTGGTGTAATAAATAGCCGTAGGTCCTCGCTGGGTTAGCTCAGCTTCCACATCGGCTCTCCGCCCTCTAGACTCCACCTTCAGTGGTGTTTGATACAATCCCTATGTTTTCTTCTCCAATTTTGATAAGTTCAGTGTCCTATCCATAGGAGTTTGTGAAATGACGAAGAAAAGACAGCAAATAAAGGCAACAATATAGCAAAACTACACCTACCTGAACAGGTAAATGACTTCACCTTGCTCGGTTATCACTCTGAGAAAATCTATTCACAGACCAACAGACAGAACGAAAAAGAGAAAAATAAACACCTGGCAAAGGACTGAAAAGCACCTCTCTGGTAGTTCCCTCTACACACACTTACAGTATTGCTGTCGTGGTCGGTAACACGTCTCTGAAAACCGTTTCAACAGAACTTACTTCATAAACTACAAACTAACACATACAGTGGATGACGTTGACTGTTGTGGGATCAGGTTTAGTTCCGTATTACTTTAATGTAGCTGGTATAAACACCAACTAATTCACCATTCACATGTGTAATCCTTTTCCAAAAGTATTAAGATAGATAGATAGATAGATATATACTTTATTAATCCCCAAGGGGAAATTTGTCGTAACAGTAGTAGCACCAATAAACTAAACACACAAGAATAAAAGGGCAAACGGGTGCTTTTCTTCTTATTTTGTGTATCTGCAGTGGTGACGTTTGTGTGTCTGTGTGTGTGTGCAAACTGGTGTGTGTCGTACGTCTGAGTTCATGACTGGCTTTTCGTGTCCAGACTGAGTTAATAAACGGAGCAGGTTCACGACAATTCAGAGACCTCCGGCACCGACGGTCTTTATTTCTTTTTCCATGTTCAAGGACAAGCGCTGCATACAAATTAGAGGTAGGAATAGCACAGCATATACTGCCTAAGGTTTTTAACATCTAAATTGGTTGAATTTGGTATTCAGATAATTCGAGTAAACTGAGTCAGAGCAGCGGGTGTTTTAGAAAAGACTCGGCGGTCGTTCAAGCGGCTGTATACTGTGAGGAGGCCGGCTCTTTGATTTGCTGTTTAAATGGTTGGGTAAATGTTGTATTACTGATTATGAAATGATACATTATAAAGTTTAAATGATGTGTTTTGAAGACCATACTTGAAAACTTGGAGTGTGCATCAAAACTTTGAATGAGCTCTACAGCGTTTCGGTTCTCTCGTCTTAAAATGGGACTTTGGCTTCTTGATGTTTAAGTCAATCAGACAGACCGTCACTTGTTTTCTTCATTGATGATTAATCTGCCATCACCTAAATTTAGGTGATGGAACTGTATCACATGGGAAATATTATTATTAGGGCTGTGAAACGATTACAATTTTTAATCGGATTAATCACAGGTTTCTGTGGATTAATCATGATTAATCACATATTTCCGATATTCTCGGTATATTTTGTGAGAACATAGAGATTTATGACAAAAGACGGATATATACATTTATACATTCTTCTATATAATGGTGCTGCAACTCAGCAGTTATTTAGCAGTTTTCTTCCATATGGAACATTAATACATCTTCATCCTAAACAGAATGTTTAACCCTCCTGTTACCTTTCGGGTCAATTTGACCCCATTCAATGTTTAATGTCGGTGTTCTTTGGGGTCAATTTGACCCCAGGCTGTTTTTCACTGTGTCAAACATATAAGAAATATCAACTTTTTAATTTATTTAAAGGGCTATTTAGGTAGTCAACAAACAAACATAAAGTACCTCACACTTAAACTTGGGAAGCAATATTAATTCTAATAATTTTCTGGAGGTTTTAATTGCTGGGGTCAAATTGACCCCGAGGGTAAATTATGTTAGTAAATGTAAAGGTAACAGGAGGGATAAACAGAACATTTTTCTCGTTTGTCAACCATTAACTCCACCATGATACAATCTAAAGGCCTCTAGTCTTCCTCTAGCAGCTGCTGAGGCAAACTGACTGTGTGGGTTTCCTTCATGAACTGGGCCGTGATGAAAGGGACGGCGGGGACACCGCTGCAAAGCTGAAACCTCACCGGCCCGGACACGGACAGGTGGACAGATTGACAAGTGACTTTTTTTTTGCTCGGTCCCGATGCGCGCGCACGGAGCTCTGTGGCGAGCGAGACGGAGATCGAGAAGTGTTAACGCAACGCGTAATAAAAGAACAAAGACGTGCTATAGAGAACATGTCAGGGGGCGGGCCAATCTCTTTAATGTCATGCGATCTACCAACACTACGCCGCGATCGACTGGCAGGTCGCGATCGACGTGTTGAGACCCTGATCTACAGGAAGTAAAAGTCGTAACAAGGTTTCCGTAGGTGAACCTGCGGAAGGATCATTACCGATGAACAGACCGTCTGCATGAGAGCGGACAGAGTTCAGATTGAAGTGTGTATTGGAAGCTCATTTTGCAAGTGACTTTATTTTCGTCCCAATGTGCGCGCACACGCCGGCATCCGAGCTCTGGGGTGCGCGAGACGGAGATCGGAGTCATGTTAACGCGACACTAGAGACAGAATGACATGCTGCTGGAGAGACGACCAACAACAGACGGATTGGAAGCTCATTCTGCGCATGCGTTAAATGCGTTAAAAAAAATAACGAAGTTAAACCTGTAATTGAATTAACTGAGTTAACGCGTTATTTTTCACAGCACTAATTATTATCCATGTTACTCACTGCTGGTACACTTACAGTATGATTAATACATTTGTCTTTCAATTAATGTTATAAGAGCTTGTTATTCTGCAGTCATCACGGTGTCATCACGGTGTCACCACGGTGTCATCACGGTGTCATCACAGTGTCATCACAGTGTCACCAGGGTGTCATCACGGTGTCATGATCTTTATATGCTGTGGGACTCCTAATGATTGCGATCGATTGTTGTGTTAAAGTGATGCTACAGCTTCCTTACGTTAAACCATGTTTGGTTGCACTGTAGATTTGATAGTGAGTGTGTCCTTTTATTTGGTAACTGCGTGTAGATTTGTTTATCTTGGTCTACATTGCACAGTGTACTTTAAAACTACTGCAACATGTTACATTGTCTGTCATTGGTTTTATGGATAATGTGTGCCTGATTTAAGGATTAAAGCCTGTATTCTTGCATAGATTATGTATAATTTATTTAGTGCATTGTTGAAATTTAGAGCTCATTTGTCACAATGACAATATCTAACAGAGAGGTGCCAATCAAAGGCAACACGTCTTTAAGCAGCCTCGTCGGGATGGGGTCCAGGAGACAGGTAGACGGTTTGGAAGTAGATTGTGATCAATATAATGTGGAAACCACGAACAGTAATCACATCTATCTGGGTCAAGTTGATCACATAAGTAGATAATTATAATATATATCACAGTAAAGATGGTGTCTGTAGTGTAAACACTGTGGCTTTTGGCAATCTAAACAAGGCGTACAGTTTTCTGTGCAAGGGATTCAAAAGTCAGATGTCTGTGAACAGGAAATGATGAGCTCCATTTTGACGAATGGAATGATGCTGAATCAGCTTTCCAAAAAAGTAGAGGTCAATTTCTTACTGGCCAGATAAGAACATTTCTAATATATTGTTTTTCAGATTATCATTTCGTTGGTTAGAAAATCCTCCCCATAAATTGAGAAGAAAACATTAGAGATGAGCATGTAATTACCGAGGTCAACAATATCCAGACCTGCTTCATAAGGAGAGGTTATTATAGTAGTTTTGAAATCCTTCGTGAAAATGTCTACTGCAAGAAATGTTACTTATTCGTCTTGTTGTTATTTTTCAATATGTTACCATTTCTGTTTCCCCTCGTGTAAATGATTCCACCATCTAATCCAACTGACAACTACCTATTGAGCTTTCGTAGGGTGTATAGCATTAGTTCATGAATAGCACAAGGCAAAGAGTTATCTAATCATCATATTCACAACATATTAACATTGTAATGACACCAACATGCCCATAACTGTTTACACATTTACTGTGAGACTTTTGGTTGAGACTTTGCAGGAATACAATAACGCAGCTTGACCAGTGACATTAAACTGGAGCAGAACAGCGGGAATAGCATTGCTGTTGTCTGTGACAGTGCCCACAAATATATTTGGGATTATTAAACCTTTATTTTCTTACATTCATAGCAGTATGGCAACCAGGGAACTTCTTAAAGGTTATGCAATTCCATAGTTGCTTGTGATAAGTAATGTAATTGTCTAATCTTGAAGTTTGCTCTTATTCTTTGTCGTCACCTTTTTAATATTGAACATTGCCTGACGCTCTCCATATTGCTGTAGTACGACCATATCAAAGTAAGATTGTAAGGGCACACTGCAGAAATGGCAGAATACATAATGATTTGGGAGTAACGATGAATGGCATTCAGTAAACAAATGAATCATGATTTAGAACAAGCTAACTGTGGGTCCACAGGTCCGTCTTTCAATCAGAGGGTTGGCAGTTCAATCCCCGCCATAGTCATTGTGTCCTTGAGCAAGACACTTAACTCTGAATTGCTCCCTGTAGCTGTGTTTACGGTGTATGAATGTAACATGATTGTAAGTCACTGGATAAAAGCGTCAGCTAAATGAAAAATTAAATGTAATGATTTCTAACAGAAAATATTTCCTTGTACGTAGCTGCAGTTTTAAGACTAAGATAAAAGAAGCAAGAACCACGATTCTCATTTATCATTCAGCTGTTCGGCTTGGTTTGGTTGGGGTCAGAACTTTGACCACTCGACATGCACCTCCCTGGAGCTCATGTGTTTACGGCTGCTACCTGAAAGAGATGGGTTCCACAAAAATAACAAAAACAGCATTTAATGAATCTTTTAATTTGTTTGAATCATAAGTTGAGAGAAAATAATTGTAAATTTTAAATTAGAAACCCTTTCGTGCATACAACTTTGAAAGGTGAAACCAGAATAATGATACAAAATTGTAAAAAGAAAAATGGCATTTTCAATAAGAGCCATCTTCACTGACATCATTTAAGAGGTTTCCCCATGTTTAAATTGAGATTTAAAATGTATTTATTTTTTGTATATTAAAAACACAAGTATAACGGTTGCTAAGTTGTGAATATATGGAAGCAAAGACGGACTGCTTTAATGTGTATCTCTGTTGCTTTTTCCCTTTTTTAAGCTACACAGGACTATTTAATAGGGATTTGATCTGCTGAATCCTGAGTAAAACATATACTCTAGAGTTCAGTGAGAGTGAGTGGGAGTCAGTGTGGCCAGCAATCGACGTCCATGCTAAAAGGGATGCTGGCATGTTTCTAAGCAACACAAGAAATGCACAAACACACACACAGATCTGTCCAGCAGTGGGAACTGTTTTTCTCAAAGTGTACCACAGCCTCCTCTGATCCCTGATAGTCCTCCATTTCTTTGTTTCCAACTACAAAACAACTCTCCTGCTCCCCACAGAGCCCCACGCCTCCAGTCTCAGGGAGATCAGTCAAGCCTTCACACTTTAACTTCGAGCCATTCTAAACTCCCCTCTCTCCCACTTGCTTTTATTGCAGTTGAAGTAGAAACCAAGTTTAATGAACATGAAGTTTAATTGCTGCTCAGAGGATATGGAGGGTGAAGTTTGTGATCACTGCAGGGCACATTTAGGTAAAGATAATGAAATTGAAGAGTGGAGAGAAAAAAAGGACAGATTGTGAAAATAATTGCCTGATAAATAAACTGACCTAACAGATCTAACACTCAACGTTATATCGCACGCTGACATGTTCCACTTGCACACACATCACCTCACTCTGCCCTTCACTTATTCCTCCCGCTGATCTCCCACAGCCCACTCAGACAGCCCTCTGCATGTCTCCATCTCAGGCCAGCAGCCTGCTTGACATTGTCTCCTCCTTGCTGTCAGGTTAAGATCACAAACTCGTCATTAGTATTCAGGTGAAGGATCGCTCCATGGAGCTGAGTGGGCTTAAACTATTGGCCAAAGTCAGATCAAACAAAGAGCTATTGTGAACAGCAACAACATGCATTACAATTCATTGTTTATCTGTGCCAGTCGGCAAAATATTGTTTTAATTCCTGCTAAACGTATTAATCCTAGGATTTATTTTTCTTGTTCCAAGCTAACTTTATTGTTTACCCAATCTAAAAATGCATTCTAAGACTACCCTTAACCCCTGTTTTAGGGTTTCTGCCACAGTTTTATCACACAATCAGTGGAAAAATATATTTTTGTAAATTGGGTGAAATGACCCCTTAAACAGGGTATGGGTAGTTAATTAATCATCATCAACAATGTCTCTATGTAGACTCAGTCAAAAGTTTGATGCAACCGTAAATGGTCAGATTATGAATAAGAATGAATTTGGAAATTTGTAAAATGGAAAGAGAAACCATGAGACGGACCTTCTTACTTCGGCGTGTGTGTCAAAGCAGAGAGAGGCAGACGATCTGCTGGTTGCACAGATGGATCGGTCAAAAAGTCCAGGAACCACAAGTGGAGAAGATTTGCCTCTAATAGCAGCCATATTTCTTCTTCTCAAAGTCAAAAGGGAAAAACAAATATCTATTTTTGGCGACAATTTGTGGCTAAGAGGCCATAATCAAAACTGATAGCTGTGCAAAGGAAACACAAATCTCATTATGTCAAGATCAGTTCGTATCTCTCTCCAACTTGACAATCTCATTGTTGCGGCGCTTTCCTTTCATCCTGATCTTTACCACATATGAGGTTTTCACGTATGTCACCACTTTGGTGTGCCAGTCAGGATCTGAGAAAGCCAGTAGAGCTGCACTCTATTCACTCATACTGTTAATATTCCGTGTAACGACTCTAACATCTGCTGCCATTTGAGGTGTTTTCCCATAATTTCCCACACACAGTCTGAACCACATCTGTACCCAGGGTAGTCCTCTCAAACTAATGATGCCTGGAATAGAAATGTAGTCCTAAATCCGGTTTTGTTTACCGTGTAATTCCTACTTTCTTTATCGCTCTCTTAATACGATATCGATAAAAAAAAAAAAGGAAGATGTGACCTTATAATGTCTTTCTGAGTCTCTTGAGTCTGACTCGCATGCAGCTGTGGAAATAGTTGACAAATAGATACAGATATGGGCTTTATTTTAATTAGTCCTTTGACAAATTGCAGATATTGACGGCTGTTAATGCAAAGAAACTTCAATTCAGAATGAATTTAATCAGTAGAGTTGAAGTGAAAAGCTACAAGGCCGTCGGCAAACTGCATCGAGCATCTAACCTGACTGCATTTTCAGCTTCACACACACACACACACACACACGATGTGCTTCTTTTGTCCACAGTCTATTGAAGCACACCTCCCAACATGCTGGGCTGAAATGAGTAATGCCCCAAGCAGAGATTATATCGGGAAAGAAGGAGCCGGAAGAATGGTTTCATGTGATGGTAAAGTGGCATTTGGCGCAGTCGATGGTGTGATGGAGAGACGGAGGGAGATAAAGCCCCACTATTGTGATGATCTCTGAGACCACGAGCCATCCCAACTTTCGTGTTGCAGAGAAATGCATCTGTTTATTGCCTGTAGGTCGGTGTGAAAACCGGAGTCTGTTGTGTTCGTGTGGGTCGGGGGTGGTGGAGGGATGAGTTTTTATTCATCCCAGAGCCACGAGCGCTTACAGCCCCGTTGCTTTTACGTCTGTGACGACGTATATTGGAAAATGACTCGTGTGGGTGGTCGATGAAATGAGGATTGCTTTCTTGCTCGAGGAAGTTCATGTCACTCACACAGAAGGAAGGACAAAAACTGGAGATGAATCTGGTTGCTGTCTGGACAACAATAACACAAATGTAAGAAAGACATCATGGGCATAGAATTACGTGGTTTTATTTCATTTCTGCCTTGAAACACTTTTGTTTCCACATGGAAGGAAAAACAATAATTTGAAGCAGATTCAGTCGTTAATGCTGGAATCAATATCGTAGTGTGTGTTGAAACTAGATGAACTAAGGAGCAGCAGGAGACGACTCATTAGGTTTATAACATGTTGATTAGGGATCGGCTCCGGTGTGAGTAAAAGGTATTAATGGTCGTTTTAGGATAATTGATTATATGGAGTGAACCAGGACGTTGCCGTTCACATTTTACATACAAAGAAGCAGTACAATGCATATAGGGTAGGAGCAAAACAATAAATGAATAACTGAGTGGGCTCAATGTAGAGAAGGATTTCCCCACTGGGGATCAATAAAGAGCATATTACAAAAACTATTTTTTAAATGAAGTAATCTTTCTGATTGAAGTTTTATTGAACTCCATTTTCATCAAATTGATGATGTGCAGCACTCTCTGTACAGCTTTGTGTCTTTGTGTGCTTGCTTCAAACCTTTTTAAAATAAGACGAGTCATACACAACACTGTGTATTCATAATGCAGCTGCTCTTTGAGAGGACTGTGATGCTCTGGATAGAGGGATTGGGTTTGCTGGAGATGGGAATTCACGGTGTTCAAAACCAACATCCTGACTGAAAGGTTAACATGCCATTAACACGTGTGCATTGATCATATCCGATAGATAAAGTTGTCTCAGCAGCATTGAAGGGAAATTGATCCATATGCTCAACTAGAACGGGCACTCGGTAGAGCGCATACCTTGGCCGCAGAATTGGCATGAGAATTATGAATTATGAACATTTTGGCATTAGTTGCATGCCAATTGGATAAAAATTGACACATGCATCATATTGCACACAGATATAATGCACATTAATCAATGAGCACATGTTAACCCTCCTATTACCTTTGGGGTCAATTTGACCCCATTCAATGTTTAACGTCTCTAAATAAATGAATGACATAATTTTTTTTGCTTCATATTTCATGACTTTTCCTAATTTATTGGGGACAACTGTGAAAACATAAAATTCCCATGATGATATGTTTACAATGTCCTGAACACAACTTGGACGCATCGGTGTTCTTTGGGGTCAATTTGCCCCCAGGCTGTTTTTCACTGTGTAAAACATATAAGAAATATCAACTTTTTTATTTATTTAAAGGGATATTTAGGTAGTCAACAAACAAACATAAAGTACCTCGCACTTAAACTTGGGAAACAATATTAATTCTAATCATTTTCTGGAGTTTTTAATTGCTTGGGTCAAATTGACCCCGAGGGTAAAATATGTTAGTACATTTGAAGCGAACAGGAGGGTTACGGTTTCATTCATTCATATACCATTCATACATCACATATCCATGACAGTACTACGATCTATGAGCACGCGTTTGGGTGGACAACAGACATCCCTTCATGTGCTTTTTAAAAGTGCTGAAGGCTGGACACTCCTTAACAGAGGATGGGAATGTGTTCCAGAGTGTCCCGCCTTTACTACTGAACAGCTAACCCACTGTGGCATATATATTTATATATTTATCACTGTACTTCTTGCACTCTCCACTTGTTCTTGCACTACTGTTTCACAGCTACTGTATATAGCCATTCCGCCTTGTATATACTTTCTTAAGTCACTTTCTTAAACTTCTTAGACCGTTGCACTGTTTCGCACTGTTTGTTTTGTACTGCACTGTTTTGTTTTGTATTGTGTTGTAATGTATATTTTGTGTAAGCACACTGAGAGTCACTTTACCAAGCCAAATTCCTTGTTTGTGCAAACTTACTTGGCCAATAAAACCTGATTCTGATTCTGATCCTTTGACGGACAGAACCGTCTGACCACAGGTGGAGCGGCCGTGTGGGACGTCGGAGGCTCTGGCGCCTCGAGGGCTGCAGACGGGTCTCTGTGTGATGAACTCGTTCAGCGGAGGAGGTGCCGGAGCATTTAGGGCTTTGTGAATGATGCTGGCCTCTTTAACCCTTGTGTTGCCTTCGGGTCATTTTGACCCGATTCAATATTTAACCCTCCTGTCGCCTTCGGGTCAATTTGACCCGATTCAATGTTTAATGTCGGTGTTCTTTCGGGAGTCAACAAACAAACATAAAGTACCTCACACTTAAACTTGGAAAACAATATTAATTCTAATAATTTTCTGGAGATTTTAATAGCTGGGGTCATATTGACCTCAAGGGTAAAATATGTTAGTAAATATAAAGGTAACAGGAGGGTGAAACATTGAATCGGGTCAAATTGACCCGAAGGCAACACAAGGGTTAAGGTTGTTAAAACTTAAAAAACGTGTGTTTGTTCAGGATGTGGCCGTGACGATGGGTTTGCGGTTTCTTGTCAAAGACTTCGAGTGCTCTCTTCTACAGAGATGCTATGGGGTTTGAGTGCTGCTGTGCACAGGAGTGACCAGCTGGTCAGACGGTACACTAAATGTGCAAATATCATTGTAGGAATGTCCTCGCTGCGTTCTCTGTTGCGCTGTTTCTGAAGTGCCTGAAGTTTATAGGTTACATTTAATGTAGCTCGCTACCTTTTTGACATGGCTCTTAAAGGTCAGGGTGGAGTCTAGAGCTACCTCTCGGTACTTAAACTGGTTTTCTACGTCTAGCTCTGTTCCCTTTACAAATATGTTCGAGTGTGTTATTTTTTGGGCACGTTTGGATTTGTCTGATTTGTGTCTTTGGCTGTAGAAAGTGTGACTGTGCGTGTGTGGTAGGAACATGAACAACATATTCAATATTGTCTGCCATAACTTACTCTGATGAATACATATTTATCAATGATTATTCCAATGACTGTATGTGCTCATATTCAATGTCCATTACATTGTCAGCATGTTATACAGTCGAGTACTGTTACTACTTGAAGATCTCAAAAGCTGCCTGAAAATACTCCTCTTGGATACAGTGAAAATACACCTCTTGGATACAGTGAAAATACACCTCTTGGATACAGTGACAATACTCCTCTTGGATACAGTGAAAATACACCTCTTGGATACAGTGACAATACTCCTCTTGGATACAGTGAAAATACACCTCTTGGATACAGTATATCTAAACCATTTGTATTCTTTCTTCATTAAGTTAAGGGTTGATTTTATTTTAAAACAGAACTAGCTCATACAACACACTAAATACAGATTACAGTATGAATAATCTGGCCTACTGAAAAAAATAACAATTTCCCAATAACTTTTTTAAATTATACATTTAATAATTAGCTGTGTTTTGAACCATCAGTTAATAATTTGAAGAAAGCCCCATCTACTGGTTGCAAAATACAGAGATATGATGCATGTTTCCCAAACAATGACGCTGGTGCTTTAACTTACCTGATAGGACAGTGAGCTGGAGGCCCTGGCCTTCATCTCTTTGGGTAGGCCGGCGGTTCATTTAGAGTTTGACTTTTGTTCCAAATCAGGAGACATTTTATCTGTAACTACAGCTATGTTGTCATTCAGCTGATCAAACTTAAATGATTTCTTTTTACCTCCTCTTTTCTGTTCCTCTGATGCCTTTGTCCTCAACACGTTGTGCTCTGACTGTAATTGTTGGTATAACCATGTGCTGTATATATGTGTGATTTCCCCAGAGGAAAATGTATCTTGTCAGAAGCAAGCCTATTACAAAGGCACTTTACTTATACAGTGCATCCGGAAAGTATTCACAGCGCTTCACTTTTTCCACATTTTGTTATGTTACAGCCTTATTTCAAAATGGATTAAATTCATTATTTTCCTCAACATTCTACACACAACAACCCATAATGACAAAGTGAAAACTGTTTTTTGCAAATTTTTGCAAATCTGTTAAAAATAAAGAACGAAAACATAACATGTACATAAGTATTCACAGCCTTTGCCATGACACTCAAAATTTAGCTCAGGTGCATCCTGTTTCCACTGATCATCCTTGAGATGTTTGATTGGAGTCCACCTGTGCAAAATTCAGTTGATTGGACATGATTGAGAAAGGCACACACCTGTCTATATAAGGTATCACAGTTGACAGTGCATATCAGAGCATAAACCAAGCCATGAAGTTCAAGGAATTATCTATAAACCTCCGAGACAGAATTGTATCGAGGCACAGATCTGGCGAAGGGTACAGAAAGATTTCTGCAGCATTGAAAGTCCCAATGAGCACAGTGGCCTCCATCATCCGGAAATGGAAGAAGTTTGGAACCACCAGGACTCTTCCTAGAGTTGGCCGCCCAGCCAGACTGAGCGATCGGGGGAGAAGGGCCTTAGTCAGGGAGGTGACCAGGAACCCGATGGTCACTCTGACAGAGCTCCAGCGTTGTTCTATGAAGAGAGGAGAACCTTCCAGAAGGACAACCATCTCTGCAGCACTCCACAAATCAGGCCTGTTTGGTAGAGTGGCCAGACGGAAGCCACTCCTCAGTAAAAAGCACATGACAGCCCGCCTAGAGTTTGCAAAAAAGCACCTGAAGGACTCAGACCATGAGAAATAAAATTCTCTGGTCTGATGAAACAAAGATTGAACTCTTTGGCCTGAATGCCAAGCGTCATGTCTGGAGGGAACCAGGCACTGCTCATCACCTGGCCAATACCATCCCTACAGTGAAGCATGGTGGGGGCAGCATCATGCTGTGGGGATGTTTTTCAGCGGGAGGAACTGGGAGACGAGTCAGGATTGAGGGAAAGATGAATGCAGCAATTTACAGAGACATCCTCGATGAAAACATGCTCCAAAGCGCTCTGGACCTCAGACTGGGGCGACGGTTCATCTTCCAACAGGACAACGACCCGAAGCACACAGCCAAGATAACAAAGGAGTGGCTTCAGGACAACTCTGTGAATGTCCTGGAGAGGCCCAGCCAGAGCCCTGACTTGAACCCGATTGAACATCTCTGGAGAGATCTGAACATGGCTGTGCACCGACGCTCCCCATCCAACCTGATGGAACTTGAGAGGTTCTGCAAAGAAGAATGGGAGAAACTGCCCAGAAATAGGTGTGCCACGCTTGTGGAATCATAGCCAAGAAGACTTGAGGCTGTAATTGCTGCCAAAGGTGCTTCAACAAAGTATTGAGCAAAGGCTGTGAATACTTATGTACATGTTATGTTTTCGTTCTTTATTTTTAATAAATGTGCAACAATTTGCAAAAAACAGTTTTCACTTTGTCATTATGGGTTTTTGTGTGTAGAATGTTGAGGAAAATAATGAATTTAATCCATTTTGGAATAAGGCTGTAACATAACAAAATGTGGAAAAAATCAAGCGCTGTGAATACTTTCCGGATGCACTGTATATGTGCTATTATTTGGCTTTTAGCCCTTTTTCTTGCACTTTGCCCACTGCAAATAGAAAACTGCAAAACTTCTCTGTGGATTTCTGCCTGCTTGTCTGCTGCTTTGCTGCTCACTCATTGTGCCGCCTCCTCTCGCTCTGCCTTGTTTCAGCATCAGCTCCTCAGACCTCTGACCACCACCACACGATTCTGCCCACAACAGCCGTCTTCAAACTCTGCAACCTGTTGATACACTTGGCTTTATTTAGAGTCTTATTCCTGTGTGTGGTTTACCCCTGAGGATTGTTTATCACCGCTTAACAACTCAAGAATGTTCACTAGTTAAATATCTTCAGTCTTTTGACTCGATGTGTTAGACTACAGACTGATACAGAATTTCCCAACAACTTTTCAGGATCATTTTGTCTTTCTTTTTCTCTGCATATTTCCTACAAACTGAAAACATCACTAAAGCGATATCATAAAAGATCACATATTACGTCAAATCTTTTAGAAATAGCTGCTGCACCTTCAGTCATTTTAGACAAAACTCATCCTGGTGAGCCTGATTGACAATGTAAAGCATGCATTCCCAACATATTTGTATCGATATATTCTTTGTGTGTATGTTTCTTCAATGTAAAAAGCTATGAAATGTCCATTAGGAGTGCTACATTGTCGACTGAAACCACTGTGCAGTGTAACAGTATGTTATAGAGCCATATAAAGAACACCTTGACTATGTAATACAATACAACAGTAATACATGCTGTTGAATGAGTATAAATGTTGCACATGATCGAACTCTAGAGTCCAGTCAAGATTAGTTGCTCTGTATAACATTATATTGTAAAATGTAATTGTTTCAACTCATTATAAGCTTCACTAATGTAATATGTATACAGAGTTATGATGTTGGACTGTATGTCTCATATATATATATATATATAGTATAGTCTATTGCACTGCATTGTGATGCCTCGCGTGATCTGTGAGTGTCATACAAATCATTGTTTTAAACATCAAAGTAACTTTCTACAAAAAGAATATATATAGCAAAATGATATCATGCTGATTATTTACAGATTATTATGTAATATTATACTTCGATCATTTTTGTATTATGATGTCCTACACCAGCCAAACTGATGTAAATTCAGCTTGCTAGAAAATGTTTTAAGACAGAATAGTATTTGATTTTTAGATTATTTTAGCACTGTTGTATTTAGGTCAATTTACATAGTCAGTAATCAATAATAAAGCTATTTACAATGACGATACATTTGTAAACGACTTTATGAGTTCCCCGTTCCCTTATCTTAGCAGCTGAATACCCTGAGCACTGGGCATTGTGCTGGTCAGAGATAGTCAATCTTGATATGTGCTGATGTACAACATGTTCAATTAATATCTCATCTTCAGTCAAACTTGCATTAGGTTGACAGTAGTTTGTGTTTTGACTATTAAAACATTCTACTGGGCTCCTTTGTGGCCTGATTAATTAGTTTGGATATGGTTTTGAGTGGCAATAGAGTGGCATGTGTTAAGAAGGGAGATGCTGTAACGCCCTGTTCTGTTTCTCCTGTGTTCTGTTTTATGTCTCCTCTATGTCTCCTCTGTCTTGATTGGTTAATTCCCTGCACCTGCCCTCAGCCAATCTCGTCTCGTTACTGTCTCATGTCACACACCTGTTTCCCCCCCTATATATTGGGTCAGTGTCGCCTGCTAGATTGTTGTCTTTGCTTCCGTCTTCCGTGTGCCCTGTATATTCCTGACCTGCCTGTTTGACCCTGCCTGCCCGGACCGCTGATTCTCTGCCTGCCCCCTTTTGGACTTTTTGCTTTTTTTGTGGAACTTTTGTCTCATTAAAGAGTTTTTTTTGTTCGTCATATTGAGTCCAGCCTGTTTCTCTGCGCCTGAGCCTCATCCCGTGACAAACCCCTGACAGATACAGGACCTGAAGTACATTTCAAGATTCAATTCAGTTTATTTGTATTTCACAAATTACAAATTTGTCTGGATGGACAGATGCAATAGATGTAATGAGTACAGAAGGACAGATTTACAGTTAAAATACATACAATGAATATGACAGAGTGTATGAATAGTGGTCTGAGGAGAAACCTCCTCTTCCTCACTGTCTTCTTCTTGCTATCGAGGTGTCATTCTCAGAGAGCCTGCACTGTCAACAAGATGATCAATCTGGGACGGACTAAAGTTAGAGGATCCTCTGGCTCTGGTTCTGCACCTCCTGGTGTACAAATCCTGCAGGGTGGGAGTGTAGTTCAATAGTGCGCTCAGCCGAACGCACTACTCTCTGCAGAGCCTTCTGTCCTGAGCGGAGCAGTTGCCAAACCAGGCTGTGATGCTTCCTGTCAGGACGCTCTCTACAGCTCCTGAGTAGAAGGACTGAAGGATCCTCTGGGAAACTTTAAATTTCCTCAGCTGCCTGAGGTGGTAGAGGCGCTGCCTTGCCTTTCTCACCAGAGTGTCTGTGTATGTTGACCATGTCAGATCCTCGGTGATGTGGACTACCAGGTATTTATACCCACTCACCCTCTCCACAGTAGTCCCGTTAATCCCCAGTGGTGAGTACGTCCTCTGTTGTTGTACCCTCCTAAAGTCCACAATCAGCTCCTTAGTTTTGGTGACATTCATGATGAGGCTGTTGTCCTGGCACCAGAGTGACAGATCAGCAACTTCCTCCAGGTAGGCCTTCGTCGTTGTCGGAGATCAGGCCCACCACCACTGTGTCATCCGCAAACTTGATGATGGTGTTGAGCTGAACCTGGCCACACAGTCATGTGTGTACAGGAGTACAGTAGGGGGCTGAGGACGCAACCCTGGGGGATCCTGTGTTCAGGGTGAGGGATTTGGAGGTGTCTGCCCACCCTGACCACCTGTGGCCTGGCGGTCAGGAAGTCCAGGATCCAAGCACACAGGGGTGTTCAGTCCCAGCTCAATCAGCTTGCCGGCCAGTCTGGAGGGACTATGGTGTTGAAAGCTGAACTATAATCAATGAACAGCAGTCTCACATAGCCCCCTTCTGGCTGTCCAGATGAGAGAGTGTGGTGTGCAGTACCTGGGAGACAGCATCATCTGTGGATCTGTTTGGGCGATAAGCAAACTGCAGCGGGTCCATGGAGGAAGGGAGGAAGGCGCAGATGTAGTCCTTTATCAGCCTCTCAAAGCATTTCATGACCACCGAGGTGAGGCCACGGTCGGTAGTCATTCATACATGCTGGAGAAGCATTCTTGGGCACAGGGACAATAGTGGATCTCTTGAAGCAGGCGGGGACCACGGACTCAGCCAGGGAGAGGTTGAATATTGTGGTGAACACTGGAGCTAGCTGGTTAGCACAGGTCTTCAGTACTCGCCCAGATATGCCATCTGGACCTGCAGCTTTCCTGGTGTTCACCCTCAACAGAGCCCTCCTCACACTGTGCTCGGTCACAGAGTGTGTGTTCGTCCCCAGCGGTAGAACTCACCTCAGCTACGCTAACGGTGTTGTTGTTAGCCGGCGAGCTAGCGCTGTTGTTGCTAGCCTCAAACCGTGCATACAATGAGTTCAGGTCGTCCGCTAGGGATGCGTCGGCACTCACCATTGCGCGGGGTCTGCTCTGGTAGTCTGTGATAGTCCGTAGCCCCTGCCATAGGCGCCTGGTGTCGCTGCTCCATCTGTGATTCCACTCTGTCTCGGTACCTCCTTTTGGCGTCCTTCACCGCCCTCCTCAGTCCATAGACCGCTGCCTTGTACTTGTCCATGTTGCCGGATACAAGACCGGAGTTATAGGCAGTACGGGCGTTCACAGCTTCACGGATGGATCCATCAACCCACGGCTTTTGGTTAGGAAAGACCCTAACTTTACCGTGGGGACGATGGTGTCCGTTAAGCGTTGCTATGAGGCTCATTGCTACTTCCATAAACTCGCTGGCGTCACTGGAACTGGATTGGATCATGTCCCAGTCGGCGACACGCAGAGCGTCCTGTAGCTCAGCCTCTGATTGGTCAGACCACCGCTTCACGTTCCTCGTCACTACCGCTTCCGCGATCTTTTGCGGTACCGGAAGCAGAAAAATGGCGGCATGGTCTGATTTTCGAGCGGAGGAGAGAGACAGCCTTGTAGCCTCTCTTGAATGGCGTATAGCAGTGGTCCAACGTTCTTTCCCCTCTGGTAGCACACGTAATGTGCTGGTGAAAGTTCGGCATGACTTTTTTTAGGTTAGCCCTATTAAAGTCCCCAGCCACCACCACAGCCGCGTCGGGATACTTGTTCTGATGCCGACATAACACATCATGTAGGTCCGATAGTGCTACGTCGGTGTCCGCTTGTGGTGGTATGTAGACGGCTGTGGTGATGACCGAGCTGAACTCCGGGAAGGTAGAATGGACGGCATGAGATCGCAGATGTTCCAGGTTCGCGAGCAGGAACGAAAGAGTCTTATTGTTTGTGGGGTCGCACCACATGTTGTTAGTCATGAAGCAAACCCTCCACCCTTAGATTTACCAGACTCTTCCGTTCTGTCTGCACGGAAAACAGAGAAGGACTCGGTTGGGCATATGACTCGATCCGGCACCAGCGGGGTCAGCCATGTTTCCGTCAGACAAAAGATATTACAGTCCCTCATGTCCCGTTGGAATCTGATCCTTGCCCTAACATCATCCATCTTATTTTCCAGAGACTGGACGTTAGCAAGAAGGATGCTGGGCAAAGGTGGACGGTGGGCTTGAACTCTCAGTCTGTTCCGAATTCCGCTCCGTTTCCCTCGATGTTTTCGTCGTCTCCCCGTAGTAGCGGCTCCACTGTTGTTGATGTGGTTCGCCGTGCGATCTCTGCCGGCCACGCTGGATCGATGGAAAAAGTGGACAAAAACCCTTGTTTTGCGCAAAAGTTTATGTCCAAAAGTGTGCTGTGGTCGTATGCTGTTAGTGCCGATGTGTTTGTGGCAAAGAAAACATTAAAAATAAACACAAAAACTAAAAGAGCGCACAATCTCCGCGGAGCTACCTCGACGGCGTCTGGACACAGCCGCGCCATCTTGCGTGTGTCCAGGTGTTACATTCGAGGAGCCGGAACACAACTCCGTTATTTGCCGACTCATTGCGTTTTCCTCTTTAAAGGTCATCAGCAAGTTGAGGCTGAGATTCAGAAAAGGTCAACGCCTCTTTGTTAATGCTGGTAACAAAATGTATCATAACCAAGTGGAAAATACAGTATCAGGTCCCTGAACTCACCATGATAGTACCATTAGTGGTGAGAAAGCACAATAGATTGTGAATTGATGTAATCATGAGACGGACGTATTGTACAAGAGGATCGAGTTGTTGAATGACGAGCCAATGAGAATCTGTTGGCCAGGCCAGTGTTGGAGAATGTCACGTCACTTATGGCACCGACATCATAGATGTTAATGTGACATTTAAGCCAGACATCATCTTTTGCACTTCAACTTTGTGAGGATGTTCAGTGCCACAATCCTCTAAGTGTCTACTGTCACACGCATTAACCTCACATGATCC
Source organism: Pseudoliparis swirei (assembly GCF_029220125.1). Taxonomy (NCBI): domain Eukaryota; kingdom Metazoa; phylum Chordata; class Actinopteri; order Perciformes; family Liparidae; genus Pseudoliparis; species Pseudoliparis swirei. The sequence goes on from NC_079391.1 coordinate 9,351,387, forward strand.
GTGTTTGCATAACGTCAAAGATGTAAAGAATTCCGCATTACATCTATAATTTACATTTCAATGTTCAGATTCAACTGATGCAATAACTGAATTTATATAAACTGTCAAGATTTAGCTTACACATCTACAATAAAAAATTCCACTTTTAGTGTAAATTGCTGGCAAATTGATAGACTGAAGGAACAGGTGTGTGTGTGTGTGTGTTGTAATAGTTAATAGTGTATGTTTTTTTAGTCTGTGAATTGACCCCTTCTCTGGTTAAGTGCAGTAAGATGGCTTATACTAGTGATTAATATCCTTTCTGAGGTCATGAGTATGGGGTCACATCAGTCTCAATAATTGCAAATGCGCACAGCGAGACTCACTAATGCAAACACAAAGATTCACAAATGTGCGCAGAACAATTCACAAATATATTCGATTCACAAATGCACACAGAGGGATTTACAAATAAATTAGACGTACAAATACATTCCAATGCACATGAATAAATTACGATTTGTTTGTTTGTGGATCGCACTGCATTTGTTTGTGGATCGCTACACACTTGTGCGTGGGTCTTTGAGACTCCCCTGTCGTGACTCGATTCGCAAATGCGTTTTTTTCAACATATCTGTAGCCAATCAGATGTCACCCTCACTTCACACACTACTTATTGATACTCGTCATATTGGTTTAGAGATTAGAGTACTCTCTTATTTGTTGTAATGTCCAGGTTTGTACATATTATTGTCCAAACACACTCAAGACAGCCAGTCTTCAGCAAGTATAGCTCTGGATTGTATCATAATAGACTCATGGCAAACTGTGGCTGAGTCAGCTGCGTTTCTGAGGCAGATACATAATAGTTCCTGACAGATATATAATAGTTTCTGACAGATACATAATAGTTCCTGACAGGGTGTGTGATTTCCTCCCAGACATTTAGATATGGCCCAGGTCTTCTAAGAGCTAAAGACAGGATTCAATAAGTAATGCCTCAGCAGGCCCCAGAACCTGGCGATGCCGTCACCCTCTGGCTGACTGTAATCATTTGTGATGGCCTCCGTACGCCTGCTGCCCTCCAAACAGCACATGTCTCACTCAGGCTTTTAGATGGGCATCAAAATACATTCCCTCCACAGCCGTAGACGAGGCCTGTGTGCGTTAAGCCTGGCTGGAAATAAAGACAGTGACTTTGTCTGCAGAACCGTGCTGAGTGACATCAGAGCCTGTTTTACCATTAACGCACTCACGTTCAGGATATGTCTGTCATATGTCTGAAAACTAGACATTGATGCAATAACGCTCAAGGATTAACTTTGTGTACAGAGTTGGATTCCTTCTTTCCTGTCCAGTTTATACAACCGCTTCTCTTTCTCCGTCAAATTAGGTGGAAACAACATGGCACATCTTCTGATGCTCTGTGCTTATTGTGCTTTTCGCATTGGTAAACACGGCCTGAGTGACTCGGCAGCGGGGGGCTCGGCTGTTTGATGAGCAGGCTCTCCTGCGCCTCCACGATCAAATAGGAGACCGATTTGATTTCCCCTCTTGACCTCTCTTCCTCTCAGGAAACGATGAAGCACGAGGGATGTTTTCAAAGGCTTGTGCGGGAGTCGAGAAATTAAGAGGCGTGTCTAGAAAGAGTTAATAATGGTTTTGAAGCTTTTGCTCATGAAGCTATAACACACACACTCAGCAGATATAATGCACACATTCATACATGCTCACACACACATTTCAAGGGGAAACTGGATTCATAAAAAAAAATGCTGAAAGGAATAGTTCAACATTTTGCGAAGAACGCTTAATTGCTTTGGCGGCGAATTAGATGATACCGCTGACGTGTGTTTAAAATAAATATCCCACCAGCAGGCAGTGAGTTTTCCTGAGTTTAGCACTATGATGGGAAACAATTGTATTGGCAAAAATGATACTGCACATTCTGAATATTACACCAATACTTATGTAGAGATTGTACAAATAAGATATAACAGGTATTGCTGGTAGTTGGATGTTCCTCGTGTCCATTATTTGTGCTCAGCCAAACAAACAGCCTTCAGAGTTGTATCGAGTATATCATCTAAATCAGTGAATTCAGCAGATTTTCCAAAATGTTTAAATTGAGCTTTAAGCGTATAGCCTGTGTTTTATATTGTGGCCAGTAGTAAAACCAATTATTTATTTCAAATGATAGCTGCTTTTAAGGATGTTGTGGATGGTGATACAAATCTGAATTTGTGTCTGGTTGTTTTTGAAAACTTCTGATTGGATCTGTTGGAAGCTTCGATGTGAGAGTACGAGAGGCCACTTCAGTAGAAACCAGCAGACCATGGCATCTCGACAGAGGAACACACAGAGTGGGTGTCTGGACCGACAGCAACAACCTTGTGTGCCGCCGACCACGTCCACAGATGTGTTCTGTCCAACTGATGTCAAGACATGAATAAACGTCATGTGCCCAGTTGCTGAATTAATAACTTCACACCAACATTTCAGCTGCATTAGGTCCATATTTGTTACGTTTTTCAGTCCATCCTTTCTCTCTACATGTTTTTATTAATGAACAACTGAACCGTCACTCTTTGTATATATTCTGTCCTAGCAATTGTGTGCATCCTTACAAGGCACAGACAGATAGCTAACCAAAGAGTGCAGAAGGAATGACGCTCCAGAATGTTTTGTTGATGAACTTTACTTTCAGATGTTCATTCTTTAGATAACTCTGTTGCTCTTCTATTCTCTCTTTTCAGTGTGGTAAAACTATAAAATAAACAGAAAGACAACATATCACATATGTCTCATTACTATATCGTTAAACATGTGTCTTGTAAACAAGCAAAATACAAAACATATCTGACAATAACCACAAGCTACATAGTTAGCAAACACGGGCTAGTTAGCAAGCTAGTCATGCCAGCATAGGTTCATAACCAAACGTAAAATTATGCTAATTCGTTTTCTTTAGAATTATCACAGAGGTATTTTGTAACTGTTAACATCTTATGTCTCAAACAATTATGACATAGAACACTTACGGACGTATTTACTCCAAGGATCTGACCGCTAGAAACTGCTTGATCCATACAGCTCTTTGAACAGGTTAGAACTGGATTTTATGAGCAAAACAAAGGCACTTAAGGTGCGATACCAAAATACACCAGCAGGTGTCTTTCCTGGACAAGCATAAACAATAAAGAGAGCAAACTCAGTAAATTAAGTCAGAACACTCCCCGTCTGGTATGATTAATATTATACCACTACATTACTACATTATCCGGGAAAGCAGCAAAACAACATCGTTAATGGGTCTCAGATATTCTTTACAGTCCCTTGATTTACAGTCTTGACCATGACCTTACGAACTCTGTTGTCGCTGCTCGGTATGGCTTTTGTGATAAGTCCTACTGGCCACTCTTTGCGTTTCACCTGACAGTCTTTGAGCAGGACGACGCCACCTTCCTGAAGGTTCGGCCTGTTCTCTGTCCATTTCCTTCGAGGCTGTAGAGTTGTTAGATATTCCTGTCTCCATCTTTTCCAGAAAGAGTCCGCCATGTTCTGGACTTGTCGCCACTGACTTTTGTGCAGATGATCCATTTGAAGTCGCCGGAGGGGCAGGAGCGATGCTTGCTTTCTGGGTCAGCAGCACTTGGTGAGGACTTGAGGAACCTCTGTGTCGGACAATATGGGGTCAAAGGTCGAGAGTTCATGATGGCCATGACCTCAGCCATAAGTGTGGTCAACACTTCGGTGTGAGTCGTGGCGCTGTTTGTCAACAAAAGTCCATCGAGGATGATGCGCCGCGACGCCAATCATTCTTTCCATGCTCCTCCCATGTGGGAGGAATGCGGTCGTTGAATGTCCAGGTGCAGCCTCGGTCTTGCAAGAAGTTTTGATCTCTGGATCTTCTGTGTTGATTTGTAGCTCTTGCAGCCCCTACAAAGTTTGTGCCTCTGTCTGACCGCAGATGTTGAACTGGCCCCTAATAGCCAGGAAACGGAAGGCATTGATGAAGCTTGACGTTGACATGGACTCGATCACCTCCAGGTGAACAGCCCTTGTGCTTAGGCAGCTAAACATGACGCCCACCTTTTGTTTTCTGCGCTGCCGCCTCTTTGTACGGCCACACAACACTCCATGGGCCAAAGGCGTCCAGCCCTGTGTGTGAATGGAGGATCCACAGACACTCTGTCTGCTGGCAGATCTGCCATTTTCTGATTTTCAAGCCTTCCTCTCATCTTCCTACACGTGACACATTGGTGGATTAGACCAGAATGCGTTACCTTTAACGATCCACAGTCCCAGCTGAGTATCGCGCCCATGGTAAAGTGACGGCCTTGATGTGCCACTTGACTGTGGTAGTGCTGAATGAGCAGATTGGCTACGTGGTGGTTTGGTGGCATGATCAGAGGATGCTTTTCTTGGTCAGAAAGATCAGCTGCTTGTAAGCGACCGCCCACTCATCAGTCGTCCCTCGCTGTCGATGAAGGGATCTAGTCTCTTGAGTGAGCTGTCTTGTGACACACTTCTGTGTTGTGTTAGGCTTTTGAATTCATCTTGTACGCTTCTCGCTGTACAGCTTTGATGATGGTAGACTTGGCTTGTGAACGTTCTGTTGTGCCAGGTTTCATGCATATGCCATTTCTTACAGGTCTGTGTGTCAGTTGAGAGAATGACTTTGCTACATGGGTGAGTGTGGCAATAGCTCTCACAAGAGATTTCCAGCTAGAAAAGCGTTGGAATCTGTGTGTGCCTAGCGACAGGTTTGTGACCTTGGTGGCCAATACTTGGGATCGAATCTCCATGTCCAGTTCTGGGCGATGAGCTGGAAATGCTCCACCACACTGTTTTCTGCTGCATCTGGCTGTTGCAGGAACGCAGGTCAGAGAACAGTTTGTGAGCTGCAAGTGAGCTGGAGGCATGGGTCTGGTGCCGGTCGGCAGGATTCTGATCTGTCCGGACATATTGCCACTGATGAGGTGCTGTGGATTTTCAGATACGCGTGGCGTCTGTTGGCTACGTACATGTGGAATCTTCTTGTTGTGTTGTGAATGTAGCCAAGCACTACGGCTGTCTGTGTAGAACTTCACATTCAGTTCTGTGTCTAATTCTTCCTTATGAGCTCCATGAGCTCGACAGCGGCACTGCAGCACAGCTCTAAGCGGGACAGTGTGAGCAGGAAATGGGCTAGCTTGGCTTCACACTTGCTCATCACAAATCCAACATGGCACTGACCTTTTGAATCTTTGACCCTCAGATCGCCACTGCTGCTATGGCCAGAATGGATGCGTCTGCGAAGACACAGCTCTTTGTCATGGGCTTGAGAGCGAGACTGGAACATAAGGTCTTGGAATGTGCAGGAGCTCGAGGTCGGTGAGGGATGTCGTCCATGCTTCCCACTGAGCCCTCTTCTCTGTAGGGAGAGGCTCATCCCAGTCTTGCTGCAGAGAGGTGAAGTCTCTGACCAGAGCTTTTCCTTGCACTGTGATTGGACGCAAGTCCCAGAGGGTCATACAGGCTGTTGACCGTTGAGGCGTCCCTCTCCGGAGTGAACGGTTTGACTTCTCGTGACACTCTGAATGAATGTGAAGCAGTCTGTTGCTAATCCCAGCTAATGCCAAGACTCCGCTGAAGAGGTAATGTGTCAGCACTCAAATCCAAGTCCTTAAGTTCCTTTGCTCTCTCCTCAGGGGGGAAAGCCTCCATGACTGTGGTGCTGTTAGGCACTTTGGTCTCAGTGAGTCTGTTTCTGCCAGCATTCTTTGCGTCCTTCTCAGAAGATCAACAGCCAGGTTTTCGCTGGAGACAGTAAGTAATCCCATCGTCGACGTAAAGTTGCCAAAACAAATTATTGGGCGTCTTTGCGTATTCTGCTTCACGTTCTGCTGGTTGGGCCCGTATATCGCTACAGCTGGGGAAGGGCTGTTCCGAACACATGTACAGTCATTCTGTAGTCAATGATTTCCTTGCTGGGGCAGTTGTCTTTGTGCCACAGAAAGATATAATTCGCGGTGGTCTTCTCTCACCTTGAAACTGTAAAACATTTGCTCAATGTCAGCAGTAATGGGAATCTTCTCTTTGCGGTAGCGTAGCAGGACGCCAATCAATGTGTTATTGAGGTCAGGCCGGTGAGTAGTACATCATTGAGTGAGATGTTGTGAAACTGAGCACTAGAGTCGAACACCACTCTAATTTTGTCTGGCTTTTGGGGGTGATAAACTCCAATATCGGCAATACCACAACTCCTCACCAGGCTGCGTGGGTGGGCGGGTTCGCTTGCGGTTTTCTATTACCTTCTGCATGAAATCAAAGAAGTGTTCTTTCATACCCTTTTTCTGGAAGCGTGCGCTGTAACGAAGTCAGCCTCTTCATTGCTCCTTGTTGTTCGGCAGCCGTTCTCGGCGGCGGAAATGCAATGGCGCCACCAGTGGTTGTCGACGTCGAGGTACATACTGTTGTCCATCGTCTCCAGGAAGATGTTGTCTTCGATTGAGAGGGCAAGTTTTTCGTCATTGCGTTTCTCTTGAAAATGTCGCCAAGGCGGTCTTGGTCGATGAGGGTGAGTGACAAGCTTCATGGTGAGTCAGGGCGGCACAAGGGCACCAGGGCCCACTCTCTTTGACTTGGATGCTTTTAGTGCACGGTGTGAAGAATGAGGTTCTGCCATTAGAGAGTATGTTTGTCTTGTGACATTGACTTCAGCTGGCTGATGGACCCTGTCGAGGCAGATCTCGCCTCGATGACCCAACCCAAATCTAAGCGCTGTGCATACGGTGTTGTGAGGTCCATTGTACTGCTCACGTACCTTGTGCACACTCAGGACGTCTCCCCAGGAGAAGTATCTGCGCATCCGGATCTAGAGGTATCTTGTCTCGCACGGAGAGAGGTGAGCAAAGTGTCGTGTGATGTCTGCCGTTGGAATTTCTGACTTGTCATCTGGTATTGTGTTGCATTCGATGAGGGAGGTGCTACTGTAGATTTCCGTCGCAGTTGTGCCTCTACTGTGAAGCTACATGCCTTTCTCCCTTCAGTCTCAACTGTGCCTGAGCACGCCCTCAGCGGGGAGGAGATTCGCCTCAAATCTTGGAACAGGTCGAAGAACTGTGTCTTGGCCAGTGACCTGTTGCTCTGTTCATCAATACTGCATAAACATGTTGAGCTCTTTCACGATGTTTTGAAGGATAAACTTTGACCAGGCATACTTTGGAGCACGACCTGGGGAGAAGTGCCACATATTTCTGTGCATTTCGTAGTGACATCAAGTTGCTGCTTTGCTCTGGTTCACTCTTGGTCTCTTCAGATGACCAGGGGGCGGACCAGGATGTAGGGCAGACACATGCTTGTCACTGCCACATTCTCTGCACTTAACAGACAGTTTGCAGTCTTTTGCAACATGTTTAGTGGAGGCACAGCAACGATAACAAATATAATTTCTAAGATAGGCCTTACGGTCATCCAGGTGCTTAATCCTAAAGGCCCGACACTTGAAGAGGGGGTGAGGTTTGTTGTGGATGGCACAATATTTGTCTGGTTCATTGTTTTGCTTGTCTGCTTGGCTGCTGGGAAAGTTTCGAGTCCCTGCAGCCACCTCAGTTTTCTTAACAAAGACAGATGGTTTGTTACTCACGTTGACTGCTCTGTCTGTTTTCATGCTGTTTGAGTCGTTGGATGAGGAGAAGAAGCTCGGGTCATTCAGTCTTTGCTTGATTGCAGATAAACTTCACGAAAAAACTGAAAGGTGGAAATGATACCTTGAACTCTTCTTTGTATCTGGAGCCTTGTGTGACCCATTTTTCTTGAAGGCCGTATGGGAGTTTTTCAACTATGGGTTTCACACCTCTAGCGAGTCGAGATATGCAAGCCCCGGTGTTAGGCCACTCCACTTTGCAGACTCTAGCTCTTGTAGCAGGTCTCCCAGCTCTCTCAGTTGGCGAGGGTCTTTATTTGAGACGCGAGGGAAATCTTCAAGCCGTTTCATTAGGGCATGTTCGATCACCTCTGGGCAGCCGTAGCAGTCCTCTAGACGCTGCCATATGGTCTCCACTGCTTTATCTGGACTTGTGACATGGACTGACCTGATTCGCTTGGCATGAGTGGCTGACTCCGGACCAAGCCATTTGACGAGTAGGTCAAGTTCTTCCCTGTGTGTCAGGTTGAGGTCCTGTGTGATGCTTTGGAAAGACGTTTTCCATGCCCAATAGTTCTCTGGGCGATCGTCGAATTGGGTCAATCCTGAGCTCACCATCTCTTTCCTTATCAAGTATGTGAAGAAGTCTGGCATTGGAGGTGGCGCACCAGTGTAGTGGTCCGATGTTGCATGAGAAGGGGGCGCTAGAGGGTACCTGCTTGGCGTTGGAATGTTGTTTGGGCCCACGTAGTCAGCTCCGCTCAGCTGTGGGTGGTTGGTTGCCTGAGGGAACAATTGAGCAGGGTGTTGCGGCTGAAGCATATGCAGCTGAGCAGTTGCTTGAAGAGGACGGCTTGGTTCTCTGTGCGTCTGCTGGGATGTGAGTGGCTGTGGGCGTGTTGCACTGGAGTGTTCTGCACGCCTGGTGCGCTGAGCTCGGTTTTCATCGCCTGCATCCAGTAGCTGGTTGTCTTCCCACTCGGCTGCAGCCTGATAGACGTCTGCTTCTCTCGCTGCTTCTGCCTCCTTCTAACTGTAAGGCAGAAGATCAGCCTCCAGCTCTGCTTGACAGCGTGTTGCTTCAGCTAATACTTTCTGTTTTGTTCTTCAATGCGAGCTTTCTCCCTCAGCACATTGGCTTCTTCTGCGTGGCGAATTTCACTTTGATGCTTGACTAGCCCTTGCTTTTGTGGCAGCGTCGCTAATAGCTGTTGATGCGCTGGACCTGCTGCTTACGTGAGACCTCGTTTCTAAAGTCACTTGTGCTTTGTCTTCTTGCGAGGTCGTCATTTTGTAGCTGGTGCGTTTCTGACGAGTTGAGTGATTCGAAGTTGCCTCTTTGTCTTCACCCGCTGTGTATTCGTCCTTTTACTATTCTGTCCTAGCAATTGTGTGCATCCTTACAAGGCACAGACAGATAGCTAACCAAAGAGTGCAGAAGGAATGACGCTCCAGAATGTTTTGTTGATGAACTTTACTTTCAGATGTTCATTCTTTAGATAACTCTGTTGCTCTTCTATTCTCTCTTTTCAGTGTGGTAAAACTATAAAATAAACAGAAAGACAACATATCACATATGTCTCATTACTATATCGTTAAACATGTGTCTTGTAAACAAGCAAAATACAAAACATATCTGACAATAACCACAAGCTACATAGTTAGCAAACACGGGCTAGTTAGCAAGCTAGTCATGCCAGCATAGGTTCATAACCAAACGTAAAATTATGCTAATTCGTTTTCTTTAGAATTATCACAGAGGTATTTTGTAACTGTTAACATCTTATGTCTCAAACAATTATGACATAGAACACTTACGGACGTATTTACTCCAAGGATCTGACCGCTAGAAACTGCTTCGATCCATACAGCTCTTTGAACAGGTTAGAACTGGATTTTGGCGGAGCAAAACAAAGGCACTTAAGGTGCGATACCAAAATACACCAGCAGGTGTCTTTCCTGGACAAGCATAAACAATAAAGAGAGCAAACTCAGTAAATTAAGTCAGAACAGTATATATTGTACTTTTGTCTCACCACTTGGATGAAATCAGTTATCATATAATACGGTTTAAGTGACACTTCTTTGTCCAGAACAGGTCAGCTAAGAGTCAAAGCTATTTCCAGCGTTGGTGCTTTTCACATCCGTGGTTGCGTGCAGTACATTCCCTCCGACTGTTGTCAGAGTGGCTCCCCTGGAGCTGTTGGGGGCTAAGTGCCCCACTGAAGGGCAACTCGACGACAGTGCTCAGGAAATGACAGCACATAACTCATTCAACTTCACCACTCAGATTTCATTGACTTGTTTGGGAATTCAAAAAACAGATTCACCTGGCCACAAGCTACTTCCCTCAACATTATTGTCATCTCTGCATGAAAATTATAAAAAATAATCGATATTTAGGAACTTCAGACTAATTTGTTGGATCATAATTGTTCATTCATATACATATTTGTCCAAAGAATGCAACAACCATCACACTTCTAGAGTCATTGTTTTTTTTAATTTCAGAAAGTGTGACCAGCACTTTTTAAAATACATTAAGAAGTAAATGTCTTTGAAAAAAATCATATTATGCAATTGGCAAAGGGTATTATGAAGATCTTGCATATATTGTTCTGCTGCACAGTATATGTTGTAAACAAAAGGCCAGGTGTAAGCAGAGAACTGAAGGTAAAGAGATACAGCTCAGCAGGACTACAAGACTTAATGCTTTCATGACACCTGCTGGTGTATCGCTCTGCTCTCCAGACGCTCTTCCTCTCCTCCCCCATCATCCATCCATCAACCCAGCGGTGGATGCACAGAACTCACCCCTCTCAGTTTTTCAATGCCCATCAGAAGCGGTCACATTCTCATCTCATGCCATGCTGACCCTTTTGAAGGCAGAAATAAACTCCGGGGGGGTGTTCCAAGAAACATGGAGGAATTACATCAACATGTCATCGCCTCACACCCAGCGTGGCGTGTTGTCCTTCATGTTGTGTAACGTGTCATGTCTTTATTTCAGTGACTGAAGAACTGTGGAGGACAGAAAACGATCGAAACCGACTTGCTTTAGAAGGCAGACGGAAATATGAGTGAAAAGGCATATGAGGTGAGGACGAGGCGGAGAGCGATAGGGAGACTGTCATCTATTTCTTAGCTTGTTAATGAGACACTGAAGGTCAAACAAAAAGCAAACCACATGATAGATTAAAAAGTGATTAGTATCTGTAAAGCAGTTGTCTTACCGGTTAAGTCCAAACACCCACGATGTTTTCCACACTTCAATCATTAAGGCTTGAAATGGGCAGCAAGTGGTAGAGGTTGGGTCCAGCTCTTGGGACCACAACTAAACCACTATGCTTCTGTTACTGGGCTCAACAATAGTTAATTTTATGATTTATAAAGTTGCTGAATACAGCAATCAATAAAAGAATAACACAAATGTCACTCAAAACACTCGTGTAACTGTCAGCGTGAATTGAATGACATCATACCTGCACACAGAGGACCTAATGGAGAGCACTTGGTCATGAATATGAGGCGTACTGGAACTCTATTGACATTCTGATTACTGATTCTTATTTTTGAAAAAGTCTGAAGGGGAGCAGGAGTAATATGAACGAGACAATAAAGACAAATGAGTTCGTGCTTTGATCCGGGGATCATATGAAAACAATGGCGTCCCTTCCAGGTCTGTAGCTCATGGGGGTCAAATGCAGAAATAATGTCACTACAAGGATCAACAAAGGATATCTTATTATAATTTTTATTATATGCTGATGTTTAGCATGTTCATTATCTTAGTTTGACGGGTTAGCCTTCTACGAATTGCCAATGCACAAAACACTGTTACATTGCATGTATTGATCTCATCAGAGACCTCCTCACAGTTCCTCTGAGTTACAAACGAGTGGAACCTTATTGAGTGGGATATGAGTACAACTGTAGTGCACATCTGCCTCTTCTCACTACACTCAAAGAAATGACTCATTGGATGAACTCAATTAAATTGTTGGCAGGTTTTCCATCCAATAATTATATGCAACTCCAACTCAAATTTAGCACATCAGTGCAATACAATGTAATTAAGTTAGTCCAACTCATTTGTATCAAATACTTCTAAAATAAAATAACGATATTCATTAAATTAAATTAATTTGTGTTTGTCCAACTCAAAATATAAACTAACTAACTAACTAAGAAAATATGCAAACTCCACACAGAAGGAAAACCCCAATTGGGAATTGAACCCACAGACCTTTGGCTTTGAGGCGACTGTGTTAGCCACTACACCACCGTACAGCCCTGAAAGTGTCTTCACCTTGTAAACAACTGATTTTCAGCTGGCGCATGCGCAAAGGGTAGTCCTCAATGAAACACATTTATTTTGAGTTGATATGCACACCATCTAACCTAAATAAATCTAATAAATGAAAGAATTCATACATTTTGTGTTCCACCCATTAAATATAAATATCTATTTTTGTAATTGATTAATTTAAATGTATCAAACAATATTTAAATGTGTCACCTCGAAGAAGGGCTTGAATCGTTTTTGTGAGTGTAACCTAAATAAATCTAATAAATGAAAGTATTCATACATTTTGTGTTACACCCATTCAAAATAAATATCTTCGTTTTGTAATTGATTTATTTAAATGTATCAAACAATATTTAAATGTGTCACCTCTAAGAAGGGCTTGAATCGTTTTTTTGAGTGTACTGTGTGACATCAGGTGGACACTCACGTGTCGAGGCTACTCTGTCCTGCTTCGCGAAGAGAGCAACGCAGCAGTGCAACACATCACCTGCGTTTGGAACGAGTCGCCTCCGAGACAACCGTTCGGGATGCTCCATCACATCCTCTGCGTGCTGCTCGTTGTTTCCTCGTGTCGTCCTGAGAGTTCAGTCCAAGTCAGACGTGTTGCCTCCTCTCCGCACGGCGCACGCGCACTGCTGTGCATGTTTGTTTCACTTCTGTGTGTTGGTTCAGAGTTGTGTTCACGGAGTCTGTTAGTAAACAACAGTGGTCTCTCTCTCTCTCTCTCTCTCTCTCTCTCTCTCTCTCTCTCTCTCTCTCTCTCTCTCTCTCTCTCTCTCTCTCTCTCTCTCTCTCTCTCTCTCTCTCTCTCTCTCTCTCTCTCTCTCTCTCTCTCTCTCTCTCTCTCTCTCTCTCTCTCTCTCTCTCTCTCTCTCTCTCTCTCTCTCTCTCTCTCTCTCTCTCTCTCTCTCTCTCACACACACACCAGTGGCGCACACTGTGCAGTGCGAGAGTGCACAGCGCATCCCCTCCTCCTCCCCACACGCCGTGGATGGATCGACCCTCCTATAAGCAGAGCACAAGTCCACTTCCCCAGTTGGCAAGTTGAGTTGTGAGAGTGGAGCTGAAACACATCCTTTCCTCCGCGCATCAACTTGGCTGCGGAGAAGTCCACGATGGCACCCGCCGGGCTGCTGCGCTCGCGCCCGATGCTCCTGCTCTGCTTCCTCTCCACGGCAGCGTGCAATATGTTTGCGTTCAGGGACGAGCCCTCCGAGAGAGCCGGGAAAGCAGACGGGTACTGTAGTCGGATATTACGGGCGCAGAGCAGTCGGAAAGAGGGCAACAGTGAGTTCCGCCTGCGCGTCGAGGGAGAGCCGGAGAGCTACCAGCCGGGGAGCACATACAGAGGTTAGAATATCTTTATTCCGATGTCAGCAGGCCATGGGAACTTAAAACAAGTTGTACACTTTATACTGTTGAGGCCACGCCAGTGTATTCACACAGCACGCAGCCTCATCTGTATTCAGTTCGTGAAGAGACGATCTTTTCTCCCACGCAGAAAATATGTATTTAAACTATTAACAGCAAAATGTGATGACAATTAAAAATGTTCTTTTATTTTTATTATGTAGTTCAAATTGATCATTTAAACTTGTGTAAAGTGTCTTTGAGTATGTAAAGCACTTGATGAATACAATGCATAATGATAATAATACTACTATTGAATATTATTAGTATACACCTACTATGTGGACATTAGTCAATATTAAGCTATACGCAGTAAAAGCTCTTTCATGATCAAACATTGAAAAGGTTTATCTAAAGCTGAATCCCTCTGCGAACACTTCCATCTTGGTATACTCTTCCAAACAGATTGTTTTAAAGCAGCAGTCCTTGATTACAGAGCTGTTGTCTAAAGTGGAAGTTATTGGGTATTAATGGGCATGTGCCATCTGCTATATGAATCTCTCAGGCTCATGCTGTTCTGAACTCATATGTTGCATTGTGGTTAGTTCATTGTTTTGGGATCTAATCATAATTAGTTTTATATCATCCAAATCCAAAAGCTGAATGAGTAGAGAGATAGTAATCACATTTCTTGCATGTGCCAATGCTAGATATTCATAATTTCTAAATGCGTTCTCTGCAAAGTACAAATATGTGTTTAATGTTCTTCTGCATTACCAAATGTATTTAAAAAAAGATCTCAATCATCTTTTGGACTATATTACCAGGCTGAGATTGGTCAAGTAATATTACTTTTCTGATCTAAATCCTCAATAACAAGTGAAACAGGTGATTGTGCATACATTCAGGAAGATAGTTAACGAAGCCCACTTCAGTCCGGTGTTTGTTTGGCACGGAGGGTTGTAGCTCAGCTGCTCTCTCTGTCAAGTGATGCTTGTTGTCGCTCTTGTTTGATTCCATCCAGTGACTGTGATTGCATCCAGCCCCTCCTACTTCAGAGGGTTCACCCTCATTGCCCTGAGGGAGGGAGCGGAAGGAGACAGGCACGAGGACTACGCCGGGAATTTCCAGGTACGGTTGCAGCTAAAGATATCCCTGCTTGTAGAATTTGAAAAATGTATGTTTTCTTTTATCATCACAGCACAGTTACATGGCAATTAATTAAACCATATATCACACCTGTAATCCTGGTACTGAATGTCCATACTTCCTCTGGACTCCTGCACAACAGTGTGCCCGAACTGTGTGAAGAAAGAAAGCAAAAGGCAGATCTCGCTGTAGATTGCGGGGGATGGGGGTCTTGACAGATTTTCTTTGCACAGATTTCCTGTATTCACATGTCAAGGTGTGATTATTCTCACCATACCTCCTCAAATGGTCTTGATATAGCACACGAAAAGCGGCATACTCTCAGCTCAGCAGGCAGTGAAAAGTACTGTGAATGTAAGAGTTGTGTGCCCACAAGCAGGCATTCAGTTCATGTAGGTAGGAAGTGTACAATTGGTGAGAGATGAAAGGCTAATACGTATTTTACAAAGGCAGAACGAGCTGAAGTACTGTAGAATGCAAAGAGAGAACCGAGTGGAGCTAATAGTGCTGGAAGAAGGCAAGGAAACCAGTGGTGTTACACGCATGTGATAATGGCCGAATATGCGAGGCCTTTGTAATTATAATACAGTGTGAGGAGTCGAGTGGAGGAGAGATTCAGGATAGTGGTTGATGCAGTGGCGGTTCGTCCATAGGGGGCGCTAGTGCGCCGCCCCTCTTAAAATTTGGAGATGAAAAAAAAAGAAGAAGAAAAAAAAAATCCTGTCAAAAAACATTATATCGGGGATGTGTTTGTGAGTGAGTTTCAACGAGGAAAGATATTAATCACGTGATAAAACCTTTATTTATTGAATGCTAAAAGCAGTATACATCGTGTTATACAGAGCATCATGTAATGTGAGTATTCGCTATTACAGCACATTCACAGTGTCGAACTATACATGTCAAGTTGGCATGACAGTCCATTCATAACCTTTGAATTCATTCCTCTTCACTGGTTTTTTCTTGTTTAGCTTTCTGTATCATACCAAATTGTTATTTCATCCATGTCTAGGCTGCAGTTTCATAAATTCATAAAGCTTACAGTGCACAGGATGCCATCATTTTTCAACCGAGGAATTTGTTTTTGCTATATCAAGTACCCAACATGTCAAATAAATATTTGAGTGTAGTTCACAACCATACAACCAGGATACCATGATGCATTGCATTTGTTTCCAAAAGAAAATGCAAGGCATTACTAAATAGTGGGCCAGATAAGCATATTTTATTTACCTATAAATAGACACCAAGATCATTCAAATCGGGGAAATACAAACCGTTTTATGAAGAGAGCTAATTTTTGGAGACCTAGTTGGCGGCCATCTTGAAAAATAGCCGCCATCTTGGATTTCTTCATGGCCAATCGGGCAGATTTGACCAAATACCTCTGGAGAACAACTCCACCAAATGTCATGCTTGTATCATAATTTGCACGATTCTTATTAAAAAAGGCTATATCTAAACTCTGTGATGTCACTAGTGTTGTCAGTGTTGCAGGTCAAAGGGCAGAGTTCTGTGACATCACGGGTCTTCCTTTCGGTGCCTGAGCTGATTGAAATAAAAAAATAAAAAATATGATGAACTTCCCGCCCTGTCAGCAGGTCACGATAGCCTAGCATTTAACTTTGAAAGCGAAGGCATGCGCCGTGTGTGACTGCGTGAACCCTGCGCAGCACATCAGCGTCAGGCTGGGCGCGGCGGGGAGACGGTCCCCCTGAAGGCGTGGAGACCGATGATGACAAGGGCAGCCTGGACTCAGATTAGTACCGTGACGTTGATTGCAAGTCTTGCATTCATAAAAGTAGACCAACAAATAATAAATTAGCCATTATGACCATGTTTAAGCTAGCTACGAGCTACGATCGCAACAGTCTAATATCCGTTTGTTGTCAGTGCTCCATGAGAACGGCTTTTACAGAGAATATGGCCGAAGAGGTTTTTAATGTCGTCATTGTCAATCATTGTCAAAAAAAGTCTCGGTTCAGGCACCGGTATTGTTTTAAAAGTACCGGTTTAGCACCGGTATGGGAAAAAACCCAAACGATACCCATCCCAGGGCTCTCAAGTGTCACGCATTGAGCGTGACACTCACGCATTTCGGTCTTAAGTCACGCACTCCCGCCACACATCGTATTTCTCACGCTGAAAAAAACTCTCGAGCTGGCCGCGCTGCCCTCACCGTGGAGGAATCAAGCGCTCCCCTGGAGTTCTGCTGTGAGGAGCCACTTATCAGCCAATCAGAAAAAAGAAATGGGCTACACAATAGCCAATCAGAAAAAAAACACGTATCTGTTGTATCTGGGTGAGATTTAATCCAGCAACCAATGAAAATACAGCGTCCTGGAATTGCGCGCGACTGACTGATATCCGAAAATTTCGTTCTGGGGGGGGTGCTGATGGAAATGTCACTCTTGCCTGCCTTCAAAACTTGAGAGCCCTGCCACCCCTATATATGAAGCCAAATTCCCAGTTCCGCTGAGAACTTGAAATGATATGTCTCCAGGCGTCGTAAAGAAGTCTTTTAATGGGTTTCAACAGCGTGAGTTCTCTTGTTCAGACTTATGTGAGCCTGTCGACTTCAGTCTCTTCCGACATAAAACCCTTTTATTTTATTAAACCTGTAGTAGAATAAGTGGGGAGGTGTGCACAGCAGCCCTTCAGGCTTCTCCGATCACAGCTTCTGCCAAGCTGTGGCCACTCTCTGTGACCTGAACCGTGAATATGGGACGACAACAACAACAACAACAACAACAGCAACACTATATTTTTGTTGTCATAATCCGTTTCTTTTCAAAAAAAAATTGTCCTTGCAATTGATTTCACGCTGTTGTTATTTAGTGCCAACCTTGAGATTGGTCTTCGGAGGTATGACAGTGTTTGGCGTGGTGTAACCTGGGGGCTAAATGTCAGGAGTTAAGAGGGGAAACACTACATCATTTAGCCGCCTTCAGTCCCTTTGTCCCTAGATGTGTGACCGTAGATGTTGGCAGCTAAAGTGAAAAATATTGGATATGTCTGCTAGGTTTTAAGAAGTCGAAGGTCTCTTTCACAGCTGCAGATGATCACCTGTTTTGTTACAAGCACCATGTGACATCGAATTAAAGATAAACTGCCGTTCAAAGAGATATTCCTCGAGCATCACCTGCTCAGGTAGTCTTTCATGTTTTTATGTTAAAAAAAAGAGACACACACACACACGTATACACCGTTCCTCCACTCTGAAAGGGTCCTGGGTGGGCCGGCCCTCCAGGCATTGAGAGATGAGAGAAAAAAAAGCTGCAACAGAAGACGTCGGCTTTATTTAACATACGGCTCATTTGAAATCTGTTGGTGTGCCCCATCTCAACCGTCTCAGGGCAGCTCCCGACTTGATGAAAAGCACTTTTATTGAGCTCTCTGGGAAGGTCAGATGCCACTGTGTGTATGTGTGTTTGTTGGCAAGAGTGTAAACCAGCGGGCGATGCTGGCGATGTCTGATGAAACATTACTTCTCAGCAGGCTGAGATGATGGAACAAAAAAAAGGCAAACGTGGCTCTGCAAAGGGGGAAATCATCGCCTCTTTGATGAAAACACAACATATTGCGGGTGCATTTTCTTCACGTCACATTTCCACAAAGATCATCAGACATAAGGGCAACAAAGATGTGAATATTGTTCCATTTTGCATTCACTTTTCCCGTCCAGTCTTCATGTTATTTTAGATCAATGTTATTATTTTGTTCTAAGCAAAGCACTTGTTTAATTTGATGCACAAAGTTCTGCATAAACGCATGAAACGCAACTCCGTTTTTTTTCAATTACGTGTCTAAATGTTCCCGTTTCCCGACACTCAGAGCCTGTCTCTTTTGAACATTTGCAATTATGCACAAGAAGAAGCATGCCATAGGTCATTTAGCAGACAATCGGTTACTTCTGTTTGCAGATGGTGTTTAATGCATTCCCTAAAAGACTTCACTGGTTTTAGAATGTGTTGTAGTCCAGTCAGGCCACCCCGGGATGCCTGTTAGAAACCATGGGAACATGGAGGGGGGGGGGGGGGGTGGGCTGCATAATCCATCAGACTGCATACACATGCACCACACGTGTAAACACACACACACACACACACAGGAATGCACATTCACACACAATCCACTTTAAGAGGGAACGCATTCATAACATGGCATGACAAAAAGGAGATTCTCTGCTGACAGCTGTATGGAGTGAGAGCGTTCCCCTTCTCTTCTGCCCTGATGTCACTTCCTATCAAACTGATACTTAAGTCTCTGGCCAGTGAATATTAGCCCACTGGGTGGTACTCCCTCATGTAACCCCCTCTACTAATTTCCTGTCCAGTTCAAATCAATGAGATGCTGAGTGTCTCCGCTGTGCACCTGAGCTGAGGGCAGCATGAATTTGAACCATTCAGTTTGACACAAAGTGTCTCGGGTTGTTTTTTCATGCCGATAGTGATAGAATCAAGTTTGGGCATTCGGTTGTGAACTCTCGGATTAATCGAGCACTGATGACTTCCTTTCAATTGACTTTATTCCACGAGTGTAATTTCCTGTGTGTTAACAGCGATGTTTTATTAATACGTATCACCCATTCACTGGACTGGTTTGATTAGTTTGCTTTTTTTCTGTCAAATTCCTGAATTTTTTTCCTTCTTTTTTTCTAACTGTGGAGGAAGGTCTGAGGAAGCGTTGTGTCCTTGTCCTCAACAAACAAACAATGACAGATTTTCACAAGGAACGGAATGAGGAACCGACCTGTCTGTCATTCTGATGCAGTGGTTTGACCTTGTGATACTTTAAAAATAAACAGTATTTACTCCTTGCAAACTGCTTTATGGACTGAGTATCCCGTATCTCACAAGAAAAAAAGAAAACTGTAAAGATTAGAGAACAACATAATATAAACGTATGTTTAATGTGGCAGAACCTGTCATCTTCCCCCCTCTCTTGTTAATGATATCTCATATTCAACAATCAGCAATCCTATTGTTTTTGGGCCAATTGGAGGGATCCGCTACTTCAGGACACGAGTATTTGAACAAGTGCATGAGAGAAGATTCTCTTCATCTCAGCCTATTGCTGCTAAAGTCAAATATGTTTGTGTACCAACAACTGATGGTGTATATTTTCGACTTATTTTGAGTTAAATCCCAAAATATGAAATTAATGTCAGGTTTAGCTTGGAATGATATTTATAGGCACTTGACCTCACAGTCTAAAAGAGGAAATCAATGTGGAATTGTCCAACCGATAATGTATAAAATCACATTTTGACGTAAGACTTGTTGACGAGGACACTTGTATTCATCACTAATCCATTTCGTATGCGTATATGCTTGTTTATAGATAATTGATGAGGAGGAAACCCAGTTCATGACCAGCTGCCCCCCTGCAGTGACGGAGAGCACTCCTCGCAGACGCACCAGCATCCAGGTGTTTTGGACTGCGCCCCCCAGCGGCTCCGGCTGCGTCACCATTAAGTATGTATACCGCAACTGATGCTGAGGCTGATGAGGAGACGCGAGTCCTCAAATGCTTAGAGATATGCCCCACACTAATGATGGAGGATTAACTTTCAGCTAAACAGGTCCTTGCGCTTGCTGAACGGTAAATAATGATGTTCTATATGAGGTCTGGTAATGTGCTGAGTAAGACGGCCCTCTTTCTATCAACAATTAAAATGCTTTTCTCTCTGCATCAATGCCCACGGATCACAGGGGAATATAAGAGGCAAGTCTGCAAGTCTCAAGGATATATTTGTTACGTCATTATTACCTACTGATAATTTCCAAGCATACTCAAAGCTTTTAGATGGTGTATTTTATTTATAAGTTTGTTTTTCTACACCTTACAGGCAGCCACCTGTTGTTGCATGTTTTGCAAGATACATGTATCATAGCAGATTGATAGCATTTATTTAAACTAGGACTAAATAATAGAAAACAACTTTTTGTAACAACAATACAATACACATTCACAGCACCACAAGTTAAACACTCTAAAATAATCATACGGATTTGTTACTTACCTTTTTTTTTAGTAAACTGGCAACATGTATATTTATACATAGTGACAGTTTTGTCTTTGACTTTTTCACTAACCATTTCCACGATTGGTACATAGTAAGTTTTGATCATATATTGCAGCTTTTTGGGATTGCCTGCCGTGGCTTTAGCATACACTACCGTTAAAAAATTTGGGGTCACCCAGACAATTTCGTGTCTTCCATGAAAAATCACACTTTTATTTATCAAATGAATATAAAATGTAGTCAAGACATTGACAAGGTTAGAAATAATGATTAATAGTTGAAGTATTAATTTTGTTCTACAAACTTCAAGCTCAAAGGAAGGCCAGTTGTATAGCTTATATCACCAGCATAACTGTTTTCAGCTGTGCTAGCATAATTGCACGGGTTTTCTAATCAGACATTAGTCTTCTAAGGCGATTATCAAACACAATGTACCATTAGAACACTGGAGTGATAGTTGCTGTAAAAGGGCCTCTAGACACCTATGGAGATATTTCATTAGAAACCAGACACTTCCACCTTGAATATTAATTTACCACATTAACAATGTATAGAGTGTATTTTTGATGAATTTAATGTTATCTTTATTGAAAAAGCAGTGCTTTTCTTTGAAAAATAAAGACATTTCTAAGTGACCCCAAACTTTTGAACGGTAGTGTACATCAAGTCCACATGTACAGCTTCCATCAAGCTAAGCACATTTAAATATAGAACATCTTGTACTATTTTTAATTTCTCTTGGCTTTAGAAACAAATTATTTCCCTTAATAATAATAAATGCTTGACATAATAATAATGCTGATTGACTGCGATCAATTCAGCTATGGGCTTGCCTGAGTATAGTCCTGCTCAGCTGAATCAAAACAAATCATGAATCCAATTATGAATCCAGTACGGTGGGGAAATCATGTGAGTACAGAAGGTGGAAAGAGACACACGGCCTCCTGATCAATACATTATTTCACTGTGTTTGTACCCTTTTGGTTTCTATGCCGACTGAGCTACATCGCCGCTGTTCCTCTGTGCCAAGGGGACGATAGAAAGGTTAACTTTTTTAATAATGCATCAGTACAGTACACAGAATGTGATGAGCTTTCCGTTGTAAATGGGGAATGGACTTGTACATTTTATCCAAAGCGACTTTCGAGTCTTGCTCAAGTCAAGGACACATCGACTAGGGCGGGGATTGAACCGCCAACCTCCTGACCACTTACACACAGTCGCCCCATACACTGATGGGAGGAGCCAACATGCAAGGAGCCACCTGCCCATCAGGACTCTAACATTCACACATATTCACACATCGCAGGCACTTTATGGGGAAGCAGATTGGGGTTCAGTGTCTAGCCCAAGGACACAAGGACATGCACTAGCTGAGCCGGGGATCTAACCACCGATCCTGTGATGGACCCTGCTCCACCGCCTGCTGTGGCTCTGTTTTTCCATTCAGCAGACGGAGAGAGAGAGAGAAAGACAGAGTGACTGAGTGTGCAGCCGAGAAAGAGATACTTGGTGCAGAGGTGTGGATATAGTAATCATAGGGCGCAGGCGGTAGGACGAGGGGTAGAGTAAGACGCTCAGAAGAGACGCCTCTGAAAATCACAAATACAGGTTTGTGGTGGATAGTTGCCACTAACTGGCCCTCATAAAGATGACATGGATGGTGTTTGCCTTTGTGCTGCAACAAAACAGAAGTTGAATTAAGTCGTAATGATTGAGGAGGTTCAACTCCGGTAACTAACTAATGAGGCTTCTTGTATGTTCACTGCTCAGAGGGAGAGACCTTCTAGTCCATTATGGCAGTGTACTGTGTATCATACCAGCAGAGAAACATGAGAATATAAACAAGAACACACTGTGTTCTCAACAAATATGCACAGAAAGAAACAACATATTGTTAAATGATTGCTAATGTCATAGATAAGCTTAGAGAAGACATTTTTTCCACAGGCAGGGAAAATGTTGTTTTGAATTTGTGTCCAACTGAGCTCGGTCAGTCAGTCTGTAAAATATGGTATTAAAAAAACAAACATCTGCCCATGAATTAAGACGTGTGTGTGTGTGTGTGTGTGTGTGTGTGGCATGTATGTTTCTGTGAGACAGCTCCGTGACTCAAACGTTGTTGGTCCTCTCGAGTGGTTTGTTGCAGTGTAATTTGCAGGCAGCTGATGTCTTTTCGATGGAAAGGCTGAACTTGGTGGTTTGGTTTTCGTCTGTGATGATGGGGTCAGACAAGGCTGCTCATTCAAACTCCTGAACTCAGAAAAACAGACTTTGAACGACTTTGAACATCTTTCCATCTTTCCATCCAATCCAGTTATTTTCAACTGTCTTACATTCAAGCAGTGGCGGGCCGTGGGCCTGGGGCCTGGGCCTTCAGTGAGGTCCTACACAGTCCCACCCGAATTAATCCACCTCTTATTACTATCATTATGATGCCATGGCTCTAGACCAGGGCTGCTCAATACGTCGATCGCGACCTACCGGTCGATCGCGGCGTAGTATTGGTAGATCGCATGACATTAAAAACAATTGGCCCGCCCCCGTCATTTTCTCTATAGCACGTCTTTGTTCATTTATTAAACTAAACAGCCGTCTGATGTTGATCGTATCTCCACAACAGCATGTCATTTCTCTCTGCTCTCCGTCTCGCGCGCTGCAGAATGCGCGCATCGGGACGGAGAAAAAGAAGAAGAAAAAGGCACTTGCACTAGTTTGTTCACTAAACAGGGCATTGTCGCACCCAAAGCAGATTTCAAGTATATGCTCGACCAAATCGACATCTTCTCCTCCTTCCGCCATTGTGGGTTGAAAAAACAGCTTTGTAGTCCGCGAATTAATTCCTTTATCAAATTCAGTTTCCTAGTTCTGAGGTTTTGCGTCTACCTGCCCATAGGTCCCGCCTCTCAATATTGGTAATCCAATCAAAAGACGTGCAGCACTCCGCCTGCTAGCTGGCTTCATGTGCCGGTTCCGGGGCCTTCTCGAAGGCCTAGAGGAGCCAACTCTAAAGCTGATTGGTTGACACAACATCGTCATTCCCATTCACTTGAAGCTACCAGCGCCCGCAATGTTGATTCTGAAGGCCTAAGGGCAGATTTTAGCCCCCTGGCAACACACGATGGCTGAATATGATTGGATAAAAGATCTAAGATAAAGACCAGCCCTCCAAATCTCAACCTGGCGCTGGCAGCAGCGCAACCAAGAGGAACGCTATGAAATTAAGAGAATAACTCTTACTCTGGGAAATAATTGAATACATATTTGTGGGAAAATATATTTAGAAAAAAATATATATTCTGATGATGTTTAGGCCAGCAGAGAAGGCCTTGCTGGCCCTGATGGCCCGCCACTGCATTCAAGCATCATAGCAGGTCAAAGTGTCTCCCACTGCACCTCAGTTGCTGGTATCCCACTCTTATTCAACCACGCTCGACCAACATCGTATTGAACTCCAAAAAAAACCGGTCCACTGTACAGAAGTTATACAGAGTGATGTGTCTGTCCACCTACATGGGATCTTTGATCAGTACAGGCACTGGTGTGCAGAAAATACTGAACACAGAATTGTCATTAAGTCCAACTTATCACTAGCTCAGAAGCTGCCACTTTCTTTTGCTCTTTGCTATTAAAACAGATTAAATAAAGATAAACGTTCGATAAGGATTTATGAGCCTCTGAGATTAATAAATAATGGTATTCTTCCGACTAGCAAACTGGATCTGGATCTTCTCAAATTGAATCAGAACCCAACTCTCAACTCTATTCTACTCGAGTAACTATTTTGGCACGAGACACTTAAATGATTGCAACCAGAAGAAACCAGTTTCAGGGCTGTTTTGAAGATGGTTGTTCCTATTCATTACCCCTGACCATCAGACTCTCTTTTAAATCAAACATTTAGCTTTAATGTATAAATGGATTCACATTAATTGGCTTCCATTCTGACATGACCTGTGGTTGACCAAGAGCTCCCGGTGGATCTTTGTGGTTGAAGTCGCATCAAAATATAGTCCATAGATGCAATTGAACTTGCCGCAATCTTTTATCTTTCCATTTGTATTTAGGAAGCAATATATTTGCCATCCCTCTCTGGCAGTGTGCAGTATGGGGGAGTGTGTCAGCGATCAGATGAATGTCACAACCACATGCAGCATCACAGCATGTTAATCTCCTTCTGATCACTAGTAGGATAGTTCAAGGAAGACTTTAAAGGCCACTAAGGTCAAGCAGAACAATAGAAACTATATGCAAATACATTTTCTTTGTGCAGTGGATTTGTGCAGGGTCACTTAGTTATTTTTACATTTTTTTTAAAGAGTTTGTATCAGCAGATTGAGCAACACATAAATGAATTTCATGTTCCTTTTCAGAGGTACTGGGCAAGCATATACGAAAGTAGCCATAAAAAGACTAGATATATCTTGCTTTTTTCTTTTATTTATATATATTTTCCTCTTTTTCTCTTTTTCTTAAGCTCCTAAACTCACATATATATGCCCACTCAATCCCCCCACACACGTTTAAATCAGGGCACTTTTGGGGTGATTAGGATCGCTGGCGGAGTGGCTACGGCAAAGTGAGATAGAATTTAAATTGGATGTTAAATAAGCATTACTCCGCTTGATTGTCTGGCCAGCCCGCGAGAGTGGGCAAGCAGCGAGGCAGAGTGTGCTCCTCACTCTCTGGGAGATATGTGAAATTGGGGTGAGATTGAATTAAAGCGTGAACAATTAGAGATGTGCCGGTGGTCTCACTTACCTTGAACCATTTCATCATTCGTGTTATTTTTGGCCATATATCAAACTTCCTCTTGGATACATCATCATAATATATACGAACTATTCATACACTCTGTCATACTCATTGAATGTGTTTTAACTGTAATCTGTCCTTCTGTACACATTACATCTATTGCATCTGTCCATCCTGGAGAGGGATCCTCCTCTGTTGCTCTCCTGAAGGTTTCTTCCTTTTTTCCCCCTGAAGGGTTATTTGGGAGTTTTTCCTGGTCCGATGTGAGGTTTTGGGGCAGGGATGTCTATGTGTACAGATTGTAAAGCACTTCGAGACACATTTGTAATTTGTGAAATTGGGCTATACAAATATACTGAATTGAATTGAATAAAATCACATGTACGCCAATATACCCTCTAAAGTAAACGTGGTAGTTAATAATGGTGTGTGTCATTGAAATAGAAAATGCAGAGAGGAATGATAATGAAAGAGAGAATAGAGTGCGTGTGAATTTGTATAATGTGTTTGAGCAGAGTGAGTGTACTGAGGGTTTACTGGAGTATAATCGTGTAATTATATAGTTTTGGGGGGGATTTTCTGTGAGAACAAATGACATTGCTTGTTTAGTACGTGGGAGAGAGTTAACAAGGTCATTTGACTGAAAAGATTTTAAATTAATCCCTAAATCTGATCCACTGATATTGAAAGACTAAATGGAGGAGCATTTAACTCAAGATAGTGTGTTTTAAGACACATTCAAATTCTTCCATTTTTGGTTAGAATAATAAAGATCTACATTTGTCCTACTGCTTTCCTTTTTATCTTCCTGTTAGAAAATTATTAATATTTTTACCATCTCAATCTACCAATTAAATGAGAAGGTATCTAAGTGATAACTCCTCATTTCACTACAAAAGGCTAAATATAGTAGATATAGGAGATCGGCTGAATGTTTCCTACTTACTGCTGGCTATGTTAATGCCATTAAAGTCATTTCAAGTTAGTATCACAATAGAAAACATGTTTATAGTTTAAAAAGTATAAATGTCAAAATCAGGAAGTACGACTCCTCTATCTATTAGGTGGCTCGTCTCGAGGGCACAGCCGATACGTCGTTTACACAACTTGACTCAACATTCTGTGACATTGTTACAGATGTTGAGTTATTCCTTGTTCAGCCTAACTCTACCTTTCATATTCAATGGGTGAAAGGTGCATTATGTCACTAAAATCATGTGATGCATTAAGTCATTACGTGTGCATGAGGCAGACAGCCGCTAGTGTTTTATTTTTACATTTTATTTTTTTAACTATTTGTAATATTCATTGACGGTCCTAAAGTATAGTGTGGTATTAAAATAAAATGATAGAATGCCATTAAAGTTACTCTACGATGACATCACTATGACAATGGCTGCGGTAGAAAAGTGAAATTAACCGCAAGTCTTTAAGTTGCCGTCATCATAAATAAAATCTTTTAAAATATTCTAAATATACAAAAAAGGTTCTTAAATCTTTCATTCATTATCTCCTCTAGCAAAGGAAATACTGCACTAATTTTTACCGAAGGAAATTAAAGATAATGCCATCCCACAATTCCTTGCGGCAGCCACATTTAAAATGCGCACCATTTGTCCGTCCAATAAAACCACCAATATGCCTTTCCTACTCAGATTAAACAATTGTTTTCATACATTCCTCCAATAACGGGATTCACATTGATGAATATGAGGTGACAGTGACAACCATGTTACATTGTCTTAATATTTTTTTGTTAAGAAACAATAAAACATCAAATGAACTGTCAATAAACAAATTATCACAGACGACATACATTAACAAACATTACACGTACAAAAAGGCGTAGGGGGAATACACACATATACATTTTCTTCAAAAGTCAAACTAAATATTGATCATATAAACCTTTGTGACTAGCAGCCGATATTCCTTTTTTCATCATAATGAAGTCATATGTTTCCCCTGTGTGTGCATGTTTAAGACAACACAATACTCTATTCCACATGTGCAATGCTATAACGGCAAAGGGGTTCGTGCAATCACGACAACATCAGTTAAAAAGTATAAGATAGGGCTATATCCATAATTAAACAGTCAGAATTCTAAATATAACTGAACTGTTGAATTCAAATTACGCCCACAGGAAATACGGATATTGAACAGTTGAATTTATATTGCACATGAATGAATTGTCGGTTTGGGTTTGTGGGATCTGCTGGACGCAGTGTTGATTGTGACGGGTGTGACCTGCCTTCGCCAAATGTCAACTGGGATTGTCAACTGGGGTCAGCGCCCCCGTGACCCTGAACAGGGTAAGCGGTGAAAGATAATTGATGGATGGATGAAGTCATCCATTATGCGACCTGCTGGAAGCAGTGTGGACTGTAAAGAGGAAAGAAGGACCTGCAGTATCTCTCCTTTACGCACCCAAGGAGCTCTTTACGTGACCTATAAACTACGTTAGAATGCACGAGTCAAAGTGTAAGATGCACTTTTTGCAGTCCATCTATGATGTCATTTGAGTCTTTTCCTACATTCTTATTCATTCCTCATGACGTTTTCCATCGAGGTTAAGGAAAGGCGTTTTGGAAAAGACAATAGGAGGTCATTTTTTGGAATTATTTTTTCTAAAAGCTGAATGATGTTCAGAGAATGAACCTGAGATGTAGCGCCCTGAAGAGGGAACTGACGAACTAGAAACAGTTTGTAGTAAGTATGAGGTTGGCACACTGAAATATGTCATAACAAATGTAAAGTATATCATTATAATGTCAGAAAAATGTCAATGTATAATATTGTATACAATATCATCGTCTAGTATATCCTAAAAATGTTACACTAATTATGTTGTAACAAATACAATAAAAATGTTATTGTATACTATAATATACAAAATCATAAAATGTAGTCGCAGAGTATACAACAAATATGTCAGTGTTGTAAATGTCTTGTGAAAAATTATATAGTGTCGATAAGTCATATTATCGTATGTTATGAATATTTCATGACACTTCCATAGTAGTTTTCCATAAATAATCCATAAAGATGTAATTTAACAAATATCCACAGCATAGGATGTAATTAAGACTTAAATTATTCCATTAACATGTCATTAAAAGTTATAATGGAGTACGTCATAAAATCATCAAACAAAATATACTTTATTATGCTATAACCAATGTCATGAACATATCAATGTATAGAACGTCATCAAATTGTCATTAAAAGTATACCATGCCATACACACATTAGTGTATAGTAAATCATAAACATCATTACTAATACCAATACAATGTCATAATACAGTATTTCATAGAAATGTCATAAATATTACAATATAGTATACCAGACTAAAGTCATAGTATTATAGTATGTCATAATAATGTCGACAAATGTAATTCACTGCCACTGATTTAGAACCTAAAAGTCTGAATTGGACACTAGTCAGTTCACTCTGAGAATTACTGTGTGGTGTGTAGTACGTCATATTTAGGTTATAGTATATTATGTAAAAAAAATTAATACAAATAACTATTAAAAGCATTACTGAAAACAGTTATCTCTAAAGTGGTTTAGAGATAAGATTTCACACCATGTATGCCATTAAATGGTGACATTTATGTTTTAACTGTGCACGATCCCTTTTAAATAAAGATAATACTAATTATAATGTGATAGTTTAATGTCATAAAAATGCCATTGTACAGTGTGCCAGTAGAATGTGATAGTTTGGGGTTGCAATAACCCTCAACCTGGATAATACAAATGCCAATGCATAGTATGTCAATGAAATGTGTCAATAAAACCGAGCTCGGTGAAGTGCGCAGCGTTTCTGGGTCAATGAATATCTCATTTCCTCAATGTCACTGTTTTTCTTGCTGTCTGCGACGGGTTCTGGGATCAGCTCGGCTCAATAGAGCACAACACGGCTCTGCTTAGTGTGATACTAAGTGATCTCCTAACAGTCCAGCTGGACTCGGCCCACCTGGAACACATCCATTTCGCACATCATTGTTGGGTTTTATCCCCATGGAAACCTTCCTGCAGCCATGGCGGGTGTAAAAGGCCGGTGTTTGTGAGGGAGTTAGGTGCCTAGGGGCTGGTTTTCTGTTTCAGCCTTTTGGGACTGCTGAATAGGTTTATCTGTAGAGGATTTACATGTCGAGGCCCCCTCAGACCTGTGTTCCCCACCACCCGGTGGAACAAGCCTCCCTAGACAGCTCAATCTGGAGAAGCTCTCCTCAGCCAGGCCTCTAATTTTGGGGCGCATTACTGTCAGAGTGCAGAGCCTAATATATACTATGTCTTATTCTTTCTGGGAATTGTATTGCTTTCGGGACTTATGAAATGCGGAAATGACTGTTAGTTGTCGTTTTTCCATTCCAGTCTTTTCCTCAGCCTTTCAATGTTGTATTGCTGATGCGTGCTTTTGTGGTCTTTGTATGAGACGTTCAATGCCTCCATCTGAAAGCCTGATTTTGCGATTATCCCGTGAGCTCGGATACCTGCTTTCATGAATAACGTTGCACCTGTTCCATCTGAGAAAACCCTCTGTTTAGACTTTCTCACATCTTGAAAGCCAAGATGTTCCACATTTCCTGCTATCGGTTTTTCGCCCCTTAGGCTTACATTTGCACTTAGTGCTGGTCCCAATAAACTTTACTCCTCACTGCCTCCATTTCTTTTTGTTCTCTTTGTGCAGGGCAAGCATTGTGCAGAAGAGGATAATCTATTTCCAGGATGAAGGCTTGCTCACCAAGCGAATGTGTGAGAAAGGTAGGCGTCTTTTATTGACATTGAATAAATCATGTACCGTGCATGTCTATACCTTCAATCTGCCATTACTCTGTTTCCATCGCACATACAGTCTCTTTTTTTTATCGTTCTTCTTCTTCTTTACTCTATGTTGTTGTGTTTTTGTTATGCGACGCAGGGACAGTCCTCTCTGCCGTTATGCTCTGGCATGTGAATGATTATACATGAGTGTGACCCCCTGACTGTGCAACAGATCAAAAGATCCCCGCTATATCCTCCCCTTTCTCATGCCCTCCCTCTTTTCCTGCCTTCTGCTCCCCATATTCTTAAACCACCCAGTTACGATGAGCACCACTCTCATCTGATCTTTATCCTAACACGCAATCTCCCTATGCCTATCTCATGGTCTTCTGTATTTCTTTTTTACTTTCCCCCTCATTACTGCACAGAATCCCGATATGGAGGCGTTACCGATAGACCTCCGCTTGACTGTTGTGCCTGCGGCACAGCAAAGTACAGAGTCACCTTCTTTGGGAACTGGTCGGAGAAGATTCATCCCAAAGACTATCCACGTAAGCACAAACTCATCTCCTCTTTGTCATGTGACCTCGGCTCCATGACATATTTTAAGTGTGCTGATATTCTGATATTTTCCTCATGAAAAGCCTGAAACCAGCAGTGAACTAATACTGCTAGTAAGAATTCCCAATGCAGCCAAAGACTGTTATAGTTTGTTCTATAGACGATCATGCCACAGACCTTTATTGTTTTCCAGTGAGCATTACGATGAAAATGGGTTTTGCGGTTTATTTTCAACTGCCGAGGTCACCACACCTGCAGCTAAAATGAGTCACCAACAGATGCACTATTTACTCCTGTGTGATTAACATTTGCTTAAAAGTAGCAGACGTTACAACTTTTAGGAAGATATGTAACCTTTCTGAAAGGGAAAGTACATCCTGTACTCATCAAAATTCAAGTCTTGTAGATGAATGAACGGGTTTGGGGCGATTGCCAGAGACCGGGAAGGGAAGTCAGAATATAATGAGGAATGGATTCACACATTGATGATTTTGGTCTTTTATTGCTATTTGTTGAGTGTGGGCGAATGTGGGGTCAGAGGTTAGCAGGTCCGTCTTTCAATCAGGGGATTGGAAGTTCAATACCTGCCCTAGTCGATGTGTCCTTGAGCAACACACTTAACCCTGTATTGCTCCCTGTAGCTGTTTCTACAGTGTATGAATTTAACATGATCGTTTGTCACTTTTTTGTAGCACCGTAACCTCAGAAACTCTCGGATATGTTCCCAACATATTGGTGGTTTAGCCCCAGTACCTG
This sequence comes from Pseudoliparis swirei, assembly GCF_029220125.1. Taxonomy (NCBI): domain Eukaryota; kingdom Metazoa; phylum Chordata; class Actinopteri; order Perciformes; family Liparidae; genus Pseudoliparis; species Pseudoliparis swirei. The sequence goes on from NC_079391.1 coordinate 9,382,683, forward strand.
GATCTCAAGAGTGACGTGTGGCGTTAACTCTCTTCAGTATGGCGCTATGATTGAGTGTGATATATGTGTCTAACCTTGAGCCACACTATCAGGATGTGAATGGATTTCAGGATTACACGGGCTTTCTTGCCTAAATCAGGCTCTCGGCGGTCAGATCAATATACTGATTAGAGTGCAACAAGATAAACCCTGAAATCGAAAGGAGCCTTAATTTACTGTCTTATGGAGGGAGTAGTCGGTGTGTGGCTCACTCTCACGTACTGATTGGTAAACACACCTCGAAGATAGATCAACTTGAGAGAAAATGGGGCGAGTGGTGTCTTTTTCATCCTGGTTCATAAAGGGTTAAAGTTGGATTTCTCCTTGCACATTCCTTGCTAACTACACTCAAAAAAACGATTCAAGCCCTTCTTCGAGGTGACACATTTAAATATTGTTTGATACATTTAAATAAATCAATTACAAAAATAGATATTTATATTTAATGGGTGTAACACAAAATGTATGAATACTTTCATTTATTAGATTTATTTAGGTTAGATGGTATGCATATCAACTCAAAATAAATGTGTTTCATTGAGGACGACCCTTTGCACATGCGCTTTCTGAAAATCAGTTGTTTACATGAGGTGAAGACACTTTCAGGGCTGTACGGTGGTGTAGTGGCTAGCACCGTCGCCTCACAGCCAGAGTGCCGTGGGTTCAATTCCCAGTCCGGGTGTTCCTTCTGTGTGGAGTTTGCATATTTTGTTCGTTAGTTAGTTTATATTTTGAGTTGGACAAACACAAATTAATTAAATTGAATGAATATAGTTATTTTATTTGAGATGTATTTGATACAAATGAGTTGGACTAACTTAATTACATTTTATTGCACTGATGTGCTAAATTTGAGTTGGAGTTGCATATAATTATTGGATGGAAAACCTGCCAACAATTTCATTGAGTTCATCCAATGAGTCATTTCTTTGAGTGTATATAACACACTGTATACATTGTACTGGAAAATATTATTCACTGACGACTATAATACTATAATCATCACATACATGAGGATCTGTCCTCATTTGAATTCCCATGATACTTTTAAGTAAATAAAAATAACTAGAAGTAAACTTAGTCTCACTTTTGTATTTCTGGTCCAAGTAGTACTCAGACATGTTGTGGTACCTGAGATATATACAACAACTTTTTCATGACATCCTTCTATTTTTAAATCATCCTTCAAGCCTCGAAGCCTTTGACCAACATGGTGACACACATTCCGGCAAAGAAATGTGCCGTAAAACAGGACTACAGTCACCTTGACGGGTCTATTTTTCTTCTCCCTTTTGACCCGATTGTTAGTCATGCAGAAATGCAGAACTATTCATCCAAGCACCAGCTTGGACACAGGGAGTATATCGAGATGGAGAATGACCTGGTTGTCAACAAAGGGAGAAAGAGAGGGAAACACATGGTGGTGGAGAGAGGAGTTTAACATTCATTTATTGACGAAATAAAGTACCCCATTATAGTTAATTTCATCTGACACAAGATAAGCAATATATTGAAGTATAGCCTGAAATATTATACACCAAAAACACAGCTGCCCTAAAGCTCCTGTATATTTAGGCCAGCCAACTCTCTTCCCCTTGACAGAATATAAAGTGGTTGCATCGGATTGCAGATGAGGCTTTTGATGCATTCACAAACACAAGGAGAAAGAAGAAAGATCTTCAAGCCTACTGTTTCATTTATTTGACTTCAAAACATCCACATCACCGTCTAATTAATCTAATTCATGTGCATGGTCACCTATAAATAATCAATATAGTAATAAACAGCTAAGTATTTTCTAGCATTACTACAACTTTGCATCATCTGTGTAGTACATCAAGTCCAACGTCTATTAATTCATCTAGCCATGCACAGAACGCTAGTTGATGGCAACAGGTATGTTCAGTGTCATCCTTCATTTTGTGAACAACATTGAAGTCAAATGTCTGATTCTAGAAAGCAGAGTTTACCTCTGTCTGCATCAGCTGCACTAAACTAGTGTTGACCTTTTCGCAGATGCATCACCATTTAATCAGGGGTCATATAAATGTATCTTTCTGATGATAGATGGGTGGATAGATCGGCGGTATGATCCCCAGCTATAGTCCACGTGTCCTCGGGCAAAGCACTTGACCCCGTATGGCTCCCTTAGCTATGCTTACTGTTGTATGGATACTAGTTAGAGTCCTGATGAGCAGGTGGCATCTTGCATGGTGGCTCCTGCTGTCAGTGTATGAATGGGTGTGAACGGGTGAATGATGACATGTAGTGTGGAAGTGCTTTGAGTGGTCAGAAGACTAGAAAAGCACGATACAAGTATAGTCATTAATTTATTGTTCTTATATCCAGCAATTAACCATGTATTAGTCCTTTTAACATAGAGGTCAAAGGGTTCAGTTGTAGCCTTATGCGGCTCCATATTCTGAACATATTCTTTAAGATGGTCATCAGCTTCAACACTAGCACTACTACCGACTAAAACTGTATTAAAAATGATAAATTACACCCACCTTTGAAGTAAACTAATACTGCCTTGACCTAAGGTGAAATAACTTTATGATAGTTAAACTATCAACCAAAGACATCTTGTTAAAGCTATTTGGTTACTGGCAACGACTGCCCGTCTGCCAGGGGTCAGACATTTCGGAAATTTCGTGAATAAATAGCCTTACAATTTCATAAAGGGCCATCAATAATTCTATTAAACAAATAATATGTCTGAAATAATATTTACAGTCATGTCATGTATGGATGATTAGAAAAGGCATCCTCTGCATTTCTACATTCCACAACAATGACTCCATACTTACGAAGGCCGAGAGGCCTCTAAAGATCAAATGAACGACAATGAAAATGCCCGAAAAAATATTATATCTTTCATCCTGTAGCAACATGCAAGCCACCAACCATTTCCACTTGTTCATCCTGGAACAGGGCAGAAACAGCCACCACTAATCTCTCTTCAGCAGGCCACTTTCAGGTCGGCGCTCTCAAGGTGCTCCCCCATGAACTGCAAGGCAGATAAATGTAAAGCACCTGGAGCACAAAAGCATTTATGAAGAAAAAAAGCATTGGCAGCAATAAGAAAAGAGCTCCTTTCCTTGTTAAAAACACACCAGATCACAGACAAAGACATGATATGGACATTGCTAGTCTTCTCGTTCGGACTTTAACGAGTTTGAAGGTTTTCTTTTTCAGAATTAGACAAACTGTTACATATGTTATACTTTTTTTGTAGTTAATATGGGTCAATGTTGTATAGAATCCAATGATATCAACCAAGTCAGTGTTCAAAGTTCACTTAACACTAGTCAAGTATCAAGTATCAAGTAACATTTAATGGTGATGTTTTCTCTTAAAAAGGAAACTAAACTAGTGTTGACTAGATAGATAGATAGATATATACTTTATTAATCCCCAAGGGGAAATTTGTCGTTACAAGTAGCAGTACCAATAAACCAAACACACAAGAATAAAATAATAAATAGCTGATGGCCCTTGGTTCTTTGGAATTAACACTAGATTATTCATTTAAAAAATGTACAATATGTTCGTATCATGTAAGCAGTAAATGGGCTATACAAATAAACTGAATTGAACTGAATTGAATCCCACCACCCATGTGCAATAATCACTTATATAAATACTGTAATTAAAGAATATATTTTCTCTCTTGAAAACTTAAAAATGTGTTGGTCAGGATCTAAATCTTCTGAGTCAGCCCACTAATCTGGACAAGCTGATACGATCTGTTACAATCTGATACAATTCTCCAGAGACACAATCATATATAAATCATGCAAATATTGCTAAAACGCAATTTTGGAGAAGTAAAATGTCATAAAAAAAAGACCTATTTGAAAGGTCCTACAATAACATTCACAATGCCTGCAATGCCCTATACAAAAGTGTTTATGTTTTCATAGTTTGCCATATCAGTGACACTGCAAACACAGAGATTAGATTATCAGAGTGATTCATCTTGTTGAGACTTAGACTGGGAACCAGCAGAAGGCAGAAAGGGTGACTTAGAGAACAGCAGAGTCAGGGCTGCACTTAGTGCATACAGTGTAGAGGCAGACCTAACACCTATCTGAGTGAACCTCACCTTGACTAAATATGTTGAGATAAAAGTGTAAAAAACCCAAAAATAATCGTTCATTTTGGGAATAATCTGTGAAAAGCAACAGAAGTTTATGTCTTTAAAACCGGGTCCCCGTCAGTACAAAAGCATTTACGTTGGTCTGGGCTGTAAAATCATGATTTCCTCTACGGGTGATGTAGCTGGATGTTATTTCAGTATACAATAACAGTATGTATACAATAACATGTTAGAAAGGAGGACTATATGGCAGTAAGGGGGTCATGATGGAATATAAGACAGACGGTTGTCAGTTGTCTACCTGCTGTAGAGGTAGACATGTCAGACCACTAATGGGCCCACAGTGAGATGGTAAAGATACTTCTAAATGACCGGTAAACATCAATCCTAGATGGAGCTGTATTCCTATACGTTATAAAACATTGGTGGAGGTTACACCATTTTTAATTGGACACGGCTCAAGTGTCTTTAGCCTATGCTGTCCTTTCTGACCAATGTACTTGTCACCTGATCGATCATCATTTCCATTTTTAGAGTTGTGCCTCTACAAGTGGCAACAATGATCAGCTCATGAAATGATTAAGATGCAACTTTTGGAAACAGGCTGGGATGTCCAGCTGATGTGATGCTTTTTTTGGGTCTTCTTCCACCAGGTCGTGCCAATCACTGGTCAGCCATCATTGGTGCCTCCCACTCCAAGAGCTACGTGGTGTGGGAATATGGCAGCGTGTCGAGCGACGGAGTCAAACAGGTAGCGGAGATGGGTTCCCCCGTCAAAATGGAGGAGGAGATCAGACAGAAGGTAAGGCGATGGTGAAGGATGTGCCGTAGATGTAGAAAAATACATCGATGCGCACGATTACACGAGAGCTTATTCTTTGTTCTTTCTGGCAATACTTAGCTTTGTCCAAGACGAGTAGGAGGTCAGTTTCACAACACTGCAGGGCCCGAAGAGAAAATCCTCGGGTGTGCACACCTGAGTTCAGCAAACAATGAATTGCTTTGACATTGTTGTCCAGATTGATTAGTGCTTTCAAGCATCTATGCAATCTTAGCCTGACTCTACATCTACTGTGTGCTGTGTACGCAACCGTTATTCTGGGGGAGGGGTGTATCTGCTGTCCGACCTAGTTTGAAAAGAACAGGTTCGAGAGAAATAACATTTCCTGGCGAGTCACGAAATGAGGCCAATAATACATTCCTCCAAAAAGACTCGGCATTCAAAAATCTTCATAATCAGTTCATCTTTGATCCGACTTTGGTGCTTGATCCTCGTAATACTCAGGAGGTGCTTCGGAGACCGTATCCACAGGAAGTAGCTGATATTCCGTCATTAACTCCCTGTTAATCAGTAATCCATTTCAACATCTCCCTAATTGTGCCCACGGGACATTTTCTCTACGTTCATGTTTGAGCTGCCTTTCGCAGCTTTCACCTTCCTTTTAGATATTAAGTTGTACTTCTTCCATATGTCTTGGACTCCACACCTATTGTTCTTACTCCCCTCCTTGGCTTATCTTCAAGGTATTATTTCCACAAACAGCATGGTTTATCTATATCTCTATGGCTTCCTTTCTCACTCTTGGAATAAGCGTGCTGGCAGAGCAGATTGTCCCGCAGAGTGCTTATTGCACGGCTAATATTGAAGACCTGGAATCACAGCAGACAATGGGTGCATAGTGTGAGCAATGGTGTCTCTTTGTCATTGCTGCCTTCCCACGGCTAATATAGCATTCTTATTTTATTATTATTCTCATCTCTTAGTCTGGATCAGAAGAAGCTTTTCCTCTCAGCTTAAAGGGGAGAGTGAAGTGATAGTAGGTTTGATTGACCAGCACAGTAAATGTAATGAAAAGCAGACTTCCTATTAGTCATTTGTGGTTACGTGTGGTTGGGTTTGCTGCTGATTGCAATTTATTTCTGGAATGAAGAATGATAATATATCCACACAATCAATCTCACATGCCTACCCAGTGATATAAACCAAGAGGGACAACCCTCTGCTCGCTACAAGGATGACGTCCATACACCAGCTTGATTGTATCGCAGATACGGTGGACTGATTGAACAGGACAACGTGAGGCATTTCCCATGACCACCAGCGGTAATATATTCTGAAGGTGGGGCGTGGCTCAAACATTATGTTCAAAAAGAATTGCTCAAATGGAAGTTGGACTGACTGACACATGAAGGGAGGATGATGATTATGTAAGCGATCAATAGAACCTCTGATATAGTGTAGTGGGGAACGCTCCCCAGAGATGGAAGCGTAGGGTTTTGAACGCAGCCCTCAGGCTGGCTCCTCCCCCAATCAGGACCACCATATAGAAGGCGCCTGTTGTCATTGCCTCACATCCTTTGGGCCCGTGTCCTCGCCCTGCGGTGGGTGATGGTTCACCTGCTGCTGTTTTGGTGCCTTCATTACGCTCCTTCTGACTTCTGTTTTGCGTGGTTTGGCCATCGTAAATGACTTCTGCATGTTTTTGGCTTTTAATTGTTTTCTTTTAGATTATTTTCGTTGATTCCTGCAATAAACTTCTGGTTCGTTTTACTAAACACGTCTCTGGCCAAATATCAGTAACGCATCTGTGTCCTTAACACTTCTCAAACTATATATTGGGGTTGTTAAACTTATATTTTTGTGGGGTGTAAGTCCCCAGGTGGCGTTGTTGGTTCCCCTTCATTTCCCCCTCCCTTCAGGCCTCACCACAATAGCGAGCTTAATGCTATTCTTCATTTCCTGAAAAACATTTTAAATCAGCCTTTTTCCGTACTCTAATGGCCAAAGTCGTGTTATATATGTGTGTTTGTTGTGGACATACATATGATCTTACTGTGATGAGTTGATTGGACTGAGCTTTTGTCATATGTTCCCTATGATTGATGCTCACCACTGCTTTGATACCTGGAAGCGAAACATCCTTTTGTTGCTCTTAACCCTCCTGTTACCTTCACATTTACTAACATATTTTACCCTCGGGGTCAATTTGACCCCACCAATTAAAACCTCCAGAAAATTATTAAAATTAATATTGTTTCCCAAGTTTAAGTGTGAGGTACTTTATGTTTGTTTGTTGACTACCTAAATAGCCCTTTACATATATAAAAAAGTTGATATTGCTTATGTGTTTGACACAGTGAAAAACAGCCTGGGGTCAATTTGACCCCAAAGAACACCGACATTAAACATTGAATGGGGTCAAATTGACCCGAAAGGTAACAGGAGGGTTAAACATTGAATGGGGTCAAATTGACCCGAAAGGTAACAGGAGGGTGAACAGTTCCTGCAAACGTCCATTGTGTTCGTCTTCATACACCTTACACACAGTCTGGCACTGCCCTTGAGGTAAGGAGGCTCCCTTCTTTTGAGGCGTGCAGTGCGTAAACGCTGACACAAACAGAAAGCTGATTCTTTTTTGCGTCGGGGGGGGGGGGGGGGGGGCATCTAGCTCTGAATGCAAACATTGATATTCACAGCAAGGCTCCACTCCAGCCAAGGGGGCACTGATCAGAATGTTCATATAAAGTTTCAATTGCACGGCCAATCAGTCATGCAGATTGTGTAAGCGTGTGTACACACACACACACACACACACACAGAACCATTTCTTATCACGCTCTTGTCAATTCAGTGTGATGGCTTTATTTTATTGATGAGTTTTGAGAAGAGTGTGCTGCGCCATCTGTCTGGCTGGTACTGATCATCAGATGTGTTGTGCCTGTTCCTGTCCTCTTGGGAATAGATGCTTCTTTAGGATTAGAGCTTTATTAAAATGCATAACTGTCGTATTTGTATTCAGACATATGTTCTCAGTTCGCATGTTTAATTTAATTTGTCGATCCCATACAAGCATGCTGCTTGGCCTGGTCATTTCTGGTAATATAAATATGATTGTATGTCAGAGCCTCCTCAAAAACAGCCTTCACCCACACAGTCTCAGCCCTTCTGGACTGCAAATGAGCAGACATGACAGCATGCCACTTATCATATTGAAAATACCTGAGATTATTAGTGAGACCATTCCAGTCCTTTTAGGAATTCATATATTAAAATGAACTACATACAATGCTGTGGAACTGAATCAGCTTTAATGGCCATGGGTGCACATAGATGGAATTTGAATCCGGTTACACACATGTGTAATTTACAAATATCAGGATGCGTATATAAAAAAGACATTGAAGACAAGAGAATAGCAACATGTATGTACAATATAAAAACAACAACAGCAGTGACAATGAATTGGGGACGTTCGTGCAGAAAGAAAGTGCAGATGGATGTGTCTGGTTAAGTTTTCATCAGAGTGACCGCCAGTGGAAAGAAGCTGAGAGCAGAAGGTTTTTGAATTGATTGATCATAGCTTTTCACCAGAAATGCAGATCAAATGTTGAGTACGTCTTTTTATTAAGTGTATATTGTTAAGGGACATGTCATGTCCTTTAGTGCATGGTAGTTCCAGTTGGTAATGTAATGGGGGATGGTGAGTAGTATATGGATTTGTATTAATAATATAGTTTCTTTCTAGTTTTCTGGCCACTCAAAGCACTCAAACACTCCAGTTCATGTTCATACACGCATTCATATATTGATGCATGGTCCACACAGTGTTCAAACACATGCTCACTCACACACACACACACTAATTGATGGCACAGCCTGAAGGAGCAGTGTGGGGCTTCAGCATCTTGCCCAAGAACACTTCTACATGAGCTGGTGATGGAGTTCCAGCCCCTCGGCCTCAATAACTCCCAGATCCATACCAACAGATGTGCAGTACTATTCCATTTGCCAAGTACAAATGTTCTTATCAGAGCACTTGGCAGCACAGGGATGCAGTCTGGGTCCGTTGGTTGTCCCCCCTTTCATGTCGGAGGTGATTTGTATATGCATTCAGTCATTACAGAAGCTCAGTGTGTCCCTAATGACAAGTTTAATGAGACTCTCTCCATGGACCAGCGACCAGGGCAGAGGCCTCAGACGGATTATGAAATCCCCTATTTCCTCTCGCAGCATGGGGCGTTTTCATTATTGCACAGTACGGAATCCTCTATTATCCTGAGCCGCACAGCTGCGCCGCAGAGCATCGCCAACGCAACGCGGGCAAAAGAGACATTTCAACTTAATGACAGGAAATACACATCTGTGTCACTGGATGCAGCTGTGGTCCTTATTATATTGTCTGGCATTGTTTTTTTGTTCTTACAAGGTATGCAGATGATACTAATAGATCATTCAAGTCACTCTTAACATGCCCATTGATTTTTTTAAAATAATGTACGAAGTAAATGATGGATATTTCTGCACAAAATTCATATATACGTTCTTTATAGTCGTAATGATTTGCTATTTATTTAACACAGTTAAATTGTCCGGTTGGAGGCTTATCACAGTCTGCAAGGAGCTTAATAACTGACTTGCGCATTTAGTTTGCATGATGAGCAAAATAACAAACGGTGTTATGCAAGGAAATATAAGCTATTTGTTCATCTTTGTCCCTCTGTTCTTCTTTCAAGGATTAGAATGATAATTTTTCAGTTAATTTGTTGTGCGAATAGTCAGGTTGGACGTCTGTAAGTGGAAGGCCTGCTTTCGCGGGCGTGGGTCGAGCATATTACATATGCAGCTTCTTTTGGGTCCACGGCTCTCACTGCATAAGCAGGTGTGTTTCTCTTTGTGTGCAGAGAATTATTTCACAACCCTGTTTCAAAGCATACAAATCTGCATTCCCCATGACCTCGTGTTTTAGCATTCACCCATCACACATCTTATCAGAGTTTATGATGTTGGGAGAAATGACTATTTAAGTAGTGGCTCAGGGAGAAAAGCTGTCTACGCTATTTATCTTTATTTATTCTAATCATACCAATCACCTGCTACTGTTTGCTGCAAAATTAAATATAAGACTTGACATTTTGATAATGAGCCACTGAGAATAATTTCTTCTTTCTGCACATGCCTCCTATGGCACTGAGACCTGCATAGGGCAAACAGATCAGAGAAGCCTTGATGACTTCGGTTCAGTTATTTTCTTGCATCATTAAGTTTCGCAATGCCTTTTTGAGATCCAATCTCTCATCAAACAAAAGGAGATGAAAAGGCTCTTCACCTTGATGTCATTCAGAATTGGTCTTTCAACCCCCACATTTCATAAATTTATGGGCCAACTCATTTTCTTGTGCATGAGTTTACTGTACGAGAGAATATGTGGTGGTTTGACATTTAGATTTTATCAGCAGTCTGGAAAATATTCGTATGACAGTTGTATTTGAGATGACTATGATGATAGAAATGTGTTTGAGAGACAACGTACGCCCCTGTGCTGTATTCAAGTGTGCTTAAGACAAGTGGTTTGTTGAGAGGGGTCAAGCTGTGTAGGGGGTTCAAATGCTTTATGAATTCACAGTAGTTCACATTTTCTCCTCTCTGTGCTAAATCCTCTCTCAGCCATGTTTTAATATAATTAAGCATGAGAAAGTGAAACCTGTGGACTTAATCGTTGCCAGATGTGTAATTATCTTTCAATTTCAATGTTGATTAAGTGATGTAAAACGTGCAAAATTGCAATTACATATTAGATACTTCACAGACAGCGAAAAAAAAAAAGTCAACTCTCTGGACATAGCAGAGGGACAACATATTGTAGCATAATAAGTGACATAAGCTCTTTTTCTACCTTTCTTTGTTGCTGTTATTGTCAGATCCTCATCATCCTTCTGGATCTTACTGTACACATGCTGCTGTCAGGTCATGACCCCATTTCTGTATCCAACCTTGCCAATCCACGGAGCACCATGCCAAACCACAGTGGGTGTAAGAGCATGCGGAAAATCCCGAGCTCTTCGCCATCAACCCCCCTCTGGGTGTCCTCTTAGAGGTCTTTAAAAAAGAACCAAATATCCAGTCCTTTTAGGAATTCATATATTAAAATGAACTACATACAATGCTGTGGAACTGAATCAGCTTTAATGGCCATGGGTGCACATAGATGGAATTTGAATCCGGTTACACACATGTGTAATTTACAAATATCAGGATGCGTATATAAAAAAGACATAGAAGACAATAGAATGGCAACATGTTTATGGACAATATGAAAAAACAACAATAGTGACAATGAATTGGGGAAGTTAGTGCAGAAAGAAAGTGCAGATGGATGTGTCTGGTTAAGTTTTCATCAGAGTGACCGCCAGTGGAAAGAAGCTGAGAGCAGAAGGTTTTTGAATTGATTCATCATAGCTTTTCACCAGAAATGCAGATCAAATGTTGAGTACGTCTTTTTATTAAGTGTATATTGTTAAGGGACATGTCATGTCCTTTAGTGCATGGTAGTTCCAGTTGGTAATGTAATGGGGGATGGTGAGTAGTATATGGATTTGTATTAATAATATAGCTTCTTTCTAGTTTTCTGGCCACTCAAAGCACTCAAACACTCCAGTTCATGTTCATACACGCATTCATATATTGATGCATGGTCCATACAGTGTTCAAACACATGCTCACTCACACACACACACACACACACTCACTAATTGATGGCACAGCCTGAAGGAGCAGTGTGGGGCTTCAGCATCTTGCCCAAGAACACTTCTACATGAGCTGGTGATGGAGTTCCAGCCCCTCGGCCTCAATAACTCCCAGATCCATACCAACAGATGTGCAGTACTATTCCATTTGCCAAGTACAAATGTTCTTATCAGAGCACTTGGCAGCACAGGGATGCAGTCTGGGTCCGTTGGTTGTCCCCCCTTTCATGTCGGAGGTGATTTGTATATGCATTCAGTCATTACAGAAGCTCAGTGTGTCCCTAATGACAAGTTTAATGAGACTCTCTCCATGGACCAGCGACCAGGGCAGAGGCCTCAGACGGATTATGAAATCCCCTATTTCCTCTCGCAGCATGGGGCGTTTTTCATTATTGCACAGTACGGAATCCTCTATTATCCTGAGCCGCACAGCTGCGCCGCAGAGCATCGCCAACGCAACGCGGGCAAAAAGAGACATTTCAACTTAATGACAGGAAATACACATCTGTGTCACTGGATGCAGCTGTGGTCCTTATTATATTGTCTGGCATTGTTTTTTTGTTCTTACAAGGTATGCAGATGATACTAATAGATCATTCAAGTCACTCTTAACATGCCCATTGATTTTTTTAAAATAATGTACGAAGTAAATGATGGATATTTCTGCACAAAATTCATATATACGTTCTTTATAGTCGTAATGATTTGCTATTTATTTAACACAGTTAAATTGTCCGGTTGGAGGCTTATCACAGTCTGCAAGGAGCTTAATAACTGACTTGCGCATTTAGTTTGCATGATGAGCAAAATAACAAACGGTGTTATGCAAGGAAATATAAGCTATTTGTTCATCTTTGTCCCTCTGTTCTTCTTTCAAGGATTAGAATGATAATTTTTCAGTTAATTTGTTGTGCGAATAGTCAGGTTGGACGTCTGTAAGTGGAAGGCCTGCTTTTCAAGCGTGGGTCGAGCATATTACATATGCAGCTTCTTTTGGGTCCACGGCTCTCACTGCATAAGCAGGTGTGTTTCTCTTTGTGTGCAGAGAATTATTTCACAACCCTGTTTCAAAGCATACAAATCTGCATTCCCCATGACCTCGTGTTTTAGCATTCACCCATCACACATCTTATCAGAGTTTATGATGTTGGGAGAAATGACTATTTAAGTAGTGGCTCAGGGAGAAAAGCTGTCACGCTTATTTATCTTTATTTATTCTAATCATACCAATCACCTGCTACTGTTTGCTGCAAAATTAAATATAAGACTTGACATTTTGATAATGAGCCACTGAGAATAATTTCTTCTTTCTGCACATGTCTCCTATGGCACTGAGACCTGCATAGGGCAAACAGATCAGAGAAGCCTTGATGACTTCGGTTCAGTTATTTTCTTGCATCATTAAGTTTCGCAATGCCTTTTTGAGATCCAATCTCTCATCAAACAAAAGGAGATGAAAAGGCTCTTCATCTTGATGTCATTCAGAATTGGTCTTTCAACCCCCACATTTCATAAATTTATGGGCCAACTCATTTTCTTGTGCATGAGTTTACTGTACGAGAGAATATGTGGTAGTTTGACATTTAGATTTTATCAGCAGTCTGGAAAATATTCGTATGACAGTTGTATTTGAGATGACTATGATGATAGAAATGTGTTTGAGAGACAACGTTCGCCCCTGTGCTGTATTCAAGTGTGCTTAAGACAAGTGGTTTGTTGAGAGGGGTCAAGCTGTGTAGGGGGTTCAAATGCTTTATGAATTCACAGTAGTTCACATTTTCTCCTCTCTGGGCTAAATCCTCTCTCAGCCATGTTTTAATATAATTAAGCATGAGAAAGTGAAACCTGTGGACTTAATCGTTGCCAGATGTGTAATTATCTTTCAATTTCAATGTTGATTAAGTGATGTAAAACGTGCAAAATTGCAATTACATATTAGATACTTCACAAACAGCGAAAAAAAAGTCAACTCTCTGGACATAGCAGAGGGACAACATATTGTAGCATAATAAGTGACATAAGCTCTTTTTCTACCTTTCTTTGTTGCTGTTATTGTCAGATCCTCATCATCCTTCTGGATCTTACTGTACACATGCTGCTGTCAGGTCATGACCCCATTTCTGTATCCAACCTTGCCAATCCACGGAGCACCATGCCAAACCACAGTGGGTGTAAGAGCATGCGGAAAATCCCGAGCTCTTCGCCATCAACCCCCCTCTGGGTGTCCTCTTAGAGGTCTTTAAAAAAGAACCAAATATCCATTTTCAGTAGAGTCATTTTTCACTTTCAGCTGGCAGTTTTCCCTTGGTCTGTCGAGTCAGCTTTATGAGCCAGGCAAAGATATATATATATATACATATACACTACCGTTCAAAAGTTTGGGGTCACTTAGAAATGTCTTTATTTTTCAAAGAAAAGCACTGTTTTTTCAATAAAGATAACATTAATAAAAAATACACACTATACATTGTTAATGTGGTAAATGACTATTCTAGGTGGAAACGTCTGGTTTCTAATGAAATATCTCCATTGGTGTATAGAGGCCCATTTCCATCAACTATCACTCCAGTGTTCTAATGGTACATTGTGTTTGCTAATCGCCTTAGAAGACTAATATCTGATTAGAAAACCCTTGTGCAATTATGTTAGCACAGCTGAAAACAGTTATGCTGGTGATATAAGCTATACAACTGGCCTTCCTTTGAGCTTGAAGTTTAAAGAACAAAATTAATACTTCAAATATTAATCATTATTTCTAACCTTGTCAATGTCTTGACTATATTTTCTATTCAATTTTCAATTAATTTGATAAATAAAAGTGAGTTTTCATGGAAGACACAAAATTGTCTGGATAACCCCAAACTTTTGAACGGTAGTGTACCTGTGTGGAAAAACAAAGCTCTCAACACCCTAATGCCGGCTTTTGTTCCCGGGACTGTTATTATGATTGCCGAAATTGAGCAGTCCAGTTGGGTTAAAGGCCGTGGTATAGTGTTATCCAGTCTGAGCTTTGTCTATGTGCATATGTGTCTCAGTGTACACATAAACATAGTTTGGTTGTTTACGCCGGTTCTTTAGTTTTCACATAATGAAGAATTCAGAGTAACGTGTTAGTTTATCATACGGTTATAATAGCTTTCCAATGCAGGTATTTCATGTAGATGGTATTCGTTTGAGGTCATTTTCATTTAAGAATTAAACATTTGCCTTGCTTATCTTATTTGGCTGTCCCAGGAGTTTTATCTAAATATGTGTCAGTTCCTGGGAGTGTGAGATTACACAGTTAGGGGAAATTCAAATTCAAATGTATGCTAAACATTTGTAATTTTATTTTGTTAGCTTTGTGCTCGTAGTCTCTCAGGGATATAATTCAATTTTGTTATCAGTAAAGAATCTAATCTATTAATGCACCTCTTGTGGTGTTTCATGTGTTTATCATTTTGCATATGAGGTTTTAATTAGTTTATTTATTTGTAAATTGAACTGCCAATGTCATACTTGATGTGGGACTGCCCTTTTGTGTGTTGTTGGCAGAAATATGTGGACAAGTTGTGGACAGGGGTTTGAAAACGTCAGAGAAAAGATTTTATTGGAGCAGATAGGAAAATACATTATGTATGACAAAGCTGTATGACATATGTACGGCTCTTATATAAACATGTTCTGAAAGAAAGTTTTAAAAATTGAATTTCCATCCCATCTGTGGCAAACTGCATTCACTGTGATTTACTCCACAATAACGTTGGTTATCGTTTAGTGTGTCCATCATACAGTATAACAGAAATAATCCGCCTAAAGGTTTTTGCTGTGTCAACTGAACCTGTAAAGAGTTTACGTACTGAATCTCCTGAATGAGGTTTTTGGATCGGGAATAGAGGCTTACCCATCTTCATAAGATCAAGGCCAGCTAAATACAATAAACCCTCATTATGAATCTTTGTGATCTTTTATTCATGTAGTGGCCTTGACAAATCTGCTTCGGCTCTAGCTGTTATGTGGTCCCTATGTAAATGAGACCGTGGCTCTGTGGCCCCCATACATTGCAATCTCCATATCATTTGGTAGGTTGGGGACCTGGAATCTGTCTTCCTTGGCATGAGTCAGAGAGGAAGGAAAACAGAATGGGATTGACAGTAATGGACAATCCCATGATATATATGTGTGTGTATATATATATATATATATATATGAACATATGACAACCACATTATCATCTGTTACCCTCACTAGTATTAGTCTACACTAGCTTTTAATCAATTGACAAAACACAGATTTATTATCTATAAACACAGTTTTTGTACAAGGAGAACTTTTGTAAATCCCAGGTTATTGCTTATTCCAACACTTTGCGGCATCTTTCATTTCTTTCTAATGTTGCATTAATTTCTCTCAAATGCATTAAGAAGCTCATGTCTCTGTCTCTCTCTCTCTCTGCACCCACAGTAATAATAGTTACTTTGTGAATATGATTCTTCTCTGTGTGTAGAGAGAACAAAAAACAAGACATTTGTGTTATCGTCTTAGGCAGGCTTCATATTGGATGACGGACTTTAAGGTCAGTGAAGCTGCCTAGTCGTTGTAGCAGTGTATTAAAAAGTTGAGCCGTCAGTCATAAATACTGCGTTGTGGTTGCCATTTGATTCATTAGGCCTCACTATAGCATATATTGGGAAAACATACACAAACATTATATATTCTGTTGAGATATTGTTCTTTAATCTTGTATACTGTGTATCAATGTGATGTAACATTTTCTCTTCAATATGTTTTTGTTAGTTTTTTCCCACTTTTAGGTAATGCTGCGTTTATGCTTCTGTTTTATTTTTGCACTGATTATGGTGCAAAACTGTTTTTGAAATAGTGCTTCAATGCAGCAGACAAAGACATTTTTTGATGTAGAGAAATGGACAGAGTATAAGGCTTTAATTTGAAACATCAGTTTTCAGCTAGTCGGTCGAGTCGGTGGGCCGTTTCCGGATCGTTTTACATTCTGCAGTGCAGCACATCGAGCGTCGATGGCCACTGACTTCCGTACAGAGCAAGGATTCTGGAAGTAAGAATGGAAGTTAGCAAAACGGAAGAAAAGCTTAGAGAGCGACAGACGGGCTGAACTGGGTCACCAAAGGCAGTTACCTCGATTCATCTCTAATAATATCCCTGAGCCCTGGGCCCAGGTCTGCTGGAGCTGCCTGTATAATGGCTCAGGCTGCTTGATGAATGGGTGTGCCAGGCGCCGCTATAGGCTTCTAGACGAGGCTGCAAGGCTCAGAGATTGCCACCGAGGACAACCACGGTCAGCAAATCAATTCACAGCTCTCTGGAGAGATAGTCCGCACTTACAAACCCATCTGCCTTAAGCACGGACAATTCTCTTGTCACCGCGTCTTGTCGGGACCCTGCGGAACGTTCTCCTGTTCGGCTTTGAGTGAGATCGGTGCGACTGAAGTAAATTCAGCGGTGCAGTGTCCGATATGCCGCTAATTCTGCAGGGCAACGATATGGGTATGTCAGAGGAGATTTAATTAACACCTGAAGTCTGTGTCAGCCTTTTTTAATGTCCATTCATTAATAATGTGTATGAGTATGTGCTGGAACAGACAGATCAGATATTCCTGGGTAGAACTTTACATCACAGGAGCCTCTCTATCACCCAGGGAAAATGCTCCTTTAGACCAAGCAGGGTTTTGGCTCACAGCACTCAAACTGGTCTCCTGGAGAATACTTTGACCAGTTTGAGTGCAGAATGAAGTATTCTACCATCTTTAGCCTGAGGAGAATCTTTCTGACACACAACTACTGGAAATACTTACAAAGTTAGGCAACAATATTATAAACAAAAGTTTATTTAAGTTTCTTCATTCTACGATTGTCAAGTTACTTTGATATATTGTAGGGATGACAACGCATTTTAATGACTTATTATCATGGTTCTGCACTCAGGGGAAATTAACATTTCCAATAATATTAATTAAGTGGAAAAAAAACAAGAGGTATTTGCATGGTAATTAGCATTAATGATCTTTTTAGCATGGTGATTATACAAGTATATGCAGCTGATATTCCAATGGGATATGAGAAAAGCAGAAGCTCCAGCTGTTACTGCTTCATGTGGATGTGCATGTATTCTATTGCAGAGACTAAAGGGATGCTACTTCCCTCATCTTGTTTGCATAGCCACCAGAAGCGGGGAATAGCCATTAGTATTGTTTTCTTCAGAAACTTTAAATGAATAGGCAATTAGGCAGTCTTCTCTCTTTTGTTTTAATGTCAGACTGGCTTTGTTGGCATTGGGAAACCGGTCATCTGCGTTTCCTCGTCCGTTTCCTAGAGAAAGTCTCTCGGAAATCCTGATTACTGTTAATTGGGATCTCAAAAAGGAAGATTCTTTTATTTCATGAATAGAACCGAGCCACACAGACATGACAACAAAGGGGGATACACATAATCAAGTACTTAATAGAAAGGGTTTTTGTTAGTGTTGTTACGAGATGTGCCGACGCTTCGAAGCGTGCGTCGAGTAATGGAGGGGGCGTTTCCTCGAAGCGCGTATCGAGGCTTGCTTCATTTAGGGGAGGAGCCAAAAATGATGACGTCCGAAGCCTCGCTGCCCGGCTGTACCACGTGACTGCTTCGGGAAGTGGTTCAGATATTGCCGGGAGGTTTGACAGCAATATAAACCCCTCAGGCTCCATTCAAAATGTGGGTTGTTGGTTGAGAGTTTGAAAAATTTAGAGAGAGAGATAGTTTGGAGAGTTAGGAGAGAAGGATAGGTGATACGATGGAACTGTTGAGAAACTGTTATTTCTGAATAAAAATGAATAAAATGTCCCTTGTCCTGTACATCACTGTCCAAGTTACACAACCATATTCAGTCCCCTCTTCCTAGTTACACACACACACGTTCACTGTCCTCTGCCTGCTTAAGCCCATGCCATTTTCCTAAAGTGACATAATAACATTATTACACAACCTGTCATATCATATGATACTACCATTTTGGGAACATTTACACACACAGAATACATTAAAACAATATTTTATGATGCACATCTGTGATAATTTATGTACAGAAATGATTTGGTCATACATTTTTGTAATTCATAGTCATTCCCAACAGCCATAACAGACGCAACAATTCAATGCATCACATTATGTGGTTCAGATACAGCTGCCTGTGATTATACACTTGGCCAGTAGGTGGTTTCGTGAGCACATGAAGCTTCGAGAAATGAACCCTTTCTCGAACCAATTGGCTGAAGTGGTTCGATGCCTCATGAGGCTTCATCTCACCATCACTAGTTTTTATTTAACTTAGGTAGCATACACAGTGGTGTGTGGAGTCAGTGGTGGAGGTGTGGAAAGTGTGTGTGATATTTTGTACAGTGTCGGGTGAAACCACACTCCTCTACAATCAGCCGAATGGTGTCTCAGGACTGAGAGAGAGAGAAAGCTCCTGAGACCAGAGAGCCTTTTGACAGCAGCGCTGGCCACAGCAGCACAGGTGTTGCCAATGCTGCTGATTACCTCAGGTGTTTCCACTCTCCTGATTACCCTCTGCCACGCCCACCTGCAGGGACAGAGTCGCAGAGAGGGTCGTCACAATATGGTCAAGCCAATCGGCTTCAGTTCAAACCAAGCTTCAGAATGGTGAAGAAAGGTCGACGTGACTTTGAACGTGGCATTGTTGTTGATGCCTGACCAACAGACTGGTTTGAGTATTTTAGAAACTGCTAATATACTGTGGTTTTAATGTATTATTAACTATACTGATATTGGTGTAAGAAAAGGTTATTTAGACTCTAATATAATCGTAGCAATGTACGATCTTAAATCGTAGCTTTATTTTCAGGCAGCTTTCTAGTATTTTGAGCTCATTGTGGTTGCATTTTTATAAGCAGACTGGCCAACCGTACTGCAACATCAGCCAGCTTCAACCAGGGTTCTAACACTGTTGTGCTCCATAGACTCTCAAGTAATTGTCACAGATTTTCTTTTTTTCAGTAAGTTTCATTCGTAATACTCCTTACCCACAGTTGCTGTACGTTTCTAAAATATTACGTTTCTATGTAAAAGCCTGTATAGCTAACATTAGCAGTGTATTAGCATATCATTAACTAGTGTTAGCAATTCTATGCTATGCTAGCTTCTGAAGTATACTGCGTATAGAAATGCAGATTAAGCGTTTTGAAGACTTACCTGGTTTCACAGAAACGGTTTTATTCCTTAATTATATTGCTTCCATCTAGATCAGGGGTCAGGAACCTTTTTGACTAGGAGCCATAAAAGCCAAATATTTCTAAGTATATTTAATTGAGAGCATAGTATTTTTAACGTATAATAAATTAAATATGTCTTGCTTTTAATGTGACTTCTGGTGCTGCATGATGCTACGGGGGGGGGGTGCAGGTGACTTTTTCTTTGCTCCGACAGATGCACGCACACGCCGGCATCGGAGCTCTGCGGCGCAACACTAGAGACAGAGTGACATGCTGCTGTAGAGACAATCAAAAACAGACGCTTAGTTCAATACAAGAACAAAGACGTCTTTAAGAAAAGGACCTTAAATTACTTCTGTAATCTGGCGCGATAGAGAAAATTACAGGGGGGCGGGCGGAGATTTTTCTTTTTTTTAACAAAAAATTGTCTGGGAGCCATATGCCGTCACCGGAAGAGCCATATATGGCTCGCGAGCCATATGTTCCCGACCCCTGATCTAGATCATAGTTCATGTGGTCAACAGTGGTCTTTTTAATTTATCCACCAGA
The DNA here is from genome assembly GCF_029220125.1 of Pseudoliparis swirei. Lineage (NCBI taxonomy): Eukaryota > Metazoa > Chordata > Actinopteri > Perciformes > Liparidae > Pseudoliparis > Pseudoliparis swirei. The sequence goes on from NC_079391.1 coordinate 9,403,113, forward strand.
ATGATCATATGCATTCAGTTTGTAACTGTGGGTTCAATGGTAGCTCTGATAGCTTGAAGGAGTAGCAGTGGTATTGCAGTCTTGTATATACATTACTCATCTTGAGAATTCTCATTAAAAAAAGACTGCAAACATTTGAAACCAGAGCGACAAATATATGGCTGAGCTGCTGATGTTTTACTTTCTTAATTTTGTTGCCGCTTTAATTTATAATTAATGTTACTTTCTCACATCCAAATCCGTACTCATAAGTTCCAGTCTTAATAGTGATGTTTGTGGATTTAATTATCAGTAATTCTTGGACATTATCTGTGGAGTGCTTTTTCTAATACATATTGCTATAATGCTTTATTAAACTGCTTTTCTTCTGCAGAGTTAAGGTAGTTGAGTGTAGCAGCTTGAGATTGTTCTTGCTGCAGTGTAAAAGCATAAACTACTGTATTTCCTGCCCATATTCATATTACACCATTACAAATGTCAAGCACGCAATATTAAACCATATTAACACGGTGTCTCTGTTAACCATGTCCTATTTGCAACGATGCCAGTTTAAATGCCATTTCTTGCCAAACAGCGCATTACAAATGCTAAATCAAGCATTGCAAATGAAGGTTCACTGCGCTTGTCAGGATTAGATGGAAATTATTCATGCAATATGAATCTTTTACGTCCAGATAAGAGTGTCATATGCACTGCATGCTGTGTCTTTCCTAATGGATACAAGTAGGTCTCTGTTCTGGAAATGACTCCACTGAGCTTTTTACAATAATATTTTATTCACACATAAGCTGTTTTATTTGAGTAAGCAAAACATAATAATATTCAAGCTAGTATAGAAAAGAGCTAACAAAAGTAACCAGAAGTCACTGCCTTCCAGGACTCTGTGGCAGGGAAAGGACTGTCCACATGGATGGCACATATTGACGATATTCGCCGATGTATCTATAGTCTTGTTGACGTCATGGCCGCGTCACAGGGACTCTCTGGTGTTCCAGTGGCTCTCGTCCAATGAGGGACCAGCATTGTGGTTTGAACCAAATCTCACACTCAGCTGAGATTTTGAAGCCTGTTTGTGCAATTTCATAATCTAGGCTTTCAAAATGACATGCAGGACTCTCTCTTTGCTTCGAGCACATGGGGAAGTCCCAACTGTAACGCCCTGTTAGTGTGTCTTGATTGTATATTGCTTTCACCTGCCCTCAGCCACTCCTGTCTCTTGCTCGTTCATTCCCGTCACCTGCCTTCAGCCACTCCCCTGCCTCCCTAATCACTCATGCACTACACCTGTGTTTTCCCCCCTATATATTCTCCCAGTCCTTCCCTTGTCCCCTGTTGGATTGTTGTCTTTACTAGTGTCTATGTACTGTCGTAATTCCTGTCTTTAATCCCCAGTGTGTTTTACTAGCTTTCTGTTGCCTGCAAGCCTGAGCTTCTTTGTTAAACAATTCTCTCAAGTAAAAGGAGTTTTTGTTTCTATTTAATCTGAAGTTTAGCCTGTTTTTTCTCTGCACCTGAGCCTCACCCCTCGAAACCTGTGACAACCCGTGACACCAACACCCTTTTAGATGAGTGCCTTTTCTTTAGTGGAGTTCTCATCAAATGGAAAGCACACAGAAATGGCAGAATAGTAAATTTGATTAAAGTTGCTGCTCCAATAGTGTTTATCAGTTATGTTGATTTGACGGATGGATCCGTTTAAAGAACATATGTTTCTTTTCAAGACATCAACACAAATCTGTATTCTGATGCCAACATGCTTTTATTTTGTGCTTCCATTTTACACATATTTTAGTCAGGCAAGGTTTTTCCCTTCAGTCAATCTAACTTTCATGGTGAAAATCTTAACTTTTCCACATGAATAAAGTATACATCTATCTATCTATCTATCTATGATGTAGTGTTGCCAGGTGACCTTCAGTTGTGTTGTTATCCCAGATCATAAGACGTATGCTTGTTCTTGCTGTGGCTGCATGATCAGTCTCAATGCAGGGCATGTATTCTCTCACCAGTAACTGCAAGTGGTAAATAAAGCTAAATATGCTCTTTACTCTTATTCTTTTTTGCTCGACTCATTTTAAGGGAGGCTTATCTTCCTCTCAGGCAGTTATAGAAAAATGGGGCTTGATAATATAAGTCAGAATGGCACCCAAACCATTTTCTTTTCCAGAGAGGGAGAAGTGCTTTCAGCAATTTCTATGATCATACTCGACTTGTGACACTTACAACTCTCTAAGAAGGTATCAAACAAAAACATCTTTTGCTGCCTAAGGCACTTATCTATTTAATAGTGCACTCTTTTCCTGTATCTGCCTGTATTTCTCATTCTTATATTGTTGCTCTGGCTAATGAAGGGAATAGGGGTTGGGGAAAGATCGATGCAGCATAATATCAAAATATGGTGTGTTGCAATTCTGCATCGATCTTTAGTTTTATAAACTATTAACACTAGTGGTGTAAAGGATCATAACACTCAAGGTTCGTATTATATCACTGATCGGAGTCACGGATCGGATCACAACAAAAAGAGAGCAAATATATACATTTTAGAGATCCCTTTTTTAGCCACCGTCCCAATACTCATTTTCAGTGAACGCCTGAACGCATCATAATGTAGCTGACCGGAACTTTAATTTATTGTCCATTAGCCATGTACTGGCCCTCCTCCGGTCAATTTCAACACGGATTGGTTGTTTACGTCGTAACATTATCCAGCATCGGTGAACAGAAAGAATAAATCTTTGTCTTAATTGCATATTTCACTGAACATTGCTGGATAATGATGTCAGTAAAACTTTATTTCACCCTAATTAAGGTAAACTGTGTAATTAATCTGGGCTTTACATATGTGCCGAACTGTGAGGGGGATCCGTACAGATCGACAACTATCTGTTACAAACACTAATTAACACTGCAATTAGAGATGTCAGGATTTACCGATTTTGCAATAACTGATGTAAAATAAGTCACGGTTTCCAGGAATACTAAGAATAAATATCAAACTACAGGCAGATTAAAATGTATTAGTGAAGTGGAATTGAATAAGTATTAACAGTTACATTTAGTTTTTTAAGGGCCTCTTTATTCATCCTTGGACCAAGATGATTTAAGTAACCAAATGCATAACAAGTAAGCCAAAATATGAACACAAAACTGCGACACCCATGATGACGGACTGTGTCATTATATTCTGCTCGCTAAGACACATCTGTAGATGCCTCATAAACTTTTATTATGATTTACATTTATTTTCATTTAACGGTGTAGTTAAATGCAATAGCCATTCCTCTCTGTTTTTAATTCTTCTCGGATTTATTTATTTTTTGCTTACCCCTTGCAATATGAATATTGATTAATACTCTGTGATTATTACTGTTTCAATGTTTTAGGGAGATATATGTTATTGAAGCATGCATGGCTTTATGGAAATGAATAGTCAGGACTCATACTGAAGGTCAATATGATATATTATAAGCAAGATAAGAGGCTAATTCAATTTACAAAGACGTTTGGTGGGAGAGAGAGGAGGGGGGGTGATATATATGAGAGATGCATAAACAAGATACACAAGACTTTGAAGCAGCACAGGTCTGGAATGAACTTGGTGGAGCTCAAGGCCATCTAATCTAGTCCGCGTGAACAATATTAAAAATTGGTAATTCAATTAAAAATGGGAAAACTAAAATGGGAACCCTGCAATGTGAGAGCACTGAGAATCAGTGTGTGGGTTTATTGGTATGTCATGGCTAGCCGTAGTAAAGCGTATACACTGAAAATACACTTTTTGAGTTCCTGGGAGGTTGTTTCTTAGCCACCACCCTGCAGGATGCAACAGAATGACAAATTTACTTTTGCTTAATCAGTCGAAGGACATGAGAGGAAATAAGCAAGGGACACGTAACATAGCGAAAAGAGATCAGCTTCAGACATGCCCGTCATTAGTGGAAGGACAACAGCGAGCAGCGGAAGCTATACGAACACAAAACCCGATCTTTGAAATGGTATGCCTCTCTGCCTGCCTGTGAAATAATAATAATAACGCAGGGAGTGCATTTCAAAATAATACTGCAAGGGGGAAGACTTTAATTAGTAATGTGAAATATTCAATTAACAGTTAATGACAAAATCCTTTATTCACTGATCTGAAAGCCCATATTTTGGAAAACATATCATTCTTACCATGAATACAATATTTAACACAACTGGTAAAATGGTACTATACTATTGAATATAGTATGTATTTAAGATAAGTTAATATTAACCTTAACAATAAATAAGAGATTGTAGAAAATATAAAAAATAAAATACAACTCTGAGCTGTGGTTCCGCTTCTTGGTAATTAGTCCATTCCTCAAAATAGTGTACATGTAAATTATAAATAACAATACTAATATGAATTCATCAGCTTTACGTGTATTCAACTGGCAACTTCGGATTCACTTTTATACATTTTTTTAAAATATAAAATACTATTGTTACTGATCCATGGCTTGGCAAGTTATACTTGATTGTTATACTTGTTTTATTTCGTGCTCAAGTTAATAAGTCCTTGCTATATAGTTTGTGTCTCTTGCATGTCACAGGCACACTATTGTTGAACGCAGTCAAACTTTTTAATTGAGGAATGAATTTGGAGGTTTGGGGTTCCGTGCCGTGGTAATGATCTGTTGAACATTTTGTCATTAAGCCACTAAATGTCAGAGCTACCAGTCCCAACAGCAACGCTGTGTGAAGCAGTGAAAGTGAGTTTATTAATGGCAGCATACTTTGATACGTTTATCTCGAATGGAACAATGACCTATTGCTTCCTCTCTCGAGTCCAAAAGAACAACAGTTTACAATATCATACATGATAAATAAATAGCACAGATACAATCCTAAATGGCTTCTCCTTCGATGAGATTAAATTATGTAAACAAAGAAATAAAGTAAATTTTTGTGAACAAGTTTACAATATATTGTTTATGCAACAAAAATGTATCCACGTCAATTGTCTCCATTTTATTCTGCTTTATGTCAATGAGAAAAGTATACCAGTAGAAATACAACAAATCTCAAAGATGATTTCTGTTGGAACAATGCCAAGAAAGATTGAGGAAAATCTGAGGATTTGTAACCATTCCTATCAGTGTCAAAAGCAGTCCATTAGGGTGTCAGGGTCCCTGACAGGGAAGATTAATATTCTAGCTGAAGTTTGCAAGCTGTGCTTCTGCTGATTAATTCTGGCGTGTGTCTTTATAACTCTGAGACTGTAGGTTAAGAAAGCAGACACGGGCAATTTAGCATCACATAAAGTATAAATATAATACATGTTGATGTTGAAAATATATCCTCACCAAAAGAGAAGATCACTGGTGATGTCAATGATAAGGAAATAAAAGATGAGTCGTCCTGTGTGGAGTGGCAGACGGGCCTCTGGCTTCAGCATAACTTGCGGACAAGTCTGCAATTAATTGTAAAGCGTATCCATTACATCAACATGTCTCGGCAATTACTAAGTGATGGTAATGTGCAAGTAATGATGGGAACTATTGGATTACATCCTCTCTATTGATCCGACAGAGACTTTCGACAATTTGACTGAAGATTCAATTAGGGCTCAAAGGAATGAGAGCCAACAGTGAGATTCTACTAAGCACCCTGTTTTATACACATGTCGGGGAAAGTTTAGCTCCATGGTACGATGCGTTGGCGGAATAAATATTATGAGACAGTTTTAATATGATTTAAGTCTTTGAGAGTCAGGGATTTGTGTCTGGTGGGCATCTGGGGGAGGTCCTGGCAGTGGTGTGTATGTGTGTGTGTGTGTGTAATTACACACGTAGTTTTGTGTCGGCTAGATGCTTCACAGGCTTTTATCATGACTATCCTCCCTTGGATGATTCAATTTAGTGCAGAGGACATTTTTCAATTTTTGTGACTAAAATCATTATAGAAAAGGTTCATCTTGATTTGAATAACATTATTCTGGCACCACAAGCCCAGCGACTCATTGGGCTGAATTAAACCTCCAGTCCGTCCTGGTAAACAGAGCTCAGGTCATCCCACTTAGTGATCTTTTTGGGATGTGTGTATATAAACTTCACACAGAGCTGTGTTTTCAAAGGCTCCTACACATATACAGCGCGGTATTATTTAATATCGGATGATTTAGTAAAAAAAAAAAATATATATTGACCCCCTCTGTCATCTTTAACGTTTTAATTGCTGGCGTCAAATTGAACCCAGGTAAAATATGTTAGTAAATATAAAAACAGGAGAGGGTTAAATTAATTAATCGGGTCAAAATGACCCAAAACACAACAAGGGTTAAAGTGTTTCTTTTTAAACACAATATGTCACGTTAACCCTCTGGAGGCTGGGGCATTTTTATTTACAAAATAAATTAAATTCATTCACCGTTTTTTTTTTTTGCATGTGACACCCACGGTGTCACACATAACTTCAGAACATTGTCCTCGCGCTGTGTCCTCTGGTTCTCTGACTGAAAGGCTAAAATGAGAGCTCCCTGTGAGGGGTCCTTTGAAGGTTTCGTGTGACGAGTCTTCTTCGCGCCGCGTCTGACACGTCGTCCTCCGTTCCTCTGAGTATCAGAGGAGGGAGAGGAGAGGAGGGAGGGGAGGAACCCGATTGATTCATCAGTTTTCTGCTCCTTATTTTCGGGAGAAATGATTTAAAAAAAAAAAACACAGTCAAACCAAACCGTACTGTAAAAAAAAAAAAAAAAACTTGTGTTGATTGCGTATTTAGTGCGTTTAAGCCAACGCCAATAGATTAACGATTATTAACGCGCAGCTGACAGCCCTAGAATAAATACATTCAATTCAGTTTCAATTCAGTTTATTTGTATAGCCCAATTTCACAAATTACAAATTTGTCTCGGAGTGCTTTACAATCTGTACACATAGACATCCCTGCCCCAAAACCTCACATCGGACCAGGAAAAACTCCCAAATAACCCTTCAGGGGGAAAAAAAGGGAAGAAACCTGCAGGAGAGCAACAGAGGAGGATCCCTCTCCAGGATGGACAGAACAATAGATGTAATGTGTACAGAAGGACAGATTTAGAGTTAAAATACATTCAATGAATATGACAGAGTGTATGAATAGTTCATAGTAGGCATATTCCACGATGGAGACCTCCACGATCCATCAGGCAGATGGCGGTAGAGAGGAGGAGTGGGCGGAGTCTCAACAGGACAGTGGCGTAGTCAGGAGCAGGAATTCCACGACCCAGACCTCGATGATCCATCAGGCAGATATGATCTATGCCGTCTCATAGGGTCCGATGACCCCATGAGACGTGAAGTCAAGGACTCCGGGAGAAAGCAGAGTTAGTAACGTGTGATTGAGAGATGAAAATTCATCCTTAAGGAGAGAAAAAGAGGAGATAGGTACTCAGTGCATCCTAAAACGTCCCCCGGCAGCTATAAGCCTATAGCAGCATATCAAGGGCTGGACCCGTGAACCTGATTCAGCCCTAACTATAAGCTCTGTCAAAGAGGAAAGTCTTCAGTCTACTCTTAAACGAGGTGACTGTGTCTGCCTCCCGGACTGAAATTGGAAGCTGGTTCCATAAAAGAGGAGCTTGATAACTAAAGGCTCTGGCTCCCATTCTACTTTTTAAGACTCTAGGAACTACAAGTAGTCCCGCATTTAGTGAGCGTAGCTCTCTAGTGGGCAATATGGTACTACAAGCTCCTTAAGATATGATGGTGCATCACCAATCAAGGCTTTGTACGTTAAGAGAAGAATTTTAAAAGTGATTCTTGATTTTACTGGGAGCCAGTGCAGAGCAGCTAGTGCAGGAGTGATGTGATCTCTTTTCTTAGTTTTAGTGAGAACACGAGCTGCAGCATTCTGGATCAACTGGAGGGACCTAAGAGATTTATTAGAGCAGCCTGATAATAAGGAGTTGCAGTAATCCAGTCTCGAAGTAACGAACGCGTGAACCAATTTTTCTGCATCTTTTTGAGACAAGATGTGCCTGATTACATACATATATATATACACAAGTTTGCTTACCGATACTTTGAGAAAGGAGCGGAGTCCAGCTTGTCCTTTCCTCAGGAGAAACGAGTATTATCAGTCACCCTCCTTTAAAATCCACACACTCGTCTCACTTTGATATTTTATTATCAGCATTTCCCAACCTTCAAAGCAGAATCATGCACATTTCTTTCACAATTTGAGGGGGATAAGCTGATTTGGAAAATCCCATTTTGAATCCTTTCAGGTGGTTATTATGGGATGTTTAAGAGCAAAGAAGAGGGAGAAAGAGAGAGGCCGAGCAAACTGATGCTGGCTTTGATGTTGCTGTCTCACAGCAATATTCACAGCAACACTACCGTATTTCAAAGCTCCACTTTAGCCAGGGAATTTAGATGATGAAGACATGTGTTCTTCATCACATTTAACAGAGTGATGGTCGACTAAAACCAACAGGTTCTCATTCTGTATTTGTACCTGCACCGACACAGCTCTAGTGTGTCTTCAAACAAGATCAACATGCTGCCTTTTGTTGAAGAACAAACCAAAACATTGGTCAATTCACCTGAAAACCCAAACCAGCTGTAGCACCTGACTGTTTGCACTTTTCAGCAGCTATTCGTTTGCAAAGTGTCTCACTGACTCTGATTTAATCGTGACTGAAATGTTTACTTCAGCTTCCCAAATCCTGTGATACTGTGTCGGGTTGTGAGTCCTTTGCACAAGCCATCAGCAATATCCTTGAATCTGAAATAGGATTAGTCTGTTGTGCTTGTTATTAGCCTGTCAGAGGTGCTGCATTGAAATTCAACTGCACAGAGCGAGAGATGGGCGACGTGTCATTTTGTTTACTGGAACAAACTTTACTTTCTGACCACAGAGAGAACATTTGTGACAGTTCCCTCTGTTGCTCTGACGAGAAGCTTATACGTTTGATGGATCCTCACACTGGCAGAATGAATTCTTTAACCGCGATAGATTCTCATCCTCTCTTGTGTTTGTTTGTCCTATGCATACTAGCTTGGTACCTGAAGGTAAATACAGGACAGTCTAATGTTCCTCTGTGAACACAAACCAACCACAAAACATAAAAATGCATCCAACAAGGGTTAGACACAATAACACAAAACAATTTAATCCGCCATCCAGCAGAAAAAGGTAAACCGCAGTCAATGAGACGCAGCCTGCAAAGGCCTGCTGTAGATAACATGCTCAATGCCCCCCGCTGCTCCACAGAGTGCTTTTTTCTTGTTTATTCAAAGTGTATTATTCTTGAATGTGCCGCGTGTAAAGATTGCAGCGACTTCGATAATGCACGTCCTCGTGGTCCCCAGCAATCCACAAGGAGATTGGGACAAAGAGTTATTGCTTTGGATTGTACATATGCCTTGCTTCTGCTCGTTTGACCAGACAGACCATCAATGGGAAGAGCATTGGAGAAGAAAAAAGATCCACTTATCCTTCTTATAGTAATCACGAACCCTCTAAGTGGCCGGCTCAAGAGCGAATCTTGAATTCAATAGGCTGTGATTGAACTTCTTTTGTGTCTTTCCCTCCTCATTAGGGTGATGACGTCCTGACAGTCATCAAAATGAAAGCCCAGTGGCCCGCCTGGCAACCACATAATGTGTGAGTAATACATCCCGATTATCATATTCTCACCTACACTACTTCTGATTGTGCTGCTGGTTCTGCAAGTTTAATCAAACATGTTATACAAATTGCAAATCATCTACTTTTCACAATTATGCAAAATGTTCACGCACCCAGTGGTTTTCAATCATTTGAATTGCAGTATTAATTAGTCTTCCTTTGTTCTCGGTTTGATTAAATCTATCATAGGGGTCTTCTGAATATCAATATGCTGTCCATGATATTCAAGACCATAGAGAACCGAAGACCCACTATATCCTACTTCAGATAATTTAATATCTGGTGTTGTTTTTACAGACAGTGAGTTCCCAGGGCAGATGAATTATATATATTATTGAATTAATGCATGAATTCATTTTTTTTATATTATTGCGAAATGCATATAACTATTTTTAACTTACAGGGGCTTACAGTACAAAACACACTAACTTAATATAAACAGATCGGACTGCTCCATATACCTTTTCCAAACTATATTTTTCAAAGAGTTTTCAAATATCGTCAAACATATTTTACAATCAAAACATTTGACCTTCACCGTCTACAACAATTTTCCTAAGCGACTGGCAAAATCATTCACTTCGTAGTACAATATAATTCTAAAATAAATACTAATCAAGTCAACCATGTGGCTTTTCTGGGCTTTGAGGCAAAGCTAGCAAACCTAAACAAATCAAATCACTCATAACTCTTTAATAATTGGACAGGACAAATAAAATGGAACTCAATTTCCATTTAATGAGTTATTCCCCAACTCCCACCCATAAAAACAATGAATTACATTGGACAGGAGGATATTAACACCAGGAGTGATGGAATATTAAACTGAGCAGTCATGTACAAATTCATGCTGTTTTTATAGTTTCTAAAGTAATGCTGGTGTAGAAACGGGATTACCTTTAAATCCCTCTGGAACTCTCTCCAGATATTCTCGCACCTTAGATATTCTCCGTCACTCGACACTTTTGAAACTGCACTTAAAACTAATTTATTTAAATGTACTTTTAACCCGTGATGCTCATTACGTCTATTTTTGTCATCTAGCTTGTTATTGCTTTTATTGTTTCTATTTTTACCATTTAAATTGCATTTGAATATTTTCTAAAGCACGATACAAACCAATGTCTTATGAGTATTATTGCTATTATTATACTGTGTAGTTAATGAGCCAAAATACCCTAAACCACCGGTAAACCACATTATATAAATTAATTTGTATATATGATATTGTAGGTTTTAGGTGTGAGATGTCTTACAGTAAGTAAGACAGTTAGAATCCAAAGTTGGACCCGGAGTTTACTGATCAGTATAAATCCATCTCGACGGTGCTCTGAAACTGCCACCACAACATGCGTACAGTATGCTTACTCTTCTACTCGGAAAGTCATAGGAGCCTTTTAATCTCTTATTCATGAGATAAACAAGAAGTTTGTTGGCTCAGCTGGCTCAAAATCACTTCAGTGGCAAAGCACAGGGCCTCCGTGAGGGCCTTGTGCGTCGTCTCCAAAATAAAGACCACAGGAACAGAAGCAATGAAATCCACTAATAAGCATATTCTAAGCTGGACAGGTAGCCAGTGCATTGTTTCACACGGGTATCGTGTACAGCACATCAGATCACTTCTGTTGGTTTGGAGCGAGAAAAAGGAAGGACAATTTGCATCGATAACTACAGGAAAGTGTCCTCGCCATGGAAGTAGGCTGAAGAAAGTCTTCGTTTTACTCAGCCGACTGAAAAGAAACACCCCCCGCTAAGTCTGCGTCCTCAGAGAGATCATGAGCTTGTTGTATAATGTGCTGCATGAAAAATGCATTGATGCATATTTATGTCAAGACATGTTTCAGAGTTGGATGTTTGTGTGTTGCAGTTACAGTTATTCAGTGTAAATATGCATATCTGTTTACCCTCCCGAGACCCAGCCCATTCACTCGTGTCCTCTGTGGGGGACATTTTGGTTTAGCATCTCTTCTTCAACTCATTTGAGTTCTCCTATCAAGTCCTGCTGTACTCTAAAGAGGACATCCTGTATACATACATGTATATATATATATATATATATATACACATATGTATGTATATATTTATATACACATGCATAAGAGGACATCCAGGGCTTTCCAGTGATACCACATGTGTAGGGGTGGGATGATGACAACTTCCTCTTTCTTTTGACTCAAGATCAGAACATTTTAGGGGAAGTCAAAGGTTAAGTCAAATATTGCTTAATTATTGTCTTTTGTTCTATGATATTCATATATTTTCTTGTTTAGTAACATTTGAGGAATGATATATTTAGTTCTGAAAGCATTTCAGTTATTTGTTTATTAAATTAATAGTTCTTTTATGAATGTCAATTATAGTGGACACCAAGACAACATCTATGTATTTAATGACTCAACATTTGGTATGAGGTGATGCAAGATATTCATCTCCATTTCAAGGAATACCACCGCTAAAAAAAAACATGCAAAATAATAAATGAAGAACACTAAAGAAAGATGACCCAAAGATTTGTTTAGGTAATAGAAATAAAATAAATGTATCTATTCTAAGTTAGTTCTGGACATAAAACGTTCATTTTTATTCTAAAATGTTCTACCATCCTCCAAGCAAAACAATCCAGATGGATGAATGGTTTAGTTTAAAAATCAAATTGAATGTATTATTGGTTTAATATCACTCTACAGGCAGAATTTGTTAGTTCATCTTGTATATTTTTCTGTCATTTCACATGAAAATTGTCCTGTAGTCCACTACAGTGGACATGCTGTCAAATTTAAAATCAAAAATAATTTTCAAAATGTTTTAATCGTAAGATGTTTATTTAACTCTAAATAGGTAGGAAATAACCAAAAATAAGAAGTTGGAAGACACGATTTCCCCTCAGATCCCAAGAGGGAATTTTGCTGTCATTTAAAACAAAGCGTTTCTCTCAATTAGAGTTAATAATCAAACGGACAATAATTCAAACGTTCAATACACAGCGAGAAAAAAGAAAAACGGCAACCATACAGAATAAGAAAGTGATTAAATAATGCTCTGGTCAAGACTGGGGTTTATTACATGACAAGAGTTTCATTTTAGTTTAGTGCCTCTTCTTAAACCATGCATGCAATTTAATTTGGTTCTACGGAGCAACATGATCGCAGGAACATCGGTCAAAGCAAAAAGATGTAGTCAGAGAGACGAGGTAGGGAGATGAGAAAGGAATTAATTATTATTATCACACATATTACAGCAGAAAGCATACTGCAGTGGCTCTCCTGAAATGCAATACGTATTAGAAATTATGAAACGTGTGTATGGGAAAAAGATATTTCCCCAAAAATAGACAAATTCTAGTCACAAAAAGGAGATGACTTAATGACTTGTATTCCAGGGTTAAACAATAAATCAAGCTGAATAGAATTGAAAGGACATCCTTATAGGTCAGTCAGTAATTAACCAATAAATAAGCTTTGTTTAAAGTTCAACGATTGTTTCACCTCGATGTGGATGTTCAAACTGTGGTGAACTATGCATTCCATTAAAATCATTGACAGAAAGTCATTTTGTTTCTCAGCGAGCCTGTCCCGCTTGATAGTCCTGTCACTCACTCATCAGTTTTGAATCTGAAGGGAATGAACATTCACTTAGTTTTTCAACATTTTAAATCAGATGCTGTCTTTTTTTAATCCAATATTTTCCATCTGATCTCGGGCAACCTATGCAAATGACCCGGTCGGTAGTCCTAGAACTGTGTGATGATAAAATAGGTCATGCAACCAATAAAAGACTTCCTCTGGACAGTTTAATTGGTTATTGTTCATAGAAACCCAAAACAAACACATTTAGAACTAGAACGGGCACTCGGTAGAGCGCATACCTTCGCATATCACAAGATTGGGCATTGAATTATGAACATTTTGGCATTAGTTACATGCCAATTGGACAAAAATGTATCGTGCTATGGTAAAAAAAGAGTTTGACCTTTCCATGACCTTGACCTTTGACCCGATTGATCCCAAAATCTAATCAAATGGTCCCCGGATAATAACCAATCATCCCACCAAATTCCATGTGATTCAAGAAGATTTGACCTGTTCATGACCTTTGACCTTGACCTTTGACCCAATCGATCCCAAAATCTAATCAACTGGTCCCCGGATAATAAACAATCATCCCACCAAATTTCATGCGATTCGGTTCAATACTTTTTGAGTTTTGCGAATAACACGCATACAAATAAATAAATAAATAAATAAATACACGGCGATCAAAACATAATCTTCCGGCATTTTCAATGCGAAGGTAACAAGAGCGGAGGGAGAGGACAGAACGCTGCGTTGTGAGAGCCAATCAGCGCTGAGCTGCTCCTCTGTTGATGAATCTAATTGGCTGCTGCTGCTCACGTGGCGCTGGATGCGGAAGTCATTCACGGAGTCGGAGACATTCACGGAGCTAAGTGCGCCTATGGGTGACGTTATGAACCCAGACACCAGGGCGCTACATGTCACGACGTGTGTGGCATTTCCACAAGAGAATAACGTTGAAAACATGGTTATTTATTCTGTGGCGGATAGCGGGAAAAAAATTTCACGGAGAAAGGCAACGGAGATAAGCCACGCCGCCACTCGCTGTGAGCGCTGCGCGTGCAGACATCATTTAACGGAGCGGAGCAGCGTGTGAGCTCTGATCGCTCTTTTAATGAAGTATCGATACTAAAAATATGCTAAATCACATCGTTTTTAACGTATGGGTACTTTGTTAGCATCGCTACACCGTGCAGCGTGACAGCAGCAGATGTAGCGGACTAACATTCAAGCTAACCTAACTTCCCAAACGATGTCGACATCTGAACGCTGATTGGCCGAGACGCGACACGTCCCATCAAAGATGTTTTATTGCGAAGAGCACCACTTCACATTTTTTCTGCGTCTCACTGTAATCTCAACGGCAGCGGGCCAGGTGAACAAAATAATAAATCGGAACGCGTCTCTGATATTGTTCAGGGGGCCAAATGGGGACCACTGCTCAGGAGAGGAGAGCTGTCAGTCTGTTTGTGACGGTTCATCACCATGGTGACCAGTGGGTCTCCAGGACCTTTCCATGACTATAAACCACATTTCCATGATTAAACATTTTGTGAAAACTCTGTATATACATGACAAAGTGAGAAGATGTAGTGTTTAAACTAACAATGAGAATTCCAAAGCATACCGTATATATACCGTGTAAATTAAAATTTGAATAAAACAAATTTGCATTACTTTTCCAAATATTTTGGGATTTTATTTTTTTCAATTACTTTTCTAGGCCTGCTAATAGCCATTTAAAAATTCCATGACTTTTCCAGATTTTCCATGACCGTACGGACCCTGTTTTGAATAAAGGGTTGAAAATTAAAGTGTTTTAGTTTTTTTATCCGATTAATCGATT
Organism: Pseudoliparis swirei; assembly: GCF_029220125.1. NCBI lineage: Eukaryota > Metazoa > Chordata > Actinopteri > Perciformes > Liparidae > Pseudoliparis > Pseudoliparis swirei. Next base: position 9,418,170 of record NC_079391.1, read on the forward strand.
AATCGATAATCAAAATAATCGTTAGTTGCAGCCCTAATTTATAGCATCGGACTCAATGCATGTGCAGCCGCAGTCTACTCCCTCATTACATATTTCCCGTCACTCAGTTTACCCCCGCATCGTCCCAAACACATCGGCACTAACAACATACGACCCGCAGCACACTTTTTGGGACATAACTTTTTTAAACGCCGCTTACTACGGGAGACGGAAAAAAACATCGAGGAAAGCGAATTGAACAGAGAGGGGTCTGCTTCATGACAAACAACAGTGGTGCCGACCCAAAAAACATTAGACTTTTTCTTTTCCTGCTCACAACCTGACGCCAGCGAGTTTATGGGAAGTAGCAATGAGCCCTAGCAACGCTTAACGGACACCCACGTCCCCCCACGGTGGGGTTGTCTTTCTTAATCAAAAGCCAGCTGATGACGAAGTACAAGCAGCGGTCTATGGACTGAGGAGGGCGAAGAAAAAGCGCCAAAGGAGAGGTAGACTTGAGGCTAGCAACAACAGCGCTAGTCTCGCCGCAAACAACAACACAAGCGTAGGTGAGTTCTAGTTCCACCACTGGGATGAACAACACTCTCTGTGACCGAGCAAGCACAGAGAGGGGGAGGGTGAACACCTCTGGGCGAAGTACTGAAGACCTGCTAACCAGCTAGCTCCAGTGTTCATCCCCCAGGGTGGCGCCCTCTCCCCCCTACTGTACTCTGTACACACTGTGTGGTGTGTGTGTTCAGCTCAACACCATCATCAAGTCTCCGACAACGACGGAGAAGGCCTACCTGGGAGGAAGTTGATCTTGTCACTCTGGGTGGGACGCTGCTCCGCCAGGGACAGGAGGCCTGGCAGAGAGAGAGTGCGCTGAGCGCGCTATTTGAAAAACCACCCCCCCCACCCTGCAGGTACACCAGAGGACAGGTGCAGACAGGAGAGCGAAGGATCTCACCACCCCAACAACACCAACAACAGACTGTGTTTCAGCTGCAGGCGTCCTCCGCAGTCACGCTGCAAGAACAGAGACTGAGAGAGAGATTTCCTCAGGCCAGAACTCCACCTCACCAGGACCCCACATAGACCCCACACACTGCCCCTCCTCTTAGCAAGCCGGTTACTTTGAGGAATGTGGCTGCTCTTGCCTTCTCTAATCGTGGTTTTGTCTGAGCCTCCCGGTCCTCGGTCTTCAGCCCTGTTTCTACCGGTGAGTCCTGGAACAGCACAAAGTCACTGTGTCCATCTACGCCTGGTGTTCTTGTGACCCGGGTCATGTCCAGGAGGTAGCTGTGTGTATGTGATCTTTGCAGTTGTACTTTAATCCTAATATAAAACTATGCACAAGTATAGAACACTTTCGTCTATATATTGTGGCGGCGTACGATAGAATACAATTTCCTACCACTTGGAACAATCACATTAGATTAGATTCGATATTCCTTTATTAGTCCCACAGTGGGGAAATTTCAGGATCACAGCAGTGGGTGCACATTCGAGCATTAATAGTAAATAAAAACAAAACACAAGAACAATACTAAATACTAATACTAAAATACTAAATATACATCAACACCTCTCAAAAAACAGTTTGGAATGACAGAAGCATTTCACTGTTTTTTTCGAAGTTGACCCTTTATTCATTTGCTTCCAGACCTGCTCAGTCTCTCCTTTTAAGTCAATACATTTTTTTTGTAGAGCCCAAGTAGCTGTCCGATAAACCTCAGACTCGCAGTTCTCACTCAGCAGAAGCTTGTAAAGTAAAGTTGCGTCTTCTTAGAGGATAACGGCTTTTTCCTCAGAGGCCATCGATAATACAAGCGCACGAGGGCCGGACTGAGTTCGCTGGAGTCAAATGGAGCATGATGGCAGGTGAAAAGAAAAGCACAAGCGGATTGTCTGTGTTACAACGAGAATCCTGCCACCCCTAATCCATCTTGTATTGTCTGGGATCATTCTGAATTAGTTTAGCTGTCAATCATTGGTCAAGATGTTCAGAGCCGTTTCTGTTCTCCTGGAAGGGAGAACATGTGCAGTGGAGATCTATGTTGTCCTGCAATGTGAGTCCGGAATAAGTGAACTAAATATGTGCCAGTCACTATTTGGAGGCGGCGTCTCTTTCTGTTTTCTCTTACAGAGTGAAAGTTTGCCGTGTGAGCTTGAAACGGTGCCAGTGACTGAGTTCTAACAGCCTGAAATACATGACACCAAACAATGTGCTTCAGGAATATTATTCTACCACTCCCATATCAAAAATCATGATCTTCTGGTATATTATTTAGTTTATAGTTTTGAACCAGGACATGCAGTATTTGGATCAATTTGCGAATACAAAAAATAAGGTGTGCCATACTAAAATAAAGTGTGCCATACTACACACTACATTGGATGTAAATACATATTCGGTCAATATTTAGTATCTTTTGCCGCTGTGTATATATTTATTTAAACTAGATGTATTGGCATATATTGGGGGAAAAAAGTTATACCTTCTCATTTTCAGGTTGTTGCATAGCGGACTGTTCATACCATATAAACGGTCATGTTATTCACTTGCTGAATATTAATAATAATAATTCAAACTTATACAGCGCTTTTCTAAATTACACAAATACGCTTTTTCTTTGTGTTACATTACATTCTTTAAAACCTTATATTTAGAGTCTGATTTTGAATTGTTCGCCTCCTGCTTGTGTTGTTTACCGTTAACCTGATGCACTGTCAGTAAAATGTCGTTACTCGAAACTTGTCCTCCGTTCCTCGGAGGTTAACCTGCTGCTGACTCATTTGGGAATGTCAGACTTTACAAGTTCACGACGGGCGGGGCAACCACATGGGTCATTAATTAAGATGGCTTCTCATTTAAGGTGGAACAGGTGCAGTCGGGCCTCGGGTCTTCTGAAGCAGCGGTCTCCAACCTTTTTTGAGCCACGGACCGGTTCCGTGTCAGAAATTATTTTCACGGACCGGCATTATAAATGACGTAATAAATATGACGTCATACAATTATACGAAGGGCATAAAGTGCCAAAACTACAACTCATCATTACGCCGAATGAGTGTGAGCCGTGCGCTTGTTTACCTGCAACGAGCCGCTAATGGAGACGGCGACACAGACGTGTGTTTGGTCCGCTGCTCCTAACTGAGTTCTGGTCGCTGTCATTAGAACACCGGCAGAGTTGTTGTGTGAAATGTCCCTTCAGGCCACCGTCATTTGCATCTCGAACACATTTTCTTCTAGCTCGGACGGGCTCGATTCACCGGGTGGGTTTGTTTACAAATGGGTTGCAGGTCTATTCTTTTGCAGTCGGGTCTTTTGTGGTTGGAGTACCGCTCAAACTATTTTTAAAAGCCTCTTCCACCCGGTCAACGTCTGAAACATGTAGAATATTCCGCCGTTCACTCGCCCACACAGCAGCGACTTTATCGGCCAACTTGAAAACAGTTGTCATTTCCCTGAAGTGACAGAATTCATTGAGCAGGTTGAATATGTTTTAAGATTCTTTGTCACTGAAATGTGCCGCCAGCAGAGGGTTCGACGCGTGAGACTCGCCCGCAGCGATGAACCCGAACTTTAAGACTCCTGAACGTGGCTCAGACGTACACACGGGTGGATCCGGTCCTTTTTCAAAATAATATATTTTTCCGACTGATAAAAAAAAAGAAAAGTAAAACTTTTTTTATTCACTTTTTTTCCGCGGCCCGGTTCCAACCAAGCCGTGGACCGGTACCAGGCCGCGGCCCGGGGGTTGGGGACCCCTGTTCTGAAGGACACGCCTTTGTGGGCCAGCTGGGATTCAGCTAACACAACTCTTTCCCTTACTCACACTGATACTGCTTTACCTCGTTCTCACTCCCCCCCCCCCCCCCCTCAGGCGGGCCGCCCCCTCAGCTGAGTTCTCAGTGGACCGGAGTCGTCACCTCATGTCCTTCCTGACCATGTTGGGGCCCAGTCCAGACTGGACTGTGGGTATGTCTGCTGAGGACTTCTGTACCAAGGAGTGCGGGTGGGTCCAGAAGGTCGTCCAGGACCTGATCCCCTGGGATGCAGGCACTGACAGTGGGGTCACGTATGAGGTCAGTGAGAACATTGAAACATTTAGATGTTTTATATACACTGACAGATTCTATCTATTCAAAGTATTGCGATTTTAGGTGCCTCCTAGGATGGAGCATTGCTGTTATTCATTAGCATCCCTCTGTTTTTCGGAGAAGAAAGCACAAACTGAAATATAATAAACATTGTTTTCATCTGAAAGGCCTATAGACTTTGAAAGTGTCTTAGTAGAGAGTTATGATAATTAGATTTGACACTTGTCAGCTGTCCCTGAAATGTATTGCATTTAAAATGTTCCAAGTGATCATTATTTTAGTGGGAAAAGAACTCTCAATCATCATCATCATCATCACTGTTATCATCACTATCATCATCGCCGTCATGCAACAGAAATCCAATGGTTCCTCTGAATGTGGGACTGAACTCGGGTTACATTCCCACAGCCGTCTGCAAAGTGCTACCCCCTCCACCTTTTACCCCCCGGAGCAGCGTCCTCCTCACCAGCTGAGTCTTCCCTTCACACTTACGCTGTGACCTTGACTTTACGCCAAACCCTATTCCTCTTCATCGACCTGTCTGCTCACATCCGCCATCACTCCCTCTCTCGCCTCCTCACAGACTGCCAGGTTGCAATAATTCAAGTGTCATCACCCGTTCAATTGTCGGTGTCTCCGGTCGGCGCTACCTTTTCAGGCCGTGCGTGTTCGACTGAACGCTCCGACGACACGTGAAACCTTTGAAGCTCAGATGAACCCACTAAATTGCTCTCTCAGGTTGTTTTTTTGGGCTCGACCCAAGGAATAATGATCCTCCTCATCTTCCTCTCTCTTTTCTGTCTCTTTCTCTCTTTCATACACACACACACACACACACACACACTATTGTGTACACCACGCCTGTCCCTGCTTACAGACACTTTGTGGCTCACACACAATGAGTAGCTTGATTGTGTCGATGGTTATGAGAAGGAAAGGATTGGTCTTTATAAAGCAAAGACATGTCACAGGAAACCGTCTGTAAACATACAGCGAGGGAGAGATGTAAGGTAAAGATAAGTTAGTTATTATAGTCTGACCAGTTGATTTGATAAGCAGGTGGCCATGACACAAAACTCACAAAAGCAATGTTGGTACTTTGGTTTTACACAATTGCTGAATTTGCATTAAAAAAATCAGACATAACAGAAATAAAATGTGAACACACTGACATGATACAAATCTTTATAACATAAAGAGGCTCAAAGACTTTACAATGTTTTGGATAATAACAACTGAACACACACATATCACCTTAATGTTTGTTTTTGTATGATTAATGAAATAAATCCTCTTTCCAAACATTGTGCAGCAGAGGATAGAACAAAGTAGAACTATTCTCGGATTTGGGAATGTGGCTCTCCGTGACGACATGTTTAAAGGCGCAGGCACACAGCGGAGTAACGAGACCCATTCTCTGTGCCATTCCTTTGACTGTATCTTTTAATTAGAGATCTCTCATTACCCTTCCCCCTATCCACCTTTGTCTGTTTGGTCCGTGGGGTCTGAAGGATGCTGGTCTCCTGCCGCCGGACATCCTCTGGTGGTGGTGCTTCCATCAGCCCCGTGATGGCAGACCTCTGCCCACTAACAAGAGCGTCTCCTGTTTACAAGACGGCGCTCCTCAACAGCTGTGCGACTTGTCCGTTGTGCTCACTGTGATTCATTCATTTATATTCTTCTGTCTTTCTGTATGCTTCTAGTCTCCCAACAAGCCCATGGTGCCCCAGGACAAGATCCGCCCCCTGACCAGTCTGGATCATCCACAAAGCCCTTTCTATGACCCTGAAGGGGGCGCCATCACTCCAGTGGCCAGGGTGATGGTGGAACGCATTGCCAGAAAGGTCGGTCTCATTCACCAGGCAGCTGCAAATATAGATACACTACCGTTCAAAAGTTTGGGGTCACTTTGAAATGTCTTTATTTTTCAAAGAAAAGCACAGTTTTTTCAATAAAGATAACATTAATCAAAAATACACACTCTACATTGTTAATGTGGTACATGACTATTCTAGGTGGAAACGTCTGGTTTCTAATGAAATATCTCCATAGGTGTCTAGAGGCCCATTTCCAGCAACTATCACTCCAGTGTTCTAATGGTACATTGTGTTTGCTAATCGCCTTAGAAGACTAATGTCTGATTAGAAAACCCTTGTGCAATTATGTTAGCACAGCTGAAAACAGTTATGCTGGTGATATAAGCTATACAACTGGCCTTCCTTTGAGCTTGAAGTTTGAAGAACAAAATTAATACTTCAAATATTAATCATTATTTCTAACCTTGTCAATGTCTTGACTATATTTTCTATTCAATTTTCAATTCATTTGATAAATAAAAGTGAGTTTTCATGGAAGACACGAAATTCTCTGGATGACCCCAAACTTTTGAACGGTAGTGTACTTGTGTTTCTTCTGTGGCATAATGATCACAATGCAAATAATTAAAAGCATAAAGGTAAACAATCCGACCGTGATGCAGCGGTGCGACTAGTGACGATGATGACATACCAACAAGACTTGAATTGTGCTGCAGAGTGCAGGACAGTGACCCGGTCAGCCCTTTAGATCTTTCTTCTCACAGCAAGTAAAGAAAGAAAAAGAAAAAATAGTCACGTTTTGCCTTATTGCTGTATTGTGAGGTAATCTACGTGTTCTCCCAACTCGGCTCCGCACCTCCTCTTCACATATAAAACCTGCTTAGTTCACTCTTTAAACTGTTGATGTTATGTTACACTGATTAATGAATCAAAAGAATAACATACAAATAGAACTGGCATCTTTTACTATCTGCAACAATGAGATTTGTATAAAGTCACAGAAATGAAATGTAATAGTTTAGTAGTTGTAGACGGTAGTAGTAATGTGCAGGGGATATTTATAAAGTTTCTTTAAGATGACCTATTGGTTATTCTATGATAGCTGAGGGGGTTTGAAAATGTGTCAAGAGAGTAAAGACATCCAGAAAACCTTGACCAGTCATCAGCAATGGCAATCATTCTTGATTCAATAAAAATGACACAAAGAAAAACAAACAAAAAACTAGAATGGGCACTCGGTAGAGTGCATACCTTCGCATTTCACAAGATTGGGCATTGAATTATGAACATGTTGGCATTAGTTGCATGCCAATTGGATACAAATTGACCGTGCTATGGTAAAAAGAAGATTTTGACCTTTTCATGACCTTGACCTTTGACCCGATTGATCCCAAAATCTAATCAAATGGTCCCCGGATAATAACCAATCATCCCAACGAATTTCATGCGATTCGGTTTAATACTTTTTGTGTTATGCGAATAACATGCATACAAATAAATAAATAAATACACGGCGATAAAAACATAACCTTCCGCATTTTCAATGCGAAGGTAAAGATAGTTAAAACACATGCGGCTGGTTGTACAATTCCTTGCTATGAGATGTAGATTTTATTCAATTATAATTCCCTTGGTACTCAAATCAGAGGTAAAGGGTAAGCAGTCCTCCAGTGCCATCTAGAGGCAGCTGTGGGGAGTTCATCCCATGATCCCTTGTGTCATCATTTACTCACACACACATCCACACAAAGCACTTTCCCGTGTGTTCGATGCCATTCGTGAGCGTCTGCTGAGCATCTCATTGACCAGCAGTCAATCTTTCTTATAGCTTTCTGACAGAAAAGCCAAACAGCAGAGCGCCTCAGAGAGCAGAGGTCTGTCATCGCGGTGTTTCTGTGTGTCCGCAGGGCGAACAGTGCAACATCGTGCCGGACAACGTGGATGACATCGTAGCAGACATTGGACAGGAGGAGAAAGAGGAAGGTCTGGATCCTGCGCCCATGTCACTCTCACGTACACACACACATGCACACAAGATCAAAAGCATAGGTAACTATTATAACACTTGTTTTCCCTTCTTACAGATGACACCCCCGAGACGTGTATTTACTCCAACTGGTCTCCGTGGTCCGCCTGCAGCTCGGCCACTTGTGAACAGGGCAAACGGATGAGACAGAGGATGCTGAAGGCCCAGCTGGACCTCAGCGTGGCCTGCCCCCACACCCAGGATTTTGAGCCCTGCATGGGGCCTGGCTGCAGTGACCAGGGTGAGCACTCATCTCCACAATGACAATAACTCTTCATGGGGTAGCTAATGAGAAACAATAGTTTTATTGAGCTTTAAAAGTCCAATCTTGAATTTTCATCATTTTATTCTTACATTTTTTTATTTCAATATTATGACTCTTGCTTTTGTTAAGGTTGTTGTTGACATTTAATTTTTTTTATTGCAATGGACAAATAGACAAATCGATAATACCCAAGATACCAATAAACCGCAGAAATGAAGTGAGAGCAGACGCAGAGGCAAGGAGAGCACTTTGTTCATATGGCAGGCTTTTATATTTCACAACACGTCATGTTAAATTCCACTAGGGCATTTAATATGGACACAAATAAATAGTGTCAGCTCGTTGTTAAAGGTTCATTTCTTTGAACTTTTACATTTTCTCTCCCTCCCTACAAGCAGCAGGTTGGGTGTTCATGTAAATCATAAATGGTTGAGCTTTGTTTGTCAACAATCTGATCTATTAATGAGTCATTAGAGTGTGTGATGTGCATTTATAAGCGCACACAGAATTAACACTTATTAACCCTCCTGTTACCTTTCGGGTCAATTTGACCCCATTCAATGTTAAATGTCGGTGTTCTTTGGGGTCAATTTGACCCCAGGCTGTTTTTCACTGTGTCAAACATATAAGAAATATCAACTTTTTTATATATTTAAAGGGCTATTTAGGTAGTCAACAAACAAACATAAAGTACCTCACACTTAAACTTGGGAAACAATATTAATTCTAATAATTTTCTGGAGGTTTTAATTGCTGGGGTCAAATTGACCCCGAGGGTAAAATATGTTAGTAAATGTGAAGGTAACAGGAGGGTTAAACTACAAGCTGAGATCTTCCTCCTGGTCTTTGGACTCTTAGAGGCTGCGACCTGCATGCTGTCCGAGTGGGTCAGCTGGTCTCCCTGTACGTTGTCCTGTGGGCCGGGCACACGCTCCCGGGAGCGTTACGCGAAGCAGTTCCTCGATAACGGCTCCGTGTGCACCCTGTCCACGGAGGAGACGGAGGACTGCGTGGTCAACGACGAGTGCTGTGAGTTTTGACTTCTCCCCCCGCCGAGCGGTTTCAGTCCACGCTCTACATCCAACGAGGCCCCGTCGGTTCACCGCGCCTCGTCTTCCCCCTCTTTGGTCCTCAGCTCCCAGCAGTTGTCTGGTTACAGAGTGGGGGGAATGGGACGTCTGCAGTGCCACGTGTGGTCCGGGCGTGAAGAGGAGGGAGCGGACCGTGAAGACGCCTCCTGCCGACGGATCCATTTGTGGGGCGGAGGTGTTGGAAGTGGAAAAGTGCATGATGCCCGAATGTCGTGAGTACAGCAGCATCAGGACCACTATCACTCCCTCCAGGAAGTACACCACAGCTTAGTTCTTCGGTTACTGATGGATTTATTCCTCAGTCAACACATGTCAACATACGTTGGCCTTCACATCACACACAACATATTTGCACGTAAATATGCGCGACGAAACATGAACATAAAGAACGTCGCTGGCTGCACACAACCCGAGAGGGAAATGGGTTTACTTAGAAAACAATCATCTTTGATAAGCCAACACTTTGTTCTCACTTAAACTTCTTTCACTTAAATCTTTTAGCGGAGTACAAAACTTCTAGCGCTGCACACAGGACTTCCTGATGCTCACCGCCCCAAATGCCAGAACGGAAATGGGAAAAAAGGATTTTGTGTACTCTGCACTATGCTCCTATCCTGCGATATGTTGCATATTTAAACTCAAAGAACTGATTCCACTTACTGCTCTTGAATATAAAATGAAAGAAATGGAGGCAGGATCCCAAAAATGTCAATGTTTCTTTAATGATCTTGGTTATGTCACTGTGTTAAAAGAAATGTATCTTGTTCTGTGTTTTTTGTTTGTAACTATGTGTTTTTTATGTTGCTGCCTGGTCACCCTCGAAAAAATAGATTTTTAATCTCAATGGGACTCATTTGGTTCAATAAAGGTTTAAATACAAAAATAAAAAAGGAGCTGGTCGCAACTAAACAACATGGGACATAAAAATAGTTCATATCAAGTGTGAATACAAACAGAGTCACTATTCAAGAGAGAAGTTGTACAAATAATGACATACAAAATATTGATGGCAGTTAAAACCACAACTAACCCGACACTTCCTCTACCTTCGCCTCATGAAGCACGCGGGGCAGGTAACGTGATGTGAGGAGCCCTGATGAGGAGACAGCCTCACATTTAGTATCCCTAGAGCAACGCTCCGAACTTTAACAATACAAGACTTTCGTTCAGCTTTCACTCTTAAACAATGAAACTGGTTGAATGAAGCTCGACGTCCCTGTGCAGACACCATCCCCTGCATGCTGACTCCGTGGTCGGACTGGAGCGACTGCAGTGTGACGTGTGGGAAGGGCTCCAGGACCCGGCAGCGCACCCTCAAGTCCCCCGTGGAGCTGGGAGAGTGCACAGAAGAGTTGCACCAGGTGGAGAAGTGCATGCTGCCGGAGTGTCGTAAGTCTTTTTTTGATCACTCACATTGCTCCACAAGTATAATTTATTGAAATGTATGATAATTTCATCTTTGATATGCAGCCTGCTGCTCTATGCGGCAACACTCACTGCCGATGTCGGTTACCTCGCAGCAGAAAGAAAGTGAACGACCTTTTTACTGTGGAGCTTTTCTATATTTACAGTCGGGTGATGATTGCTGGTATATATAAAAAGTTACAGCTGAGTTAATGTGCTGTATTTAAGCTTAAATTAATACTTTCCATCAGACATCTAACATTAAATAAATACAGAAAAATTGTATTAAGATAAGCAAATATTTAAATTTTCTATAAAATATTCTAGAGAATTGAAAAGATAATTTTACTATATATTTTCTATTTATATCTGTCTTTTCTTTATTTAAATTTTGTCTTCATTATTATTTTGTTCCTCTCTTTTTGTCATTTACAATGTTTTGTCGCGTTCTTTTTTGTTCAGTGAAACTGAATAAAATCAATAATTAAAAAGTACAAAAAAGATCATTTGAAAATAATGACTTTGTTACATATTTTGTCCTGACAAGTTTAATAAAAAAAAAGTCCCACATAGTACATATTTGGTCACAAATTACAAATGCAAGCTAGCCATATCCAAAAATATATTTTGTTTGCAAAAAAAAGTTGTTTGGTTGAGATATTGTAACGGTTTTTCAAACTTTTTTTTTATTGATTATACTTTTCATTCACCGTCTTTGTTTTCGATGGTAATTTATGTTACGGTTATCCCATGATGAGGTGTGTGAATATAAAAAAATTATGTTTATAACAAATACATATTTTTAAACCAGACACTTTGTTTTAATAAAAATATTTTTTCCCTCGATGTGTATTTATATATAATCCATAACAGCACAGTGCAACACACATTAAATCAAACCCCATCATTCATCTCCTCATAAGTTACTCTTCCACTCATGTCTGTTTTCTACTCTGTGACCTCTTTGTTTTTGTCCATTTCTGTCTCCTCAGCCATCGACTGTGACATGACCGAGTGGACCGAGTGGTCCGAGTGCAACAAGTCGTGTGGGAAGGGTCACACGATACGGACACGCATCGTGAAGCTGGAGTCTCAGTTTGGAGGAGACTCGTGTCCCGAGACCATCCAGAGGAAGAAGTGTAAGATAAGGAAGTGCAGCCGAGGGCAAGCCAACAGCGACGAGAAGAAACGACGCAAGGAACAACGTGAAAAGAGGAGGAGCAAACAGGACCGAGCTGAAGTGGCCGCAGAGCATCCGGGTTGGTATTCCCCTTTTACATTAACAGAACTATAATATCACACAGATCATTTACATTTGTTCAGGGAAGCATTATTGTGATAACCTCTCTCTCTCTTTCTCTTTTCCTTGGTTTCAATCTTAAGGGTGTAAAATGAGGCCGTGGTCGAATTGGACGGACTGTACCAAGCGGTGTGGCGGGGGTATTCAAGAACGACTCATGACAGTGAAGCAGAGGTTTAAGACTACACAGCTGTCCAGCTGCAAGGACAGGAAGGAGATCAGGGCTTGCAATGTGCAGCCCTGCTAGGAGAGGAGGGGGGGGAGGGGGGGGAGATGTTTCAGGGAGGGAGGAATGACTATAGGGCTGGGAACAGGACCGGGCAGAGCACACAACGGCCCGACGCACTCTGTTCAGGGCTGAAACATCACGCGCTTGAAGCTGTCTTGGTTAAATCCAGAGCTCAGGTCAGTTGTCACCAAGAGGAGATGAAATTAAAACTGGAAACTCACTGAAAAAACTCTGGATTTTCACTAGGCGGATTCTTCTGTGCTTTTAAACTAGCTCTTTTGCAAGATTACTGTAAACTTGTTGTTGTATAATTTATCTCGAAAAATATGATTATGAAATATAAATTGATTTAATAAAAATATAAAGAACTGTTATATAGTGTGGTTTCCTTTAGTAAAGTGCATTCCAGACTTTAAAGCACAGGTGCACAGACATTCCAGTGTTTTATACGCCTTCAATTATTGAGTTGTTTGTAGGACGCACATTCCCAGTTGGCTTTTTGCTATATTGTTGTACATGTAGATGCACCACGATTGAGATCTATATGATTTTGAGCATTGTTAGAACATTTTATTTTTTTGATAAGAATGTGTCCCAAGATTCTTACCAAAGTCTTGTGTTGATGTTTTCTGTGTCTTTTCCTCTGTATTATTCTCTGTTACTCTAACATATTAATATTTTGTAATAATATCACCTTTACAATTAAAGTAATTGTGACAACTTGTCACCTGAATCTGCGTTTTTTATTTTAGACAATAAAGCTGTGAGGTCGGCAGTGGAGGTTTACACTCCTGCTGCCACTAGATGGCGACACCGAGCTGCTCACAGGGAAACTGTTCATTCCGCAGGCTGCTTGTTACCTTCGCATTGAAAATGCCGGAAGGTTATGTTTTGATCGCCGTGTATTTATTTATTTATTTGTATGCGTGTTATTCGCAAAACTAAAAAAGTATTGAACCGAATCGCATGAAATTTGGTGGGATGATTGTTTATTATCCGGGGACCAGTTGATGAGATTTTGGGATCGATAGGGTCAAAGGTCAAAGGTCATGAACAGGTCAAAATCTTTCGCAGAACTCAAAGTATTGAACCGAATCGCATGAAATTTGGTGGGATGATTGTTTATTATCCGAGGACCAGTTGATTAGATTTTGGGATCGATCGGGTCAAAGGTCAAGGTCAAAGGTCATGAACAGGTCAACATGTTCTTGAATCGCATGAAATTTGGTGGGATGATTGGTTATTATCCGGGGACCATTTGATTAAATTTTGGGATCAATCGGGTCAAAGGTCAAGGTCATGGTCATGGAAAGGTCAAACTCTTTTTTTACCATAGCACGATACATTTTTGTCCAATTGGCATGCAACTAATGCCAAAATGTTCATAATTCAATGCCCAATCTTGTGATATGCGAAGGTATGCGCTCTACCGAGTGCCCATTCTAGTTCTTCTAATGTCATGCTGCACCAACTGACTTTATACCGTAACCCAAATGAACTCAAATATATCAAATATCAGAAGTAAAGTTGGCCTGCCTAAAATGCAAAATGGCTCATATTAGATTATTCATATTAATACAAATCTACGGTCCTACTAACCACCTTATTCTACAGTAAAGAGCTTCTAGACATAATTAAGGAGCATTCCAAGATATGTTGTCACTCTACATAGAGGTGGACATCCTACTTTAAAGAAACAGTGAATTGGAGAGCAGACTGAGATGTGCCGGCTGAGATCTTCAAACGTTCTGCCCCCCTACACACTCAAAGAAATGACTCATTGGATGAACTCAATTAAATTGTTGGCAGGTTTTCCATCCAATAATTATATGCAACTCCAACTCAAATTTAGCACATCAGTGCAATAAAATGTAATTAAGTTAGTCCAACTCATTTGTATCAAATACATCTCAAATAAAATAATTATATTCATTAAATTAAATTAATTTGTGTTTGTCCAACTCAAAATATAAACTAACTAACTAACAAAATATGCAAACTCCACACAGAAGGAATGCCCGGACTGGGAATTGAACCCACGGACCTCTGGCTGTGAGGCGACAGTGCTAGCCACTACACCACCGTACAGCTAAGAAAGTGTCTTCACCTCATGTAAACAACTGATTTTCAGCTGGCGCATGCGCAGAGGGTAGTCCTCAATGAAACACATTTATTTTGAGTTGATATGCACACCATCTAACCTAAATAAATCTAATAAATGAAAGTATTCATACATTTTGTGTTACACCCATTAAATATAAATATCTATTTTTGTAATTGATTTATTTAAATGTATCAAACAATATTTAAATGTGTCACCTCGAAGAAGGGCTTGAATCGTTTTTGTGAGTGTAACCTAAATAAATCTAAAAAATGAAAGTATTCATACATTTTGTGTTACACCCATTCAATATAAATATCTTCGTTTTGTAATTGATTTATTTAAATGTATCAAACAATATTTAAATGCGTCACCTAAGAAGGGCTTGAATCGGTTTTTTGAGTGCACTAGTTCAATCAGAGACTTATTCCGAATTCAACAATAATCTTTATTACAACGGTAACAAAATGGAATCGTCACCGTGCATAGTCTTTTTGGTGTTCGGACTCTATCCAGAACCAGGATAAACAAGGGGCGGGGACGCTGAGTTCTGATCCAACAGAATCCCCCCCAAGAAGATTTTATCTGAATAAAATTAATCTATGTCTTACCTACAGCTGCAGGGAAGGCCTCCAGGCAAAAGCAAAAGTTATTTGGGAGGGGAATGGTTAACATTAGTACTTGTTAAGGGGCTGCGTGAGCAAACATCGACCCGATACAGATGAAAGTGAAACGTCCCAAAAGATAGAGTACGGCCCCTAGACAAGTATAGATTAGGGAGTAGGAATTTAAGAAGTGGTCGAGTGGGAAGAAGTTGTCTAGTGGGACCACAGATAGAGAAGTAGTCACCTTAGACCTTGAAATGTGAGGCGGTCACGTTAAACCCCAATGCACTCCAGTTAGACCCTAATGCGGTCCAGTTAAACCCCAATGCAGTCCAGTTAGACCCCAATGCAGTCCAGTTAGACCCTAATGCGGTCACGTTAAACCCCAATGCACTCCAGTTAAACCCCAATGCAGTCCAGTTAAACCCCAATGCAGTCCAGTTAAACCCCAATGCAGTCCAGTTAGACCACAATGCAGTCCAGTTAAACCCCAATGCAGTCCAGTTATACCCCAATGCAGTCCAGTTAAACCCCAATGCAGTCCAGTTAAACCCCAATGCAGTCCAGTTAGACCACAATGCAGTCCAGTTAGACCACGAATTGAGAGGCGGTCAAGAGAAGGGGAGTGGGGGTGAACATTAACATTGGCGTAGAAAACATTCCTGTTTATATGCCAACACAATCACACAAGGGGAAGCCAACACACTTCACACCCATTGGAAGCATTGAAAAGAAGAATTATTATGGTCGGAATTTAGCTGTTAAAACATAAATTGCTGGAGAGGCCGTGAAAAGAGGTGTCGGGGTTTAGAATTAAAAAAAGAAATGTCTTAAAGATGTGTTTTTGTTTATTTGTGTGTGCAATCTGCTCGGAAAACCCATATAGCTCCGGGTAACGCAAGGCAGACTGCTGGTTATGAAGCCTTTTTGAGAGCAGACTCAAACTGGAAATTCACCTCAAAGATGCAGTTCTGCCAGTAGACCTTCCACCTGTCTGTGATAATGAGTTCCCTCTGTGTGTGGACACATTAATGAATATGAATATTCTGGGGAAAGGCCAAGATTCATGTACTCTAGATTACTGCAACAACTTACTTCTTTCATAAATGCCCCGGCGCAACACTGTGTGTTAAAGCAGAGCACAGTGTTCATGCATGAAAGGTCTTTAGGTATCTGTCAAAGAAATTCAGCATGGATCAACGGTCTTTAACATATATAATTAAATATTCTGCATCTCGATCAAACCCTTACTTTTAGGTCACAAATACGGTTTCGACCATTGACGATCACACATCTGTAACAGAGTTGCAGAAAACTCTGGTCTCGTGTTACTTTTTCAGTCATATTAATCCTTTCCATAAAATAGCCAGACAGATTTTCTGTCTTCACTTGTCTACTAACCTTCTCTGTCAATAGTACCATTGACCGTCATTTTACCAAAACGGGCCGTTATCCGAGCTGAATGATTAACATTGGCCTCAATGTGCGGCCAGCTGTCTACAAAGTGCAATGTGGAAAAAATACATACTACAAAATATTCAATAACTTCACTGTTATGAAGTGTACCGTGACCAAAATCCTCTTCTACATTAACGGGCTCATCCCTGTTGTACTACAGCTGTTATTTTTGATGAAAATGTGTTTTGGATTCAATATTATTAATTAGAAGGAATTTTTAAATTAGAAAACATATTCAATAACTTCCCTATTGTAAAGTGTATAGTGACCAACATCTTTTCAAACATGAATGGGCTCCTCCTTTTTGTAGACAGTAGCAATTTTGACAAAACATGCTTTTGAGTAATTATTATGAATTAGGACACACTCTTTAACCACCAGGGGTCGCCTTTAGGGTGTACTAAAGCAGTAATAACTGAGAATTCTGCTTACGTACTGTATAATATTTGTTATTGGGAGGACAAGTCAATAATTTCACTGTTATAAAGTGAAGCATAACACAATCATCTCATACATCAATAGACTTCCCCTTGTTGTGCAACAGCTCTTATTTTGAAGGAATGCGATTTTGAATAACTATGATGAATTCTTTTTAATATATTCTGGAAACTATATTGAATAGCTTTAATTGTATCCACTGTAGCATATAACAAAGCCTTCAAATTGTTGCATGACACATATTGCAGTAATGCCTTATGGTATGCCATCTGCCTGCATTATGTTACACACTTTTGTATCACTTGTTTCCCATTAAATTATTCTGAATGACAGTGGTAAACCGCAATTGAATAGCATTTGGTTAAACTCCAAAAAACATTTGTTACATTTACTATAGTGTAACATGTATTTCAAACAATACTCATTCATATTTCCCATGTGAACGTGATTCAGTCATGTGGAGATACAATCTATATGGTTGCCCTGCACAGGCTCTTTTCCCCTCATGTATAGACCACAGCAGCAATTAATGTCCGACATTTTAACCTGTTCAAACTTTCTGCGAGAGGTCAGTTTACCAGTTAGCATCTTTAGAATATTTAGTTAAATACACAATTAGAGTCTGTAAGGCAGTGTGAAGTGTGCAGCCCTGGGCTGGGCTGACTGCCCCCCTGAGGGCACAGCTCATTATCTGGCAGCAGTGTTATGCATATTTAATTTCAAAACTGAAAATGGTTATCCTGCTTATTGTCCTGCTCATTTTTTCTCTCTCTTTCATTTACTGTCAACCTGTTCTAGTGCTAGCAAAGACCAGGGAAACCTTTTTACAGCGATAGCACAAGATGTCTTTCCTGTCACGTTATCTTCCCGTTGCTGGGGAAACGCATTTTGCAGGATTCACAGAGCACTAATCTGAAATTGACTGGCACCCACATCAAGCCTACAGAGACTCACAAAGAGGCTTCTGTAGAGCCTGATTGTCATTTTAAATGAAAGCATGAGCACAAATGAAAAACATAACATTGAATAATGTAAGTATAATGTGAGACATGCTAAATAGTATTACATTATTACATTACATGTCATTTAGCAGACGCTTTTATCCAAAGCGACTTACAATAAGTGCATTCAACCAAGAGTACAAACTAAGAACAACAAGAATACAGAAAGTAACATTTCTTCAAGAAAGTCAAACTACAAAAGTACCAAAAGTAAGAGCCATTTAAGTGCCACTGAAGTGCTAATCTGTGTTTCAATCCAGATAGTCAGAAAATATGTGTTTTTAGTTTCCGGCGAAAGCTGTAGAGACTTTCTGCTGTCCTGATGTCAGTGGGGAGCTCGTTCCACCACTGAGGAGCCAGGACAGCAAACAGTCTGGATTTCGAGTGATTAGCTCGAGGTGCAGGAGTCACAAGTCGGTTGGCTGTTGCCGAGCGGAGCGAACGCGCCGGGGTGTACGGTGTGACCATATCCCGGATGTAGACGGGGCCCGATCCGTTCAGAGCACGGTACGCCAGAACCAATGTTTCGAAGCGGATGCGGGCAGCCACCGGTAACCAGTGGAGAGAGCGGAGGAGCGGAGTGGTGTGGGTGAATTTCGTGAGGCTGAAGACCAGTCGAGCTGCTGCATTCTGGATGAGCTGCAGGGGTCGGACGGCCTTAGCGGGTAGACCTGCCAGGAGGGAGTTGCAGTAGTCAAGGTGTGAAATGACCAGAGCCTGGACCAGAACCTGTGCCGCCTTCTGAGTAAGAAGAGGCCGTATTCTCCTGATGTTGTGCAGCATGTACCTACAGGAACGCGCTGTCGCAGCGATGTTGGCTGTCAGGGAGAGTTGACTGTCTAGTGTCACCCCGAGGTTCCTGGCAGTCAGGGTAGGGGCCAACACAGAGCTGTTGAAGGTGGTAGTCAGGTCGCGGGTCGGAGAGCCTTTCCCTGGAAGGAATAGTAATAATAATAATAATAATAAATTTAATTTATAACGCACTTTACATCCAACAAAGGATCTCAAAGTGCTACATTGCACAAAAAGGGGAAAAACTAAAAACAAACAAAGGAGAAGAATTAAAATAAATAAAATAAAACCAAACATAAATGACTTTAGAGTTTAAAAAGTAGTCAATCAAACGCTTTTCTAAAAAGATAGGTTTTCAGGCCTTTTTTAAAAGAATCCACAGTCTGCGGTGCCCTTAAATGGTCGGGGAGAGCATTCCACAGACTGGGAGCAGCTGTACAGAAGGCGCGGTCGCCCATGGTTCGGAGCCTTGTCCTCCGAGGCTGGAGGAGGTTGGCCAGTCCAGAGCGGAGATGGCGTGGGGAGGATTGGGGGGTGATGAGTTCTTTAAGGTGGGACAGTGCCATGGAGGCACTGGTGGGTCAGCAGGGAGACTTTGAATTTAATCCTGTACTGGACCGGTAGCCAGTGGAGGGATTTGAGGGCGGGTGTGATGTGGTGGGCTTTCCACCTCATCAGGATCCTAGCAGCACAGTTCTGGATGTACTGCAGCTGCTGGATGTTCTTGCTAGGGATCCCGATGAGGAGTGCAGTAATCCAGCCTGGAGGAGACAAAGTCATGGACAAGATTTTCGGCATCAGAGAGAGTGAGTTTGCAATGTTCCTGAGGTGGAAAAAGGAGGTCTTGCAAAGATGTTTGATGTGGGCCTCATAGGTCAGGTGAGGGTCCATTCTGACACCGAGGTTAGTGACTGAGGATGAAAGGTGGATGTCGTGGCCGGAGAAGTTGATGCTGGTGATAGTGGATGACCGGGTCTGGTGTGGGGTGCCAATGAGAATGGCTTCCGTTTGAACTGTTGTTGCAGAAAGTTAGCCGTCATCCATGCCTTTATCTCCTCCAGGCAGGTGGAGAGTGTGGATAGGGCTGCAGAGGGGGTTGGGTTGGTTTTGATGGAGAGGGGTGTCATCAGCGTAACAGTGGAAAAATATTCCATGCCGGCTGATGACACGACCAAGAGCATGTACAGAGTGAAGAGGATGGGGCCAAGGACTGATCCTTGAGGGACACCACAGCTGACAGGGTGCATTTCTGACTTAGCACCTCCGAGGGACACATACTCCGTTCTGTCCGTGAGATATGATGTGAACCAGGCCAAGGTAGAGTCAGAGAGTCCGATGGAGGAGTGGAGGCGGTGTAGAAGAATGCAGTGGTCCACGGTGTCAAATGCTGCGGTGAGGTCAAGAAGGATAAGTAGTGATGGAGAGCCAGCATCAGCCGTCATCAGCAGGTCATTTGTGACCCTGACCAGAGCAGTTACAGTACTGTGGCCAGAGCGAAAACCAGACTGGAATTTCTCATACAGACTGTTTGATTTGAGATGGTTGTGGAGTTGGGCGAAACTACCCTTTCCAACACCTTTGATAGGAAAGGGAGGTTGGAGATTGGGGTAGTTGGCAAGTACTTGGGGGTCAAGGCTGGGCTTTTGAGTAGCGGCTGATGACAGCAGTTTTCAGAGGGACATGGCCAGACCGGAGGGAGTGGTTGATGATTTTAGTGATCAGGGACTTATTGCAGAGGAGTGGTTTTTTATCAGGGCTGAGGGAAATGGGTCCAGGGCACAGGTCGAGGGCTTCATCTTCCTCAAGATGACTTCAACCTCATGCTGTGTGATGTCCGTGAAACAGCAAAGGGGCTGAGTAGTTCCGGACAGAGGGTCAGCGGATGTGACTGGAGATGCAGGGGGGGCAGAGGCTGGAGAGAAGAGGGAGCAGGGGAGCAGGGACAGCGGGGTGGCTGGAGAGATGGGGGCAGGGAGGTAGGGAGGCGGGGGCTTGGGAGAAGGGGGCGGTGAGGCAGGGGCAGGGGCTGGGGGCAGGGGGGCTGGAGAGAGGGGAGGGCGGGGGGGCGGGGAGGCTGGAAAGAAGGGAGCGGATGATGCCTACTTTTGTTTTGAAGAAAGAGATGAAGCTGTTGCATCGCTCCCTGTTGTCTGAGTGTAGGGGGGTCCGAGGTTTAAGGAGATGATTAATGGTTGAGAAAAGTTGCTTGGAGTTACCAGGGCTATTGTTAATGATGTGGGAGTAGAACCGGGACCGTGTGTCACTGAGGGATTTGCTGTAGGCCTTCTGATGTTGGCTAGTTTGTGAACAGCAGTCCTGAGTCCTTGAAACGCCTTTTCTCTTCAGTAGCCGCAGCTCACTGGTGTACCAGGGAGCTGAACATGTGAAGTTGACAGTTCTGGTCTTGACTGGGGCATGGCAATCCAGGAGAGTGCTAAGTGATGAATTGTAGAGCTCCACGAGTTCAGTGACTGAAGGAGGTTGGCAGCGGAGAGATGGCGGAGGTCAGTAGTCAGGGTGACTGGGTTGATGTTTTTAAGGTTCCTGAAACTGATTTGTCTGTTGGGTTTATTGAGGGGGGACAGGGTAGGTAGCTCCATTGAGATGGCTTTATGGTCGGACACGCCCAGATCGTGCACTGACAGATTGCTGGGGTGGGAGTTGGTGATCAACAAATCAAGAGTGTGGCCTCTGGAGTGTGTTGGGACATTGACATGTTGAGTGAGGTTGAGACTGTCTAGAAGATTGAGGAATTCAGCTACAGAGTAGGAAGAGGGGTTGTTAACATGAATATTAAAATCACCGAGTATGATGATATTCCCTGGGGTTATACAGAGTGTGGTTATGATGTCATGTATCTCGGAGATGAAGGCTGGGTTCGGTTTAAATGGGGCCGTAAACCAGGAGAACTGTAATGGAAAGTGGCGATTTGCATTTAAATGCAAGGCATTCAAAGGAGGAGTGAGCAGGCAGGGACAGGGGGGACAACTCAAAGTCTTCCCGGTACACAAACGGCCCCCCACCGCGGCCAGTGGTGCGGGCCTTGCTAAGGTAGGTGTAGCCAGGGGGACAGGCTTCATTGAGACTAGAGTAAACCTCTGGTTGTTGCCAGGTCTCAACTAGGCACATGAGGTGTATCTCCCTGTCGGTGATGTGATCATGAATAAAAGATGCCTTGTTATTTAGTGATTGTGTATTTAAAAGTTCAATTTTGACAGGGGGTGCTGGGGTGGTGGTGGTGGTGGAGTGTCTCTGTAGGGGCCGGAGTAGGCTGTGATCCACTCCACGTTTTCTGTCCTGCTTGGAGTAAAATAGCCTCGTAGTGGCGGCGCTCTGATGACGCGTCAGTTGTGCGACGGGCGTCCAGATGGAGGGAATGCACTGCTCAGACTGCTGGTGGTAAACAAAGTTTCTGCGTGTACTCCAGTGGGCATAACGTGGGCGACGCAAAGTCCGAGTTCGTTTACGATGGGGATGTTGAGTCCAGGAGTGATTGCGGAGTTGAGTTTGCGGAGCTGTAGGAAGGAATAGCTGAAACGCCATGCCGACATGCCAGGGACCGGCGAGCGACGTCCCCCGGAGGTAATTCCTGCTTGTTTACCGCTCAATA
This sequence comes from Pseudoliparis swirei, assembly GCF_029220125.1. Taxonomy (NCBI): domain Eukaryota; kingdom Metazoa; phylum Chordata; class Actinopteri; order Perciformes; family Liparidae; genus Pseudoliparis; species Pseudoliparis swirei. Next base: position 9,440,390 of record NC_079391.1, read on the forward strand.
AAACCTTGCAATCCACTGGTTGCAATCCTTGGCTTTTCCACATAAAAACAAATAAGTAAAACACGTAATCCAAACTGCAAAATGAAGCGTAGACTAGCGTAGATCCCAGATCCCAGCGAGCGAGCAGCGGCAGACAAACACGCCATCTAGCTCGGTCTTGTCAGGGTTGATTTTCAGGTGGTGCGCAGACATCCACTGAGAGATGTCAGTCAGACAGGCAGAGATTCGCGCCGCTAAACGAGAAGATCAGTTGGGTGTCGTCAGCATAGCTATGGTAGGAGAAGCCATGCGAACGAATGACAGAGCCGAGATAATTAGTGTACAGAGAGAAGAGGAGGGGACCCAGGACGGAGCCTTGAGGAACCCCAGTAGTGAGAGGACAAGGATCAGACACAGATCCTCTCCAAGTTACCCGGTAAGTGCGGTCGTTGAGGTAGGAGGAGAAAAGGCAGAGTGCAGTGCCTGAGATACCCAGGTCCTGAACAGAAGAAATAAGGATCTGGTGGTTCACTGTGTCAAATGCTGCAGAAAGGTCTAGAAGGATAAGGACAAAGGAGAGACAGGCTGCTCTAGCAGTGTGAAGCTGCTCAGAGACATCTGAGTGGCCGGCCTTGAATCCAGACTGGTGAGGGTCAAGAAGGTTGTTGCTGTGGAGATAGGAGGACACTTGGTTAAAGATAGCTCGCTCCAGAGTTTTGGTGGTCGGTCGAGCGGAGGTCACCAAGCTAAGAACTTGATTAGGAGACAAGGGGGTGAACGAGGAAAGAGAGGGGGATGAAGAAGAAGTTGGTGGTGGTGGAGTGATAGAAGATGGGTTAGTAAAGGACGAGCGTATGTCGTCTATCTTGTTTGTAAAGTAGTCGACAAAGTGGCTCGGCAGAAGGGTGGAAGGAGGAGGGGGACAGGGGGGATCAAGGAGGTTGGAAAAGATAGAGAAGAGTTTTTTGGGGTTAGAGAAGGAAGACTGAATTTTGGTCAGGTAGAACGAGCTTTTGGCTGCCGAGATAGAGGCAGAGAATGAGGAGAGAAGAGATTGATAGAAAAGCAGGTCGTCCCCTTGATTCGATTTTCGCCATTTCCTTTCCGTCGCTCGCAAGGTGGCTCTCTCGGCGCGCACCGAGTCAGACAACCACGGAGCCGGAGAGGATTTGCAAACCGGTCGTGTCTCAAAAGGACAAAGAGAATCAAGAGATGAAGACAGGGAAGAGAGGAGTGTCTGTGGCAGAGTTAGGATGCATGAGTGAGAAGGAGTCAGTTGAAAGGAGAGCAGATGGAACAGAGGAGGCCAGAGAGGAGGGACAGAGGGTGCGAATGTTGCGCCGTACAGGTAGATATGGGCGGGTTGTCAGTTCCAGAGAGCAAGAGAGACTAAGAGATGAAGAAGTGGTCAGAGACATAAAGAGGAGTTACAGTGAGGTTAGATGTAGAGCAGTTTCTAGTGAAAATGTAGTCTAGGTGGTTACCGACTTTGTGAGTAGGAGGGGAGGGACTGAGTGAGAGGTCAAAGGAAGACAGTAAGTGTAAGATCACAGTAATAATAATATTTATATGGACGTAACAGTATATATTTTATTCTATTTCAACCGATCTAACAATGTCTCTCTGTGTGTCTCTATGTGGACATGTCCTTTGTATATCTTGACAATCATACATGATCTACTCGGGGACCCGAGGGAGGAGCATGACCAATCTGGTGTGATTTGGAGAGGCGACACACGGCAGGGCTCGGGGCTCTGCCGACTGAGTCAAGCTTTTTGTGTAATGTTTAAGTAAACAGGGACAATATTGTTGATTGTCTTCAACCAATCATATTGTGAAGGTCTAAAATCCAACATTGATTAGAATTAATTCATAACGCTATGAGTCTGACTGCGTCCAACTCCACAAGAAATGTGCAGGTTGTGCTGTGATTTTGACAACTAATGAGTCCTTGATCTTTGTTTATCTCATTAACTAATTCTGCAGAACATGAGGTGAGCCAACATACAATATTACTGTTCTCTTCAAGTCTCTCTTTACCTCCTGAATCCCAGCCAATTCTGTAAAATCCTTAAAACACAACATATGAATAAAGATGCACACTCCTATACATTCATCTTTGACAGAACTGGCAACCGCTTATTGTGAAGTTCATTAATGGAATGAGAGGGAGAGGAAGACATCTAGTGGTTGAATGTTATAAAATGTTATCAAGACCACATTAAACATTTAACATTTAAATAATATAGAACAATTGCAGTCAAACTACCATTTTAACAACATTTCAAAATGAACTTCCAATCATTTGAACATTAATTCAAACCAAATAAAACATTATCAAAGACTTTTGTGCATCAACTCCAACAAGATAGCATAGTTCACATTATGGTAATTGAAGATGGTAATTTCATTAATTTTCCATTTATTTTGTTTAGAATTTATACATTTATTGTGAATGATTAATTATCTCTCTAAGTAGCACACTGTTTTGTAATGGCTCTTTCAGCTCATAAAGCTAATTGACATTTGTGACCGTATCATTTCAGTGGTTTACATGTTCGGTCAAAACTTTGAAAATAGAAAAAAATACAGATGATACCAAAAAAATCACTATTTAATTTTCAACTCTTCAAAATAAAGAACATGAAAGCAACCGCTGTTACGAAACAGGTGGTTCTCAAGGCTGAAAACAAACAAGAATAAACAAGTTTACTGGTTTATCTGTGTAATTTAAGTAATTAGATCTTTTACTTTAGAGCCTGTTTTATAATCCATGATAATGTCCAATCAAACAAACCTCATTTCAATGTGAGATTAAGCAGTCGTTTGTGGGTTGTTGGTGTGTGTGTGTGTGTGTGTATCCAGTATGTTTCTGTGGCTACACCCAGAGAGACCGTACTCCCCCTCGCACACTCGATCTATTGAGTCCTTACCTACATCCAGGTAGTTCATGGTCATAATGAATCAGGGGAATTAAAACAGCCTCACACATGCCTCTGTTTTTATGTGTTTCCTTATTGTTGTCATAGAATGTACTAGAAGATAACATAAAGCAATTGGACACCACAAGAGTAAATAGCTCACCAACGCTGCGCACTTGTCTAACATGAAGCTTCCAAATATGTTCTAATGTTAAGAGAAATATAGGGTTGAGTAGTTTTCTCACTCTGGAAACCAAAACGTTAGGATTTATATTTATGCTCCATCTCTCCTACTTTGATGAACACAACTGATTTGATAGCAGTGGTGTATAAAGTACCCAAAAGCAATACTTTAAAGTAAACATACCTTACTGGAAAATGACTCCAGTAAAAGTGAAAGTCATCTATGAGAATACTACTTACAGTATCTGATAGTTACTGTACTTAAGTATCAAAAGAAATGTTCTCATTATAAATGTACATAAGTATTGAACATAAATGTTAATAAAAAAGCTAAAGGTCAGAATCTTGAGATTTATGAAGTTTATTCTTTTAAGTTTGGTGGCCACCATGACAAAGGTCAAGGAGATGTGTTAAAAAATAATTGGGTTGGCGGTGACCCATCCAGGAGAAACAATGTTCAACATAATATATTGTACAGAAGGATACTTTTGCATCTACTATGAACTTATCATCATACTTCTTCAAAAAGCAATATGACACTAAGAAGGAGTTGTAATATTGCATTTATAAGGATGCTCATTCCGAGGTGCATAATATTGTGTTCATTCAATAACATTCACAATCTTATACATCAGGTCAGTGTTTTGAGAAAGGACACCTGCCTTGTAAACACCTGGGCCTGATTTAAACACAATGTGAAAAGATTTCGCTCAAGCTGAATCTTCAATTGAGCGACTGCTACCATCATAACGAGATCTGATCATCCACAAAATGACTCAAATATCAAAACATGATCAATACTAAAGTAAGACCGACTGTAACAACCCAGATATTACTGGAAACTGACAAATGTCCTGTTGATCTTCAAAAGAAGTTAGTTTTCAAACTTGAGAGAATTCAGTCTCTCTCTTTTTGGGCTCTAGATGAATCAAAGTATCAGTTTTCTTTGTAAAATGTAATGAAGTAAAAGTGAAAGTCAACAGAAATATAAATAGCAAAGTACAGATATCCCAAATAAAATAAAATACGTAAGTACAGTATACACAACTGTTTGATAGTCTTGGATTAACAGGGTAATTGTTTTAGGATAAAAATCCATAAATTCAGATTGCCACCAAGATAGAATCTATTATTTCATGGCCTGAGGACTATCTGTCAACTGAATTTCACAGATTCTGCCCACACGTATTAGAGATATGCTGCAGAATCAGACGCACAGCATGACCTCCTCAGCAGCATTCACTGCTCTGGGGGCTCTAGATGAAGAGACCAAGAGGACACACAGTTTCATAAAGGGAAGGGTCGTTTTCATGGTGCTGTCAACATATTTTCCCTTCAACATGTATGATCTGATTTAGTTGTTTGTAGGGCTCTCTCTCTCTCTCTCTCTCTGAGCTGAGCATGGAGGTTGTGAGCTGAGAGCGGTATATTGTTGTTTAACGGTGGGTTTCCTCATTAAAGTGGCAGTTGTTTAGCGGTATGAATGTTGTTTGTGTCACCGGGATGTTTGTGTGAGAGACTGCGGGTTCACGGGGGGTTTGGTGTGTGTTTGTGCATGTTGGCGCAGGCGGCTAGCGGCGTGCTAGCCGGCGAGCTAACGGCATGACGGACCTGAGCTGGCTGACGCGGGGACACGGCGTGAGGATCGCGCTCGTGGTCAATATTAAGTGACTTTCCTCAAACTTTTCATAATTTCTTCTTTCATATTTCAATCTGTGATTGAGTTGTTGTCTGTTCGTCGGTATATTTTAGTTTTTTTATTGGGGTTTTGTGGAGGGGAAACCGTTTCTGGTTTAAGATGGCGTCCTCTGAGACGCCATCTTTGTCTCTGAGACATTGAGTTTGGATTCAGCCCGATCCAGGTATCCCAGTAGAAGTGGTTCTCTTGGCTGTGGGACAGTGTGCTTCCCGACCACAAAAAAACCTGCGGACCTGCGAACGAATGGATCCGCGACCCATTTGTGAACAAACGCGGTGAATCGAGCCTGTCGGTGCCAGAAGACCAACTGCTGGAGATAGTAAATGACGGTGACCTTAAAAGGGACATTTATCACAACAACTCTGGAGGTGTTCTGTCAAAAAATCAAAGCCGATTATCCAGAGATCGCCAACAGAGCTTCCATTTCCCACTTCATATCCGAGTGCAGCGGGGTTTTCTGCAATGACGGCGACGAAAACATAAGTGGCGCAGCAGACTGGACGTAACAAACTCACTTCGGGTGTCGTCTCCGATCACCCCGAGATGGGACCTGCTCGTTGCAGAGAAACAAGCGCAGGGCTCCCACTAATTCGGCGTAATGGTGAGTTGCATTTGTATGCACTTAATGCAGGTTGTATAATTCGATTGCGGCATTTTTGTTACGACATGTTTATCGCACATACTTGCTGGTCCGTGAAAATATGTTCCGACACGGAACCGGTCCGTGGCTCAAAAAAGGTTGGGGACCGCTGTTTTAGAGCATTTTCCAGATGCTAAATCTTTTTCTGACAACACAGAAAACAATTGGTGTGGAGACATTAGATCAGAAGAAATGTTTCCGTCTTAAAAAATACATGACTAGTCTCAGGAAACAGATAAAGGAGAATACAGTTTTTAAGTGAAACTGTCATGGATGTGCTGCACTTAATCTTTATATTACTGTTAGCGGTCTACATCAGGTTTCCTTTTTTAGATTTTCAATTTCACTGAAGGTTTCTTCCTTTTTTCCCCTGAGGGTTATTTGGGAGTTTTTCTGGTCCCGATGAGGTTTTGGGGGCAGGGATGTCTATGTTACATTGTTGTAAACTGAGACAAAAAATTAATTTGTGAAATTGGGCTATACAAAAAATAAAAAACTGAAACTGAATGCGCAAGGTGAGGGTTGAGTCTTTATTCGGGAATGGTTGGAGGGCCGTGACGAGAGAGCAGTCACTGCAGAAATGGTCAAACGAAAGAATCCGGAGTCCACCGGAGAGCTGTGACGACACCAGGGATGTGGCTCTTTGAGGAGCTCCATCTCATCCCCGGTCCTGACTTCGGTCAGCCCGAGATCCAGACTGAGATATTATAAACACGGAACTCTTTGTCTTGTGATCAGTTAGAGGAGATGGTTATGAACTTATGAGTTGTTGTTTTTCTTCACTAATGTTTTAGTTTTGTACGAGAAATAAAGACCCCTTGAAAATCAAAAACTCTCTCTCTCTCGCTCTTGAAATGCGAACTGTTATTCCTTTTACCAAAAGGCTTTTTGATGGCTTAGTTTTCACTTGACATTGTAGGCTTGAATGGCATGTACAGGTGTTTGGTTATGTCATATGCACAATAAGCAGACTAAAAAAAAGAAACTGAGCAGTATATATTATAAAAAGGTACAGTATGCATTATTTCCTAAAACAAAAAAGTAAAGACTGATAAGAAAATAATCCCTCTCTTCAGGCTCACTAGAGGTGCCTGCTGCTTGTTCTTTCTCTTCCTATTCATCCGTGTTGGGGATTCTTCTTGGGACCTCACATGCCGGCCAATAAGCTGGGTGTGCAGATCGTTCTCATTTACATTTTCTTTGTGCTTAAGAATGTCACTGTCATAAAACGATCAAAAAACATTTTATTCTTTTGATTCATAGCTCCGTTCTCACTCACGCCTGCCCCTCTCTTCGTTCACTGCTCTGCTCTCTCTCTCTCGATGAGCCAGAGATTCAAGATACTTTTTGAATGCTGTGTTTACGAACAGCAAACATTGATATTGTATACCATTTAAAAAGAGCAAACAAGTCTGGACATATATGTATTATACATACAGTATATTTTGAGTTTTAGTTTAGTTTATTTCGATCAGCAATACTATACAAAAATCAAAATTTCAACAAAAGAAGAAAGTGGCCGACCGAAAGGGTCAAGGCTGAAGCTATCAAGCTTATAAGTGCCCTAACCTATGCTTTCATGAAAATACTTATTTTAAAGAACCATTACATATGCCTATATATATATATATACATAAACATATACACATGCATACAAATTCACACACCCATATAAACATATATACACACACACATACCTACATATACAGGACTGTCTCAGAAAATTAGAATATTGTGATGAAGTTCTTTATTTTTAAAAATGCAAAAAAAAAAAAAAAAAAATGATTCTTCTTTCATTTTAAAATAAAATGAAATATTATTTTGCTTTTATTTTGAAGATAAATCTTTTTTTTACTTGGGTCTGAGGAAATAAAATTTTATGAGATAGGATTTTAGAGTTTTCTTAAGCTGTAAGCCATAATCAGCATATAAAAAAGAAAAAAAAGGCTTAATATTTCAGTTGATTTGTAATGAATCATGAGAATGCATTTTTTTTTTTTTTTTTTTACTTACAAAATTACATAAAACAATCAACAAAACAAAAACAAAAAAGCTTGTCCCCATTATCCGTTACTTATGAAGCGTCATCAATGCTGATACTTCTGTACTTGTACGTCTACATTTTACTGCATTTAGTCCCAGTATTCAATAAAGTGGCTGAGTGCGTGAAATACCAATAGAACAATTAATGCAGTTCAATGCTTCAATTATGGCCATACCTTTATCATAAATGATACTGATGTGCAGACGAAGGTTTGGATACTTCTAAAACCCTAGAAAATCTATATTTATGAATATGTGGAAGCCTTTATTATTTTTTCTTCTCATGTTCCATGTTGTGAAAGTATCGTGCGGAGCATCTTCTGAAGCTACTCGATTCATACACGACTCTGTTCAATATTATGATACAGCTTTTGTTGCTGCTTTAAAGCTGCCTCACCAAGCGTAAACAACACAATCAGCAAGTGGTCTCTGAATATCATCGTATAGTATCCTTCTGCCCTAGTTTGCAGCCACTCGAGTGAAATATGTATTAAATAGAAGATTTAACTGATATTAAATTATAAGTGAATGGTATTAGCATGGGTCATTACTGCTCGTATAATGTCAACATGATGTGTTATGACTGCTTTTTTTCCATGTGAAGAGACACAGTTGTGCCTTTTGTCATGGCTATTTACATATTAACAGGTTCAACCATCCGTGTGACTAGCACTGTTTTCTGATCACTATATTGTGTTTCACAGCGATTCCCCAAACACACACAGAATCATAATTTTGTAGTGATAACAATCCCAAAGAGACTGGCCAGCTGGGAGTCTTTGTGCCCCATTTCCATGTGGATGGAACAGATTCCCCTCTGAAGAAATCTGTGTTTTCACCAGGTTTTCAGAAAGCCATAACCAGGGACATTAGAGCAACAGAGGTACTTGCTGCACTGTTACCACGGCAACAGGCGGTGTGGGGGGTGGGGGCATCATCATCGCCTTTCTGAGACTGGCTGTTGTTGGTTTGATGCAATGCTAAACCTTAGTTGGTTGTTGCGCCCTCCGGGAGACACCGAAAGTGGTTTCCTGGTTTCCAATCGACCATAAACTGATGGACTCAGATTTATTGTATGGAAGGATGGGGAGGACTTCAGATCTGAGATAGTGTTAACACACACAAGAAAATATGTTCGAAATTATATAATGTGTATATATATATATATTAGGGCTGTCAGCGTTAACGCGTTAATCTATGCAATTAATTTGGCCGCGATTAACGCACTAAAATATTTTAACGCAATTAACGCAACTTTGTTTACTTCCGGTGTGCGTTGAAGTTGTTGCACTCCTCTGAGTGTCAAACCGCGGCAGTCCGCCTCCTTCCTCCGGTCTGCTCCTCGATATTCACAGAGAAATAGAGGGCGACGTGTCGGTGACGCGGGGCGGAAGGTGCAGGTGACTTTTTTTTGTTGCTCCGCTCGATGCGCGCGCAGACACGCCGGCATGGAGCTCTGCGGCGCGGGACGGAGAGCCGAGAAGAGTGAACGACACGTCGAGACAGAATGACATGCTGCTGTAGAGACGACCAACAACAGACGTTTAGTTTAATAAAAGAACAAAGACGTCTTTAAGGAAAGAACCGTACATTACTTCTGCTGTAATCTGGCGCTATAGAGAACATTACAGGGGGGCGGGGCCTCACCCTGATAGAATGGTGGGGGAAACACTGGGATGTGTCACATGCAAAAGCTTTTAAAAGGTGAATTTACATTTTTTTGTAAAATCGAGAAAATGAGCCCCGCCTCCAGAGGGTTAACGTGACATATTTGAATGTCAGTCAGTTTACCAAGGCCACTGGTTCTGCTGTTCAATGTCAAAGATGACAGGACCAATGGGGTCTCAAATGCACTTTTTTTTTTACTCATCTGGATGTTTCACTGAAGAAACAATTTATCATCCACGATATTAAATACTTCACTGGCACTTTATAGGTAGAAGCCTCTTTGAAAACACAGCTCTGTGTGAAGTTTTGTCTTTAAAAAATAATATAATTAAACAAGTGTCTAAAATACACGCCGTCTGAAGTGATTACTCATTCATTTAGAAGATTTAGTCTTTAGAAGAAAAAAACCTTTTAATCGCGATTAATGATTTTCAATATGTGCGATTAATTAGTTACTTTTTTTTAATCGATTGACAGCCCTAATATATATATATATATTGTCATATGCAGACTGTAACAGCTTCCGGGCCGTTACCCGTGGGTTTCCCCCACCAGCACCAAGGATACTCAGACCACAAAGAGGTTCCGTTGGAAGACATGTTTAATTGTCGGCACACAACACTCAGCAGACTGCAAACCTGCGCCTCTGCTCACTCTCCTCTACCTCCAGCTCTGCTGCCCTTTTTATATGAGCAGCATCGGCTGCTGACTGATTGCCAATCAGTCAGAGCAGCTGACTGATTGTCAACCAGCCAGCAGCCGAGGCCAGATTGGGGACAGCTGCCACACAGACCTTAAAGGGTTAATCCTGTCACTGTTTTGATCGACAAAGAGAACAACCAATTAGAGGTACTGAAGATGACATGTGACCAATAAAGTTTTCGCCAGTGTAAAAGCAACACACATCGGGACGCCACTTGCAGACAGAAACAACGGCGGGATGCCTCCGGATTGTTTCCGAGGAGGTGAGCAGCAAAGAGTCTGCATCCCGGATAAGCAACAGGGACGCGGAGACCCAGCCAGGTCGTGGTGTCAAGGAGTGCAGTCTGATGGTGGACACAGGAGCGACTTCACACATAATCACGGATATTGCCAAGTTCAAGAAGTTCAATGTAAAGTTCCAGGCCGAGGCAGACTGCGTGGAGTTGGCTGATGGCACAAGGTGCAACGGAATCGCAGAGAGGAGATGCAGAGGTCAACGCCAAACACAACGCTGTGACGGGCGTTGTACATCCCCTCATACACACAGGACATCTTTTCTGTAAAAGCAGCTACAGCCAGAGGAGCCACTGTAATCTTCAAACAAGGGAAAGATGTTCTAAGACAACGATGGTACAACATTTCCCATTGAAGAGCATGGCAGACTATACCTACAAACTGTCGATGATAAATGTGATGACCAACGTAAGGGGTGTTTTGATATGCGGACATGGCATGACATTTTAAGGCACTGTAATTATGATGATATTCAGAAGTTACAGAGTGTTGTTGATGTTATGACATTCAAGGGTAAATCAGAGAGAACTGCCCTTCATTGCGAAGTGTGCACTCGGGGAAAGTGTATCCAAACTCGGAACAGGAACCTGATGGAAGAGCAACAGCAGCTCTGGAGTTGGTGCACACAGATGTAGAAGGACCAATAGACCCAGAGTCCAGAGACGAGTATCGCTTTGCCTTATCATTCACTGATAATTATTCCAGTGCAGTGTTTGTGTACTTTTAGTGACACAATAACGGCAACAGAGAAGTTCCTTGCAGATACAGCCCCGTATGGGAAGATTAAATGGATCTAGTCTGACAATGGGAAAGAATTAGCAGGCACCACTCAACAGAAATGGGATCAGACATGAACTTTCAGCATCATGATCACCGCCCTGAGTGGTACAATTGAACAAAATTGGTTCACTTTATTTGACAAGGCTAGGAGTATGCTAATAGATAACGATCTGCCAAAGGAGTTATGGACCTGGGCACTGCAGTCAGCAGCGGTAGTGAGGAACAGATGTTTTTAACATTCGAACAAAACAGACACCCTACCTTATGCTGACAGGAAGACGTCCTAACCTTTCCAGGATGCAACAGTTTGGGTCATTATGTTATGCCTATAAACAGGACAAGAGAAAGTTGGACCCAAGGTCTAAGAAGGGAATCTTTGTTGGGTACGACAAGAATAGTCAAGCATACATGGTCTACTATCCTGACATGGGGAAAATACAAGGCACGATATGTAGCCAAAGGATACAGCCAAAAGATGAGTGGAGACGATGAGGAGACATTTCCTCCTACTGCAGACATGACCAGTAGCAGGGTATTGATGCAAAAAGCAGCGCAGGAAAAACTAATTTGATACCAGATGGATGTCAAAACTGCCTACCTACATGCGCCAATAGATTACGACATTTACATGACACAACCAGAATGTTATGAAGTGAAATCTAGCACAGATGAACAGTTGGTGTGTAAAGCTAGAACAGATACTATATGGACTAAAACAATCAGGCAGAAATTGGAACAAGATGCGAAATGAGTATCTGAATGAAAATGACTTTGTGCCTATCGTTGTTTTGACACAAGAGAAACAGAAAAAGTGATCCTGATAATTTCGGTTGATGACTTGATCATCGCTGCCGGTGTGTAAAACATGTGAATGAGTTGCATGATACTGAGATATCTGAAAGGCACAGTTGACAAAGAGTTGTGTTACAGAAAATGTGCCAGTGGGAAACTGGGGCTACATGCATACAGTAATGCAGATTGGGCAGCTGATGTAACTGACAGTAATCTGTTGTAGGCCTCCTATGCCCGTCTAAGCCTAAATGAGAATGTTCCTTTGATTTCATGGAAATCCAAGAAGCAGTGTTGCACTAACAACTTGCGAGGCAGATTATATGGCGTTAGCCACAACCACACAAGAGTGTATGTACCTAGTTCAACTACCAGAGGGCATTGACGGATGTCAATACACACCACCTAAGGTTTAGGAGGATATCGGTGCAAAGGCCTGAGCGAAGAACCCTGTAAGAAGATGGGTGTAAACATATTGACATCAAGTATTATTTCATAAGGTCAAAAGTGAATGATGGGAGAATTAGTTTGAATTATTGCCCAACAGACCAGATGTTTGCAGATGTGATGACAAAACCTGCAACAAAGTTGAAGTTGAATACGTTTGAAAAGTTTATGTTTGGGGATTAACCATGTGTATGAACATACATGATGAAAAGGGACAAAAGCGGGTTATGATGTTTTTGTTCGTTTTGAATATATCAATGTTAGACCAAGTGGGGGTGTTAACATACACAAGAAGATATGTTCTTAATTATATGATGTGTAAATATATATATATATTTTGTCATATGCAGACCTTATAGGGCTAATCCTGTCACTGTTTTGATGGACAAAGAGAACAACCGATTAGAGGTGCTGAAGATGACAAAGATAGTTTCACTCTGGTTAACGAGAGTTCCACTGAAACCAAGTGATACCCCCAAGTTCTTTTATTCCTCCGTATTTATATTCCCGTTAACACTGGGTTTACAGCCAGGATCGCTGTACATTCCACACATCTGCTAACAGATAGTTACATCCAAAAGTAACATGATTCTATTTCATACAAAAAATACCAATATTTACCATTTAAAAAGCATCCAATTAAGTTTGTGTTCCACAAATATCTGCCTGTGGTCAAATATCACTACACTTATTGGAAGTTAAGAGTCAAACACTGTTTGGCTTTTTACTTTTGCAAATAAAAGTATGAAGATGAAGAAATTAGATTCTTCTATTTGTTTCCGTATGTACCCTAATGGCACCACTTTCATGTCCGGAGCAGGTAGTTGTATGTATCCCTCTGTATACTGAACCCATGGGACATATGTGCAATATACACATTGAGCCTCACAGATTGTATTCGCTAAATTATTACTGACACGATAACGTAGTGAACATGAGATAGCTTACTGCCCCTAGGTTCATACTGTATGTTGAATATAACATGAGCCCAGGAAGCATGCTGCAATGAAGGCCATTTCTGCTCTATGGAGTGTTGGGTCAGGAAACAGAGACTATACTTTCGGTCATCTACGCACACAACAGGTACGGTTTACATGGACACATTTCTTTATTGGTTGATTTCTGAAGTGGGTCTGGGATGTCATTGCTATGGTGATTAATTGGCTTGTGAATGTGCGCATTGCCAGAGCCTTTTCTATTCATAAATTATTCAGTACATGTAAGTACAGACATTAAAACAAACAGATGTATCCTTGCGCGCGCGTACACACACACACACACACACACACCCACACACAAAAACACACAAAGGGTCCAGCCCTGCCCTGCTCCCCTGAGTCTATTTTAAGAGCTCTCTCACTAAGATGCCAGCAGCCTGCTGATGCTCTGGCAATGTGTCAGACTAACTGAAAAGATACTACACTGGCCACAGTGGTTATCATCCCCAGGACATGGACATCACTTAAAAGATAATCAATCAAAGGGTATTACACACAAAACATTGCAACATTATTTTGTGCTTGCAACTGTCAATGCACACCAATAACAAGGTGCAACCATCCTACTGTTGGTGGATCACCTCCATTTGCTCACAGTATTTTGGACTGAGTCATTTTCAAATGTTATTTTATCATGTGTTTTATTCGATATTGCCAAGCCTAGTGCAGTGCCAACATGGGGATTGGCCGTTAAGACCACATGCCTGTTCAGAACGGGCTAAAGTCTTGGATCCCGCTTTGCTGCTTGCAGTGTTCTCAGGGGGCAATCGTGGAATGGCCAAAGAGGATACCGTGGAAATACCGGCCCACCTCCATCAACAACCTGCCTTCCCTCTTACATCGCCGGCCTCGACTATAATCTATGCTTCACAGAACACGTTCAAATTACTCTCATACAAGTCCAAAATGATTGACTGACATTTATCCATTGTATTTACTAATCTTATCTTTTCTGTCAGTCCAACTTTGTTTCAGGTGTTCCTAAATGTCAATCACTCTAGCCTACTCAACACTTGCGTCACTCGCTCGCATACAATGCCGTTTTTGAGCGTGAACCAGCAGCACGGCACCGGCACCAAAACGTAAGTACTTTAAAAGGTGGAGCTGAAAAGCTCAGAGAAAAAGAAGAGATGTCTGGAGGAAGGTGCATCAACATATTTATAAATCTGATTTATTTGGGAAACCACAAACTGGTGACAGTGATATGATGGTAAGTTGTGGCGTTGACTTGGCCAATAATAGCTAGCTTTTCACAGATGAGGTAACGTTCCCCGACAAGCTAGCCTAGCTAACGTTAGTTAGATAAATGTCCAAAATTGAGACAGTATTGATCTGGTCAATAAGCAAACTAGCGCTGTTGTCACCATCGAGATTGTCTAATTTAATATGTTCGCCGTATAGTCACTTGCTTACAATCGTCAAGCAATCCATGGTGGTAGTTGTAAAGAGGACAATCTAATGACTTATGTCTAATAACGCTTAAGATGGCAAGTGCTATTTTACACAATGGCAAGCTTATCTCCATAAATCAGATCAATCAACTGGTAGTTACTGCCCACATACAGTCTCTTTAACATTGACTGTCATGTTTATATTTTTGCTGACTTTGCAAAAGCCCTTATGATTGAGGGTTGATTTCTCTCAGTGGTAGAAGGAGTTTTGGTCCAGTTGCTATTTGTGAATGTAGTGGATGACAGATGTATTCTGTTGGAAGGTGAGTTTTAACTTGGGAACAGAGATATGTGGTGTTTCCATTTTAGTCTGACTTGTTTATCGCATAGCTATCGCATGCGGTAAAGCAAAGAAAAAGCAAGGAGAAAAAAGAGAAATAGAATGAATACAGAACAAAACCCATTCCATGCTTCCATTATTGAATATTATTATTGAATACGTGACCATTATCGTGTCCTATCAAATACAGGATAATTTTGTCATATTGCCCATAATACACCAATCAACACACAGACGGAGATCCCTTTCTCTACAGTTACATGAAATGACAACTGTCAACATTAAATACATTTTTCTCCGAGAAGTATATTTTAGGGAGCTTTTAATCCTTCCTTGATTTTTTCATCAAACTGTAACAAATTGAATCTAGTAATGACACCTCAGTTGTTTCCTCATGTTTATGAACATTATATTCCTTATAATTGCAGTCACCAAATACGTTACATCTGGGACTTTGCTGAAGCAATGCAACAACATTCCCCAGTGCCTCTTGGCCAAATTAATCGTAGAGCAATTAAGCACTGCAAAATGGTCCCATTCCTTGAAATGTAAATGTTATGTATTGTCTTCAAATAAAATGATTATATTTGTCAGCATAGGGGCTGTGTAGAAGCATAGCAATGTAAACAATACAGTGTTAATATCGGAGAAAGATAATTTGCACTTTTGATGTAAATATGCTATTTATATTTTGTACAATCAACATGTGTTATATTACAATTTGAGATTGACAATTTACATTTGGTATACAGCAGGTATAGTGCTGGTAATTACTGAGATATATTGTAGACTTGGCCCCAAAGATCTATTAAAAGATCAAGTTGCCTGGCATCAATTGTAGGCTTATTTCTCCATTCTGAGGCTCACACCTTGAACATGTGCTTGAGGTGGAAAATCTGGCAGTAAAAAACAGATATAGCCTCTTGAGATGTCAACATTTATTTCGACTGTCTTGAATTCATATGAATGCCAATTTAATTTATCTTTGTCCAATACAGCAGATATGTCAACTGGAGCTGGTGCATGTTTATAAAGAAAATCCTTTTTATAGGAGCGTCCTCCCACGAGCCTCAGCGGTTTTAACCTCTCTCTGGATGGCTCCCTCCGTAGGCAACACAGAGTCGAGCAGAGCAACACTTCTCGTTCCCTAAGCAGCTTGCAGTCTGCCAATCATACGGGCGGAGATGATGGAAAGGGAGATGAGTCCCCATCGGCCCCTATGTAATGTATAATATGATAAAACCCACGCTGCCTTTCTAGCAAGTTCATGGAGCAGCTCAACAACAGTTTGCTCATTAGATCACTTTTTATTTGCTTTGTTTTCTCTTCATTGTCTAGTCATCCATCTGCATTGAATAGCTATGCACACCCTTCAGTAATATATTTGCTTTTCTTACTGCCACTCGATGGAAGGAGTTCAGCTGCAGATGCACTGTGCATTCACATGTTTTGCACTTTAGGACCTGTGAGCACAGACTTCACAACGCATTACTCTACCACAGGGGCCTCTTATTAAATGATATGTAGGTGCAGATACTATTTATTTTATTTGCCCAACAGAGGGCTAGATTTAATTCCATGGTAATTTTTTTTAACAATGGTTTGTGACACTGTTGGGAGAGTATTTTATAGGCCTGTTGGGATATAACATATTTACAAGGGCTGAAGCGACTTCGGGTGAGCGTTTCAAGATGGCGACGTATATCTTGGACTCTCCTGGTGTTGTGCACCGACAGATATGCTAGAGAGGTTCATGTCATTTATGTTCGCTTTCTCTCATTCCAGGCTTCCTGATTGTTTTCACCTGTCATCACACCTGTCTCCTATGCTCATCAGTGTCAGCCCCGCCCCTGATTGGTCCCACCTGTGTCTTGTTACCATGTGCTTAAATTCCCCTGTCTCCCAGTGTTCCTTGTCAGTTCGTCTGGTCTTTTGCCATGATCAGGTCGGGTTATGTTGTCTTGAAAAGTTTTGATCCTCACTACGTGAGCGCTTTCATTTGTTCACTGCAGAACCGAAAAATAAAGTACTTACAAATACTTTATCTCTGTCTCCGGTCGCAATTGGGTCCTACTTCCTATGTCTGAGTTCGTAACAGAAACTGACCACATTATGGACCCAGCCGACCAAGAACGCTTCACGCGCTCTGTCGGTACAGGGCGTGACGATTTTTCATCACGAGGAAAAACTGGACAAAGTCAGCGGAAATACAAGAGCTGAGAGGACGCCAGGCCGGTTCAGGAAGAATTATCTACACAGATGCAACAACTGGTTGCCCAAATGAATAATTTTTCACTCATCAACAGACTGCTCCTCCGGTGACGTCATCCACAGCTGAGAATTTGCCTGTCAATACTCCAGCTGACGACCCAGGTCAGGCTGTTTCCTCCCGATACGGCTGGCTCTTCCGGAGAGATTTTCTGGAGACTCTTCAATTGCAGAGCCTTTCTGGTACAGTGTGATCTGCATTTTCAACACAACCCAGCAGCCTTTTATCTGAGCATGGTAAAGTGGCGTTTATTGTGTCTCATTTAACGGGAAGAGCTGCAGCCTGGGCTACTGCAGAATGGTCTAGAGACACCGAACTATGTTACTCATTGGCCGATTTCATAGAGACTATGAGGCGTTTTGACCACTCATCGCCTGCTACGGAGGCCAGCAGAAGACTGTTTCAAATACGCCAGCTCAACCGTCAGGTGGTTGATTATGCCATCGAGTTTCGTACAGCAGCAGCGGACAGCGGATGGAATGTTCCGCCTTCGTGACGCCTTCATGACAGCACATTCGGAACCGATAATCGACGAGCCGGCTCCACTGGAGACACCCGTGCATCTGGAATCCCTGATCGCTGTGGCCATCCGGATCGATAACCGTCTTCGAAAGAGAGAGGAGCGCCCAACCGAGATGTTATTCCCAGCTTCCAGAATTCGCCTCGGAGGGTCGCGCCGCCAGCGGAGGATTTCCAGCTCATGTTACCGGACCATCAGAGGACTACACTTAATGACTCCGGTGAACCCATGCAGCTTGGAAGAACCAGGCTTTCTCTGGAGGAGAGGCAGCGCCGTCTATGGGAGGGTTGCTGTTTCTACTGCGGCCAGCCGGGTCATCAACTCGCTTCGTGCCCGGGAAAAGATCGTGCTCACCAGTCAAAAGGAGGGCGCTGGTGAGCAAGTTTCCCGCAGAATTCCCTCCTCGACCTGTTACTCAGGTAGACATTTGTATTAACAATCAGACCATTGACCAGGGTGTGTTAATAGACTCAGGGGCTGACGAAGCCTTATAGACTGGGGCCTAGTCAAACAGCTAAAATAAAACTGTCCCGCTATCTCATCCTGTTAGTGCCAGTGCCTTAGACGGCCGCTTGTTGTTCACAGTTACCCATTGCACTGAGCCCATACGGATTACTATAAATAAGGACCATACCGAGAGCATGCAATTTCATATTTTTGAGTCGACTCAGCACCCGATTATTTTGGGGTTTCCTTGGCTGAAGATCCACAATCCTCACATAGACTGGCCTTCAGGAAAGTTAAGGAATGGGGAGAGGATTGTAAGGGCAGGTGTAAACTTTAGCAACCTGTTAATGCACCAACAGACTCTAGTAGGATCATTATAGATCACCCTGACTATCCTGATCTACACAAGGTACCTTCCTGTTACCATGATTTAAAGAAGCGTTTAACAAGTCTAAAGCCTTGTCGCTACCTCTTCACCGAGATTTTGACTGTCCCATTGATCTCTTACCGGAGCCCCATTCCCAAGGGAGACTTTACTCGATTTCGAGACCTGAGAGAACAGCAATGGATGAATACATCTCCTCTTCACTCAAATCAGGGATTATCCGTCCTTCATCGCCTCCAGCCGGAGCGGATTCTTTGTGGGAAAGAAAGACGGGTCTCTGAGACCTTGCATAGACTACAGTCCACTAAATGACATTACGGTGAAGAACCGCTATCCTCTGCCACTCATGTCATCTGCTTTTGAACTGCTTCAACGGCCAAGATATTCACCAAGTTGGATTTAAGAAATGCATATCACTTGGTTAGAATAAAACAAGGGGATGAGTGGAAGACTGGATTCAACACTCAGAATGGTCACTATGAGTACTTGGTAATGCCTTTTGGACTGTGCAATGCACCGCTGTTTTCAAGCTTTTGTGAATGAGGTTTTATGGAATTCTTGAATATTTCAGTGTTTGTGTATCTGGATGACATACTGATTTTCTCCCCAGACGCTAAATCTCATGTTAACCATGTCCGCCAAGTTTTGCAGAAACTACTGGATAATCAGCTATATGTCAAGGCAGAGAAGTGCGAGTTCCACACAGAAGAGGTGTCTTTCTTAGGATACATAGTCTCACCTAATCATATCCAAATGGATCCTGCGAAGTCAGTGCAGTATCCCAGTGGCCCACACCAGACTCCAGGAAAAAGGTTCAGCAGTTCCTAGGATTTGCTAACTTCTATAGGAAGTTTATTAGGAATTTCAGTTCTGTTGCTGCTCCTCTGCATGTTCTGACTTCTCCTAAGGTTCCTTCAAGTGGACCCCCCAGGCGGATCTTGCTTTCAAACTTCTCAGAGATAGATTCACCTCAGCTCCCATACTCACCATTCCAGATCCCCAGCGCCAGTTTATGGTCGAGGTGGATGCTTCCAATGAGGGAATTGGAGGAGTACTGTCTCAACGTTCTGCAGAAGACAACAAGATGCATCCATGTGCTTACCTGTCGCGGAAGTTGACAACGGCAGAGCGGAATTATGACGTGGGAAACAAGGAATTGTTAGCTGTAAAAGCTGCCCTCGAGGAATGGAGACACTGGCTAGAGGGTGCAGAGCAACCGTTTTAGTCTGGACAGATCACAAGAATCTAGAATATATAAGAAAGGCTAAGCGTCTCAACTCCCGTCAGGCCAGGTGGACACTTTTCTTTAGTAGATTCAACTTCACACTCTCTTTTCCCGGGTCTCAGAATCAAAACCCGATGCTTTGTCTCGCCTTTACGATCCCGAACCACTTGCGGTAGAGCCCAAGACCATCCTTCCACTTAACCGGGTGATCGGAGCCTTTTCCTGGCAAGTGGAGTCAGACGTTAAAGAGGCAAATGTCATGAATCCAGCGCCTAGCGAGTGTCCCAACAATCTGCTGTTTGTTCCTGAGGCTCTTCACCCAAGGTCATCCACTGGGCTCACTCATCTGTGCTTTCGTACATCCGGGAGTAGCAAGAACATGGTTCAGGATACACCCACGATACTGTTGGCCATCCATGAAGAAAAATGTGTCCAGGTATGTAGCGTCTTGTCCGGTGTGTGCGTGTAATAAGACCTCATCTCAAGTTAAGATGGGCTTGCTCCAGCCGCTGCCGATTCCCCATCGCCCTTGGTCACACATTTCGATGGATTTTGTGACAGGATTTTCATCCAGAGGCAAGACTACGGTTCTAACAGTGGTTGATCGATTTTCAAAGATGGCTCACTTCATCCCATTGACCAAGCTTCCTCTGCCAAAGTCACCGCAGAGGTCATGATGAATCACGATTCAGGATCCATGGATTCCCTAATGACATTGTTTCCGACAGGGGTCCACAATTCATTTCCGCCTTCTGGAAAGAGTTTTGTCGACTCATAGGTGCCACCGTCAGCCTGTCATCAGGATATCACCCTCAGTCAAATGGACAGTCGGAGCGTCTGAACCAAGAACTAGAGACTACGCCACGTTGTCTCGCCTCCCGGAACCAGACCACCTGGAGTGACCACCTCACATGGGTCGAGGTTGCCCACAATACCCTTCCTCTGGCCACAGGTCTCTCTCCATTCCATTGTGTCAATGGTTTCCAGCCTCCACTTTTCCCTAACAACGAGGAAGAGGTGATGGTTCCATCGGCACATGCCATGATCAGACGTTGTCGCAGAGTTTGGGCTGGTGCTCGCCAGTCTCTTCTCCAGTTCAGCTCGGATGAAGGCTGTTGCGGACGCTCATCGCAGGGTCGCTCCTCCTACAGTCCAGGCCAAAAGGTTTGGCTCTCTACCAAAGACTTACCACCCATGTCGCCTCAAAGAAACTGGCTCCGAGATTTGTGGGTCCGCTTCCAGTGTCCAGAGTCATCAACCCGGGCGGCACGCTTGCAACTCCCAGGACCTTGAGAGTGCACCCAACGCTTCACGTTAGTAAAATCAAGCCGGTGTGTGAGAGCACACTTGTTCCCGCCTCCAAGCCCCTCCACCGCCCCAGTTCTTTGAAGGGGTGACGTTTACAAGGTCCGTAAGCTACTGGAGGTCCGTAATAGGGGAGGGCAAGCAATTCCTGTAGACTGGAAGGGTTACGGTCCTGAGGCTAGAAGCTGGATAGCTGCTTCATTTATCGAGACAAGACTCTTATCCACGACTTTTACAATCAGCCTGGGCCATCAGGAGTTGGCCCTAGAGGGGGTACTGTTGTGCACCGACAGATATGCTAGAGAGGTTCATGTCATTTATGTTCGCTTTCTCTCATTCCAGGCTTCCTGATTGTTTTCACCTGTCATCACACCTGTCTCCTATGCTCATCAGTGTCAGCCCCGCCCTGATTGGTCCCACCTGTGTCTTGTTACCATGTGCTTAAATTCCCTGTCTCCCAGTGTTCCTTGTCAGTTGCCTGGTCTTTTGCCATGATCAGGTCGGGTTATGTTGTGCTCTTGAAAAGTTTTTGATCCCTCACTACGTGAGCGCTTTCATTTTGTTCACTGCAGAACCGAAAAATAAAGTACTTACAAATACTTTATCTCTGTCTCCCGGGTCGTGCAATTGGGTCCTACTTCCTAAGTGTCTGAGTTCGTAACACCTGGTCAAATTAAGAAAAAAAGCCCCATCGACGAACAACAAAAATGAGGTTAGAAACAACATTAAACAGGAACTCAACAACTTTAAGATGGAGATAAACCAAAAACTACAAAATGTCGTCACCGAGTCCCGCAACCAAGGCGAATGGTTAACAGAAGCAGAGCATCGGGTCGCGGTAAGAGGAGAGCGTGAAGTCCGAGTTGAAGGACGCGCTTGAAAACAAATTGACAGCACCTATCAGTGCTTATTCACCCCCAAAAGTGATCAAAGTACTCGCCCAGGTAAGTACGTCGGACATCCGACGTACTAACGGCAGTCAGTCCGGGAAAGAGAACGTGTCGGCTTGGTCTGGTCGCGCGCTCTGACAGAAATCAGAAACATCCCGGAAACAGAAACTTTATGTCATCTTGTGATTGATGGCGTTAAGCCAGGCAACGTTTAACCCAGAAAAATAAGAAAAGATCACGTTAAGCCAGGCAACGTAAACCACTAACTATTACCTTAAAACAGGCAACGTTAACCAGGGAAGTAGAAACTTCACGTTAGTTCCGGGCAACGTAAAACCAGAGAATGCTAGAAGAACACGTTTCGGCGAGGTAACGTGAAAGCAGGAAACTGAGAAAAGATCACAACAAAACAGATCACATCGCACCAGAATTGTCCTGCAAGCCCATTTTTGCGAGCGAATCCGGAAAAATCACTGACACGTCAATGCCAACCAATACTTGAAACGGACACCACCACCAGTTATCTGCATGTCTTACCGTATAGTGCAGGACTTCAATGATCTATGAGTTACCAGCATGAGATTGAGGTAACGGTAGAGGTTGACCGCTATCCCATTTCCGGCGTCAGTGTAACTGCGATGCTGAGGAGGTAGCCAAAGTAGCAGCCTCTGTTCTACACCTTTGCCCTAAATGATGCTACGTTGATCGAAGAAAAGAGGCTATCCAGTACAGAGCTCGGCCTAGGTACTTGGAGAATTGACGAGGAAGGCGGGCCAGATCAGAAAATGGGCCTGAGGTCTTAAGATGAGATTCCTGAGCTAATGATGCCGCCACTGATGGACTGCAACCGGCTGAATGGTATACGATTTTTTACGGTAGAGCTGCCTCCAATACTTTTGAACTCCTTTAATTGGACACTTGAAAAAATGTCAACTCCATCTTCATGGAGTGAAGCTATTATTGCTGTCATCCCAAAAGAGGGCAAGAATAAAATGTTAGGCAGTTTATATAGGTCAATTTCGATTTTAAATCAGGATTACAAACTGAATGCATCCATCATGTCTAAGAGATTGGAAACATTCATCACTTTTGATCGCTGTCAAATTGACAGCGATCAAACTGGTTTTGTCCAGGGATGGCAAACCCAAGGCAATATTAAACGCTCTCTCCACCCATTGCATTCACATTCCATCTCCTTCCACTTAGCCTTGTAGTCACTATCACACCAACAAAATATTGTTTTTAATTGGGCAGAATAAAAATAGTCTTTAAGGTTAGGTCCGGACATACCACCTCTCTCCTTACTGATGTTTAACGTGCTATATTTAACCTGTGGCTTCCTTCCGATCCAAATAAGTCTGGAGATCTGTCTGTCCCAATCCTGGAATTGTCCAGCTGGGACCAGTTACTTAAATCTTCTTTAATTCTTGTGTTTAGGTCACTAGTACTATGAGTTAACCAGATTTCAAGGTATTTGATTGCCTTCTGGGACCAGTTAATGGATATCCGTGGCTTTATACAGGGTGGTGGATTGTAGTTAAATGGAAATATTTGTGTTTTTTGCAGATCTAGCTTGTATCCTGAATATGTACAGAATATGCTTATTTTCTCTCACATGCACTGTGAGGTGTAAGGTCTTATATAGACAGGTGTGTGCCTTTCCTAATCAAGTCCAATCAGTTTATTTAAACACAGCTGGACTCCAATGAAGGAGTAGACCAATCTCAAGGAGGATCAGAAGAAATGGACAGCATGCGAGTTAAATATGAGTGTCTCAGCAAAGGGTCTGAATACTTATGACCATGTGATATTTCAGTTTTTCTTTTTTAATAAATTTGCAAAAATGTCTACATTTCAGTTTTTTCTGTCACGATGGGGTCCTATTAATGAAAAATAAAATGAACTTTTTAGATTTTGGCAAATGGCTGCAATGAAACAAAGAGTGAACAATTTGAAAGGGGTCTGAATACTTTCCGTACCCACTGTATATATATATATATATATATAGAGAGAGTTTAAAACTAAGTTAAAGATACTCTGTGAATATAACTCTTTGAATATATTTTTCTTTACAAGAGATCTGTCTATTTTTGTGTTAATCTATGGCCCTTCATGGCTAGATGGATGGTTCATTTTTTTGTATGCATTCTTACTTTTGACCTAAATTAAATATTACGTATTTAACAATATATATATATATATATACAGAACTGTCTCAGAAAATTAGAATATTGTGATGAAGTTCTTTATTTTCTGTAATGCAATTAAAAAAACAAAAATGTCATGCATTCTGGATTCATTACAAATCAACTGAAATATTGCAAGCCTTTTATTCTTTTAATATTGCTGATTATGGCTTACAGCTTAAGAAAACTCTAAAATCCTATCTCATAAAATTTAAATATTTCAGACCAAGTAAAAAAAAGGATTTATAACAGCTGAGTGTTTGTCAAGGCTCAGGAAACCCTTGCAGGTGTTTCGAGTTAATTAGACAATTCAAGTGATTTGTTTAATACCCTACTAGTATACTTTTTCATGATATTCTAATATTTAGAGATAGGATATTTGAGTTTTCTTAAGCTGTAAGCCATAATCAGCAATATTAAAAGAATAAAAGGCTTGCAATATTTCAGTTGATTTGTAATGAATCCAGAATGCATGACATTTTTGTTTTTTTAATTGCATTGCAGAAAATAAAGAACTTCATCACAATATTCTAATTTTCTGAGACAGTCCTGTATATATTTACAGGGGCTGTTGTGTTCTGAACACTATATTGTCAATTCTGGCTGGGACTATGATTCAACTCATGAGTACACCATAACTATTGTATTCCAAGGAGGGTTGCTTATTGTTATCCCAATTACATGAAAACAAATCTGACACCAACATCATATTGTATTTTGCTACTAAAACTCACCCACATCTCGGCCTTGGCTGTCAACTCTCTGTCTTGTTATTGTCTGACAAGTGCAGTAATGATGGTGAATCATTTTTACCACTAACTTCTGTCTTGGGAGTCTTGGAAAGTGTGTCCCATTTTTCAGAAAATAAGTAAAGTTTATTTATATTGCACTTATCACAGACAAAGTGTCACAAAGTGCAGTACAGAAGTCAATTAAAACAATTTGTCAATAACAGGGCCCAAAACATAAACAGATTAAAGAGCAAAGTACAACACAGTAAAAAGATGCAAACAAATGCAATGCAGCTGTAGAGATTATGTAGGGTCTGTAAAAATAGTCACATTAGATGACAACTATTGTAATTTTTTCTTTGCTTTTCTTTCTTTATGTCCTCCCAGGTAGCCAAAATGACCCAGCTCTCAGCATGCCAAAAGAAACATGTCCGGCCGAGTCTAGCTGAGATTTGAGATGAAAGGCAGAAGCACCCATTTTATTTTATTTTTCACCTTCTTGTTGAGTTATAACAGCAGACTTGATCATGATCAATCGACATGAAAACAATGTTAGAGCGCATCGATTTTGAGCATCACGAGTAATGAATGGCATTCAAACATCAAGTTGGAGAAAGAGTAATGTGTAATCGAATCCAATTATCTCGGTTTACAGAGACTCACAAGTGCCTGTGGTTATTTTTAGCATTATTCACATATTACTCTGCATTCAAGCTTACGGAGAAGTGTGTGGAACTCCATGGAGTTAATGCTGAGTTTGTCAAATTGCTGCTTTTGTGGCTGAAATTAATTTTCTATTTTTTAATTGGCAAACTGTACCCTCCATCCCCACTTATCAGATGATTAGATTTTTTTTTACGGCCAGTTCATTGTACACTTGGGAATATGCAGGTTGGATCATTGTACACATAATTGCACAGAGCTTTGGAAATTGTGGAATATGATTCAGTGGTGTGATAAGTACTGCTTTGACAACTCTTGGCCTGTTTGACAACTCAGCATTGTCCATGTACCATTAGTGCACTATGGGCTGAAGGTGTCACTGTATCCTGCTGCCTCATTACTGTACATCCACAAGTCTTGTGGGATAAAAAATGTGTTTATTAGCCAGAGACTTTAAAAGTATGCTCGCAGTGCCTCTGTGAAACATTTTGCAAATATGATTCATCATATAATACAGAGGTCCCCAACCTTTTTTGAGCCACGGACCGGTTCCGTGTCAGGAATTATTTTCACGGACCGGCAATATAAATGACGTAATAAATATGACGTCATAAAATTATACGAAGGGCATAAAGTGCCAAAACTCCAACTCATCATGACGCCGAATTAGTGTGAGCCGTGCGCTTGTTTACCTGCAACGAGCCGCTAATGGAGACGGCGACACAGACGTGTGTTTGGTCCGCTGCTCCTAACCGAGTTCTGGTCGCTGTCATTAGAACACCGGCAGAGTTGTTGTGTGAAATGTCCCTTAAGGCCACCGTCATTTGCATCTCGAACACATTTTCTTCTAGCTCGGACGGGCTCGATTCACCGGGTGGGTTTGTTTAGATAGATAGATAGATAGATATATACTTTATTAATCCCCAAGGGGAAATTTGTCGTGACAGTAGCAGCAACACACAAGAATAAAAAACAAAACACAAAATATAAGAAACAGGGATGAAAGATATAGAAGTATACAAGTAAAATAAAAGTAAAATACAAAACAAAATATATATGTAAATATACAACACACATGCATACACAACACACAACAACACTGACAAATCAAATACACAAATATTAAATATAGACAGAGTGCAAAAAGCAAAGTGTGTGTATGAGTGCAGAGCAAATGAAATGAAATGTGTGTATGTGTGTAGTGCAAACAAATGAGATGTGTGAAGTGCAGATCAACATAGTGTAAGTATTCAGTTATTGTTGTAGTTATTGCACTATGATCTGGCAAGAGGTGATCTGTTGTAGAGCCTCATAGCCGCCGGCAGGAATGTTCTCCTGTATCTGTCCTTGTGGCAGCGGAGCGTGAGGAGACGTCTGGAGAAAGTCCTCCTCTGTCCCTGTAGGAGGTGGTGGAGAGGGTGGTCCGGGTTGTCCAATATGGACACAAGTTTCTTCAACGTTCTCCTCTCCACCACCTGTTCCAGGTGCTCCAGCTGGCAGCCAATGATGGAGCCAGCCTTCCTAACCAGTTTGTTAAGACGGCTGGTGTCACCGGCTCCGATGCTGCTCCCCCAGCAGACAATGGCAAAATGCAGTACACTGGCCACAACCGACTGGTAGAATAACTCCAGCATCTTGCTGCACACGTTGAAGGATCCAAGCTTTCTCAGGAAAAAGAGTCGACTCCTCCCCTTCTTGTCCACAGCGTTGATGTTGGCCTTCCAGTTCAGTCGGCTGTCGATGGAGACGCCCAGGTACCTTTACTCCTCCACCATGTCCACGTCCACTCCCAGGACACTCAGAGGTGGAGGAGCTGTCGCCTTCCTCCTGAAGTCCACCACCATCTCTCTGGTCTTGGCCACGTTCAGCCGCAGGTGGTTCACATCGGCCCACTTTACAAAGTCACTCACCACTGCCCTGTACTCCTCCTCCCGTCCATCCCTAATACACCCGACCACTGCAGAATCATCAGAGTAATTCTGCAGATGGCATGACTCCGTGTTGTACTGGAAGTCACTGGTGTACAGGGTGAAGAGGAAGGGAGACAGAACAGTTCCCTGTGGGGCTCCAACATCACTGACCACCGTTCCAGACAGCACACGCCCATTCTGACAAACTGTGGTCTGCCTGTGAGGTAGTCAGTGATCCAGGAGATGGTGGACGCGTCCACACCGACCACCCGCAGCTTCTCACTCAGCAGCAGTGGCTGGATGGTGTTAAATGCACTGGAGAAGTCAAAGAAAGTGACTCTCACCGGTTCCATCCAGGTGCGACTGAGCTCGTTGCAGCAGGTAGATGATGGCGTCGTCCACTCCCACATGAGGCTGGTAAGCAAATTGCAGAGGGTCCAGCGACGATTTCACCTGTGGCCGGAGGTGGGCCAAGACCAGCCTCTCCAGCACCTGCATCACATGGGAGGTGAGGGCGACCGGTCGGTAGTCATTGAGGCCAGATGGTGTTGACTTCTTTGGGACAGGGACCAGGCACGACGTCTTCCACAGCACCGGGACTTCCCCCAGCCTCAGGCTGAGGTTGAAGAGGCGCTGCAGGACACCAGACAGCTGGGTGGCGCAGGTCTTTAGGACCCTGGGGCTGATGCCATCAGGACCTTCAGCTCTGCGCTGGAGTAGTTTACAAATGGGTTGCAGGTCTATTCTTTTGCAGTCGGGTCTTTTGTGGTTGGAGTACCGCTCAAACTCTTTTAAAAGCCTCTTCCACCCGGTCAACGTCTGAAACATGTAGAATATTCCGCTGTTCACTCGCCCACACAGCAGCGACTTTATCGGCCAACTTGAAAACAGTTGTCATTTCCCTGAAGTGACAGAATTCATTGAGCAGGTTGAATATGTTTTAAGATTATTTGTCACTGTGCCGCCAGCAGAGGGTTCGGCGCGTGAGACTCGCCTGCAGCGATGAACCCGAACTATAAGACTCCTGAACGCGGCTCAGACGTACACACGGGTGTATCCGGTCCTTTTTCAAAATAATATATTTTTCCGACTGATAAAAAAATAAATAAAATAAATAAAATAAAAACACAATGTCCCCAACCCCCCGCGGCCCGGGGGTTGGGGACCCCTGATATAATACACATGATTATTTTCAGGGTCACCATAATTATATGTTGTTAATGGAAAAGCTTCAGAGGGATTGGATAAATGCTATAATGGTCATTCTGCATGACATCCATTCACTCTAGCCATTAATGCTACAACATGGGTCAACATCTTTTTAAATGCAAAAGGCTTTTCATCTTATTTTTCATTAGAAGTTAAAGGATGACTAAAAGAAAATACTAAAACACACTTTATAACCAAGCTCACTACTGCAAAATGTATACTGGCAATGTGGTTCTAAGTAATGTATGTGTATTGTAAAATAGTACATTACTGTATTTGTCCTGAAATTGCCTCATCAATTCTCTTTGACAATAACCAATGACATCATGTGCTTATGTCATAGAATAACTTTTTTTTTTTATGATACCATGGACTGATCAATGTTTTAAATGTTACATCATTTAAAACATGTGCCATTGTACATGAATCAAATTAAAAAGAGAACAATTATAAAGCACAGTGTATTAACTCCTCCTCCTCTCCTCTCTGCCTCCATCTGCCTGATGGATCACGGAGGTCTGGATCATGGAGTATGCCAACTACCAACTATGCCATGGCCCTGATGATGCTCTGTCCACTCCTCTCTACCTCCATCTGCCTGATGGATCATGGAGGTCTGGATCGTGGTCCATGCCTACTACCAACTATTCATACACTTTGTCATATTCATTGAATGTGTTTTAACTGTAATGTGTCCTTCTGCACACATGCCATCTGTCCATCCTGGAGAGGGATCCTCCTCTGTTGCTCTCCTGAAGGTTTCTTCCCTTTTTTCCCCATGAAGGGTTGTTTGGGAGTTTTTCCTGATCCGATGTGAGGTTCTGGGACTGGGCTGTCTACGTGTACAGCTTGTAAAGCCCTCTGAGACATATTTGTAATTTGTGAGAATCGGCTATACAAAATAAACTGAATTGAACTAACTGAAAAAGAGTCGGGGTGAAAACATTGGGGATGCTGATAAAGTCTAACTTAAGTTTTTCAACAATACTGTACACTGGCGTTCCATTAAATTCTGCCCTCTGTTCCCACCACAGTGCTATGGTGACGATGAGGATGATATGCAGTGGGTCCTAAGTTGGGCATTGATTTAACAGGCCGGTTAGTCACACTTCATGTGTATAAATATGTGATCCACATTTAGATAAAGTGAGTGGGTGCCAAATAGAACTGCATCTTACTAAGTGTGATAGTAGCCAATCTGTTGAGGTTGAACATGTTAAACTGCCATAACGCATACTCTCCCCTTGGCTACGTCTGTCTTGTGTTATGATGTGTGCTCTTGGCTGTACCTCAGCCCCTTGGTTGAGCTTAGAGCTCCTCCACACCTGCTTCCCATCACCTGATTACCCCTGTGACTACTCCCTGCCTACACACCTGCGTCTAATCAACTGATTACCCCTGTGATTGAGCTGTCCCTTAACAATGTTACCTGTAGCTATAGGCGTCTGTTTCCAGAGGGACTTGACACGTCATTGTGGCCGCCGTCGCGTTCAAGACATTTTAATTACCGTGAATGCTATCTGCTTATGTAATTGCATGTTGTTTGTGTTCAACTTTCCTGCTGATTCAACTGAGCTATCTTAACGTTTTTGTTCCGGTTTATGGACCAACTTCATAACTACAAACGGCAAAACATTGTTGTTTTTTAAAACTTAAATAAACATTTACTTACTGCTTCATTTCTGTAATATGTATAATAGGGTGAAACACTTTGTCATGTCATGTTTTCTCTCAGACTGTTTAACTGCACATTTACCAACACTGTATCCAAATAATTTTTTTTAAAAATAATTTCAAATAATTAATGCATTGCTCTTAATTATAGATGATACGTGGGTTGAAACACTACTGGCTTCATGGTGAATATGTCTCAGTATTGCCTGAGTGTATTTGTTTCCCTCCTATCCCCTCTCCCCACTCACTAACACCCTATCATTCTTTTCTTCATATAGACAACACAATATCTCACTCTCTCTCACGCACAAACAAAAATATCTTGCATTGGCTCTGCCTTTGTGCTTTTTAGTTTTCTAGAGACCTGTTGCTGAAACCCTCAAGGTCTCACTTGTAGCCAAAGGGAAAGACAAAGGCACAGAAAGAGCAATTGAGATGATACAACATTCCATCGTTTCCTCCTCCTCCTCCTCCTCTTCTCTGCACAGCTTCTCTTCGAACCGCACTTTGTATGATTCAAAGAATGCTAAGAGACTTGGGCAGCAGATGCGAGATTTTGGGGAAAAATAATGAGTCATGAATCCATTCAACACTCATCTCGTCACATATGTGCTGTTCTCGCCTTCCTCCGGTTGATGGCCCATTTGTCAAAAGAGGTGTTTCCTATTCTCTCTCTCATGTCTACACTTCAAACAGTCAGGAAACTCCATTGATGCCGTTCACTGTTTAGAGTCAGTATTCTTCACATTTGGTCGATTTTGTATATCCTAAAATGTATTCTATTCATACGTTATCTGATAAGCTAGATACAATGGAACTGGATGGTTCTGTTAGTATTTGAGCATCAATGATCCTCTATGTGTAGAGCAATTTCAAAACAAAAGGAAACGTATTTGATATCTCCATTTACTCAATGTGAAACACATATTTAGGGGATAATTAATATCAGAGCCCTAAAACAAACAAATTGAATTCTACAGCAGCAGCAATAAGGGCAAGCCACAGTTTAATTGCGATTATCTACTCAGCATAGCCAGAGGCAGACACTCCCAAAGGAAACATGGTAGCACAGATGGATTAAACAATAATACAATAACACTATATTCTCAAGGTTCTCATCCTGGGCCATTTACGTTTTAACTAACACTAATAGAACATGGAAAAAAGGCCAGCAAAACTTTACTTAAACACCATCACTTTTAGGTGAAATTAAACACATAATATGATCTGGCAAACATACATATAACATACATATGTATATTGTATATATATTCATTGAAAAGCTGATTGATTGATTGGCGGATTCAAATTTGGCACAAATTATATTTTGAATAATCTCCTTTAATCCTTGTGTCTGATGGAATTTGTTTTCAGATTTCCCTTCACCCCATTTGGATCACCATCCTCATCCCTCTTAATGCCAAGAGGCAGTCCACTCTAAACTGGGATAGATTTTGGGAATGCAGTAAATGAATCATTCTCCATGTTTGCCTTTTTTCACTTGTAAACCAAAAAACACATCAAACCACAAGAAAAAGAAAAGCAGTCGGAGATACATGGAGAGAAACGTGGATCAAGAAAGTGAGTTATTTAAAATAGGAAAAATAATAAGAGGAACATTATTATAGAATAGAAATGATGGTGTGGAGGAGGCTGACAGAATGGAGTTAAAGGGAAGAAATGGGCTAAGAGTGCCTTCTGTGTTTTACAGTTGCCATGGACACCAAGAAAGCTGTCTTACTGCTGTGTGAAGTTTTTTTCTTAATGGGAAAAAGACACACATATACACACACACACAAACACATGCTTACCACATATTTACTGTCATCATTACCACCATCACCCACTTTCATCTCTCCACTCACAAAACTCTTTAAAGAAAACCAAAGCACATGTATTTTATACAAACTCCGATATTATGTTTTCTTTGGGGCTTTCTGGAATAACCAGGGCTGGCCTTTATTAAAACCCATCTGCATCTCCAACTTAGAGTTGATTGCACTATCTTGGCTCCTTTGGTTTACCCCGGGTGTTTACATTGGTTCAAAATCACCGCTGTTTACCACTGCGGCTCAGATGATTACACGGGAGGAGACCACGCATCGGTACACCACATTTATTGTAGCACGGGACTTTATCCAGGCCAATCTCGCTAAAGTATGACCGAAACTGCACCAAGACATTTAGTTTAATACACTTGTGGTGACAACATATTGTAATACTGCTACATCCCCTTCCACTGCTTCCCCCCTGCCTCCACCCATAACCCGAGCCACCTCACAACCCTCATCCGCCATCACTGCAGACCAGCACTGCCCCTTCTCCATCACTGAGGCTGATATTTTCCATTCCTTCATGCGCGTCAACCCACAACAAGGCAGCTGGGACTTCCGAAAGGTCTGCGCCAAACCACCTGCCGAGAGTCTTCAGAGAGATATTCAACTTGTTCCGCTCCCTCTGTGCTTTAAATCCTCCACCATTATTGCTATTCTTCAACAACAAAAGGGTATCCATTCAGACTGACAGCAACAACGTATCCTCACAGAAGAGTCCACCCCATAGCACTCATCTCCATAGCTAGTCGCCATATTTCGAGAGGCTGTGATTGGACAACTGCACCTCTTCACCGCTGACCTTTGGAATGAGTCCTCAACCCTTCCTGTATTCAATCGCACCCACAGCTGCCTGGCGACACAGGCTACAAGCACCATTGTTGCATTTGTAGGTTAGACATCAGTTGTGGGGGAACCGCCTCTCCCAGAATGTCACTAAAACCACAGAGGCCCCAGTGGATTATGGAAATAAATGTCATGTTGTATGTCTATTTATTTTTTCTTGAGAGAGGCTTCCCAATCGAAAGTGTTTAACACAATTGCACTTGTATGACAATAAACCTCTTAAGTCTTTCAGGATACATGCTATGTTTTTTCGTGATCACAAGGTATACAATATGCCATTTGTGAGACAGCAGAGCAAAGAGATGAATGCACAAAGACACAGCTCATTAGAAGACATGCTTATCGTTGATGGGAGATGACTGCTGGGCTTTTTGTTGGTGCGATACAATCACCAGCACAGATTTCCTATTTATCTGTAATTGTTCATCTTCTTATCTCTTTTTCCCTTTAAAAAAATTAAAAAAAATCAGCAAATGTGGGACATCCTTATAAGGATGTCCCACATTAACTATAGGCCTAGTTATATGAATACAACGTATTTGCATGCAATTATGTTTTTTCCCTTTATCTGCATCCTCTTTGAACTATATCTTTCTTCCAGTAACCTCATTAATGATTTCTATACATGTCCATTACATCAAAGGATAATTTTACTGTATACCATAGAAGAGAGCCAACAGCATACATCTGTGTATAGTACATATACAGACTGTCTGGTTTCACTTAAGGTGGTGCACACAATGTCCCAAGGCTATTACCTCTTCCACTCAAGTGGGATGGTATGCACTCGTAATTACTGGGCTTGTCAAGCACTGAAATGAACTCATTGAAGGTGAAATATACAGTGGAC
Source organism: Pseudoliparis swirei (assembly GCF_029220125.1). Taxonomy (NCBI): domain Eukaryota; kingdom Metazoa; phylum Chordata; class Actinopteri; order Perciformes; family Liparidae; genus Pseudoliparis; species Pseudoliparis swirei. The sequence goes on from NC_079391.1 coordinate 9,474,206, forward strand.
AGCAGAACAATGTGTCTTTGAAGTATTGACAATATTGACATTTATTCTCCCATGAGAAATATATATTGAGCTGTTGATTATAATTATGCCCTGAGCAATCCGGGAAACAATTAGGAACCATAACACAATAAAGACAGGGAGACACATTATCTATCTCTCTCTCTCTCTCTCTCTCTCTCTCTCTCTCTCTCTCTCTGTGCATATATGCCTGTTCCTAATTTGTAATTTGTTCAGGATACGGTAAGACAAATTATGAATGTCACTGCATATGAATAGTTGTCTTGGTATGCTGTCACTAGTTTTAATAATGTGGTTCTTATGAATTAATTGTTCACAAAACTTTCAAATGCAACGTTCAATGTCAGCCTTCTGAGTGATGGCTCGCTTTGCGTTTGGAAAAAGAAGAAGAAGAAGAGACTATTTCACAAAACCCCCCAACCAATGTCACCAACTGATTGGCTGCACGTGAAGCCACAACGCGGCTCATCTTAGCGTTTGCTCCAGGTTTGAGCCCCTCTCAAGTCCAGCCCTCCCTCCCTACACACACACACACACACCGCTGCTCAACTTCACCTGAGCATGTTACCGCGTGAAGGCGCAAAGCCGATGTGATTAAACCGCCCCGGCGCAAAGATTCACTGTAGCGAGAGTCCGGCTCTGAAAGCGCGCGCACATTTCAGCACCCTGGACAGCGCACGGCGCCGCCGCAGTGGCGATCTGCGTGGATTCAACCGGTGGCTGTCAACCACAGCGGCAGTGTGAGGGGATCGTTACATAAACTCGTTGTGATCTGGAAAACGCTTCTTCTTTTTTGCACTCTGGATCACTAGGAACATTTTTCTTCTTCTTCTTCTATGGTGTTCGTTCTTTCTCATGCAGAGCGCGCGTCTCCATCGCGTGGGTTAGGCGTGCCGCTGCCGGATGTGCGCTTGGCTCCAGAAACCGTAGCGTGAGTAGCGTGGACTACAGTGACTTGTGAGGCGGGCGTGAGTGCTGTGTTGCTGCTGCTGCTGCTGGTGGTGGTGGTGCCGAAGAGACCCTCCATTTATAAGGATGCTGGTGGGAAATGCCTGGAGACAAAGATGACGAGATCTGTCAAAAGGCACTTGAACTCCTCTCAGATCTTTGCTCGAAGGGGGAAGTGCATAACGAACACTGCCTGGATTTTATCTACTATTTCCGAGACCTGGCCAGGCCACGCTATACGGATTCAGGTGAGGCATCATGTGCACGCTCGATTCAACGCGTTGCATCTCATTTAACTGGAGTGAACGTGTCCTTAATTTATTGGACATCCTGCAGCTAAAGCTCAATGGGTGTTACAGCTACGGGCTCCACTGCTTTCACAACCGAATGGGACATTCTATCACATTGTCCACTCACATTATCTTAATTATCGTAACCTATTACATTATTATACATTTTTCGTGAGACGAAACACTCTCCCTTTTCACTGAAAGACACATTTGAGGTCTGTAATATTTCAGTTCTGATTTACAATCTGCATTGAAGTGAGTGACATTTTACACAAATTAAAAAACGTGTGCTATTACTCCAGTTCATTGTCGCCAGCTCTGGTGTGGACGCAGCATCAAGGCGACGGCTGCACGAGGGCTTCTCTCCTCGTGGCACACTCGCTGTGCGCACTGCATCCTACTTCTCTAAAAGTTTACAACAGACTGAAATATTCGTTTTGACCGTTTTGTAAAACCGCGAGGGACATTCAGAGTCACGTTTCATCACGACCAGCACCGGAATGGTGATGATGCGTGTGAGCGTATATGCGAGTGTGTGCCTGCACGTGTGTGTGTGTGCGTGCGTGTTTGTGTGTGTGTGTGCAGAAGACGTGGGAGGGAATGTGAAGGAGTGAGAAAGCACAGTAACTGCAATCCTCCTCTATACTCCATTAATCCTGCTTCCGTTGGTTGGGATTATCATTCATCACTCCTCACCACATGAGAGCCCATCAGTGAATTCCCACTTCCCTGTATCTGTCCCTCTCTGCACCCATTTACTTGAACCTTTTACTCTTCCTGATTTCCTATTTAATCTCCCAGCTCTCTCCTTACTCCCTCATCCATCAGAGGCCCCGTCGTTCTTGTCTTTTCCAGTTTGAATAGTGGATTTGCTTGGTACTGTGGCTATCAGGAGGGCATTCCCATCATGTCCAATTTAAGTTCCGGCTGACTTGTGTTACCCTAAAATGACAGATGTAGTAGATCGCAGTAGAAAAAAAACCCTCAAAATACATTTAAACCAACGTTTAAGATGGGAGGGATTCAGTTTATCTGTTAAGGGGATATGCTGCTTATGAACATTTATGTGCTTTTCACAAACATTCCGGCCTTTCATCATCATCATGACTTGGCAACTTCAGGAACTGATGCTGGTAAAGGTTAATGGAGCCGTAGCAGAACGATAATCAGCATTAGATTTCATTTAGCTGAACCTTTTATCCAAAGTGACTTACAATCATATTACATTCATACACCCTAGAGTCTAGACACAGCTACGGGCAACAATTTAAGTGCCTTGCTCAAGGACACATCGACTAGTGGGGGGATTGATCCGTCAATTCCTGAAAGACGGACCTGCTATCCACTGAATGAGACCCTCAACTCATGTTATACATCGAGTAAGAAGTGGGGATAGTTCTCATAAACTTCCATAAAGTATGACCACTTTTGGCAATCAGAGGAGTCGCCGCCTGATGGCCGCAAGAGGTAATGCGCGTTCGAGGAACTTCCACGCCTGAGGCTTCCGCCTGTTTCCTGGCCAAGATTTAGGCTGCGTTCATGTCATTTTAGAATTACCGCAATTTCCAGTTTCTGAGTTATAAATAGCGGCAATGTCAACATCTGCGGGGCAATTTGTCTTTTTCTGAAAAGTCCAATATTCCAAACGTCACAAACATGAAGGCGTCACGTAAGTCAAAGTTCATCGTTCAAGGTAATTGAACCCACACTTAATCAATATGTTACAATATCAGTCACAGGGCAGTTTTTAAACCTCACAAATATGAAATTATACAACCATCTTGAGTTTTCAGGTGACATTAATGCTGAAGTCGACGATTGAACATAAAGGAGAAAAATAAGGAATGCAAATAGGCCTACAGTTTTTTTACTCAGAGATATGTTAAAGCAAATCTCAACATCTCAGGATGTAGAAGTTAATATGTATTTATTTCATTTCATTTCATTTATTTATTTGTAAAGGGACCGTACACATTAATCAACCCATGGGTAAATGTGTTAACGTTAGCTAAGGCAACATTTCAGCTTTGGTCCCTGTGGCCAGATGTTACAGCCTTCACTAAAGGAGAATGAGGTTAATACATTAACATAATAAAAAAGCAATAAACATACAGGTTACGATAAGACACTGGCCTCCTACCAAAATCATTGGAAAAAAATAAAAAATAAAAATAAAAAACAGACCTAAAAACAATAATTATCATAAAAACAATAATTATAATTTGCCACCTACACTATTGCACCTTTGAAGGTCCTGTGCTCTACAACTGGTCCACCCTCGTTGTCTCTGAGTCTCTAGATTATTGCAAGCAGCCCTCTGCGGTCGGCCTGCCAGGCGGACTGCGGCCTCCTCAAGTGTCTCAAAGTCTCCACGTCCTTCTCCCAAATCACACATGCTCTGGTCTTGACAGGATCTCGAGGCACAGAGAGGACAGCGTGTCCGAGGCCTCATGACATCGCGCCCACACACACAACCAGTCCGGCAATGCTGTTCGATTTGAAAGAGAGGTTATGTAAAACTATTATCGTCAAAGTCTTTTGAGATTTGTTATGGCTGAAACTACAGAGTCTTTAAATGTGGTGTGATTATGAAGTCTCATTTCCTTTTGACTAATATGCACATTAATGGCCTAATAAAAGCGAAGTAACAGAGTGTTGCAGTATTCCTCTGTAAATGTTTTAGTGTTAGCGCCACGTTAGATGTGTAGTGGAGCTTGCCAGGCGTGATTCAGTTCCAGCTTCCTGGTTGCAAGATGTTCTGTGATGTAGTTACTCTTAAAAACTGATGTTTTTCTCTCGGTGAGAACTCCTCTCTCTGTAATATAAATCAAAAATGAAGCATCATCAACGACTAAAACCCAAAACACTGCTGAAATTGCAATTGTTAATGGAAGGAGATGGGATTATTTTAAAATTGTGAATACTAACCAGGATAAATTACAAGAACTGAGTCTTTCAGTTGGAACTTTAATGGCATATTTTCTAGTACCTTCGCATTCTGAGAATGCGGAAGGTAATGTTTTACATTGTATTGACTGTCAAAAATTATAAAAGGAGCAAAGCTTGTAGGATTAAATGTGATGACTGTAAATGGACTGCATTTGTACTTTATAGCTCCTTTCTATGTTACCGGATAAAGAACTTTACAATTGGCCTCTCATTCACACATATTCACATACCGATGATATCCATGCTTTATTCATAAACTCAGCTAGTCACAGAATAGCTGCAAATGGCAATTGTGTCATCTGAAAAAAAATATTTTTACAATCTCTTCTGCACAAAGTAACACATCTACTTGATATGATAGTCATTACATTTATTATGATTGATATGTTTCTATAGACCATATCAGCATGCATTTCTTGTGTTGTTTTGCCTATTAAAGGAACGCGCTGTGCTAAACAACGAGCGGGAAGTCAGCAGGTGAGCAATCACTGGTGTCTCTGAATTAAAATGGGATAATTAAATTAATTATTATAATTAAAGTAAATACACATATTTTACACATTTGTTTTATTTTTAGTCTTTTTTTCTTGATTGGCAACATTTACAAAATCCCTTGGCTATAACTGTCGGCAATGAATAGCTCATTGCACAGTCAGCACATGAACAGGTCACTGGCCTCACACAACACGGTTCATTACCAATAATAAGCATGGTTAGGATGAGACAGCATATTAAAACATTATTACAATAAATCAGAGTACATATCACAGCTGCTCCACAGGCAGTTCATCAGACACACACAGAATGGTAAGCAGAGACTTGCAGTGCACAGAACAATGCATCTCAAATATACTAAATCAATAACTAACATGCACCTTGACAAAAGAGGTGGTCCAGTAAATTAACAATGCATAAACCAAGACTTGGTGTTGTTTTCCACTCATATAAATATGATACCTACATTAAAATGTCTTCATACATACATACATACAGCTTTAAGCTGTCTTCTCCCATATATAGCTGTTGCTTAGGAACCGTTCACTCCTGTACGTTAATATTAAAGTTAAAGTAAAACAATATTTAATTTAAATTAACTATTTATTATGGCTAACTTAAAAGCCAGGCCACTCAGCCATGAGTTAAAAGCGAGATGGACACAACCAAGCAATTAACGACAATCTTTATTAACTTGAATATCACAAACAAGACAAGCTTAATCTATTACTGGTGTGTAGAGTCAGTAATGTTAGCAGTATAGAGAGGTGCATTAGAGTAGCAATACACCATAATCTCATAATCATGAATATATTATATTCCCTTTACTCATTTGTATCAACTTAATTTGGTCTATTATTTATTGAATTATAATATATATATATATATATGAATATATATAGTTATATATATATGAATATATACAGGACTGTCTCAGAAAATTAGAATGTGATAAAGTTCTTTATTTTCTGTAATGCAATTAAAAAATTATTAAATATTAAAAGAATAAAAGGCTTGCAATATTTCAGTTGATTTGTAATGAATCCAGAATGCATGACATTTTTGTTTTTTTAATTGCATTACAGAAAATAAAGAACTTTATCACAATATTCTAATTTTCTGAGACAGTCCTGTATATGAATAGGGCTGCACAGTGGTGTAGTGGCTAGCACTGTCGCTTCACAGCAAGAGGGCCGTGGGTTCAATTCCCGGTCGAGGCGGTCCTTCTGTGTGGAGTTTGCATGTTCTCCCCGTGGCAGCGTGGGTTCCCTCCGGGTTCTCTGGCTTCCTCCCACAGTCCAAAGACATGCAGTCAGGTTAATTGATCTCTAAATTGCCCATAGGTGTGAATGTGAGAGTGAATGGTTGTATGTCTCTATATGTGCCCTCGATGGACTGGCGGCCTGTCCAGGGTGTCCCCTGCCTTCGCCCTATGTCAGCTGGGATCGGCTCCAGCGCCCCCGCGACCCTAATGAGGATAAGCGGTATTGATAATGGATGGATGGATATATATGAATATATATATATATATGAAATATTATAATATTATATATATATATGAATATTATAATATTTTTGAGTTGATGTATCTGATTGTCTTAGTGTTTTTCTCTGTTCCTCCAATATTTTCTGGCATGATTTTCTAAACCATCTCAGTTTTGCAGCCCAGTACTATATGCTCATGTAAAACCAAGCTCACCTGACTCAAGTCACAGGTACAATGCACTTATACATAAGACACTCAGAATAAAAGAAGATTATTCAGATTTGATCTTTTTTTAAACTCACTCGGGTATCTGTATGGGGAGCATTTCAAATGAATAAGTTAGTTCTCACTATTGCAATGGACATGTGAGTATTGTGTGAGGGGACCAATACATTAGGATGAGGGAAAAACCAGGTGAAAGACAAACAATGCACTGACATTGCTGCATATGTCAATAGATGTACTATTTGCACTTGATGGCCAAATGGACCCAACAGTATTTAAATGTTACGATCTCAGACACTTAGGAAGTAGGACCCAATTGCACGACCCGGGAGGCAGAGATAAAGTATTTGTAAGTACTTTATTTTTCGGTTCTGCAGTGAACAAAATGAAAGCGCTCACGTAGTGAGGGATCAAAAACTTTTCAAGAGCACAACATAACCCGACCTGATCATGGCAAAAGACCAGACGAACTGACAAGGAACACTGGGAGACAGGGGAATTTAAGCACATGGTAACAAGACACAGGTGGGACCAATCAGGGGCGGGGCTGACACTGATGAGCATAGGAGACAGGTGTGATGACAGGTGAAAACAATCAGGAAGCCTGGAATGAGAGAAAGCTAACATAAATGACATGAACCTCTCTAGCATATCTGTCGGTGCACAACAGTACCCCTCTAGGGCCAACTCCTGATGGCCCAGGCTGATTGTAAAAGTCGTGGATAAGAGTCTTGTCTACGATAAATGAAGCAGCTATCCAGCTTCTAGCCTCAGGACCGTAACCCTTCCAGTCTACCAGGAATTGCTTGCCCTCCCCTATTACGGACCTCCAGTAGCTTACGGACCTTGTACACGTCACCCCCTTCAAAGAACTGGGGCGGTGGCAAGTGTGCTCTCACACACCGGCTTGATTCTACTAACGTGAAACGTTGGGTGCACTCTCAAGGTCCTGGGAGTTGCAAGCGTCACGCCGGGTTGATGACTCTGGACACTGGAAACGGACCCACAAATCTCGGAGCCAGTTTCTTTGAGGCGACATGGAGTGGTAAGTCTTTGGTAGAGAGCCAAACCTTTTGGCCTGGACTGTAGGAGGGAGCGACCCTGCGATGAACGTCCGTAACAGCCTTCATCCGAGCTGAACTTCGGAGAAGAGACTGGCGAGCACCAGCCCAAACTCTGCGACAACGTCTGATCATGGCATGTGCCGATGGCACCATCACCTCTTCCTCATTGTTAGGGAAAAGTGGAGGCTGGAAACCATTGACACAATGGAATGGAGAGAGACCTGTGGCCGCCGTAGGAAGGGTATTGTGGGCAACCTCGACCCATGTGAGGTGGTCACTCCAGGTGGTCTGGTTCCGGGAGACGAGACAACGTAGCGTAGTCTCTAGTTCTTGGTTCAGACGCGACTGTCCATTTGACTGAGGGTGATATCCTGATGACAGGCTGACGGTGGCACCTATGAGTCGACAAAACTCTTTCCAGAAGGCGGAAATGAATTGTGGACCCCTGTCGGAAACAATGTCATTAGGGAATCCATGGATCCTGAATACGTGATTCATCATGACCTCTGCGGTGACTTTGGCAGAGGGAAGCTTGGTCAATGGGATGAAGTGAGCCATCTTTGAAAATCGATCAACCACTGTTAGAACCGTAGTCTTGCCTCTGGATGAGGGAAATCCTGTCACAAAATCCATCGAAATGTGTGACCAAGGACGATGGGGAATCGGCAGCGGCTGGAGCAAGCCCATCTTAACTTGAGATGAGGTCTTATTACACGCACACACCGGACAAGCCGCTACATACTCGGCCACATTTTTCTTCATGGATGGCCACCAGAAACGTTGTTGAATCCTGAACATTGTTCTTGCTACTCCCGGATGGCACGAAAGCACAGATGAGTGAGCCCAGTGGATGACCTTGGAGTGAAGAGCCTCAGGAACAAACAGCAGATTGTTGGGACACTCGCTAGGCGCTGGATTCATGACATTTGCCTCTTTAACGTCTGACTCCACTTGCCAGGAAAAGGCTCCGATCACCCGGTTAAGTGGAAGGATGGTCTTGGGCTCTACCGCAAGTGGTTCGGGATCGTAAAGACGAGACAAAGCATCGGGTTTTTGATTCTGAGACCCGGGACGAAAAGAGAGTGTGAAGTTGAATCTACTAAAGAAAAGTGTCCACCTGGCCTGACGGGAGTTGAGACGCTTAGCCTTTCTTATATATTCTAGATTCTTGTGATCTGTCCAGACTAAACACGGTTGCTCTGCACCCTCTAGCCAGTGTCTCCATTCCTCGAGGGCAGCTTTTACAGCTAACAATTCCTTGTTTCCCACGTCATAATTCCGCTCTGCCGTTGTCAACTTCCGCGACAGGTAAGCACATGGATGCATCTTGTTGTCTTCTGCAGAACGTTGAGACAGTACTCCTCCAATTCCCTCATTGGAAGCATCCACCTCGACCATAAACTGGCGCTGGGGATCTGGAATGGTGAGTATGGGAGCTGAGGTGAATCTATCTCTGAGAAGTTTGAAAGCAAGATCCGCCTGGGGGGTCCACTTGAAGGAACCTTAGGAGAAGTCAGAACATGCAGAGGAGCAGCAACAGAACTGAAATTCCTAATAAACTTCCTATAGAAGTTAGCAAATCCTAGGAACTGCTGAACCTTTTCCTGGAGTCTGGTGTGGGCCACTGGGATACTGCACTGACTTTCGCAGGATCCATTTGGATATGATTAGGTGAGACTATGTATCCTAAGAAAGACACCTCTTCTGTGTGGAACTCGCACTTCTCTGCCTTGACATATAGCTGATTATCCAGTAGTTTCTGCAAAACTTGGCGGACATGGTTAACATGAGATTTAGCGTCTGGGGAGAAAATCAGTATGTCATCCAGATACACAAACACTGAAATATTCAAGAATTCCATAAAACCTCATTCACAAAAGCTTGAAAAACAGCGGTGCATTGCACAGTCCAAAAGGCATTACCAAGTACTCATAGTGACCATTCTGAGTGTTGAATCCAGTTTTCCACTCATCCCTTGTTTTATTCTAACCAAGTGATATGCATTTCTTAAATCCAACTTGGTGAATATCTTGGCCGTTGAAGCAGTTCAAAAGCAGATGACATGAGTGGCAGAGGATAGCGGTTCTTCACCGTAATGTCATTTAGTGGACTGTAGTCTATGCAAGGTCTCAGAGACCCGTCTTTCTTTCCCACAAAGAATCCCGCTCCGGCTGGAGACGATGAAGGACGGATAATCCCTGATTTGAGTGAAGAGGAGATGTATTCATCCATTGCTGTTCTCTCAGGTCTCGAAATCGAGTAAAGTCTCCCTTGGGAATGGGGGCTCCGGTAAGAGATCAATGGGACAGTCAAAATCTCGGTGAGGAGGTAGCGACAAGGCTTTAGACTTGTTAAACACTTCTTTAAATCATGGTAACAGGAAGGTACCTTGTGTAGATCAGGATAGTCAGGGTGATCTATAATGATCCTACTAGAGTCTGTTGGTGCATTAACAGGTTGCGAAAGTTTACACCTGCCCTTACAATCCTCTCCCCATTCCTTAACTTTCCCTGAAGGCCAGTCTATGTGAGGATTGTGGATCTTCAGCCAAGGAAACCCCAAAATAATCGGGTGCTGAGTCGACTCAAAAATATGAAATTGCATGCTCTCGGTATGGTCCTTATTTATAGTAATCCGTATGGGCTCAGTGCAATGGGTAACTGTGAACAACAAGCGGCCGTCTAAGGCACTGGCACTAACAGGATGAGATAGCGGGACAGTTTTTATTTTTAGCTGTTTGACTAGGCCCCAGTCTATAAGGCTTTCGTCAGCCCCTGAGTCTATTAACACACCCTGGTCAAAGGTCTGATTGTTAATACAAATGTCTACCTGAGTAACAGGTCGAGGAGGGAAGTCTGCGGGAAACTTGCTCACCAGCGCCCTCCTTTTGACTGGTGAGCACGATCTTTCCGGGCATGAAGCGAGTTGATGACCCGGCTGGCCGCA